>NW_027507758.1:594603721-595216221 GCF_037356315.1 Lithobates pipiens | reverse complement strand
CGTCGTCATCCGATCCGATCCGCAGACGGATGGAAAAATAGCTTTTTCCTCCGTTACACTTTTTCGGATCGGAGCGGGTCGGATGTCAGCGGACATGTCACCGCTGACATCCGACGCTCCATAGACCTCTATGGAGCACCCGTTCAGGTCCGCCTAAGAAACTGACAGGCGGGCCTGAACGGGACGTCGGTGTGAAAGAGGCCTAAGCATGAGTAAGTGTGAGGAAAGATGGGAGAAACCACCCCTAGGCTATAAAATAGACCCAGTGGGTTGTGGTCCCCTCTTATATAGTATATATCATCGTCACCAACATAAAGATGAGCGAGAGGAAAAAAAAAAACATGAAAAGGAAGGGGGATGGTAAAATAGAAAATTCAAGTAAAGAGTAGAAAATATTAGACTTAGATTCCTAGAAGGAAATAGGGAGAGTGAGAAGATTTGTAAGAAGAAAGGAAGGTCACACACAAAAAAGGCTGTAATATTGAGTAATATTATCCAGCTTTCCCAAATATTTTTTATGTAACAACTTTGCCCAAAAGTACCCCCACTTGATCTGTAACGTACCTTATCAAACCACGGCTTAAGAGGTGTGTTATTAAATAATTGATCCATTCTGAGAGGGAAGAGATAAACATTGCTATAAGATGACAGGGTTGGAAATTGTTGTCTTGCTCTCTTCTCATCTTCCTCTGTAGTAATGTCCTCCAGTCCTTTCATGAAGAAGACCACCGGTCGGTCAGGGTAGACTCGTGCAGCTGATTCAATAGCACAGAGTACCAGGGATGGTGGATTCATTCTGTCCGTGGTCTCCACAAATAAGATTCCATTTCCTTCTCTTAGAATGGTGTTTTCACTAAAAGAACTTGACATTCCATTAGCATTGTCTATTGTTACTAATTCAGAGTCTTTCAAAATAAGGAAATTCCCTATATAGAATTTTTCTTGACTATAATTAGTCCAACTAATAATGGCCAACACTGCTATTATCAGCAAAATAGTACATATCCTTATTACTTTCATCATGACTGTAGAATACAATAGCTGAGCTGTAAGAAGAGCAGATAAAAGAATATAAATCATTAAAGTAAAACTATAGGCAACACTTTTTTTTCACTTTGAATAGAGCATTTAAACTCAACCCAAAATTTGTGATTTTCTTTACTCTCACTTTCAAAGATAAAAACAGGGTGGGCTAAGGATATTTGTTTGATAATCATTGTATAACCCTGTTAGCATTTCTGATTGATAGAATTTGGTTTGTTGGTTTTTCTAATGTGTATTTTTTGTTCAATGTGTCTGAGATCCATTGTTCTGATGAAGTGGGTAGTGCTGCGAAACACGTTGTCCTATCTACAGTGATCTCCTTTGACAAGGACACATTAACTCATTTGCCAATTCTATTTGAAGACCGATAATATAAATTGGTAGATGATGATATGCTTTGACATTGTCAGATGTGTTGGTAATTGTTGGTAATTGTTTTAAGACTTCTAACTTGTATGTTTTAACCACTTAAGCCCCGGACCATTTTGCTGGCAAAAGACCAGACAACTTTAGCAATTCGGCACTTATTTTTTGCGGTATAAACAAAAGAAAAAGAGTAACAATTTTGAAAAAAACACATTATTTTTTACTTTTTGCTATATATTTTTTTTTCCTCCGTTTAGGCCGATACGTATTCTTCTACATATTTTTGTTAAAATAAAAAAATAAATAAATAAAATCGCAATAAGCGATTATTGATTGGTTTGCGCAAAAGTTATAGCATTTACAAAATAGGGGCTAGTTTTATTGCATTTTTATTAATATTTTTTTTCTTACTAGTAATGGCGGCGATCAGCGATTTTTATTGTGACTGCGACATTATGGCGGACACATCGGACATTTTTGACACATTTTTGGGACCATTGTCATTTATACAGCAATCAGTGCTATACAAATGCACTGATTCCTGTGTAAATGACACTGGCAGTGAAGGGGTTAACCATTAGGTGGCAGTGTAGGGGGTTAAGTGTGTCCTAGGGGGGCGTAGCTGTGTTTTACAGATACTGATCTCTGCTCGAATCACAGGGAGCAGAGATCAGTGTCACTGTTGCTAGGCAGAACAATAAAATAAAATCTGTATTTTTTGCTAGAAAATTACTTAGAACCCCCAAACTATATATATATATATATATATATATATTACTCTGCAGCATCCAGTGTAGCATATATCTGCAGTTGCTACTACTTGTAGTGCAAAGTGAATTTGTCTTTCGTAAATAACCCCTTCTGTGTCTACAGTCAACAGTGCTGGTCATTGACATGGCGCATCCTCCGCAGGTGGCCATGGGGCACGTTTGTCCTTTTTTTTTTTTGCTTCTGGCCGTGTTATTGAGCCAGAGCATGCAGAAGAGTTGATGGAGTGGATAACAAAGCCGTCCTCATCCTCCATCACCCAGGTTCATGGTAGTTTGCGTTCCAATGCAGCTGCCAAAGCGGCCTATTCCACCGACTCCTTGTCCACGGTCACTCCTTCCGTAGCCCCACCATCATGCATGGAGGACTCCCCCGAACTATTCGACCACAGTGTCGGGTACATGCTAATGGAGGATGCACAGCATTTAGAAGGCTCCGATGTTGGTTCCCAGGTTGAGGAAGGGATGAATGCGAGCCTAGAGAAAGGGGGTGCCCAAGGAGGACAAGAAACTGGCAGTCATGTTCCCCCAGTCACAACATACTGCCAAGTTTGCTCCAGTGACAAGAAGGGAGGGGATGATGAGGTCACTGACTGTACTTGGGTGCCTCATAAAAGAGAGGAGGCACAACTCCAACGGGGCCGGATGTCCTCTAGGGGGCAGCTTAAAGGCAGCCACCCTACTGAATCACATCACAGAGCTCCTTGGTGTGGGCCTTTTTTGACACGTGTGCAGCAGATTGCACCGTTGCTGTTTGCAACCTGTGTCTGAAGCAGATCAAGCGTGGCCAGAACAGCAGCCGCTTGGGCACCACATGCTTGATGAGACATATGACGACTTCCCATGCAGTCCGTTGGCAACAGCACTTGAAAGACCCACATCAAAGAAAAAAGACGGAGTTCTCCTTGCTCCTCATCTGGGATCTCCAACCCCACTAATGAAGGTATAGCAATAGGTGTCCCAAGTACTTGCAGCCAATCTGCTATTAGCACACTTCCATCTGATTTTAACAGGCAAATTTCCCTAACCCAGTTGCTAAACCGTAAAAAGAAATTCGGTCCCAGCCATCCACATGCTCAGTGTCTGAATGCTAGCTTGTCTAAATTGCTAGCACTGCAACTGCTGCCTTTTCAGCTGGTAGACTTTGCCCCCTTTCGTGAATTTGTGGAATGTGCTGTACCTCAGTGGCAGGTTCTTAAACACCATTTAATTTCACGGAAGGCCATTCCAGCACTCCACTGGCATGTGGAAGGTGATGTTTTGGCCCCTTTGGACAGGGCGGCCAGCAGTATGATGCATATTACCGCTGACTAGCGGGCATGGGCAGGGAAGTTACCTTTCCTTCACAGCACACTCGGTAACTCTGCTGGCAGCTGGGAAGGATGCAAAACAGGGTTCAGTATTATTGGAGCTTGTTCCGCCACAATGCCTCCAAAATGCTAGTGGTCATTCTGCCACAACCCTCTCCTCCACCCCCTCCTCCCTCCTCCTTCTGCCGATTTCTTCTCTGAACCAGCGGTGCTCCGTAAGTGGTCAAGGGCCTACGCAAGCACACTGGGGCAGAGATTATGTCAGCTCTGCAGGGGCAGGCTCAGAGGTGGTTGACACCACGCCAGCTTCAGCCAGGAATGGTTGTATGCGACAATGGCACCGACTTTCTCTCTGCCCTCTGACAAGGACACTTGACTCATGTCCCATGTTTGGCACACATCCTGAATTTGGTGGTGTAGCGGTTCCTGAGCAGGTACGCAGGCTTACAGGATCTCCTGAGGCAGGCCAGGAAAGTCTGTGTTCATTTCTGCCAGTCGTAAAATGTCAGTGCTCGGCTGGCTGACATTCAAAGGGAATGCAACCTGCCCACCAACCACCTCATTTGTGACATGCCCACCAGGTGGAACTGAACGTTGGCGATGCTGCAGTGTCTGCACTCGTAGCAGAGGGCCATCAATGAGTACCTGTGTGAGAATTGCACCAGGACAGGGTCAGGGGAGCTTGGCTTTTTTCTCCATGCCAGTGGCTACTGATCAAGGATGCATGCACTGTCCTGTCACCATTTGAGGAGGCCACGAGGATGGCGAGCAGTGACAATGCATGCATCAGTGATACTGTCCCTCTTGTCTTCCTGTTGGAGTGCACGCTTTGTGGAAAAATGGACAGGGCACTTGAGGCAGAACAGCAGGAGGAAGAGTAGGACTTCCTTACCTCTCAAGGCCCCCTTTATCCAGATAGCATTCCTGTGGGCTTGTCAAACACCCAGGAAGAAGAGGAGGAGGATTGTGTCAGCGTGGATGTAGAGGATAACATTCAGCAGCAGTCTTTAAGGGATGGTTTTCAGTCGCCAGAAACCCAAGGAGTTGTACGTGGCTGGGAGGTGGTAGTTCCTGACAACTTCATCTCCGTGGCCCAGAGGAATCACAATCAAATGCAACTGCAAACTTATGCTGCATGGCCTCCCTGATTCTACAAAGCCTGCGAAAGGACCTAGGATTCGTGGTATCAAGGAAAGGGATCATTACTGGCTGGCAACCCTTCTTGATCCACGTTACAAGGGTAAGGTTGCAGAACTTATCCTGCCTTCGCAGAGGAAGCAGAGGATAAAACATATTCAGGAGGCCATGAAGAAAGATTTGTGCAATGTGTTTCCAGACCCTGGGAGGTTACCATTTCAAGGTGCTGGACAACATGTTGCTGAGGCTTCGGTCAGTCAGAGAAAGAGCGTTGGAGAAGGTGGCATGATGCTAGCTTCAAACAATATTTTTGGTTTAGGGCACCACCAACACTGACTAAGGCCGGATTCACACCTATGCAGTTTTAGTGCTTTTTGCATATTTGCACTACAGTCCATTTAACATGGTTTCCTATGGAACACGTTGCAAATCTGCAAAATGCAAAAAGCCCTAAAACAGTATAGATGTGAATCCAGCCTTAGGCCCAATTTTTCTGCCCCTGTTTAACAGGAGTATGTAATTACAATTTTTGATCAAATATTTCACAGCAGGTCCCGTTCCTGTGACCAACAAGTGTAACTGTGAGGGGTTAGAGTGTTGTGGCACCACCACTGCCTAAGGCCCAATTTTTCTGCCCCTGTTTAACAGGAGCATGCAATTACAATTCTTGATATAATATGTAACAGCAGGGCCTGTTCCTGCTCACAAGAGTAATTGTGAGAGGTTACAGCATTCTGGTACCACCAACACCTAGGGCCAAATTTTCTGCAGAGTATTTAGGGCAGGCAGTATATTATATATACACTTCTGTTCAGAGCATATAGTGCCTGGGGTCCCACCCATGCCATTTAAAAAAAAAGATTTGGGTGCAGGGTTCCCCTTAATATTCATACCAGACCCAAGGAGCATTGTAATGGGCTGGGAGGGGGGACCCATGCCATTTTTCTCAATTATTGTTATGTATATTACGGTACCCAACAATATATTACAGCTGCAAGAAATTTTAAATGGCTTTTTTTCCCCTTTAGAAATGTCATTTTGCTGTGGTATTGTTCTAAACACAGGAAAAATGCACCACTTTACAGGCATACAATAGACACCCCCAGGCACAATATTTAAAGGAATATTTCATTTTTATTGTTTCACTTTAAGCATTCTTAATATCACTGCTTCCAAAAAAAATCTGTTTTTAAAACTTTTTGTTGCATTGATACATGTCCCCTGGGGCAGGACCCAGGTCCCAAAACAATGTTTAGGGCAAAAACTTGCAGATAAGCCTTTAAAATTAGCACTTTTGAATTTTCATGTTCATGTCCCATAGACTTTAACGGTGTCCGCTATAGTTGCCACCTCATCCCTTTAAACCCAAACACATATGAATTACACAGGTTCTGAGGCTAATTTCATGCAGATAAGGCATCAAGTGAGTTTAATTATCACCTTAATCAGCCACAGAAACTGTGCAATTAATATGTGTTCGGTTTTAAAGGGATGAGGTGGCAACCCTAGTGTCCGCACAAACTTTTTTGGATGTTATAGTGCGAATCAAACCGGGGGGTGTTCGGCTCATCACAGTGCTGCGCCGACTTCCTGGCGGTCTCTGCACGTGGAGCATGCAAACACGCCGGAGCTCATCCTTAGCCACCAGTAGTGAGAGTCTAGACAAATTGTAATGAAGTAACAGTATATCAGAATAGTGCACCGAGTTCCAACCGGATGTTGTACGCACTCAGCAATTCCAACGTATTGAGTTCTCCAAGTAAACATTCCAAGCAGAAGGTAAATGAAAGAAAAAGGAGCCTTTGCATGCATGCAGGAAAATGGTGTATGAATTGCAAAGCACATGCAAAGCTTATCGGCGGCAGTGGAACATTGGACAGCCTCCAGATTTGAACGTTTAGCATTGCAAGATGCCAAAAGTGTGAAGTTCACAGAATGTATTAACTTAGGCTTGCTCCTTAATTTAAGTTGCGAAGCTGGTCAGCAGCAATAGGGCAAAAAGCAACTTCCACATATACACATTAAGGCTAGGTTCACATCTAGGCAGGTTCCGTTTGATGTGTTTTTTCCAGCGTGTTTTGTGTTGCCTTTTCTGTTTTCAAACGTGTTTTTGATGCTTCTTTTGCATTTTGCAGAGTTTTTTGGGGATAATGGGAAAGTATGGCAGTTCTCTTCATGGCATGCGACTTTACACTCCCTGGCACTCAAGTAGCATCAAAGCCACATGAAAGTCCCATTAAAGTAGTGCAGGCATCTTTATGCATCCAAAGTCTCATGTGCATGCAAATTATTCCCTAGGTGGAGAGCCAATGGGGGATTCCAAGATGGAAAGAGATCTGGGGGTCCTTGTAGACAACAGGCTTATCAACGGTATTCAATGTCAAGCTTCTTCAAGCAAAGCCAACAGAATACTAGAAGAATATTATCATGCATTAAAAAAAGGGATTTACTCCAGAGATAAAACCAGGTCCATCTTTACTATTGATTGGACCTTGGGCAGGCATTTTCTTGCCCCCCCCCCCCCCCATAAAATGTTGTGCTCCACTTGCTCTGAGACATACAATAGCAGCTAGACTCAAAATATGATTACTAAATCAGATCAGGCAGTGATTGCGATTGGTTGCTAGAGGTTACAACATATCATTACCACTCACTGACTGGCTGCTAGAGGACAAAGCACACATTATGGATCACTGATTTAGTTGCTAAAGGTTACAGAATGTGACTTCTGCTTGTTAATTGGTTGCTAGAGATTACTGTATATCAATACTCACTGATTGGTTGCTAGAGGTTACTGCACTTTGGTACTGCTCACTGATTGGTTGCTAGACTTTACTCAGGGAGGCATGATATACATATGAATGCTGCCTCTATTTACATATCAGTGTAGAAGGTCCAATGTTATTAACATATTAATGCTGTTGCTATTTACATGTAAACACAGGGTCTGCAGGTGAGTCATCTGTACATGACAATAGGGCAGAACTTCACACTGAGATATCGGGACACAGCACAGGACTAAAACTTCAAGGGAATTTAAACTAGGATAGTTCCCAAGTATGAGTCAGCTGCTTTGGGCCCCAAAACAATGACGGGGCCCAGGGCTGCTGCCCCTTTTGCCCTTCCTTAAAACTAGCCCTGGATAAAACTATAATCCTGTCACTTTATAAAACTCTGATTTGGACACATCTGGGGTATTCCGTCCAGTTCTGGTCATCAGTCCTCAGGAGGGATGTGCTGGAACTGGAGATAGTCCAGAGAAGGACAAAAAAGCTAAAAGGGGACTGGAGGACCTCTGAGATATGAGAGCAATATACAAATATCTCAATGGTGATCACGGTGTAGGAAGAAAACTACTCAGCTTCAGGGCTTGTAAAGTGATAGTTTCTTTTTTGGGGGGTTACAAATAACAAACATGGTGTACTTGCCTGCTCTGTGCAGTGGTTTTGCAAAGAGCAGCCCTGATCTGCCACTTCTCGGGCCCCTCCCTCCTACCGAGTGCCCCCACAGCAAGCAGCTTCTCTCTGGGTCCATTCAGACATGGAGCTGCAGCTCTGCCCCGCTCACTCTTTCTCCTGATTGGCTCAATGACTTTAAATGACAGCAGGGGGAGCCAATAGTACCTGGCTGCTGTTTCAGACAATGAGAAGGGAGAGTCTCCAGACAGCCGAGACTCTCGTGCAACATAGCTGGATCAAGATTTGGCTCAGGAAAGTATTAAGAGGGCTGAGGGGAGCTGTTGCACACAGAAGTTTTTTTTTTTTTTATCTAAATGCATTAAAGTAAAAAAAAACCTTCTGACATTAGAACCACTTTAACTGCTTGCCAACCAGCCACTGTCATTATAGGGCGGCAAGTCGGCACGATCCCACAAGCCGTCGTAGCGATACGTCGGCTCCTTTACTACTCTACTTGTGCGCAAACCAATCAATATACGCTTATTTCAATATTTTTGGTAAAAAAAAAAGTAGAATACATATCGGCCTAAACTGAGAAAAAATTAGCTTTAAAAAAAAAAAATGGGGGTATTTATTATAGCAAAATGTACAAAATATTGTGCTTTTTTTTTGTTTTTGTTTTTTTTGTTTTTTTTTAAATTGACACACTTTTTTTTTTTTTGTTTATAGCACAAAAAGTAAAAAACGCAGAGCTGATAAGATACCACCAAAAGAAAGCTCTATTTGTGGGAAAAAATTTTGTTTAGGTGTAGCATCGCTCGACTGCGCAATTGTCAGTTAAAGCGACGCAGTGCCGAATAGCAAAATATGGCCTGGTCATTCAGCAGCCAAATCTTCCAGGGCTGAAGCGGTTAAGAAGACATGGGGCCACTCCATGAAATTAGAGGAGAAGCAGTTTAACCTTAAACTGTATAGGGCAGTGATGGCGAACCTTGGCACTCCAGATGTTTTGGAACTACATTTCCCATGATGCTCATGCACTCTGCAGTGTAGATGAGCATCATGGGAAATGTAGTTCCAAAACATCTGGGGTGCCAAGGTTCGCCATCACTGGTATAGGGGATTCTTTACTGTTAGACCGGTAAGGATGTGGAACTCCCTTCCACAATCAGTGGTGTCAGTGGGAAGCATCAATAGTTAAAAAAAAAACTTTTAGATGGGCATTTTAGTGAGTGCAATATACAGGGATATGGGAAGTGGTAGAGGCATAATACATACACCAGCACAGATTGAACTGGATGGACTTGTGTCTTTAGTCAACCTTACCAACTATGCAACTATGTAAATATGCTAGGGTTAAGGGCTACGGATAGGGTTAAGCATTATGTCGTGTACACACGGTCGGACTTTCTGGCAGAAAAAGTCAGACGAAATCTTTTCATCGGATATTCCGATCGTGTGTATGCCTCATATAACCTTTTTTTTCAAAAATTCTGAGGGACCTAGAAATAGAACATGTTTTAAATCTTTCCGACAGAATCAATTCCTATCGGGAAAACCGTCCGTCTGTATGCTTTTCTGACAGAACAAAAACTATGCATGGGCAGCTATTCGCTCCTGGCTATTGAACTTCCCTTTTTCTAGTCCCGTCATACACGTTGTACATCACCGCATTCTAGACGATCAGACTTTGGTGTGATCGTGTATAGGCAAGACCGTTTCAGAGGAACTCCGTCGGAAAAACCGTCAGAGTTTATTCTGACGGGAAAAACGGTTGTGTGTATGCGGCATTACGGTTAAATGTTATGGTTAGAGTTAGGTTTAGGATTCAAGTTATGGTTAGTAGTAATTGTTAATGTTAGTAGTAATTGTTAGGGTTAGTGTTCTAACCCTTAAAATTACCCCTAACTCTAACTTTACCCCTAATGCCGCGTACACACGATCAGACTTTTTGACGGACTAGGTCCAACAGTCTTTTCGACGGACTTTGCAGTGGAGGTCCGCCGGAATTTCAAATGAATCGACTTGCCCACTCACGATCACTCCAAAAGTCTGCCGGTTTCTAAACTCCGTGACATACAGCATGTACGACGGGACTAGAAAAAGGAAGTTCAAGCGCCAGTACGCCACCCTTTGGGCTCCTTCTGCTAATCTCGTGTTTATCTCGTGTTAGTAGAAGTTTGGTTAGAGAGACGATTCTTGCTTTTCAGACTTCAGCTTATTTCGATCGTTTTCTGCGGTTCAGTTTGTGCTTGTGGGTCTGTATCTGGTTTTCAGTGCGTGTGGGTCAGTTCCTATCTGTATATCAGGGCATTCTGGTCTGCTCGTTCCTGTTCTTCAGGTCGCTCTTCAAAGATCTTGCTGTTCTTCAGTGCGTTCGTTTAAGTTTGTTTGACCAGCCAACCGCTTTGAAGTCATGGTGCCTGGACATACTCATTCTCAAGTTCATGCTATATGGGGGCTTGGTGTTGGGGTTAATACTTTGACCCAAGCCCAGTCCATGAACGGGGTGAGGAGAAGTTCATGGACGAAGAATTGGCTGCGCCAGTGTGACCAATTCTCGCATATGCCTTTGCTTCGTGAGATCCATGAGAATAATCCTAAGGATTTCAGGAATTATCTTAGAATGATGGACCCCGTTTTTCATCATCTGCTGGCTTTGCTGACCCCTTATATCAGCAGGCAGCATACCTGCATGCAGCAAGCCATCACTCCAGAGCAGAGGCTAGTTGCCACGTTGCGGTACTTGGCAACTGGGAGAAGCATTCAGGACCTCAAGTTCATGACAGGCATCTCCCCCCAGGCTCTGGGGATCATTATCCCAGAGACCTGTTCTGCCATTATTCAGGTCCTGCAGGACTATATTAAGGTAAGTTTTATCCTTTAACATTACATTATATGTATTTAATGTTTCCTAATGTCTTGTATTAATTTCGTTATTACCTAATTACCAAGATTGGAATATGCTGTGAATGTTCCCTTTATCTTTATGCATGCATGATTTTATTTTTTAAACTCCTTTTTTGGCCTACATGCATATTTGCCTTCACTAACCTCCCCAGCATGCAATCCTGGGCCCATATACACCTATAGCCTAGTCCATTTAACAATATATATTGTCAGCTCCATTGTACTGCTTTCCCCGAATCACCCCCTCAAATGTCTCCAAATGTAATGTGTGGTCTTACATTAATTTAGAACCCTCCCCTACCCCCTCAAATGTCTCCAAATGTAATGTGTGGTCTAAAATTAATTTAGAACCCTCCCTCATCCCCCCCCCCCATACAATTTTATCAATGGGCCATCAGAGGGGGTGAAGAATCTTATAAGCGAGCCTTATATTTTTTATTTTTTTAAATACTACTTCTAACAAATGTTATACTGCTGTTCTGCAAGAAAGTTTTTGTGTAATCTGCTTCAAAGTACGTATAATTTTTTTTTTCTTGTTTGACTCCACAGTTTCCTTCCACGCCACAGGAATGGCAGACTGTGGCCTCCCAGTTTGATGACCATTGGGACCTTCCCAACTGTGCAGGGGCGATTGATGGGAAGTAAGTTCACATTGAGCCACCGCCCCATTTGGGGTCTTACTATTTCAATTACAAGGGGTTCCATAGTGTAGTATTGACAGTATTGGCAGTGGTTTCGACACAATATGATTTTATGTACGTGGACATGGGTAACAACCATGGGTAACAACGGCTGGATGTCGGATGGAGGAGTCTTCTCCCAGACGGAGTTCTGCCAGCGTCTCCAGACTGGTGGCCTGGGATTGCCACCTGATGCCGAGAACGTTGAGGGAGTCCCCTTTGTATTCATCGCAGATGAAGCCTTCGGTCTGGGCGAGCACCAGATGAGGCTGTT
Source organism: Lithobates pipiens (assembly GCF_037356315.1). Lineage (NCBI taxonomy): Eukaryota > Metazoa > Chordata > Amphibia > Anura > Ranidae > Lithobates > Lithobates pipiens. The sequence goes on along the minus strand of NW_027507758.1, from coordinate 595,204,335 downwards.
CCCCCAAAGGACTCTCACCCCGGAGAGGAGGATTTTTAATTACCGGCTGGCCAGAGCGAGAAGCTTTGTGGAGAATACCTTTGGGATAATGGCCAGCTAGTTCCATTTGTTTCTCTCAGCCATCAATATGGCGGACTATAAAATCAATCATATAATCCTGTGCTGTTGCATACTCCATATTTTTAAGAAAACATTCCCAAACATATATCACTTCAGTTGGGCCTGAGGCTGGACTTAGTGCAGAATCTGTACTCACAAGCCTGGATATTGGCCGTAATGTCTTGCCCCCACAAACCGCCCATCAAGTGCGCGACAGATATGTCAATTATTTTTATGGTAAGGGGGCCATTGCAATGCCAGAACATATTTAACCTTTCAATTAATAAAAAATCTTTTATGATAAAATCTCAAGTTTTTTTTTCTTGTTTGCTTTTCTTTTTGGCTGTCTCCTAGGTTCTCCTAGTGCACTTGTAGTTTCCCTTTAGTAAATAAGCCCCTTTGTCACTGTAAAGACAAAATGAATTCCAAAACTGATATTGAGTATTGAAAGAAGAAGCCACACACATTGTTGTCTTTTAAAATTTTTACTGTGTGCGCATTCAAAAGTGTGTTTAGTTTTAAAACGTTATTTTTTTTATTTATTTTTTTGGGTGTTTTCCCGTATATTTTTTTTACTCAGTATAAAAAAAATGTTTTTTTTTGTTTGCCACAATATTTTTTTATATTTTATTTGTATTTTCTGCATTATTATTATTATTATTATTTAATTTGTATTTTAAAACAGGGATTTGTTAAAAAACTAACATACCCAACTCTGGAACTTACAAAGTTCAACATGTAAAACTTGCAGGTGATGTCACCCATGTAAAAGCCAAATTTTGAAGATGCACACAAATTGGGAGTCCAAAAGGGCAATGTCAACATGTGCTATCTTCCATCATGGGGGATCAATGGACGTGTTTTGTGGGTGCAATCCCTTCCTCTCACCTACTAGAATTATGAGGAAGGGGTTGTAAACACAAAACCTGTACATTGAGATCCCCTGATGGCAGATAGCACATGTTGACACACCGTGTGCATCTTCAAAATTTGGCATTTAAAACTATACAAAAATAACAATGTTCTCATTTAAAAAGGAAATGAAGAACATGATCGATTTGTGTTTTAGGGAAAAAGGGATTGGATTCTCCCCAAAACATCGATCATGTTCTTCTTCATTTCCTGCTGCATGATGTCCAGGTGATTGCACATTTCATCAATGTGCTCATTCCATGCCATGATCTGTCCAATTAGTCTCTGTGCGCTGTCGCTTGTAAATGGGTAGGCCGCTTCCCCTTCCATAACCAGAACATCACCTAAAATTGATGAAAAATTATGTATTGAGAAAAATGCAGGCATACATAGATTACCTGAAGCTGGGGTGTCAAACACTCACCTGGTGGGGTGCACATCTTGCCTACATCCTCCACCTCTCCTTCGTCCACCTTTCCTTCCTCCACATGCTCGGGCTAACTTGCCATTCAGGCAGGCGAGGTCGAGGGTCCCTGGGATCCTGTTGTCTGAGTCTTTTCTCCCCTATGAGACTGAAACAAAAGGTATAATTGGCACACAGATATTTGAGTCCAGAAATAGGAATATGAAACATTGCTTTGAAATGGTGTACAATTGTCTGTTTGGGAAGAGATCCAAGTTGAAGTCATGATTCAAATTCCCTTTTAACCAAACCGCAATACTTACCTTTTTTGGCCAAGTCTCACAGATGGAGACACCTCAAGTATCCCCTGGAGCCCCTGTGTGGGTTACCCTAAAAAATGTTCTCTGGTGTCCCACACTACACTAGTGCTCCTGAGTCCAGATGTGTAAACAGCTGCTGTGTCCTCTCCTTACATTACACTGAATCAAGTTTTAAAATCATTCTAATTTCAAAAACATCTACACAACAATATCCTAAACTTCTTTTAATAAGACAAATTATCAAGACCAAAATGTAGATATAACCCTGTACTAACTAAATGCATCATATTTATTGGCAAACCAACGATATTAGTAAACAAGGTATGTATTGGTAAACAAACAATATTTATGAACGAAAAGCACAGGGAGCAACATGAAAGTTAATTAGTATAATAAGAACACACGAAAAGTACTTGCTTTTTTTTAAGCACCTTCTTAATTCTTCAATACTGATCTGGCTCCCTCATTTTAAGGTCGGACCAGAGCTTTCTCAATTGGTCTTTAGACCGTCGTACCCCAAATTGCTGCTCCAGAGTGGTCACAACTTAGGACATTATTTGGTCCTCCCGCAAATTGGTCCATGTTGGTGGCCTTCAATCTCCTCCTGGATCTGGATGTTTGGGGCTCAGGGCTTTCCTCCACACTAGTTCCAGATAATGTCTCCGACATCTTTATCTATATACTCCCACTGCGCACAGAAGAGAGAAGGGGTGAGGAAAATTCATCATAAAGAACACCAGGGGCGGGCGACGCAGCCGGAGATTGACACATGCAGTGTATATAAAGCCAGTACACAATCGTATGTAAGTAGTGAGCATCCTAAACTAAGGTAAGATTTAAACTTGGCACAACATGGTGGCCTATACTGCTTCAAAATTGAGAGCTATATTGGGATAAGATACTGAGAGTTTGGACTGACGGTGTTTTTGTCTTTTGTATTGTCTTTCATAAATCCCTTTTAAGGAGCAGGAGTTTTTGAGTCATTTTATTGACCTATATCGGGCTAACCGAAACCTGTGGGAGGTCAAGCACCCCTTTTATTTCCTAATATTAATGATGTAAACGAAAGTGTTTGAATTGCTTATAAATCAATGATTTAATCACAAAAATTATTATGTATACATATCACTAGACAGTAGTGGCCAAAAATGTTGTTAAAATGTTGGTGAAAATCTAGAAAAATGCTGGGGTCAAAATGATAGCCTTTTCTATTTGTTTAAAATTCAATTTGCAGTCATGAGCTGAAAATTGTGTGTGATTGATGAAGCCAAAAATACAACTATGTCCCCTTTTTTATACACAGGATGAGCTCAGCCAGGAGGAGGCTGTGCCCAGTGGTAGACAGGAGGAGGCCTTGACCAGTGGCAGCCAGGAGGAGGCTGTGCCAAGTGGCAGCCAGGAGGTGGCTGGGCCCAGTAGGAGCCTCACAGAATGCTAGGTGCCTTGAATGCGGGCGGCTCCGTGGATGACAGCGCGGGCGGGCGGTTCCGCGGGTGTCATTACACGGGTGGGTTCTGCGGGTGACAGCACGGGCGGGCAGTTCCACGGGTGACAGCGCGGGCGGCTCCGCAGGTGACAGCGCGGACAGGCAGTTCCACAGGTGGGTTCCGTGGGTGACAGGGCAGGCGGTTCCGCAGGAGACCAGGCGGGTGGTTCAGCGGGTGACCTCGCAGGCAGGTGAGGGGGGGGCAGCTGGGCGGCTTAGTGTTCGAGTGGGCTGCTGACCAATCAGGAAGCCGGAGGGCAGGGGAGCAGGGAGATGAAATCCTCTCTCACTGCCCTGCATCTCTGCAGTTCCACCTTCACTGTGCGGGAAGGAAGGATGAGCCGAACACCCCCCTGTTCGCACCAGAACCTGCGAACAGAAAACTAAACTAAACTTCGTGTGAACTTTAAAACCCTATTAAAGTCTATGGGACTCGAACATTCAAAATCTAAAGTGCTAATTTTAAAGGCTAATATGCAAGTTACTGTCCTAAAAAGTGTTTGAGGACCTGAGTCCTGCCCCTGGGGACATGGATCAATGCAAAAAAAGTTTTAAAAACTTAAGTTTTTTTCGGGAGTAGCGATTTTAATTATGATTAAAGTAAAACAATAAAAGTGTAATATTCCTTTAAATTTTCGTACCTGGGGGGTGTCTATAGTATGCCTGTGAAGGGGTGCATGTTTCATAGTTACATAGTTAGTCAGGTTGAAAGTCCATCCAGTTCAACCACAAAAAAAATATATATATTGTACAGGACGCCAAGGTTGGGTCCTGGACGGGTGCTATGTGGCGCCTATATTCGGGATGTGGTCCCTTTTAAGGGAATCATGGTAGGCCTCAGGGGGTCATCCAAAAATGGGTGACAAATTCCGGGGATAGTTTCGGGAGAAGACTGACTCGCGGTCCTCTCTATATTTTAAGAGAGATAGTTGGGACCCGGAATTTGGGAGGCTCTGAAGTGACATTTGGGTGGGAAAGAGCCTCCCTCCCTGACCACAGGGATTCGGCCCACAGGGGGTTAACGGCCTCCAGGAAGACAGACCGCCTATAAGACAGGAAGTAGTAGAGAGGTGGTGGTGAGGAGGAGAAGGAGATGAACACCTGTCTGATGAAGCTGTCTGGCTGTGTTGTTGTATTTGCTGTTTTGGAGGCTGCAAAAAGATCTTTGCAAGGACTCTAAAACTTTTTGGTGAAGACCTGACTACAGAACTGTAGGTGCTTTTCTTTTCGTATTATTTGTGCTGAAGATAAGCAGACTTTAATTTACGTCTTTTATATGCTGAAGAAAAGCTTTAGTTTTGATTTAATTATAAATAAATATATTTTGGTTTCACCTTATAACGGTTTATGCACTTAATCCCGCGGAGCTAGTATCCCCAAACTTCACTATATATATATATATATATATATATATATATATATAATAATATCATACAATCCCATATACCCAATTCTATACCCACAGTTTATCCAGAGGAAGGCAAAAAACCCCAGCAGAGCACGATCCAATTTGCTAAAGCAGGGGAAAAAATTCCTTCCAGATCCCCTGAGAGGCAATCGGATTTTCCCCGGATCAACATTACCTATAAATGTTAGTACCCAGTTATATTATGTACACTTAGGAAATAATCCAGGCCCTTCTTAAAGCAATCTACTGAGCTGGCCAGAACCACCTCTGCAGGGAGTCTATTCCACATTTTCACAGCTTACTGTGAAGAAACCTTTCCGTATTTGGAGATGAAATCTCTTTTCCTCTAGACGTAAAGAGTGCCCCCTTGTCCTCTTTGTTGACTGTAAAGTGAATAACTCAACACCAAGTTCATTATATGGACCCCTTATATATTTGTACATGTTGATCATATCCCCCCTTAATCTCCTCTTATCAAGCAGACTAGCCCTTATAAGTCTTCTGGGGCAGATTGACTCACATGGTGGTTCCAGCCTTGTATCTGCACACCTTGCGGAGCACTCAACACTGAAGTGTCTATTAGGTAATTTGATCTTACTTTTTCACTATTTGATTTATCCTGCACCTTTATTTCATTTCATCTAACTATTTTGGTTTATATGGTTTCTTCAATGTTGTTTTTATTTTCTTTATATATCCCATGTATTTTACCTTTCCAATCATTCTAACTTTCTACTCTCACTAAGTTAACCTTACTTATACACTCATTAGCATCTCATTATCCTATCCTTTACCAAGTTTAGGACAGATTACCTTTTGTATCACATAATATGACCCTCCAATTTATTTTACAATCCTTCTTTCACTTTTAGCACCTTTGGTCACTGCTGACCCTTATTAATCTTTGGAATTTCCTTTCTTGGAAACCATCTTTGTCCAGTCCTGATCTGCCTTAACCACCTCAGCTCCCATCAGTGATACCCATATGGGGTTATTCTGATTCATTTTGGCACATTGCTACTGCATAGATACAGACAATGTAAGTACTTTTGAGAGTGGTTTTTGGGGGGGTTTATCCTAGCCAATATTACTTCTAATTACTTTATTTCAACCTTTATTTCCCGTGACAGGGCCAGACCTTACAGATATTATTTGTTATTATACTACAGCATTCAGTTTTCCACGTGCATGCTCCTGAAGAGTGGATGAATCCACGAAATGCATAGAGCTACTATATGCCATGTTTTATGCCAACCATATGTTTTACTTACCTAATGATCACTTGTAATATGTGATTTGTATTTTTGTGGTCAATTGTTATTGCTGTATGTTTATCCATTGAATGGAATATATTGGTCTTCTTGATGTACTCATGACTACCCTCATGCAACTTACCATTGATTTTCCAATAAATGTAAATGTTTTACACCTGCCTGCTTCATTTAAAGTCCCAACCTCCAGTCATTTTGATTTCTTTATACGAAAGGAAGGGAAAGATGAGACCAGATGTGCCAGTTTTAGACCAATATCATTATTAAATGCAGATACCAAATTATTTGCCAAGGTACTGGCAAATAGAATGAAGACAGTAATGAACTTACTGGTACATCCGGACCAGGTGGGGTTTGTGCCCGGCAGGGAGGGAAAAGATAATGGGGTTAGAACCTTATTATTGCTATCTCAAAGGGAGGAGACGGAACCCCCGGCTTTATTATTGTCAACAGACGCCCAAAAGGCCTTTGATAGGGTTGACTGGGGATTTATGTTTCAGACAATAGATAAAATGGGTATTGGTCCAAGGATGGCCAAGTGGATTAAAACATTGTATCATCATCCCACAGCGACTGTAAATATCAACGGGTTCCCCTCCCCTCCTTTTGAGATGGAAAACGGGACCAGACAGGGCTGCCCACTCTCGCCCCTCCTTTTCGTGCTTTCATTGGAACCTCTACTCTCAACCATTAGAAATAATCCAGAAATAAAAGGAATTATAGCGGGGCAGGAGGAGCATAAACTTGCTGCATATGCGGACGACGTATTATTTTATATTAGTAACCCCAAAAGTTCATTGCTAAAAATAATTGAGGCCCTTGACGATTATGGGAAATTATCAAATTTTAAAATTAATCAAATAAAATCGGAAATCCTTACTATAAATGTCAGCAAACAAGAAGCACAATTAATTCAGGGAAAATGTAAATTTAAGTGGGAAAAGGAATTGAAATATCTGGGAATAAAATTGGCGCGTACCTTAAATTATATTCCATTATTAAATGAAATCAAAACTGAACTCAGAAGGGTAGCTAATGGATCTATATCTTGGCTGGGCCGAATAAACGTGATCAAAATGTTTATCCTCCCTAAAATATTATATAAATTCCAGATGTTGCCGATCAATATACCCCCCAGTTACTTTTTAAAATTAAAATCTTTAACGAGTAAATATATATGGAATAATAAAAAGCCTAGGATCTCCCATAGGGTATTAAAACAAGAGAAAAGGAGAGGAGGATTGGCCGTCCCTGATCTACAATATAATTACCAGGCTGCCGTACTGTCAAGAACTGTCGAATGGGTAAGGAAGAAAAAAGATGAAAAAAGGTGGGTGAATTTAGAATGTACATATACACAACTTAGTGAGATAATATGGAACCCCCCTAAATATAGGGCACTAGACACAAATACAAACGAGTTGACACGGATTTCATTTAAGATTTGGGATAGGGTATATAAAAGATTAAATGGACACTATAATTAACCGTTGATAGTCTTAAAAGACAATGAGTATCCCCCCCCCCCCCCCCCCCGGTAAAAGGGAGATAGGAGGGAATTGGATTAAAAAGGAAGGGTCACAAATAAAGTATATAATTAAAAAAGGGAAACTTATTTCACTTGAAGATTTAGCACACACGGGATTTATGGTGAACGATAGGTGGCGATATCTCCAGCTGATACATTTTATAGAAAGGCTGCCTCAGCCAATCAGAGCTAAAGATGAACTCACTGGGTTAGAGCAACTCTGTATTGCAGACAGAGCTAAGGGTACAATCTCAAGTCTGTACGGGCTGTTGATATCGGCCAGCCAGATGGAGATACCGCCATATATAAAAAAATGAGAACAGGAATTAGGGTCACAAAAGGATAAAGAAATAATAAACAAAATTCTGAAAATAACACATAGTTCGGCAACAGACAATAAGACAGCCGAGATGAATTATAAACGTATCTCTCGGTGGTATAATACTCCGGATAAGACTGTTAAATATCAACAGGGAAGGACGGCCGAGTGTTGGCGAGGCTGTAAAATGACAGGAACAATGACACACCTATGGTGGGGATGTGAAAAAATTAAGATATACTGGGATGAGAACCTACAAAGGATAAAGGAAATAACCCAAATAACTGTAAATGTGGATCCCTGGACAGTACTTTTTCACGGGACAGATGGGTCAAACAATACCAAGATACAATTATCCCACATCTTTTAAATGCCGCGAAAAAATTGATTCCCAGAAAATGGTATGAGGCTGAATGCCCAACGACATGGGAGTGGGTAGACGCGGTAGAGGGAATATTTAATTATGAAAGTCTGTGTGTGAGAGATGAAGATGAAAGAGCAGTATTTGTAAAAAAATGGAATGGATGGAAAGATTTTAAACAGGAATGGAGCTATACAGCACAATTAAGACCATAAAGACAGTTAAAAGAGGAAGATATTTAGGAGAGGAACACTACTGACATGTTGGGTTTAGGGGAGGGGAGAAGGGAAGAGGTTAAAATAATTATAAAACGGAGTGAGATGAAATAAGTCAAAATTTTTAATGATAACGAAATAAAGTTTTATATATGAAACTTATCTAGAAAAAAAAAAAAAAAAAAAAGTGGGAGTAAATAAAATATAGCTACAATGATGTGAAGATTAATAAGAGACAGCGATGAACGTAAAGTTGATTCTAGTCTCGCTCGATGATTCGCTGATGTGGCAATAAAAAAAAGGGGGCTTCCAGATTCCGATAAGCCCCCCGCCCGCAGACCCCCACAACCACCAGCCAGGGTTGTGGGGATGAGGCCCTTGTCCCCATCAACATGGTGCTTTGGGGGGATCCCAAAGCATCCTCCCAATGTTGAGCGCATGTGGCCTGGTACAGTTCAGGAGGGGGGGGCGCTTTCTCGTCCCCCCTCTTTTCCAGCGGCCTGCCAGGTTGTGTGCTCGGATAAAGGGTCTGGTATGGATTTTTAGGGGGACCCCACGTCAATTTTTTTTTTATTTGACGTGGGATTCCCCTTAATATCCATACCAGACCTGAAGGGCCTGGTAATTGAATTTGGGGGAACTCAATGCTTTTTTTTTTATCAATGACTTTCAATGAGTGTTCTCTGTATTACAGGAGCTGACAATTCATTATAGCCGCGAGTGATTTTAAATGACTTTTTTTTCTGCAGAAATGACACTTTGTGCAGGGACAGTTCTAAGCACGGGAAACATGCGCCCCTTAACAGGCATACTAGAGACACCCCCCAGTTACGAAATTTAAAGGAATGTTACACTTTTATTGTTTCACTTTAATCATTATTAAAATCACTGCTCCAGAAAAAACGTCCGTTTTAAAAAAACAAATTTTGCATTTTGCATTGATCCATGTCCCCTGGGGCAGGACCCAGGTCCCCAAACACTTTTTAGGACAGTAACTTGCATATTAGCCTTTAAAATTAGCACTTTAGATTTCTCCCATAGACTTGTACAGGGTGTTCCACGGCTTTTCGAATTTGCTGCGAACACCCCAAATTGTTCACTGTTCGCTGAACAGGCGAACAGGCAATGTTCGAGTCAAACATGAGTTCGATTCGAACTCAAAACTCATCCCTAGTGGGAAGCAGTGGGCAGCAGAGAGATTATATTATCTCTCTGCTGCCTAACTTCACTCTGGGACACAGCAAAAGACCACCTTAGCAGGAAAGTGACACAGCAGGTAACAATCTGCAACATATGGCAGGCAACATGGCAAGTGACAATCCGCAATGTGTGGCAGGCTACGTGGCGAGTGACAATCCGCAATGTGTGGCAGGCTCCGTGGCAAGTGACAGTCTGCAGTGTGTGGCAGGCGATGTGGCAAGTGACAGTCCGCAACGTGTGGCAGGCTACTTGGCAAGTGACAATCCACAATGTGTGGCAGGCTACGTGGCAAGTGACAATCCGCAATGTGTGGCAGGCTCCGTGGCGGGTGACAGTCTGCAACGTGTGGCAGGCGATGTGGCAAGTGACAGTCCGCAACGTGTGACAGGCTACTTGGCAAGTGACAATCCACAATGTGTGGCAGGCTACGTGGCAAGTGACAATCCGCAATGTGTGGCAGGCTGTGTGGCAAGTGACAATCTGCAATGTGTGGCAGGCTACGTGGAAAGTGACAATGCGCAATGTGTGGCAGGCTATGTGGCAAGTGACAATCCGCAAAGTGTGGCAGGCTACGTGGCAAGTGACAATCCGTAATGTGTGGCAGGCTACATGGCAAGTGACAATCCGCAATGTGTGGCAGGTGAAGGGGCAAGTGACAATCTGCAACGTGTGGCAAGTGACAATCTGTAATGTGTGGCAGGTCATGTGGCAAGTGACAATCCACATTTGGTGGCAGGAGACATGGCAAGTGACACCCTCAGGGCTCCCACTGATTCTGCATTATGGAGTTGAGCCATTTATTTTTATATTACAATGTAATAACAGAAATAATGTGCTTCAATCATCCTGACACCATAACAACCATGGTGCCAGGATTATTGAAGCGCCAATACCAGCCATATCCCTGATAAATTGCCCCCAAAAAAAAACATATTTTCTAGCAGTGCCCCTCCCGAGACTAGACTCTGGATTCGCCTCTGATACATGCTGGAATGCACATGTTCCTTCCAGTATGTGGGACGCACAAAACACCCTATGTGGAAAAGAATAAGGGAACATATACAAAATATCAAGAGTGGTTTCCCTAAGCATAGCGTTTCACGCCACTTTGCGTCACATCACAATAGGGACCCTACGCACCTTAAGTTCTGGGCAATAGAAAAATACAAGCTCCATTGGAGAAGTAGCAATAAAGTGAGGGAACTCAGCAAAAGTGAATCAAGGTGGATATTTCAGTTATCCATACTCTTCCCCAAAGGCTTGAATATTGAGTTTGACCTCAATTGTTTTATTTCAGATTGTTAGTTGATTTTATATGTTTTTAAGATTTACAATAATGTTTTGTATGATTATAGTAGTAAATGTAAATGTATGGGACATGCATCATATTATTTATTAGTATAACGGGGTTCAGGTATCCATAGTGATAGTAAAGATTTTGAATTATTACCCACCTTATTTTTCTATTCATCCTTAATATATGTTTAGATGTATCTGAGTACGAGTACTACATTTATCCACTAGATGGCAATATTGAAAGGAAGTATGTGGTAATAATGAGCTGTATAATGTATTATTTTTTAGCTAAATTTTTAGCAACATATATAATTATAGGTGTTGATCCCGATGGTTTTTAATGGTTGTTGTATTAAAAGTGGGTTTTATATGGAATGAGCGCTGAACAATATGATGCTAACGTTAAAGAGATCTAAGTCACTATGGCAACAGGCACGCTGTTTCTCTGTATATATAAACAGCACAAGCGATCACATGGCTACCCTTGATAAAGTCATGTGACATATGATGCAACGCGTCGAGTGGAGCCAGTGACGTTACTCATTCGGAGCCTTCTGTGAACACAGCAAGCAGGGAAGCTTGTGTGGGGAACGCCTCCTTTCCAGCTGATTGTTTGAAAGCGCTACTTGTCGGCCAGGTTATGTGAGTGTAATCGGTGTGGTTGTAACACACAGAATTTGTAATCATTGCGCAATGAAAGTTTTCTCTATTTAGTGCCAAGATCTGGGATAATACGATTGCATCGCATCTGGGATAATACGATCGTGACCAATAGTGTTGCTGGAAGCGTTTTTTTTTGTCTCTGAATGAGACGATCGCAAGTAACACTATCTGGAGATATCAGTGGGACCTTTTGATCTAATTAAATTCGAAACTGCACACGAATATGGATAAAGTGACTATTATATACACTATCTGTGACTATTTATTTTTTCTTGGGTTTAGCACATTGCCATAGTGTGGTAGCGGATAACATTCTGGATCAAATGTCACACGCATTGTAAATTTAGTTTTTGCCTCAGGACCCTACAGTACTGAGGGTTAATTGTGTAGGTAAGCCATAACACCAGTCTGGCCAGGCCATGTTTGAAGTTCTGCCTGGTCATATGAGCGGTGAGGTGCACATGACAGGCTAGAACCAGGCCTGGATGGATGTTTGGGTATGGCCCTCTCAGAGCCAATCAGCGGGAGTGCTGGGCCCGCTAAGGAGTCTGGGAGGGGGTACTTAAGCAGGTGTGGGTCACGTGTTCAGGGTTCCGGAGTTGTTCGTGAGACCCATGTGGTCTGTTCTGGTTCCAGGACCGGGATAGCCCCGTGAGGGGTCCCGGTCACAGGGTGTCTGACATCCCACAGCATGTTCCTGTCAGTGGCCCCTGATAGACCTGTCTGGCCTGGAGTAGGGATGCGTCTGCTCCCGAGTCTCGGAACCTGCCGGTCCGAGGCGCTGTAACTGAGGGAGGATTCAAAGTGTCCGGGTGTTCTCTCGGCTTGGAGGGGCACCACAGCTCGTGGAAGCAACCAGGGGAGGACTCTTCGGAGGAGGGCGGACAAGTGGCATCCTGAGAAGTGCCTGGTTACTGAGTTGGGAAGGACATTGATGAGTTCACACTTTTCCAGTACCACAAAGGAAGCAGGAAACGTTCCAGGTACGGTTGGAAAAAGGTTCCTGTTCATCTTCAGTTGATCGTTCAAGTTTGAGTCAACGTGCTGACTGCCATGATCTCTGGCTAGAGGTCTGGTCAGCCTTGAAGTACTCAGCTGCGAGTGGCTACTCTCTGGGTGGAAATAGAGACTTTGTTAAACCTGCAGTTCAAGGTACCTGAGTTCTTCACCCGTGCCCTCTGTTTCCTGAGAGACTGTGTTTTGTGAAAGTTCTACTGCAAAATAAAACCTTTTGAAAGGACTTTATCTGTGTCAGTGTACGAGTCATTGGGTATCAACCCTGGGATTCCTGGGAACCCCTAGACGAGGAGGAGCAGGCCAGGAGAAGGTAACCGGTAAGCCCATTCAGTCAAGACTGCCCTGCAATGGGTTATGGCTGCTACAGTGTTTTCTACAGATATATTATTTATTCATTCATTTTTATGTGATTATTATTTTTTGCTATTTGCACACCTATGGGATTTAGTGTTTCTTGGAAGTTATACTCCGTTTAGTAGGCGGGTTGAATGATAATAAGCACATTTGCACTTTAATTGGATGTGAAGTTTGCCATTCAGTTAGTGCGGTGGGGGTGTTTTCTCCAGCAGATATTAGTGATTGCACATATATTTGCATTTTTTGCACAGCACTTGCGCACATTTTTTTTTTTTTTCAATAAATTTTTATTGTGGTATACAAGAGTAAAAAAAAAAAAAATGTATTGAACAACAAAATAACAATACAAACTTACAATAAGCATAAATAGAATGGACATGCATTTAAGAAAAAAAAAAATAAATAAATAAATTAGGAGCTATAAATATCAAAATGCAGTGTATGATAATAAAGATTCGGAAAATTAATGTAAGGATAATTGCGCATAGTCAGAGGATTTACAAAAGCAATTCCAAGAATCCCAAATCTTCCTAAAGATATCAGTAGTATCATTCGCTTGATGAATCAATTCTTCCATGCATTTAATTTTTTCTATACGATTAAACCAATCCAGAATGGATGGGGGAGTAGTAGTGTTCCATAGAGCTGAAATACACATTTTTGCTGCGTTAATTAAGTGTAGAGTAAGAGATTCATGATACATTTTTCTAGGGATATGAGAGTGCTGGTGAGAAATCAATCGGGAATGAGGAGACTAGAGAAGTAATATGGTAGACTTCCTTCCAGAAAGGTTGAATAAGGGGGCAAGACCAAAAGATATGAAGTAAAGAGCCTTCTAAATCCATACATCTCCAACAATGAGAAGGTATGGAAGGAGAAAACTTATGTAGGGAAAGTGGGGTTTTGTACCACCTAGAGAAAATTTTAAAACCATTTTCCTGAATAGAAACATTAATGGAACCTTTATGTATATAGGAATAAATCTTACTCCATTCTTTACTTGAAAGATCGAGAGGAGAGATCTTGCTCCCATCATTGACTGGCAACATTGGATTTGGAGTCAATATCAGAGAAAAAAAAAGAATACATTTCAGAAATAACGTGTTTTTGAGGTTCAGTTTGAGAGCATAGTATTTCAAAGCAGGTTATTGATTTTGTAAAAGCTATTGGTGTGAGAGGGTTATTTAAAAAATGTCTTATTTGAAAGTATAGCCAGAAAGAGAAAGAACAACTTGAAGTCTGTAAATGTAAATCTGATAAATTTAAAAAGGAACCATCATGAAAAAATTGCATGGCCCTAACTATTTTATTAGGCCAATTAGACTTGAAAAAAGAGTTTAAAATACCTGGCGGGAAGTCAGGATTATCACAAATGGGTGTGAAGGGACCTGGAGAAGAAATATTATGTTTTTTACAAGCTTGATTGAATATTTGTATAGTATTGTGAATGAGAGGATGTTGTCTGCAAGCGTGTGGTATATGAGCGGGAGAAATCCAAGGTAGTTGGTGAAGAGGAATATTAGTAAATGAATGTTCAATGGATATCCAATCTTTAATAGAAGAGTGAATATTCCAGTCAACTATTCTTGATAATTAACAAGCCCAATAATATTTAGAAAAATTTGGAAGACCAATACCCCCTTTCAATTTAGGCATGGTCAGTCTATCAAAACTAATTCTTGGTCTGAGTTTACCCCACAGAAATAAAGAGCAAGCACTTCGGAGTGAGGTAAAAAAGGCGCGTGGTAGCTTAATGGGTATAGTTTGAAAAAGATAAAGAAGTCTTGGAAGGATGTTGATTTTTATTATACAAGCTTTACCAAACCAGGAAAATATACCAGTGGACCAAGAATGTAAGTCTTTTTGTATATTTTGAAGGATGGGAACGTAATTTTTAGAGTAGAGTTTAGACAAATTAGAGGGTAATTGTATACCAAGGTAAGTAATTGAATCAGTATTCCATTTAAAAGGAAAATTTGATTTACATCTGGAAATATCATCAGCGTCTAGAGATATATTGAGAGCTTCGGATTTGTTGAAATTTATTTGAAGATTAGATAGAAGTTTAAACGTGGCAAAGTCTTTAAGTAAGGATGGAATAGAAATATGAGGATTAGTAAGAAATAACAGAATGTCATCAGCAAAAGCTGCTAGTTTATAAGTGTTGTGGGCGATAGTAATTCCATGGATGTCAGGATTAGACTTGAGACCATGAAGTAAAGGTTCAAGAGTGAGAACAAAAATTAAAGGGGATAGGGGACATCCTTGACGAGTGCCATTTGAAATTGGAAAGGCGTTCGATAGGTGGCCATTAACCCTCACTCTCGCAGTCGGGGAGGAGTATAATGCATGGATAAATTGCAACATGCATTCGGGAATACCAAATATTTTGAGAGCTTCAAACATATAATCCCAGGCCACTCTATCGAACGCCTTCTCCGCATCTAAAGATAAGAAAAAACCACGTTGTTGTGAGGAAGATAACCAATGATGTAGATTAATAGCTTTCGTTGTATTATCTTTTGCTTCCCTACCTGGAATGAAGCCTACTTGGTCTAATGAAATTAATGTGGGCAAGAAGGGTAAAAGACGATTGGCCAAAATTTTTGCATAAATCTTCAGATCCACATTCAGCAATGAAATTGGACGGTAATTAGAAACAAGGGATGGATCTTTATGAGGTTTAGGAATAACTGTTATATGAGCAGTAAGTAAATCAGGCGTAGGAGAATTGTGTAAAGATAAGAAATTAAAAGCATTTAGAAAATGTGGGCGGAGGATTTCTATAAAAGATTTGTAATAGCCCGAAGTTAGACCATCAGGTCCAGGACTCTTTCCAGGTTTTAACTGTTGAAGAGCTATATCAAGTTCTTTAGAAGAAATAGGTTGTACTATAGTTAGAGAGTCTTGTTCAGAAAGTTTTTTTTTCGTGGTATATTTAGATAAAAAATCTTGAATTTTTTTAATTCGGGTGTTTCGTTCAGAGTCTGAAATGGAGGGCAATAAATTGTATAGACGTGTATAATAATTAACAAAGTGATTAGCAATATCAGTATTAGTAACTAATTTGCATCCCGTTGAAGTGGTGAGGGAATGAACAGTAGAACGTCTCTTCTTGAGTCTCAAAGCATTAGCTAATAGTTTCCCTGCTTTGTTCCCGTATTCATAAAAACGTTTTTGATTTAATATGTAATTGCGTTTATATTGATTATGCAATTCGGCTAACAAATCTTTTCTAGCTTGAATAATATCATTTAAAGAGGAAATAGCCTGTGAAGATTTATGTGCCATTTCCAAATGGCGAATATGAGATGTCAAGTTATTGATATATGATTGTTTTTCTTTTTTGCGTTTTGTGGAAAGTGCAATAAAGTAACCTCTTATAACGCATTTATGCGCTTCCCAGGACAATAAAGGTGAAACATCAGGAGAGGTATTTTCTGCAAAATATTGATTCAGTCTCTCAACAAGGACGGGAGCAATACTTTTATCTGTGAGAAGGGAGGGATCTAGACGCCAGATAGATGGTGGTGAAAGTACATCAGGAAATGACATGGACATGGAAATAGGGTGATGATCAGATAAAAACATAGGATCAATAGTGGCAAAAGTGAGGAAAGGTAGGTCTTTCTGAGAAAGAAATAGATAGTCAAGTCTAGAGTAACGTTTATGTGGTGTAGAATAAAAGGTGTAATCTTTCATTGTAGGGTATAGTGTACGCCACGTATCATGTAGTGATACATTTTGAAGTTGAGTTTTAATGGAGCGTAAAACTGTATAAGGGAGTGATGAGGAACCGGTAGACGTATCCTGAATAGGTATCAAGGGGACATTAAAATCACCTCCTACAATGAGAATATCAGAATAAAAATCAGACAGTTTCTTCAAGGTTGATTTAAAAAATAGGGATTGTTTAGAATTAGGAACATAAATATTAGCTAAAGTGATAGGTTTACCATGGAGTGATCCTTTCAAAAAAAGATACCTTCCCTCTATGTCTATACAGGAGTCTAAAATTTGGAAAGGGCATTTAGCAGCAATTAAAACAGAAACCCCCTAAGGCCACGTACACACGGGCGGATTGTCTGTCCAACTTAGTCCGCTGAACCGTGTTTCAGCGGACAATTCGCTCGTGTGTGGGCTTCAGCTGACTTTTTCAGCGGACAGTCTGGCGGACTAAGTCTTTTGGAATTTCCGTAATACAGTCCGTCCAAACTTGGTTTTGTCCGTCCAAACCTGGTTTCAGCGGACAGTCCGCTCGTGTGTAGGCAAGTTGGATGGACTAAGTATGGCGCATGCTCAGAAAGGTTTTACACGGCCGAAGGTTGCATTGCAGTGTATTGGACGTCGTTTTTCTAGTCCCGTCGTACGTGCTGTACACGTCATCGCGCAAGCTTTCAGCGGACTGTCTGTTCATCGTGTGTGGTCAAGTCCGTTCATTCAAAATTTGGACGGACTGTCTGTCGGATTGTCTGACGAACTTAGTTGGCCAGACAATCCGCCCGTGTGTACGCGGCCTTAGATTTCGAATGGAGATTAGTGGCATGAAAAAAAGATGGATATCGGGCATCATGAAGTTTAGTGGAATTCGTTTTAAAATGTGTTTCTTGTAAGAAAATTATATCAGCTTTGTTTTTATGCATATAGGAAAGCAATTGTGAACGTTTCTCTGGTACATTAAGACCTCTAATATTTAAGGAAATAATTTTAATGGTCGGCAAAGAAGATTTAATATGTGAATAAGCCAATGTACGATATGAGATGTAGGAGAAAAGGAAGATAAAATATTATACTGCAAGTAAAAAGGAGAAAAAAATAAATAAAATTAAACAAATAAATAAATATATAAATAAATAGGTATGAAACCAAAAAAGGGGTAAAACCGGGGATAAACAAGAACCTGCTTGTTGATCCGTGAATGGTAGATAATAAATCTACCAAAATACCGGATATCGACCAGTGGTATAGGCAATAAGTTAATACTTTTTATTATGTGTGAGAGTAGCTTATACCACTGTGAGAGAACGAGGTTGGACACAAAAAAAGAGGTGTCTTTTAGTAATTAATAATAAATTTCCCGTTGAACAGAGAAAATGAAGGAGGTATATACATAAAAAATGAATATAGTATTCGAAGAGTATCACAATGCAAATATGGGTGTCATTAAAAAGTATGCTATGTTATGTGCAATTTCTGTTTTCCCACTGTTTCTATATCGTACAAAGGTTAATATTTTTTTTAAAAAAATTGTAGTCCCAATTTTTTATGATATCACACCCAAACCCTTACTCCCTCCTCCCTCCCCCCCCCCCCCCCCTCCACTTCACTTTCCCCTATGGTAATAGTCATATAATCATAAATACAATAACTTTCAATAGAAAAACAAGAATTAATAACAATACAATTAATATCAATCACACAGATATAGATAAACCAACAAATCCTGGAGGTCTACATGTCAAGGAAAAATAAATAAATAAAAGTAACATGGGAGACATCCGACGATATAACATAGGGGAACTAAGCCACCGCAAAAGAGAAAAATGTGGCAGTGAGATTAGGTTGATTTAAACATGAAAAGAAAAGAAACAGATACAATTCATTACTAATGTATCGAGAATGGAATACAATGTATCATTTATCATAACAAGATTAGGAGAAGGGAGAAGAAAAACAAATAAATAAAAAAGAAAAGGAGGAGGAGAGAAAGGAAAGAAAGAAAAACAAAAGAAAATATCAAGCAGAGCAGGTAAATAGAAACAGCATTGGAAATTAAAATAAGAAGTAATAAGCAGAGTAATAGAAAGTCAATGACCCCGGCGGGCTCGGCGGGAATGAGGTGCTCTCATGGAGTGTGAATCACCGCCAGTATTAGCAGAGGCAGAATCCAAGGGACGTTGTTCCGACGGTGATCGTTGTCTGCGGTGACTAATTGTTTGGGTATCCATCTGTTCACAATGAAGCTGGGCTGAGCCTGTGATCCGTGGACGAAAGTCCGCATACCAATCCGGTACTGCAGTAAAAGGGATATCCAGTGTAGAGCAGAAATTACGCAGATATTCAGGCACTCTGAGTAGGGCTGTGCGGCCTAGTGATGACGCAGATAAACAAAAGGGAAATTTCCAGCGATACGGAATACTGCGTTTACGGAGAACATCAAGAAGGGGTTTAAGTTCCCTGCGTCTCTGTAGTGTAATCCCGGAAAGATCTTGAAATAGATGCAATTCTGTGCCATTAAAAAGGATTTTAGAATCATTGCGAGCTTTTTTGAGAATGTCTTCTATAAGCTGAAAGTCAATTAAGTGACAGATGACATCTCTAGGCGGATCAGATTCTCTACCTTTAGGTCTGAGAGCACGATGGATTCTGTCTATTCCTAGAGGAGTTGCAGGGGGCTTTCCTAATAGATTATTGAATATAATCATAACAGTAGACTTAAGGCTGTCTGTATCAATCGATTCAGGAAGGCCTCTCAGGCGTAAATTATGACGTCTGCCACGATTGTCGAGATCTTCAATGTGTCTATTGAGGTCACGTAGTTGAAGGGAGTGCGTATCAATAGATTGATGAGCAGAGTTAATAGTAATAGAATGTTCATCTTGTATTTTTTCCATTGCAGTAACACGACCAGCAATAGATTGGATATCAATGCGAAGATCAGATATAGCTGCCGTTAACGTAGTTTTAATATCTGCCGCAACTAAATGTAAATCTGAAATGCTGGGGTGTTGATTTTGCATAAGTATAATGCTATTATCAGACGATTGTGAGAGGGAATTATCAGCCATAGGTATACCAGAATTTGATTGCGCAGTTGAAGATGAATCAACAGCAGTGGTATTGGACCGGAACATAGCCGGGATCGTAAGAGAGGAATTACTGCTCAGATTTCGGGGAGACCGAGACCTCGAGGTGGAGGAGTTCCTAGACGATGTACCCATGTCAATTTGGGTGTAAAAAGAATGAATAATACCTCCGTATTTTTAAGGTAAGTAGCCCTGTCAGCGGGAGTGGAGGAGTTGAGCGGCCATCTTCATCAGCGTCCAAGCCACGCCCTCCCTTGCGCACATTTTTGCATTATTTGCACAGCAATTTTGCACCCTGATATTTGTTTACATATCGTTTGCACATTATATTGCATATTTGCACAGTGATTAACAAAGCTTGATATATATTGCTATAGTAGCCTCAGATATTGTAGGCTTATAGTTTGTGTGCAGAAATTGAATCAGAAAGTTGACCCGAGCGCACCATTAGATATAACAATAATTTTAAAGTGACAGAACACTGGCATGGTTGCAGCCTAGTCATTTAGGTTTTTTTCTATTCATTTTTTTCTACATATTTGTAATATCAGCGCTAAGGCTTATTTACATTTAATACCATATACATTTTATCTATTCAGCTTTCTATGTTTTATGTGATTGGGGATCACTTCAGATTTGGCAGCATTTCCATATATTTTTTTTAATTTATTATTAGTTGTGCAGTAGCGCAGAAGTCCTTTTTTTATATTATTTTGTAGTCAAAACATAGTGAGGGTTCAGAAATCGGAGCAGGTAGTTAGAACTAGCCAGTAAAACAGGAATCCTGAGATCAACGTAATCAGAGATGTTGACCAAGGCAAAGGCATAGGAGATCTGATCTAAGCAGCTTAAATAGCCAGCAGGCGGATTGGCGAGCAGGATATGATCATCAGGTGAGTCACTGTGGAAAGATGAATATCGGCAATTGACCGAAAGCTGAGCAGCCTGAGCTCTGAGAAGGGAGGACTGAGACCAGCCCTGACAATTTGATGGGCACAGTGGCTGCATGTGATAGGCACAGTGGCTGCATTTGATGGCACAGTGAGGCTGCAATTGATGTTTTTTTTTCCAGAATTTCCCCCCCCCCCCCCCAAAAACTATTTTGAGCACGGGTGTTTTCCTGCTTCTCTGTATACTTCATATTGCATACCCTGAGTAAATGTTTGCATATGTTATTTTAAAGTGTAATAAAAACAAAAATATGCATAGTATGAACTATGTCCTACATGACAGCAGGAGGCGTCCCAACACCAGCTCTGCCTACATCTAGTATTAATGGGCCCCTGCTTCCAGAGGCCCTTTATGTAGCTGCACAGCCTGCAAGAAAAAAATTTTTTGTTGCTTTCTGGGTCTCTGCTGAGGAGATTTTCTATCAATTTCTATTCCAGCAACAGTGGGACAGACGTTCAATGAGGGAACACTTGGCCTGTATTTTCTCAGACTTTCACGGATGTTTTGGTTATCTAAAACATAAGGAAAAATTCATTAGAGGGGTACCCAGGAACAGAAAACTACCACCAACATGAAATTCAGCTGTTCAAATGAAATTAAACCCAAAACCAAACATGTGATATATTGCAATTTACCCGACTTTAGATGTGGCGGCTGTGAGCAAGTTTAAATTTCATATTAACCTTGAGGTGCTTCAGATATTTCTAATATGTCTTCTTTATTTGGGTCGCATGGTCTGTTTTTCTCAACAAACCTTGGTACAGGTGAGTTGTCTTATTTGGTTGTAAGGCAGTATTTTTGGTAGAGATGTTCCACCAACGTGTTGCTTCCAGATACCATAGATTTACCTTCATTATTCATGTAATTCCAAAGATGTAAGGCATAAGAATTATAAAAAGTTGGCACATTCTTCCAGACTTCTTCATGATGGATAATGGATGGGGAAGAAACATTGAGTATGAAAATAAGTGATGTTTGTACACGTGACATCATCCTTAGACGTAAATACAAGCATGCCACACAATTTCTTTACAACATGAGTGAAAACCGCTGACCCTTGGTATCCCTGATAATGCGAGGAGAAGCCAAAAACACTACTGCTAGTAAGTGTGAGCGTTTCAGCTGCTACAAAATGGTCCTGGGATATTGGACGAAGTGGTGACAATATGTAATCCATGTGAACTTGTGACAATAGGGGCGTTCCTGTGATTTAAATGAAAAAACAAAAATAATGCCCTAGTTACCTAGACATTAAAAATAAAATATAATTATTATTGTGAAATCTTCTGCAGCGGTCAAAAACAGATGATACGTTAATATTCAAAGCAACTATACGTGCATGTGTATGCAATAACAATTGCAATTTAAAAAACGATATAGTCACTTGGTAATCAAAAAAATGCACTTTATGAGATGTTAACATAACCATATTCCTTCACATTCAAAATATCTCTTTAAGGGTCGAGGGAGAGAGAACCTAGGATGGTATTTGATTACCACTGGGTTTTAAAAAAAATTCTATAAGAACAAAAAAAAAGACCAAAAAGTTTGGGAAAAAAATATATTTTCCACTTTCTGTTTTAAAACATATCCAATACAATTATAGTTCTTCATACATTTATGCCAAAATGTATTGTGCTACATGTCTTTGGTAAAAAAAATAAAAATAAAATCCTAGTAAGTGTATATTAATTAATTTGTGTCGAAGTTATAGCTTCTACAAACTATGATATATGCATTTGAAAGTTGATTAATTCTGAGGTACTGACAGCCAATCTAATTTCTTGAGGCCCTAAAATGCCAGTACACATTTCCCCCAAATCACCCCTTTTTGGAAAGTAGACAATCTGAGACATTTAGTAAAAGGCATGGTAAGTTGTATGAATATTTTTGTCCCAATGTTTAAAAAAAATTAAGACTTTTTTTTTTTTTTTTGCACAATTCATTGCTTTTACATGGTCACTGGCAATGTCTCTGCTACCATATGGTAGGTGGCAGGGAACTCCTGGAGCAGAGGGGCAGGAGAAGCTTTCAGACCGGATGGTCCGGGAAAGTTCCTCATCAAGGACTCAGGGCTGGAAAGTTGGAAGGTCGCTGAGTTTTATCACAGTGGATGGCTGGAGGATGTGCCAGGGTGTCTGTAAGGGAACTCTGCTTTTACACGGTCATTAGCAGAGTCTTCATCATGATACGGTGGATGGTGAGGAGTCCTGGATCAGAAAAGAGACTATGGGGATGTGTGTGGCCGGGGAACACATGGTTTGCAAGTTGGACTGGCTGGGAGCAGTAGTCCATTTCCTAGAACATTAACCAGACTTTAACCTACTAGGCTTCCGGGGAGAGGTTCTGCAGGCCTCAGGCCTAGTAGCAGCGAGTCACCAGAGCCAGTAGAGGGGCTTATTCAGAGTGAGTTCTTAATACCCATTAGAAGAGGATGTGTTATACCCTAATGTAACTACAAGTTGTGCAGGAGGAAAACCAAGTGTGCAAGGAGAAGCAAGTTTGGGCAGGTGGTGAAGATAACTAAGACCATTACTTTTACATGGTCAAAAGTGATGTTTCTGTCCCTCACACGGTGATGGATAGAGAACTCTTAGTAACAGCAGTCTGCATAGGAGATGCAGAGGGAGTAACAGTCTGCAGCGAGCTGCAGGAGAAGATTTCTACTTAGTCAAGTGTGCACATTCTATCTTCAGGCTCTAAACAGCTCAAAGTATATTGAAACCTGTAAATATGATGGCAATGATTAATTCTATGGGCATTCCTATCCAAGTTGTACCCCCCAATAAAACAACAAAAACAAAGCTTGCAAATGACTGTTCATTGTCTCTGGAAAGGATACATGAAGTCTGGTAGTGGGGTGATTTGGCAGATTGTTTGTCAGTCGTGCTATCACCATGGCTACATTTACATATTGTCACCAGTGTAGTACAGAATCATATGACTGGTGTGGTGGTGATCAGGAACACTGACTGGTGACAGTATATAAAAAAAAAAAAAAAACATTAAAAAGTGATCTGTGATTGGCTTCAGCTAATCTTATGTTACAGGGTGCTATGATTGGCCCAGGTACCATGTGATAGCTGTGGGCCAATCACAGCATAAGAAACATGGGGGCATGGCTTTCCGTGCAGTGTGGATGGAGACAGAGGGAAGGAGCTCCGGCATCCTAAAGCAATGGGAGCCAAAAAAGAGCCGGAGTCTGGCCAAAAATGTCACCTCTGCTCAAGAGGGGGACAAACAACTGATCCCTGTGCTCAGTGGGAACCCCTAAAGGGAAACATACAGTGTCCAACCTCAGTAAATATCGCTACAGCAGCGGTGGTGGAGGATCTAAGATGGCGCTGACACACAGAACGGCAGAGAAGGACATGGAGGATGATGAAATCTCCCTCCCTGCATCTGAAGAGTCCAACAAAGGTAAAATAACTGCTGACCATCCCCTAACCTTCTCACACATGACAGATATATCAACTCACTTTCAGCAGCCACCATTGACTTAAAAACTGATTTACTGAGACTTACAGAGCAAATGACAGTGAAGGAAAGGGCAGGAAAGTGGAGAAACAGGGCTCTTATCAGGCTGTATGATATTACTGCATCTCATTCTTAACACATAATTGATATGAATAGACAGATTGAGGACCTGGACAATAGAGGGAGAAGAAACAACATAAGAGTGAGAGGAGTCACTGAATCTGTTACCCCTGAACAAATTAAGCCAGCTTTATCATCCATTTTCAATAATCTCATTGAGGGACCTGGGCTTCACCAATTGAATTTGATAGAGCCCACAGAGCCCTTAGACCCAGAGCCCCTGATAATACGACGCCTAGAAAACATCATATGCTGTCTCCCCAATGTCTGCCTCAAGCAAGAAATTCTGCAGAATGAAAGAACAAATGAGCTGATCACATTTAATGGGGTTGATGTACAGCTTTTCCAAAACCTATCACCTATCACACTAAAAAATAGAAGGAACCTGAAACCACTACTGGAGATACTAAAAGAAAAATGAATCAATTATAGGTGGAAATTCCCCTTCGCCCTGCAAGCTACCTATAATGGTAAACAGTATATGCTCAGAGTCCTGGATGACTTGCTGAATTTTTGAGAAAATCTGCAGATAGCCCCAGTTGAGCTCCCTGACTGGTACGCAGAATTCCGTCTCCCATCTGCAATCAACAACCTACCCTCCATGTCAGGCTTGTCCCCTAAAAAATCGCCTTCCCAACACGGAAAACAGCACAGAAACACAAACGGAGCTACATTTAACTCTCCTGTGGCCCAAAGCCCCAGATAAAGAGA
This sequence comes from Lithobates pipiens, assembly GCF_037356315.1. NCBI lineage: Eukaryota > Metazoa > Chordata > Amphibia > Anura > Ranidae > Lithobates > Lithobates pipiens. The sequence continues at coordinate 595,179,415 of NW_027507758.1, read as the reverse complement.
TTCTAGACAAAACAATTGCTGATGAAAGAACCATAACATTAAAGAAGAACCTATCAGAATGTTATTAGCTCAAATGGTTTAGTGAGAAAACCACAATTTTTTCTTCCTTTTTTCCATGTTGAATTTCCTCTTTCTTATTACAAAGAAGTTCTTACAAGTTTTTTGACACTAGAGGGCAACCTTTACTAAGTATTGGTACTAAGCTAGATTCACAGGCTGCCTAGTGTACCATATACCCTGTTTCCCCAAAAATAAGACCTAGCGTGATTGTCAGTGATAGCCCCCAAATAAGCCCTACCCTGTTTCCCTGAAAATAAGCCCTACCCTGAGAATAAGACCTACAAGGACTTTAACTAGTGCTTATTGGGGGGGTAGGGTTTATATTGCAGCCATCACCGACAATCACGCTAGGTCTTATTTTCGGGAAAACAGGGTAGCAAACATTGCCTGGAGTAACTGTCTCAATGCAGAATATATACTTTACCTCCAAAAATAGTTGCACAACAAGCAAATTCTCTTGCTCTCATACAAACTAAACACAGAAGATGAGGAAAGGAAGTAAATGTTATTGAATATATACCTACTCCTCACAAAGCCTTCACTGACGGATGCAAATTTCTTAGCCTTCTAAACATGATAACCACATTGGCACCATTACAGTTGTGAATAATGCCCTGTACACACGATCAGACATTCCGACAACAAAATCCATCGGATTTTTTCCGACGGATGTTGGCTCAAACTTGTGTTGCATACACACGGTCGCACACAGTTGGTCGGAAATTCTGAACGTTAAGAACGCGGTGATATACAACATGTGCGACCAGTCGAGAAAAAAAATGAAGTTTAATAGCCAGTGCTGCTCTTCTCCTTGATTCTGAGCATGCGTGGCACTTTGTGTGTCGGAATTGTCTACACATGATCGGAATTTACGCAAAATTTTAGATCCAGCTCTCAAACATTCTGTGTCTGAAAGTCCAATGGAGCCTACACAGGGTCAGAATTTTCAACAATATGCTCCGATCGCACATTTTCCGTTGGAAAGTATGACCGTGGTTACAGGGCATAATAATAAGGAGCAGGGGCGCACTGACCAGTCGGTCACTCGGGCGCCGCCCGAGGGCCCAAGGCCATTAGGGGCCTGATCTCGGCCACATGAAAGGCCACTTGAAGCGGCTGTGCCTATATCACTTGCCGTGATCATGCCGATTATAATACTGCTAACAGCACGCTGCTCCCCACCGGCCCCCCCTTCCCTCCCGTCTGTCCCAGGTGATGTCACGACGCATACAGTACAAGCACCTGGGACGGACTGGAGGGAAGGAGGGACCAGCGGGGAGCAGCGCGCCGTTAGCAGTATTATAATCGGCATGATCACAGCATGTGATACAGTCACAGCAGAAGAGTGGAGGGGCCAGCGGGGAGCTGCGCCGTTAAAAGTATTATCGGCATCCGGTAACTGAAGCTGAGATTGAGACACCTGGGCCCACCACAAGTGATGGGGGGGTGGTACAGATGCATGGGGCCCGGATCCCCCCACCCCACAGTGTCCCCCTCTGTGAGTGTCCTCCTGTGTGTGTGTCTCGCCCTGTGTGTGTGTGTGTCCCTGTGTGAGTGTCCCCCTGTGTGTGTGTGTGTGTGTCCCTGTGTCCCTCTCTGTGTGTCCCCCTGTGTGTATGTGTCCCTGTGTGTGTCCCTGTATGTCTGTGTGTGTGTTCCCCTGTGTGTGTGTGTGTGTTGTGTGTATCCCTGTGTGTGTGTGTGTGTGTGAGTGGTGTCCCTGTGTGTGTATGTGAGTGTCCCCCTGTGTGTGTGTGTCCCTGTGCGAGTGTCCCCCTGTGTGAATGTCCCCCTGTGTGAGTGTCCCTGTGTGTGTGTGTGAGTGGTGTCCCTGTGTGTGTATGTGAGTGTCCCCCTGTGTGAGTGTCCCCCTGTGTGTGTGAGTATCCCCCTTAGTGTGTGTGCGAGAGTCCACCTGTGTGTGTGTGTGAGTGGTCCTCCTGTGTGTGTGTGTATGTGTCCCTGTGTGCGTGTGTGTGTGTGTCCCCCTGTGTGTGTCCCTTCTGCCTCCAGTGTTGTCCCCCTGTGTGTGTGTGTGTGTTCTCCCTCCATTGACCCCATGTGTGTGTGTATGTGTATGTTCTCCCTCCTGTGTGTGCTCTGCCTCCAGTTTCCCCCTGTGAGCTCTCCCTCCCCAGTGTCCCCCTGTGTGTGTGCTTTTTTTCTTTTTGACTGTTTTAAAAAAAGGGAGAAGAAAGGAAAAAAAGGAAAAACAAAAGTTACTTAAGTTCCGACTGTTCGGTTTGTTCACTATATATAACTACAGTTTCAAAAATTATCTTCTAAGGTCAAAAAATATAAAATTAAATACTAAATATATAAAATCCCAGCGATCCTGATTGCCTGTGAACCCAGACTAGATTTTTTTCACTCACTAGCACATATATCACCCTTTACCTGTCCACCAGCACACCACCCAGAGTAACAACTGGTGATTAGTAATAAAAAAACACCAGCTTGCTCAACACCTTTGAGGTGTATTTCAGAGAAAATAACTCACATATAACCCTACTGAGCCAACCTTTTCTTTCCCTTGAGTAACCCTTAGCCCTTGTACACACGGTAGGAAATTCCGACGGAAAATGTCAGATCGGGCCGTGTTGTCGGATAATGCGACCGTGTGGGCTCCATCTGACTTTTTCCATCGGAATGTCTGACCAACAAAGTTTGAGAGCTGGATATAAAATTTTCCGACAACATGATCCAGTCGTTTGTAGAGAATTCCGATCGGACAAAGTGCCACGCATGCTCAGATGAAATTACGAGACCAAAGCTATTGGCTACTAGCCTAAATGTAGTCCCGTCGCAACGAACGAACGTCATCACGTTCTGAACGATCAGATTTTCCGACAACTTTGTCCTACCATGTGTATGCAACACCAGTTTCGGACAAAATCCGTCTGCAAAAATCTGACGGATTTTGTTGTCGGAATGTCCGACCATGTGTACTAGGGCTTAGACACATTTTCTCCCCCCCCCCCACCCTTTTTTTTGACATGGCCCACTCTTTCCCTGAGCATTATATCACATAATGTAAATGGTCTCAATATCCCTGAAAAAAGGGCTAAGATATTGAAAGAACTGAAAAAAGCCAACCCTGTAATAGTCTACCTCCAGGAAACACACTTCAAGAATAATAATATCCCCAAACTCACTAACAGCCACTTCACAAACGCTTATCAAGCCACAAATCCTATTGCTAATACTAAAGGAGTCACCGTTTTGTTCAACAAACAATCTCCCTTTGCTCCTATGCAAAAACTCATCTACCCAGATGGTCACTATATCTTCCTCAAAGGCACCTGGAATGGAGCACTGGTCACCTCAGCTAACGTATACTTCCCAAACAAGGCTCACATTACATTTTGTCACAAAATAATAGACAAACCTAAATGGTTTGCTGACGGTCGCATCGTACTAGGAGGAGATTTTAACATCCCCTTGAACCCACACAACATGTCACATACAGGATACTAAAAAGCATCAAGACATTACTGCAATCCTTATCTTATCTTATCTAGTAGATTCTTGGAGATCCACACATCCCACCAACAAAGACTACATCTTCTTTTCACCCCCACACAAAAGATATTCAAGAATGGACTTAATCTTCATATCCCAAAGAGATCTGATCAATATCGCTAAAGCAGAAATAGGAATAATATCCATTTGAGACACCGGCCATCATCTTTACACTAAATCCACCCAAACCGACAAGTTTTAATTGCAGACTTAATGCGGCACTGCTAACTGACCAAACCATACAAGACGACATACACAAATCCATTAAAGAGTATTTTAAAGTTTTAGTGGCATGGGGCACTGCCCGAGGGCCCCATGCCACTAGGGGGCCCCATCAGGGTTGCCAGCCTCAGTAAAACCAGGGACAGTATGTAAAAATTTGTGGTTTTTTTTACATCTGTCTCTGAAATGTCCCTTACCGACAACCTTTTGGTCTAAAAATCCTGAGATTATAGCTGCCTAACCTCTCCAATACCTTCTCAGCCAGTAGAAACATGTCTGTGTATACTGTGTGATTGTATACTGTGTGTGTGTGTGTATGTATGTATGTATGTATGTATGTATGTATGTATGTATGTATGTATGTATGTATGTATGTATGTGTGTGTGTGTTTGTGTCTACTGTGTGGTCCCATAATCTCCTATTGCCCAGGGGCCCCATGAGTTGTCAGTCCGCCCCTGCACATCACAATACTTCAAAACATTAACAGGAACTTAACCTCAAAACACCTAATGTCTGTCTATAACCACCTAGCAAAACATAAACATAACTCTGATTCCCTCTTGATGGCATACAAAGCTGTTGTACCAAAACCAGATAAGGACATAAAAGACTGCGCCAAATTTAGACCCATCTCCCTACTCAATGTAGACCTAAAAATCCTAACTAAAATTCTCGCAAACAGGATGAAACCCCTCTTAACAAAAATCATTGGGCCAGAACAAGTTAGATTTATGCCAGGTAGAGAAGCTAAAGGCAATACAATCAAAGCTCTAAATGTAATCCATTATTTCAGGGGCTCCAAAATTGAAGGCTTTCTGCTCTCTACAGATGCAGAAAAGGCCTTTGATAGGGTTTTTTGGAATTACACGTTGGCCACATGTTCACACATATTTCTAGGAAACAACATGCTAAATTGGATAAGAGCCTTATACCAAAATCCCCAGGCCAAAATTAAGGTAAACAACACCCTATCAAACTCAATCAGCATTCATACAGGCTGCCCCTTATCACCACTTCTCTTCATACTTACCCTAAGCCACTCATTAGAAGCATCCATTTAAATACAGATGTTCATGGATTCCAAACAAATGGAAAAGAAGAATACAAATTAGCAGCCTACTGTATGTGGATGACCTCCTATTTTTTCTCACACAACCACACATCTCTTTACCTAACCTCAAAAAATATTCAAGACTTTCGGATACATTTCTAATTTTAAAATAAATCAAACCAAATCTGAAGCTCTTAACCTTACCCTACCCCCAACCAACTGAACCTGACAAAAAGAAACTGTACCTACAAGTGGGAACAAAAACATCTCAAATACCTAGGAGTTCATCTCACTACAAACATTGACTCTATCTATGCAACCAATTTTAAACCCCAATTAAATTCTATAGCAAAAGACCTCAAAAACTGGACCCCAAAACAATTTTCTTGGTTTGACAGAGCTTCCATACTGAAGATGACAATCCTTCCCAGACTATTATATTTATTTAACACTCTACCAATACTTATCCCTACAACCTTCTTCACCAAACTCGGAGAACTACAAAGAAAATTCCTATGGGCAGACAAAAAGCCTAGATTAAACTACCGCTTACTCGCATCACCCAAAAACAAAGGCGGCATAGGACTCCCAGACTTTAAAAAATATCATATAGCAATTCGCATCACCAGACTTATTGACTGGCACTGCCATGGGTTACAATAAAGACTGGGTACAACTAGAACTCTCAAACAATAAACAACAGATACTTTACTACCCTGGACTACCCACTCTAAAACATCCAGAAAAATAAAACACCCTCTGATCACCACCACAATAACACAAGTGCCTTGCAAAATTATTCACCCCCCTTGGCATTTTTCATGTTTTGTTGCCTCACAACCTGGAATTAACATGGATTGTTTGGGGGCGTGTCCAAGATGGCGACATGAGTGGTCGCACTCTCTGTGAGCCCTATCAGCTTTCTCCCTATAATCTGCATCCACTGGAGCTAAACCAACGATTTACCTCCTGACATCACCCGGATGAGACGCAGATCATCCCACGCTCAGCCCGGTAGAGGAAGAAAGACTAAATTCCCGGCAGCAGCAGAGATCCCGCTGCTGGACCCCACCAGACCAACTCAGCCACACATCGCTGGCACGTGGCCTCGCAAATGCCATCCATGGAGGAGACGAAGCACACGCCACCCTGGCTGACAGAGGTGATGACAGCCATAGCTACCTGCCAATTGACCCTCACTGCCAAGATTGAGGAGGTGCAGCTGGGCGTAGGCCTAATCCGCCAAGACCTGGACAAGGGTCACTGAGACGGAGCAGAGGAACGGCCTCATGAAAGATGAGGTGGTAGAGCACTTGGCAGCCCTCCGCACCCTTCAGACTAGAGTCAAAGCCCTTGAATATTGTGCGAAGGATGCACAAAACAGAAACAGGAGGAACAACCTGCAGATTATTGGTCTCCCTGAGGGCACCGAGGGGGGAAATCCGACCGCGTTTGTGGAGGACATGCTTTGCGGCCTACTTCCCAATGCCCACTTCTCCCCTCTCCCCGTTGAGAGGGCTCATCGTCTCCCACTGAAGCCGGGCCCTCCCGGGGCCACCCCCCAGAACATTTATCCTCCACATGCTGAATTTCCGGGACCGAGATGAGGTCCTCCGGGCTTCCAGAATGCAGGGAGACCTGTGACTCCACAATGCAAAATTGATGATCTTTCCTGACTATTGCTTCTAAACCCAGAAGCAACGGAAGTCGTTTGACGCACTCAAAGCAGCTATGAGAGCCAAGAATATCCGATACAGAGTCCAAGATGGAGAAATGTTCCCCTTCTTCCAGTCCCCGAAAGAGGCCTCTGCCTGGCTGGACTCCCTGCTGCCACACCGCTGATATGGCACAACGTGAGTACAACTACATTTCCCCCCTTTTTTCTCTGCACTGGGACCCAAACACTGACAATTCTGGCCTGCTCTCGATGCCTTTCCCTCCTGAACTGCACCCTCTGATTGAGACATCCCTGTCAAGCCGCTCGCCCCATTCCCTCTTTTTTCTCCCCCTTGAGGATTGCCTTAACCTGACCCCGTAACCTTCCCTCCCCCTATATTATGCTTGGCAGGGTTGGGGACATCTCAGGTGCCTGGCTCGGGACCTACTCACGCCTAGCCATCCCCCCAGTTCAAATCAGTTTCCCCCCACATGGTTACAAGTTTACAATGTTTTCAGCAACTTAAGATGTGTGCTCCTGCATAGCTCAGGAGACTTGATCAAGCACCAGCAGTCGGTGCTCCGAATTCCCGGAGGACTTTACTACACCAACTGGGTTTATTAGGTGGACTTTTTATACTACTGCTATGGGACAATCCCCCTGCCTTTTTTTTTCCCTCCCTCTCCTCTCGCTGATTGTGGGGGAGTCCCAAGCAGTGTTTCACTCAGTGGCGGAGGAGCAACTCATGGAGCATTGCTACGCTTCAGAGACCCCCCCCCCCCCCGCATGAAATACGGAGGGGTCCAGCTCGCCTCTTGCACAGGCCCCAATTTTGCAGCCTGCGAGCTGAGTTGGGGATAGAAGCTCTGCCCAGTTTTAAGGATTTAAGCGGGATGGGGGGGGGGGGGGGGGTTGGGATAGGTTCCCCCTTCGGGGCTGTTTTTTTTTTTGTTACCCGTAAGTTTTCGTTTCGTTTTGAGATGTTTTACTGTACTGCTCTCGCCAGCCTTGATTTTTTCACATAGCATTGTGTATGTATTGCCCTTGCCTGAACTGGGCTTCAGTGCCATGTCCACAGTGTATCTTAAAGCATAATCCGGTAAACTAACACGAGGGGATCTAAACTCATCGGTTAAACCAGGGATCTCCAAACTATGGTCCTCCAGCTGTTGCGGAACTACACATCGCATGAGGCATTGTAAAACTCTGACATTCACAGACATGACTAGGCATGATGGGAATCATAGTACCTGAACAACTGGAGGGCCATAGTTTGGAGACCCCTGGGTTAAACAATCACTCATGTTCCAGTTTATTAATACGTACAACCACCACATATGCATTCTCCAGTAAACCCATCTAATAGGCAGCAAAACTCTAGCCCTTAAGAAACCATGGGTGGGTAGTCATTACCATTCCACCTACTCCACCTTTGCGAGAGGAGTGAGCGTCCTGGTAAATAAATCACTGCCCTTTCAAGTTCTGGACATGGCACTGGACCCTGACGGCAGATATGTTATTGTCAATGCTCGGATACTCTCCCAGACATGGTCTATAGTAGGCCTATATCTACCCCCCCCCCCCCCCGGCACCGCTAACCATCCTGAACAAAATAACCTCCAAACTAGCAGAATTCACAACTGACCACATGATAATGCTGGGAGACTTTAATGTAGCCCCAGACCTGTCCCTTGACAGAATGGCCGCTACAGCCTCCCACTACCCGGGTCTCCAGGCATGGGCGGATACCTATGGGTTAACTGACATGTAGAGGTGGAGGCATCAGGCCCGAGCATGCACCTGCCACTATGCTACGCACAGATCCTTTTCCCGCATTGACCTGATCTTTGCGGGCGGGTCAGTCCTCCCTAGGGTCCAAGAGGTTAAAATTCTGCCTGGGGCATATCGGACCACGCACCACTCCTTCTGAAAATAGACAGCCGGGGCACCCCCACGACTAACTTATGGAGACTTTCTAGGTTCTGGATCTCTGACCCAGAAGTTGACACTCAATTTAGGGTAGAGATGGAGGGATACTGGCTAACTAACCCACGCTCTGCTAAACTCAAGGTGGTCTGGGACGCCTTCAAGGTATCCTCGAGAGGTCACTACCAGTCCATAATAGCTAAATTCTGGAAAGAGAAAAGGGCTGCTCTGACTAAAGCCGGGTCGGTGGTCATAGCACAGGAGACACTGTATATACGCACTAGAGATCCCCAGCACTATGCCTGGCTACAGTCCCTGACCAGGGAGGTTCTTTCCCTCCGTACACCGCTCACTCAAAAACAACTGCTTGCTCAATCCCAACGCATTTTTGAGCAGAGTGAAAGGTTGGGAAAACTGTTGGCGCGGCTCTCCAGGGAGTAATCTGGGGGGACCAGTGTTCCCCACATTTTGGGTCCTGGCGGGGACCTCCTTTTGACTCCAGAAGAGATCAGTGATTGCTTGTTGATTACTATAGGACACTCTACGCTTCTAGGGTAGACTACAGTGAGGACGAGCTATCAAAATACCTGGCAGATGTAGACATTCCCATACTGACTGACAAGTACAGGGGGGGTCTTAGACCAAGCCATTACGGTCAAGGAAATACTTAAGGCACTTAAAACTATGCAGCCGGTAAAAACCCCTGGCCCGGATGGCATCCCCATAGAATTTTATAAGCAGTACCCGGACATCCTTACAGCCAGGCTCCACGGGTTGCTGACTAACGCGGCGGAGACACAGTCCCTTCCAGATTCGATGGGTGAGGCAGTCATTGTAGTGATTCCCATAGATGGGAAGAATCCTTAACTCTGCTTATCCTACCAGCCTATCTCCCTTATTAACATTGACGCAAAAATATTGGCCAAAATCCTGGCCAACAGACTTAACGCAGTTATTACAGCAGTGGTCTACCCGGACCAGATGGGATTTATGCCAGGCAGGGGTACAGACGTTAATATCAGAAGACTTTTTACCCATATAGCCAGAACAGGACATGGGGACAATGGAGTGTTGGCTTGACCTCCCTAGATGTGGATAAGGCCTTTGACTCCATGGAATGGAGATACCTATGGGCGGTCCTTTTCAAATTTGGTTTTGGTCCTCAATTCCAACTATGGATTAAGATGCTGTACACCAATCCTGGAGCCAGGGTGTACACTAATGCATGTCTAATAAGAATTTTTTTCCGCTGGCCCGAGGAACAAGGCAGGGCTGCCCTCATTAGATCAGACCTGAAGGTCAGGGGTATACAGGTAGGCACCATTGAAGAAAAACTCTCCTTATACACGGACCACGCTCTCCTCTATCTGGCTGACGCATCCACCTCCCTCCACAAAGCCTTATCAATATCTAATAAATTTTGCGAATTCTCAGGCATTTGAATAAATTGGGACAAATCGGTTCTCTTCCCCCTTTATCGCTCGGCCCCCATGCCCGCCACCCAGGCACAGCTTCAGTGGGTAGATAATATGAAATACTTGGGGATCAGGGTAACCAGGGTGATAACAGACTTCCCGAAGCACAACATACAGCCCCTTATGACACAGGTCAACAATAAATGTACTGCATGGCGAACCTAGGAGTTTTTTCAAGTGACTAGAGAGGGTGCTGTTGTCCTTTATTTGGGTGGGGAGACCCCCTTGGGTGCCAAGGCGCATTCTGTACCTTCCCCTTTTGAGCGGCGGACTGGCCCTCCCCAACTCCCTGCTTTACTACTGGGCTGCCGTCCTTGTTACCATGCGGTGGTGGTTCTCCCAGCCCAGATTAACCCCAGCAGTTACTTTGGAAGCAGCTATTTTGGGTTCTTTTGCTGCCCTCAGCAAACTTGCCTTTAGGGGCAGAAAAGCCTCCACGGCAAAAACTACCCCTATGCAGACCACTGTGAAAGTCTGTCAGGAAGCTAGAGTAATTTACAAAAAGCCACTCCACATGTCTCCCCATATGCCACTTTGGGGAAACCCGATGCTCCCCCATCTTCTCAGTCTGCAGGACCCCTCAGTCTGGGCAAGGAAAGGGATCACGACTATGAAACATGTTGTCAAGGAAGGGAAACTAATGACATTCCCCGACCTTAGGTCCCTGTATGCTATACCTGGAAGTTCCCATACTGGCAGCTGAAGCATGCTTTTGAAGCCCAATTCCCGGGAACTCTAACCTTGAAGTCGGACTCAGTAGAGCGTCTTCTGACCTCCAGCAACATGGGGAGGCCCCTCTCCTCATTGTATTTGTACCTGATGGTGGCATATGATATCAAGCCGTCCCAATCTCTAGACAAATGGAAAACAGACATCTCCACACTCGGCGACGAACAGTGGGAGGTCTGTGTCACTATGTATATCCCCTCAATGATAGCAGCAAAGGATAGATTTATCCAGCTTAAATTTCTCCACAGGGCCTATTACACCCCACAGAGACTAGCCCGCATCTACCCCAACGTGATCCGCTGTGCCCCAGGTGCAGCCAGGAGACTGGCTCATTCTGGCACATGGTCTGGTCATGCCCTAAACTCCAACCATACTGGAAAGAGGTAGTTGACACCCTGACAGAGGTATGTGGAACACAGATTCCTCTGGACCCCCTCACCCTCCTGCTTAGCCACCTTGATGAGATACAATGTGACCGGTACACCAAACTCTGTTTGACATTTTCCCATGTTCTATTCCCTGTTCTAGGAGGGAGATCCTTCTCAAATGGAAATCACCGGACCCACCTTTGAAAGCGGTCTGGTGCCTTTCTGTAAACTCAGTCCTTCCTCTCCACAGACCTACATACCAGAGTAGACAATGCTGGACGGGATCAATGGCTAATGTGCTGCTGCTTGCACTCATGAAGGGTTGAGATGCCTGATGCCGAAGTCATGGGTCATGAGTGCTCTCCCACCCCCCCCCCCCACCCCCACCCCCGCTCCTGGGATTCACCCTGACATTATTACAGGAATTTAGGAGCCAAGGAAGTTTGGGTTGTCCTGCACTGCCACAAGTTACCAAATGTTAGATCTACCCTACTGGGTTAGCTTAAGTAATTGTTAGGATGAGGTTGACAACGTAATTATCCAATGCTCATACTCTGTTTTTATTTCTTTATACTTTTGATATTAATTACATTCCAATGCTACCAAATGTATGTCTCGATTGATGTGATACTGTTATGCTGTTTTGTTTCTAAGTAAACATCTCTGTTAAAAAAAAAACATGGATTGTTTGAGGATTTGCATCATTTAATTTACAGAACATGACCACAACTTTGAAGGTGTTTTTTTTAATTGTGAAGCAAACAACAAATAGGACAAAATAACAGAAAAAGTCAATGTGCATATCTATTCACCCCCCTAAAGTCAATACTTTGTAGAGCCACCTTTTGTGGCTATCACAGCTCCAAGTCGCTTTGGATAAATCTGTATGAGCTTGCCACATCTTACCACTGGGATGTTTGCCCATTGCTTCTTGCAAAACTGCTCCAGCTCCTTCAAGTTGAATGGTTTGCACTTGTGAATAGTGATGGACGAACTTCCGACGGGACGTTTCGCGAACGCGAAACGCGAACGGACACAAACGTTCGCGAAAACGACCGTTCGCCGCGGGCTCCATTGACTTCAATGGGAGGCGAATTTCGCAAACCTTTAGGTCGAATTTGCGGCCACGGGGTAATTATTAGGGGGTAGCACGTAGTCCCACCACCTGGACAATAGCATAATACATGTATGAGGTGAATTTGGGATCGATAACTACAAGCATTTTTTTTTTATTTGGGAAATTGTTCTGACAATTCAGGACTATGGAGCTAATGAAGGCAATGGAGGAGAGGGAAGGTCAGGGACCAGGGTAGGCAAACAAGAGGGTGCAGGAGATACAGAGCACTGACAGCAGCACCGTAATACAGAGCACTGACATCAGCACCGTGACATACAGCGCTGACAGCAGCTCCGTGACATACAGCGCTGACAGCAGCTCCGTGACATACAGCGCTGACAGCAGCTCCGTGACATACAGCGCTGACAGCAGCTCCGTGACATACAGCGCTGACAGCAGCTCCGTGACATACAGCGCTGACAGCAGCTCCGTGACATACAGCGCTGACAGCAGCTCCGTGACATACAGCGCTGACAGCAGCTCCGTGACATACAGCGCTGACAGCAGCTCCGTGACATACAGCGCTGACAGCAGCACCGTAAGCAGCCCCAGGAGGAAGTCAGCACAGCACAGGGATGGTGTGATCCCCTCATAATAAGAACCCCCAGGAGGAAGTCAGCACAGCACAGGGATGGTGGGAGCCCCTCATAATAAGAACACCCAGGAGGAAGTCAGCACAGCACAGGGATGGTGGGAACCCCTCATAATAAGCAGCCCCAGTAGAAATATGACACCGCTCAACCTCTTCAAAGAGGAGGGTAGGGGCATATAGTACGGTGTGCTTTTTTGGGTCAGGGAAGTGAGCCAAATGAATTAAGAAGGTCTGTGTGCTTGATTCCAAAAATTGTTTATAGACATATACATGGTCTACTGATCACATGTGTTGAATTCCTCCGAGATCCATGCCTCATTCATTTTTAGAAATGTGAGGTAGTTAACACTGTGGTGAGCTAGGCGAGTACGCTTATCGGTCACAATCCCCCCTGCTGCGCTGAACGTCCTTTCGGACAGGACACTGGATGAGGGGCAAGCCAACAGTTCGATTGCAAATTGGGCAAGCTCTGGCCAGAGGTCAAGCCTGCCCACCCAGTAGTCTAGGGGTTCATCACTCCTCAGAGCGTCCACATCGGCCGTTAACCCAATGTAGTCGGACACCTGACGGTCTAGGCGTTCCCTGATGCTGGATCCGGATGACACCTGTCGATGGGTCGGCTGAAAGAATGACCTCATATCCGAAGTCACCAACACATCTTCAAACCGGCCTCTTCTTGCAGGCGCTGTTGGATTGGTACCCGCAAATCCTTCTCTGGGAGTGGGAATTGCTCCTCTGCCAGCGCACGCAAAAGCAGAATGCAGCATTTCTCGAAGCAAGGCCTGGAAGTGCTGCATTCTGACAGCCCTCTGCGACGGCGGTAACATTTCCGCCATTTTGTGTTTGTACCGGGGGTCTAAGTACGTTGCCACCCAGTACTGGTCCTTGACCCTCATGCTTTTTATACGGGGGTCCCTATTAAAACACTGGAGCATGAAGGCCCCCATTTGCACTAAAGTGGAAGCGGTGTGGTGGCCTGGCTCCTGCTCATCATCCAGGATAATGTCGTCCTCTTCATTCTCCTCTCCCCATCCTCGCACAACAGGGATCCCAGAAAGGTTTAAAGCATGCTCTTCTTGCTCCTGCTCATCCGCCCCGGCACCATCCTCCTCTGACTCCTCATCAGACTCCTGTTGTTGACTTGTCTCAGATAGAGTAGCCCCCCCTGGGAATTCATCCAGCATTGCGACTTCCTCATCTTCCCGCTCCTGCTCCTCCACAGCCTGATCAATGACACGACGCAATGCACGCTCCAGAAAGAAGGCATAAGGTACCATGTCACTGATGGCGCCATGGCTGCGACTGACCAGTTTGGTGATCTCCTCAAATGGCCGCAGAAGTCTGCATGTGTCGCGCATGAGCAGCCACTGGCGCGGTGAAAAAAAACCCAGCTCCCCAGAACCGTTTCTTTCGCAGAGTTCATACAGGTAGACGTTAACTGCACGTTTCTGCTGGAGCAGCCTATCAAGCATATAGAAGGTTGAGTTCCATCGCGTCGGGCAATCGCAAATAAGACGTCTGACCGGCAGATGGTGTCGCCGCTGAATGTCAGCAAGGCGAGCCATGGCCGTGTAAGATCTTCTGAAATGGGCCGAGATTTTCCTTGCCTGCCGCAAGATGTCCTGGACCCCAGGGTATTTGACAAGGAATCGCTGCACGACCAAGTTTAAGACGTGTGCCATGCACGGCACGTGCGTGATTTTGCCCTGTTTCAATGCGCTAAGCAGATTGGCACCGTTGTCACACACCACTTTACCAACTGTCAAATTGAGCGGTGTTAGCCACTCATCTGCCTGTGAACGCAAAGCTGAAAGGAGTGCCGGGCCAGTGTGGCTCTTTGCTTCCAGGCACAACAGACGCAGCACGGCATGGCAACGTCTCACCTGGCATGTGGAATAGGTTCTGGGGAGCTTGGGCGGTGCAGTGGAAGAGACGCTAGCAGCGGAAAAGGAGGAGGCAGCTGAGGAGGAGAGGGAGGAGGATGGAGTAGGAGGAGGAGAAGAAGAGTCAGGCCTGCATGCAATCCGTGGCGGTAAAACCAAATCTACACGGGTGCCACGGGTTACATGCTTGACGGCCGTCAGAAGGTTCACCCAGTGGGCAGTAAAACTGATATACCTTCCCTGCCCGTGTTTGCTAGACCACGTGTCTGTGGTCAGATGTATCTTGGCACCGACACTGTGTGCCAGAGATACATTCACTTGCCGCTGAACATGGCCATATAGCTCTGGGATGCCCTTCTCTGAGAAATACTTCCTTCCTGGGACCTTCCATTGTGGTGTTCCAATGGCCACAAATTTGCGAAAGGCCTCCGAGTCCACCAGTTTATATGGCAGTAGTTGGCGGGCTATGAGTTCTGACAAGCCAGCCGCCAACCGTTGGGCAAGAGGGTTATCCGGCGTCATCATTTTTTTACGCTCAAACATTAGGCCCACGGAAGCCTGCCTTTTTGCAGAAAAATGTGAGCTTGGCGTGATGGAAGGTGGAGTGGAGGACAATTGTGAGGAGAGAGGAGAAGGAGAAGTAGAAGACGAGGCTGGACGGTGAGAGCCTGCAGTGTGGCTTTGTGTGTTCCGTTGCTCCCACTGGGCTCGGTGATGGCTGCTCATGTGCCTTCTTAAGGCGGTCGTCCCTAGGTGAGTATTGGGCTTACCGCGACTAACGCGTTGACTGCAAAGATTGCAGATGGCAACGCTATTGTCAGCAGCGGACACGTTAAAAAAAGCCCACACTGCGGAGCCATGTGCCGGTGTCCTGGGAGCGCCAGATGTGACCGTACATGGTCGATGACTCGCTCCTGATACATTTGCAGTCTGCTTTGTCCCTGCTGTGCAATGTAAGTCATTGCTGCTTCTCCTCCCTATCTGCTGGTCCATATCTCCCTCTGAACTCCCCTCCTCTTCCTCTCTTGTGGGCACCCACGTGACATCACTAGACACGTCATCATCAACGTCACCTTCCCCACCGCTATAAGTAGAGTAGGCAGCAACACCGGGGACCAACCTCCTCCTTGGGCTGATCTGGGTACTGGCGTCAGACTGCTGAGTAGCGCTTGTTGCTACCTCCTCTTCCTGATCCAATACCAAGAGTGGCTGCGCATCAGAAATGTCCTCTTGATATGGATCGGAAAATAATTCCAGTGACTCAAGCGGAAGGTATGTGGTGGTGGTGGTGGTGGTCGTGTTGTTGGTGGTAGTGTCTTTGGGGGTGCACATAGCAGAGAGTGAAGAAGAGGGTGCAGATCGAGAGGATGAGGAGGGTGCAGAAGAGTAAGGCTGAGCGAGCCACTCAACCAAGTCTGGTGCATCCTTTAAAGTAATTGAACGCACCTTCTGCAACTTCCCACTTTGGCTCAAGCCTGTTGCTCCTGCCCTACCCCTACCACCCCTGCGGAAGGGCCTGCCTCTTCCTCTGCATGTCATTTTTTAAATGACCCTGTGACAAAACTCTTAGTCCCTATACCGCTGAAGGACTGCTGCAGTATAGGTGAGCGGTCAGCAGTGGTGCACGTCAACCCTATCTATTGTGGACCTATAGCGGTCCTTACAGAACAGCAGACTGTACCGCACTCAAGCCTATGTACCGTAGCACCCTATACCAAGTTACCAGTCCTTATAAGAACTTTTGTGGACCAAGCAGGTTGTGTATTAGTGTTTAGCAGACTGTACGTCAGTCCCTATACCGCTGAAGGACTGCTGCAGTATAGGGCAGCGGTCAGCAGTGGTGCACGTCAACCCTATCTATTGTGGACCGATAGCGGTCCTTACAGAACAGCAGACTGTACCGCACTCAAGCCTATGTACCGTAGCACCCTATACCAAGTTACCAGTCCTTATAAGAACTTTTGTGGACCAAGCAGGTTGTGTATTAGTGTTTAGCAGACTGTACGTCAGTCCCTATACCGCTGAAGGACTGCTGCAGTATAGGGCAGCGGTCAGCAGTGGTGCACGTCAACCCTATCTATTGTGGACCGATAGCGGTCCTTACAGAACAGCAGACTGTACCGCACTCAAGCCTATGTACCGTAGCACCCTATACCAAGTTACCAGTCCTTATAAGAACTTTTGTGGAACAAGCAGGTTGTGTGTTAGTGATTAGCAGACTGTACGTCAGTCCCTATACCAATGAAGGACTGCTGCAGTATAGGGCAGCGGTCAGCAGTAGTGCACGGCAACCCTATGTATTGTGGACCGATAGCGGTCCTTACAGAACAGCAGACTGTACCGCACTCAAGCCTATGTACCGTAGCACCCTATACCAAGTTACCAGTCCTTATAAGAACTTTTGTGGACCAAGCAGGTTGTGTATTAGTGTTTAGCAGACTGTACGTCAGTCCCTATACCGCTGAAGGACTGCTGCAGTATAGGGCAGCGGTCAGCAGTGGTGCACGTCAACCCTATCTATTGTGGACCGATAGCGGTCCTTACAGAACAGCAGACTGTACCGCACTCAAGCCTATGTACCGTAGCACCCTATACCAAGTTACCAGTCCTTATAAGAACTTTTGTGGACCAAGCAGGTTGTGTATTAGTGTTTAGCAGACTGTACGTCAGTCCCTATACCGCTGAAGGACTGCTGCAGTATAGGGCAGCGGTCAGCAGTGGTGCACGTCAACCCTATCTATTGTGGACCGATAGCGGTCCTTACAGAACAGCAGACTGTACCGCACTCAAGCCTATGTACCGTAGCACCCTATACCAAGTTACCAGTCCTTATAAGAACTTTTGTGGAACAAGCAGGTTGTGTGTTAGTGATTAGCAGACTGTACGTCAGTCCCTATACCAATGAAGGACTGCTGCAGTATAGGGCAGCGGTCAGCAGTAGTGCACGGCAACCCTATGTATTGTGGACCGATAGCGGTCCTTACAGAACAGCAGACTGTACCGCACTCAAGCCTATGTACCGTAGCACCCTATACCAAGTTACCAGTCCTTATAAGAACTTTTGTGGACCAAGCAGGTTGTGTATTAGTGTTTAGCAGACTGTACGTCAGTCCCTATACCGCTGAAGGACTGCTGCAGTATAGGGCAGCGGTCAGCAGTGGTGCACGTCAACCCTATGTATTGTGGACCGATAGCGGTCCTTACAGAACAGCAGACTGTAACGCACTCAGGCCTATGTACCGTAGCACCCTATACCAAGTTACCAGTCCTTATAAGAACTTTTGTGGACCAAGCAGGTTGTGTGTTAGTGATTAGCAGACTGTACGTCAGTCCCTATACCAATGAAGGACTGCTGCAGTATAGGGCAGCGGTCAGCAGTAGTGCACGGCAACCCTATGTATTGTGGACCGATAGCGGTCCTTACAGAACAGCAGACTGTAACGCACTCAGGCCTATGTACCGTAGCACCCTATACCAAGTTACCAGTCCTTATAAAAACTTTTGTGGACCAAGCAGGTTGTGTGTTAGTGTTTAGCAGACTGTGCGTCAGTCCCTATACCGCTGAAGGACTGCTGCAGTATAGGGCAGCGGTCAGCAGTGGTGCACGTCAACCCTATCTATTGTGGACCGATAGCGGTCCTTACAGAACAGCAGACTGTACCGCACTCAAGCCTATGTACCGTAGCACCCTATACCAAGTTACCAGTCCTTATAAGAACTTTTGTGGACCAAGCAGGTTGTGTATTAGTGTTTAGCAGACTGTACGTCAGTCCCTATACCGCTGAAGGACTGCTGCAGTATAGGGCAGCGGTCAGCAGTGGTGCACGTCAACCCTATGTATTGTGGACCGATAGCGGTCCTTACAGAACAGCAGACTGTAACGCACTCAGGCCTATGTACCGTAGCACCCTATACCAAGTTACCAGTCCTTATAAGAACTTTTGTGGACCAAGCAGGTTGTGTGTTAGTGATTAGCAGACTGTACGTCAGTCCCTATACCAATGAAGGACTGCTGCAGTATAGGGCAGCGGTCAGCAGTAGTGCACGGCAACCCTATGTATTGTGGACCGATAGCGGTCCTTACAGAACAGCAGACTGTACTGCACTCAGGCCTATGTACCGTAGCACCCTATACCAAGTTACCAGTCCTTATAAAAACTTTTGTGGACCAAGCAGGTTGTGTGTTAGTGTTTAGCAGACTGTGCGTCAGTCCCTATACCGCTGAAGGACTGCTGCAGTATAGGGCAGCGGTCAGCAGTAGTGCACGGCAACCCTATGTATTGTGGACCGATAGCGGTCCTTACAGAACAGCAGACTGTAACGCACTCAGGCCTATGTACCGTAGCACCCTATACCAAGTTACCAGTCCTTATAAGAACTTTTGTGGACCAAGCAGGTTGTGTGTTAGTGATTAGCAGACTGTACGTCAGTCCCTATACCAATGAAGGACTGCTGCAGTATAGGGCAGCGGTCAGCAGTAGTGCACGGCAACCCTATGTATTGTGGACCGATAGCGGTCCTTACAGAACAGCAGACTGTACCGCACCCAAGCCTATGTACCGTAGCACCCTAGACAGACCAAGTTACCAGTCCTGATAAAGAGCTTTGTGGAACAAGTGAGTTGTGAATGATTAGCAGACTGCAGCAGAAGGGCAGCAGTCAAGTATAATATTCTTTCTATATTTGGAAGAAAGAATATTATACGTGTACAAGCCTATTACCGTACCACTGATACCAGTCCTGAAAAGAACCTTTGTGGAACTAATAGTAACAGCAAGTCTTTAAAATTATCCTCACTGCCTGACACACTGCTTCCTGCCTGTCCCTATACAAATTGGCAAAAAAGAGTAGGCTGGAACGATTAGCTGGAACAGCTCTTTTGTGGACCTGATAGTAACAGCTAATGATGATGATGATGATGATGATGAAGAAAGACTAATCTGGCTGAGCTGTCCCTAAAATAGCAGCATACAGCGCTCTGTCCCTTTATCTAAACTGACAAAAGAAACTCAGGCTGCTGACCTAACACCTATACCAGTCCTGAAAAGAACTTTTGTGTACCAAATAGCTAGCGTTTTCTCTGTCCCTACTCCACACAGGATCCTTTCCCTACAGTGACAGAAGAAAGAATGTAAAATGGCCACCGGATCGGGTGTATTTATAGGTTAGGGGGAATGTCCAAGTGTCCATGAGCTGTCATGTCTCAATTGGTTGTCCTGTAACACATGATAAACGTGTCACGAAAGGTTAAAGTTCTTGTATACATTAAACACGTAAGTCCGCCGGGGCGAACGACGGAAAAAGGCGTTCGAACCCGCGGACGGCGAAAGTCGGAAATTCGCCGCGAAACGACCGCCGGGCGAACCGTTCGGCCATCACTACTTGTGAACAGCAACCTTTAAGTCGGACCACAGATTTTCTCAGTTCCGGCTGGTGTTCTTTGGGTGATGTGATGTGTTGGGTTTGCGCCAGACATAGTGTTTTCTTTGATGGCTAAAAAGTTAAACTTTTGTCTCATCAGATCAGAGCACCTTCCTCCATACATTTTGGGAGTCTCCCACATGCCTCTTCGCAAACTCAAAATGTGCAATTTAGTTTTTTTGCTGAAAGTAATGGCTTTCTTCTGGCCACTCTGCCATAAAGTCCAAATCTATAGAGCATATGGCTTATTGTTGTCCTATGTACAGATACTCCAGTCTCCGCTGTGGAACTCTGCAGCTCCTCCAGGGTTACTTTAGGTCTCTGTGCTGCCTCTCTGATTAATTCCCTCCTTGCCTGGTGTGTGAGTTTTGGTGTGCGGCCATCTCTTTGCAGGTTTTCTGCTGTGCAATGTTCTTTCCATTTGATTATGATAGATTTGTTGGTGTTCCTAGGGATCATCAAAGATTTGGATATTTTTTTATAACCTAACCCTGACTTGTACTTCTCAACAACATTGTCCCTTACTTGTTTGGAGAGTTCCTTGGTCTTTAGGGAAGTGTTTGGTTAGTGGTGCCTCTTGCTTAGTTGTTGCAGCCTTTGGGGCCTTTCAAAAAGGTTTGTATATGTAATGACAGCTCATGTAACACTTAGATTGCACACAGGTGGACATCATTTCACTAATTATGTGACTTCTGAAGGTAATTGGTTGCACCAGAGCTTTTTATGGGCTTCATAACAAAGGGGATGAATACATACGCACACGCCAATTATCAGTTTTTTATTTCTAAAAAATAGTTTTATGTATATATTTTTCTAATTTTACTTCACCAACTTAGACTATTGTGTTCTGGTCCATCACATATAATCCAGATTCAAAAAACATTGAACTAACTTTTGCAAGGCACTGTATATCTAGCAATTCTATCTTTCACCTTTTGAGTGGTTTCTCCCACATATAATAACCCACATGGACATTTGATTATGTATACAACATAAGATGATTGGCAAGTATAATGATTTTTAATATTGATATTGAAGTGGAATCAAATGGTATTTCTGTATACCTGACAAGACCAACTAGATATAATCATGGAAATTACCACAGTCACAAGACCCTCTTAGTACTGCAGTACAGAGGAGATAGCTTCTTTGTGAACACGAGAAGAGATGAGTCAAAGTCGATGTTCAAAGCTATCTGATTCAATTCTGGGCAGGTATACAACTTATATACGTTATCATTATCCAATCATAATAGGGAACAAAGGGAGTGGTCAATACAGGGGGTGTACATTTCATATCATTACATATCATTAAAGGGATTGTAAAGTAAACATTTTTTTTTTTTTTTAAATAACAAACATGTAATACTTACCTCCACTGTGCAGCTCGTTTTTTCACCTTAATGCATAGAATTCCATTAAGGTGAAAAAACATTTACCTTTACAACCCCTTTAATTATGCCATCTGCTTGCATGACTCATAGTCATGGGTCCTGCTTCCCTGTTCCATGTCCCATCAGACAGGACAGGAAAGGGGCCAAGACATATTGAGCCACATTTCTTTATTTATACGGTACAGAATAAAACTGCTTACACAAGCTATATTTTCTTATAAGTGTGCTTTATAGAGAACCTGTTATTTACTAGTTGACTTTAACTAGAGTCTGAATATACACGTTAAGATATATGAATCTGAAATGAAGTCACTTCTGTTGACTCCATCTCGGGAGGAATGAGCCAATGTTCCGTCCCAAAAAGGTGGTAGGAGGTGAGGGAGGACAATACTGATCAGATTTAACCAGATTTAACCAGTATGTCATATATCGTCTGACAATCCAGGACGCACAAACTAATTGGCTACGAGGAATGGACTTAAAAACACCTGGAAGATGAAAACTAGAATATAATAATAGTTGGCTACGATCTGTAGGTTTTGTGTATCGAAATTCAGCTGAATTTTGCACCTTTTGGACATTCTGATGAAACCAAATGTCCGAATAAAAAAATACCGAATTTCAAAGAATACAAAATAAATTATAGCGGCTATAACGAACGATTTCGACATGATTTGGTAATTCGTTAAAGATCTAATGAAACAAAAGGTCAACTCAAAGTAAGTCTTGCAGTCCAATCAGCTGATTAATTTTGTGCTGGAGGTTGGATTACTGCCAAAGTGCATTCCTGAGAACTGAGTGAGAAGGGTGTTATATTGTATTTGGGCAGAAGAGATATTGTCCAAACTATACCGATCAAGATCCCTCCAAGTTTGTTTAAGGATCTTAGATCAAGATTTATGAAGTTCATTTGGGCTGGGAAACCAGCAAGAGTACGTCGAGATATTCTAGTACTCCCCAAAGGAAAAGGAGGGATAGGACTTCCAGACCCAATAAAATATCAGGAAGCTTTACATTTAACTAGAGTAGTGGAATGGTGTAGGCTTAAAAATGAAAAACCGTGGATACAGACAGAACAAGCAGCGATAGACATCCCATTGGAAGGATTAGTGTGGATTCCAGATACAGAAATACCAATAGGAATGAGAAAACATCCAATACTTGGGGAGACATTACGAATAACTAAAAGAGTATTCAAGAAAACATCTATTTCAAGAATTCCCAGTCCGCTCCTTCCTATCCTTGGTACCCCAGCATTTCTACCGGGAATGACAGATCCAAAATTTAAAACAATACGAGACAGAGGCATGAGCAGAATTTGTCATTTTTCGGTAGGCAATCGGTTAATGACTAAAAAAGATATTGAAAAAGGAATGACATTAGGGCTAGATCCTTTCAGAATGAGGCAATTAGAAGCCTTTATTAGATCTAAATCAAAGGTATACGTAGAAATAAGGGCATTGATTGAGTTTGAAGAGATCTGTTTGAAAGGAGAGGAACTGAGACATCTGATGTCTTATTTTTATAGTATGTTAATAGAACAGGAGACTTCACAAGATTTGCCCTTTTTGCAGGCCTGGGAAAGAGACTTAGGGACTACGTTTTCCCCAGAACAAAAGGATAAGATGCTGTTGTTTAATCAAAAGGCCTCGATGGCAAGCAGATATCAAGAAGGGGGATATAAGATCCTTACTAGGTGGTATAGAACACCAAAAGTGTTACATCAAATGTACCCCCAGATATCAGAGACATGTTGGAGATGTCATGGAGCAGAGGGAACATTATTACATATATTTTGGGAATGTCCAAAAATTAGAGTGTTCTAGGAGATGGTAGCCGATACTATTGTAAGGATTACAGGAATTGACCTGGGAGATAAACCGGCAACTTTTTTGTTGCTGGACATCCCAATGGCAATAGAAAGATTCAAAAATTCTTTGCTGAGACATTTATTGATAGCAGCAAGGGCATGTATTCCGGTTCTGTGGAAAAAAAGCAGCCCTCCAGCTAGAGCACAGTGGTTTCAGAGAATTGCAGAAATCCAACAAATGGAAAATTTAACAATGACAATGAGAGATCAAGATGAGAAATATCAGAAGATTTGGGCTCCAAATCTAAATTATAGAGAAAGTATGATGTAAAATATTTTGAAATATGATAGAGCAGGCGGGTTGTGGTGGGGGGGGGGGGGAGTGAGGGGGGGGGGAATTTTTTAGTTTGTATATTTATTTATTTATTTTTCTGGGAGGGAAGGGTGAGGGAGGGGGGAGGATGACGTGGAATTGAGGTATGGATTGAAATATTATAAGATTGTTCTAGTTGTTAAAGAAGTTGTAGATGTATAACGAAATGTAATGTGAAATCTATGGAAAGAAAAATTTTTCTAAATTTAAAGTTTAAAAAAAAAAAAAAAAAAAGAAGAGATATTGTCGTTGCGTGTGTTAAAAGATTCAATAAACAAATGACTTTCCAAACTATGAATCATTATCATGAATATATACACATACATAAATATCGAATTTCAACGAATACAATCTAAATTATAGTGCATATAACAAATGAATTTGACATGATTCGAGATTCAGTATAACGAATATTGACACTCTACAGAAATAACAAATTATCCGAAAACGTATAAACGTAACATAACGTATATAACAGAACGAAATTATGTATTTTACCAATGACAATGAACCGAACAGTGTTCCACAAGGGTAACATATACCACAAACCCGTTAAGAGTCATCCAAACTGTAGGTTAGTTTTCTCCTTCTGTTCTCTGCGAGACAGCTAACCTCCATGCTGATATTACCACCACATACTGTATGGCTTAACACCTGTATGTCATGATTGCCTCTGACTGTGGAATATAAAAAGTGGAATGTATTACTACATGCACTAGTTGTCATACTATAAGATCTTATTATTTGCCATCTCTAGAGTTTTGTATGTCTAGAAATTTCCAATAATAATATGAATAAAAAATAAAAAATAAACCATTTTAATTCATTAAGGTTTGAACACATTGGTAAAACACAAACATATCTCTGATATCTATTTAAAATAATAAGATTGTTCATATTTTATCATATTCCCTTCAGTCACAAAGATGTCACTTCCACTGGCTCTGTAGAGTGAGGTCCAGGAGCTTTTCTGTTCAACAATACGTCCGTTAAACAATTGACAATCATATAGAAATGATTTCTCAGTTTCATTGCTACATAAATTAACAAAATAGAGTGTACAAGTGCTAAAATATTAAATATAAGAATTATCCATAAGAAGTCCAAAAATAGTGTATAATTATCAAATATAGTTGTCATAAAATCCAAAGCCCCAATCAGGAGAGAGACAACCATAAACTTTAGAATTCGATGGTAGGTGTCTGTTCTTGTGGTTATTTTTCCACAATCGTTCATTCTTCTGATGTGGATGCAAAGCAAATGAACAAGAAGGGCTAAAGGTGTGAAGACCATTATAACTGGCAACATTTCACACAACAAATAAAAATATGACATCATCTTCTCCATTTGCTTGTAGTCTGAAATGTAATCTTCTGTTGAATTGCAAATGGATGAAGTGACCAAAATGTAAACTGAAGTGTATCCTAAAGAGAACATAACAGATGCCATAATTAGAAAGACAACCCTTCTCGATATGATGGCCTTCAGACGCAAGAAGAAGACGTTGTGAGAAGTGGAGATGTTGAAGTAGAAGAAGATGGAGAGCAGGGCTGATAAGCAGACAATGAAATATCCAGAGGAATACAATATATATTCAGCAAATTTCCTAAATATTTTAGGAAAGTCCACAGAACAGAGAACTAAAAAGCAATACAGTAAGCTAGAAATGTGCAAGAAGATCTTTGACATCCCAAGAGACGTGATAATTTTGTCCGGATCTGTTTGTGATCTTCCCTTCATCCAGTCAATGACATTAACAGCCACAATAAATGATTGTATCAACAGACCTGCCAATACCGATATTACAAGACAGCTAACTGGAAAAAGATGTTGTATTAAACGAATGTCATAACAGTCTTCCTCGGTACAATTTGCCATTTTAGCAACTGTATACAAGAGCTGTCTTTTGTAGATACCTAGGCAGATGTCTAGATATGACAGAAGTAATATGTACCTTTTGATGGAAAATTAAATCTATAATGCAAATGGTAGTGCAGGCACTTTGGTTCTAACCATCTTTATACAAATTAAGAAGACGAGAGTAATATGGACATTTGCAAAACACTGGTGGATGTGGTTAGGAACACTGGGCAGGGTAAAAAAAAAATGAAATGTATCTATTGCAGATGCAGAGATTAAATGGAAACTGTGACACATATTTATTGGTATAACATACTGAATATATTAAAACAAAAAGCTGTACATACAGTAATATTCAGTATACTGTGTGTAACGCCATATTCTAGAGGAGATGGTCAGAGATGTTGTCGAAGACTGGAAACCTTCTGCGTAAGACAGCCAAAGACCGTGCTTAAGAGACTCTTATCATTGTCAGTAAAGCTCTTTTGCAAATCAAAGGGCTGGATGTGGGCGTTATGTTGATGCACTCTGCTTGTAAATGGCTTTAGTCAAAGACTAATGAATAAAAAATCCAGGTTAAAACTTTTTAGGCATGAACTAAACCAAAGTTTATAAAAAAATATATATATATATATTTTATTGAACATCAGATTTTTTTTTTTTAATAATTTCAGAATTAAAAAAAATAAATGTGGTTCAATTGGTGCCTATAAAGTCCCAGCCTGGAATCTTTATTCACTATATACTTTTAGGGATATGGCACCATGGCTTGGGTGAGATAAACTGTATAATAGTCTAAAGGCTCGTGTCAATTATGTTATGATGACTGGTCATTCACAAATCTTACCGTTAGTACGGTGTTTTCAACAGCCGATTTCACTTTTTCATCAGACAAAAGCTGGATGTGCAGACTATAACATTTTTGTCGGATGTCAACTCAACATCTGATTTTCGTTTCATTAGTATGGTTTTCGTAAGAGAAAAATCATAGGAGCAATGTTCAGAAACTAAAGAAAACATACAAAACTATTCAACACATTATGTCACTTTTGATGTTGTATTCTGTCAAAGGAAAATTCTTGTATTGTTAGTAACTTCTTCACTTTCGACATGAGACTAGCATGCCACAAAAATCGGACATTTTGTCATCCGAAAATTAAAGCGTGTGTATGAGGCTTAAGACTAAGTTGATGTATGGGGGCATAAACTACAAGCTTTTTGGATTCAGCAGTAGTTTGGCTCTAATTCACGTTATCTTTGGAGTATGGATATGGGACAAATCTATCAAGAGCACCAAGCATCTGCAGGAGGTTGCTGAAGGTTACTTGGACCTAGCATGATACCCGAGGTGTGTAGTTGCTTTTTGAGTTTTGTTTTCAATTTTAATATTGGTGACAAGGTCAGTTTGAAGATGTTACAGTTCCATACAAAAAATGACTTCATCATTACAGGATGCAAGTTTTGGTTTAGTGCTAATGGGCTACATGGGGCCCTCAGGCTCATCTTATGTGGTACATTTGTAAATGGGCTTCGTCTATGAATAAATCCATTTATGTCTGCGTAAACTACAAGCTTTTGGATTCAGCAGTAGTTTGGCTCTAATTCACGTTATCTTTGGAGTATGGATATGGGACAAATCTATT
Organism: Lithobates pipiens; assembly: GCF_037356315.1. NCBI lineage: Eukaryota > Metazoa > Chordata > Amphibia > Anura > Ranidae > Lithobates > Lithobates pipiens. Next base: position 595,152,312 of record NW_027507758.1, on the reverse strand, counting down.
AAGAGCACCAAGCATCTGCAGCCAGTTGTTGAAGGTTACTTGGGCCTAGAATGATATGTGAGGTGTGTAGCTGTTTTTTAAGCTTTGTTTTCTATTTAAATTTGTCCCATAAAAGATGACTTTATCGCTACCAGTTTTGTTTTTCCAACAAATGCCAAAAGGCTGCAGGTGGCCCTCAGGCTATGGGACAAAGCCTCCAACAACTGTGGCTAATATTTTAACCACTTCAATACAGGGCATTTATACACCCTTCCTTCCCAGAACAATTTTTAACTTTCAGCGCTCTCACATTTTGAATGCCAATTACTCAGTCACGCAACACTGGACCCAAACAAAATTTTTATAATTTTTTTCATACAAATAGAGCTTTCTTTTGGTGGTATTTAATCACCACTGGGATTTTTTATTTTTTTGCGACATAAGTGAAAAAAGAGTGATTTTATTTTTTTATTTTTATTTTTTAAAACACTTTTTTTTAGTTTCTATGATAAAATTTTGCAAAGAAGTCATTTTTGTTCATAAATATGGGCCAACATTTATAGTGCTACATCTCTTTGGTAAAAAATAACCCAAATTAGTGGATATTATTTAGTCTCTTTGAAAGTTATAGAGTCTACAAGCTATGGTGCAAATCATTGAAAATTGATCACATCTAATGCACTCATTTCTTGAGGCTCTGAAATGTCAGAAAAGTACAAATACCCCCCAAATGACCCCTTTTTGAAAAGTAGACAGTCTAAGGTATTTAATAAGAGGCATGGTGAGTTTTTTGAAGTTGTAATTTTTGCCCACAATTCTTGGGAAGAAGAAGAATGTTTTTTTTTGTTTTGTTTTTTTTACAGAATTGTCATAATAACAAGTTATTTCTCATACACAGCATATGCATACTCCCAATTACACACCAAAATACATTCTGCAACTCTTCCCGAGTATGGCAATACCACATGTGTGGGACTTTTACACAGGCTGGCCACACAGAGAGGTTCAACATGCAGGGAGCACCATCAGGGGTTCCAGGAGCATAAATGACACCTCTAATTTCCTAACGACCTATTGCATTTGTGAAGGCCCTGGAGCACCAGGACAATGGAATTACCCACAAAATGACCCCATTTTGGAAAACAAACACCCCAAAGTATATTCTATGAAGCATTATGGTTCTTTTGAACAGTTAATTTTTTTACACAAGTCTTCAGAAAACGTGGAAAGAAAATGAAAATGTTTATTTTTTATTTTTATTTTTTTACACAAAGTTGTCAATTTATAAGATATTTCTAACACATAGCATGTATATAGCAAAAATTACACCCCAAAACACATTCTGCTACTCCTCCTGAGTATGGCAATACCACATGTGTGAGACTTTTACACAGCCTGGCCATATACAGAGCACCAACATTGAAGAAGTACCTTCAGGCGTAATAGGAGCATAAATTACACATCTCATTTCGTTCCTACCTATCACACTTTTGAAGGTCCTGGAGCACCAGGACAGTGGAATTATCCCCAAAATGACCCCATTTTGCAAAGGCATGGTCTGCAAATAGGTACTCGGGTACTCTGACAGGCTGGTGACAGGTACTCCGTTACTCCAACGGGCTGGTGACAGGTACTCTGTTACTCCGACGGGCTGGTGACAGGTACTCCGTTACTCCGACGGGCTGGTGACAGGTACTCCCTTACTCCGACGGGCTGGTGACAGGTACTCGGGTACTCCGACGGGCTGATGACAGGTACTCCCTTACTCCGACGGGCTGGTGACAGGTACTCGGGTACTCCGACGGGCTGGTGACAGGTACTCGGGTACTCCGACAGGCTGGTGACAGGTACTCGGGTACTCCGACAGGCTGGTGACAGGTACTCGGGTACTCCGATGGGCTGGTGACAGGTACTTGGGTCAAAATCCAAGTTGCATGAGGTCCAGTGTGAAGTTTCCACACTCAGTGATGATTTGTGGAGCCATGTCATCTGCTGGTTTTGGTGTCTAGAGCACTTCAGGCTTCTCTCTGCTGACCAGCTTTATGGAGATGCTGATTTCGTTTTCCAGCATGGCTTGGTACCTGCTCACACTGCCAAAAGTACCAATACCTGGTTTATTGATCATGGTATCACTGTGCTTGGTTGGCCAGCAAACTCGCCTGACCTAAACCCCATACCTCCCAACATTTTGAGATGGGAATGAGGGACACTTATCAGCAAAAGTATGCAGGCATAGGACATACCCCTTGTCATGCCCCCTTAAAGGAGAATTTTGAAAAAAAAAAACAAGATTGGTTAAACACACAAGTGCTTTTTTTTACCACTACTATTCCTTTATATTGGCTTTTGGAATTTACAAATGCAGAAATTTAGAAATCAGATGAAAGGTTTAGCGATGGAAAATACTTTTTGATAGATAAAAAGTGCATTTTACATACATCTATAAAGATCAGACCAAACTGAGGAAAAAATGAGAAGGAATGAGGGACAGAGGAACATTGTTCCAAATCAGGGACAGTCCCTCGAAATCAGGGACAGTTGGGAGCTATGCCTAGACCCCATAGAGAATCTGTGGGGTATTGTCCAGAGGAAGATGAGAGACACCAGACCCAGCAATGCAGACGAGCTGAAGCCCACTATCAAAGCAACCTGGGCTTCCATAACACCTCAGCAGTGCCACAGGCTAATCGCCTCCATGCCATGCCTCATTAATGCAGACCTTGCGACCGCCCACCGTCATTATACGGTAGCTGTTTGAAGGGGAATATCTTTGTTATGGCAGCTTCTATTTGCCATAACCCCAGTATCCTCTTCAAAAACGTGCGGTTCGATTTTAAATAAAAGTGGTCTCTGCGGCAGATTAGTCACAAGAGGAAATTAATATTTTTTTTAAAAACATGATTTATTTAAATTTTTTAATTGCATCTCACATTTAAGAGGTCCCGTCATGCTTTTTTTTATTACAAGGAATGTTTACATTCCTTCTTAGCCCTTGTACACACGGTCGGATATTCCGATGGACAATGTCCGATAGGACCGTGTTGTCGGATAATCCGACCGTGTGTGGGCTCCATCAGACTGTTTCCGTCGGAGTATCAACCAAGTTTTCCAGCTGGGCTATAAAATTTTCCGACAACATGATCCGATCGGACTTTATCCGATTGTGTGTAGAGAATTCCGATCGGACAAAGTGCCACGCATGCTCAGATCAAATTCCTAGACCAAAGCTATTGGCTACTAGCCTGTACGTAGTCCCATCGTAACGAAATTAGGTCATCACGTTCTGAACGATCAGATTTTCCGACAACTTTGTCCGACCGTGTATATGCAACAGTTTCGGACAAAATCCGTCGGACAAAATCCAACGGATTTGGTTGTCAGAATGTCCGACCGTGTGTACAAGGGCTAATAGGAATAAAAGTGAGCCAATTTTTTTTTAAAAAAAGTACAGTTTAAAAATAAAAAGTAAAATAAATAAAAAATAATAATAAATAATTTAAAGCGTCCCGTCCCACCGAGCTTGTGCGCAGAAGCCAACGTATACATAAGTCGCACACACATATGAAAACGGTGTTCAGACCACACATGCGAGATACTGCCGCGATCGTTAGAGCGAGTGCAATAATTCTAGCACTAGACCTTCTCTGTAACTCAAAACTAGTAACCTGTAAACATTTTTAACCTACGCTTATGGAAATTTTTACGGGTCAAAGTTTGTCACCATTCCACGAATGGGTGCAATTTTGAAGCGTTAAAAATAGGGCTAACTTTACTGTTGTCTTATTTTTTAATTCAAAAAAGTGTATTTTTGAAAAAAAATTGCGCTTGTGTGACGGACTGGGGTTTATATGGTCACAAAACAGACACCCCAAAGCAAAGTACATATTCATTTTTTTTTATATTTCTAAACATATCCCTTCTATTCTATTAATAACCAGTAGATGGCAGAGAAGGTACACAAACAGAGTCTATATAAGGCCACACACCATGTGACTGGAAATTAAACTACTTCCAGCCATAAAGTCAGTGGTCATATCTCGTGCTGTTTGTGTGATTCTTTGCAGGTATGTACTCTAAATTGTTCCTAATCTGTATTAACCTGTGATAGAAAGATTCCTAAACATCTTGAGCAGATGCAGAAAAAGTCTCAGCAGATTTTATGCTATAGTTTTGCTGTAATTAGAAGTTTAGAACAGCATGTGTCAGAAACAAGGGAAAAGTGCATAAGAACATGAAAATACTGCATTAGTCAGAACAAATGTCTATGATAAACACTAAACCTTTCTAAATAGGTATATTTAAACCTGATTTATTGAAAATGGCATAGATTTATAGAAGCACATGTTTTCTGTTATTTAATATAGAAAAACCTATTGTATGTAAAGCTTATGTATTGCATCATACAGACATGCAATGTGCACCATCTAGTGGTTAAAAAAGAGTACCACCATGATAATATTTGTATTAAAGCAATGCATTGCCAGTATGATTATTGCACACTTAAAGTGTACCAGAGAGATAAAGATAATTATCTATAACACTGAATAACAGGGATATATATGTTATTAAAATATAGTAATGTTCATTGCTGTAACTACGTATTAAAATACTTTAGTTAAAATCGGTATTATATATATTGTTAATGGTTATAAACATGTGACTATAAAAATGTAAAAGATGTATTGTTATGTAAAAATTAAACTACTTCCAGCCATAAAGTCAGTGGTCATATCTCATGCTGTTTGTGTGATTCTTTGCAGTCCATGCCAAGCTGATCACCTTATCTCATCGCGTCTACAATCATCGGCTCTCTTAATTCACATTTTGAGGCCGGTAACATTTTGGGGGCTCGTGTGCCGGGATTCGTTGTGTTACCAGTGAGAAGGAAGCGCGAGACAAGCGTGAGCCTGCTACAGAGCTACAAGGAGAGTCGTGAGAGTCGTCTGCCTCGTGAGTGCAAGTCTTCAGATTGCAACAGAGATGGCGTCTCCTCGTCGTGCGCTGATGTGGGATATCCGGAAACAAATTCATCTGCTTAATGAAGAACAGCTGCATAGCCTCGCTATTACGCTGGAAGATGAAAGAGAAGTGGACGTTCCATCAGTGACTGGTACCAACGAAATGGAACTTGTTGAATTTATTAAAGGCTACTTGAGAAGTGATCAGCTGTAAAAGTTGGAAGATCAAGGTATGTCTTACCTACTCATCATCCAAGACAAGATCAATGAACTAAAACTTAACAAGGAAAGTACACCAACTGTGGACATTGCAACCGCTGCAAAAAAAATAAGTAGTGGGACTGCAAGGACTGAACAGGTATCGGAGGTGGTGAGATTAACTGATGTTGTTGCTTTATTGCCACGTAGAGAATTTAAAATGCATGGTGGTGTAATTTCAGATCATGGTTCGGACATGAGTTACAGTAACGTGTGCAGACAAATTGACGAGGGTCTAACAGAAAAATTCCCTGAATCTGAAATTATACGCACAGTGTTGAGAATAATCAAACCTGGTAATTTTAAAGATATGTTGACTGACAAAGATGATCTTACTGTTGCTGAATTGAAAAGGTTTTTGAAGTCACACATGAGAGAACGAAGTGGTAATGAGTTATTTCAGGACCTTAGCAATGCTACCCAGCAAGAAAGAGAAACAGCACAACAATTTGTTTACAGGCTAGTGGGGTTAAAACAAAAAGTTCTGTCTACATCACAACATGATAGGCAAGAGTTTAACTATGACAAAAAACTGGTGCAAGGCATATTCCTTCATACACTGTATCAGGAACTAAATGAGAAAAATTCTAATGTTAGACGAGATATCAAGCCTTACGTGTCTGATTTGACAGTAACGGATGACTTTATCATAGAGCAGGTCACCAGATCAGTTGATGAGGAAACAGAAAGGCAGAGACGCTTAAACAGTGCTCCTAAACATAAACCTATTACTGTTCATTCATCCCAGACACCAGAGAATAGCGAAAAAGACACCTTGCAAAAAAGAGTTGAGGTTAGAGTAAATCACACGGCATTAATGGAACTAACAACACAGGTCTCTGCTGTCACAAAGAACCTGGAAAAGATGATGAAGCTAACTCCTATTGTTGGAAACCAAATGACTAAGCCACTAACCAATGTTCAAGTTCCAGATACAACTCACTGCAAGCCCAGGTGTGATGATTGCATCAAACGAAAGCGTCCAAATATCACCGAAAGAGCACCTATGGGTTCGATTACTACCAGTTCACCTTTGGAGTTAGTATCCATTGATTATCTTCACTTGGAGAAAAGCAAAGGAGGATATGAGTATATACTTGTAATAGTTGACCATTTCACACGCTTTGCACAAGCGTATCCAACTAAGAACAAATCTGGAAAAACGGCGGCAGAAAAGATCTTTCAAGATTTCATACCACGTTTTGGCTATCCAGAGAAACTCCACCATGACCAAGGAAGAGAATTTGAAAACAACTTATTTCAGACATTGCAACGATTGGCAGGGATTTCTCATTCAAGAACTACTCCATACCATCCACAGGGTAACCCAGTGGAGAGACTGAACCGTACTTTGTTACAGATGCTTCGCACCTTAGAGGAAGAGAAAAAGTCAGATTGGAAAGAACATCTTCCACATATGGTTCATGCATACAATTGCACCAGGCATGAAGCCACAGGATACTCGCCATTCTTTCTATTGTATGGAAGATCTCCTCGTTTGCCAATTGACCTAATGCTCAACCTAAATTTGGAAAAGGAATCAGAAAGTCAACCAATATTTACTCAGAAATGGGCATCTAGAATGCAAGAAGCTTACAAAATCGCATCCGAGAATAGCAAAAAATCATCTGCTAAAGGGAAGAAGTACTATGACAAACAGATAAAAGGATCACCTCTTCAACCGGGTGATCGGGTCTTAGTACGAAATCTCTCTGAAAGAGGAGGACCTGGTAAACTTCGTTCATACTGGGAAGAATCAGTACACAAAGTGGTAGAAAGAATCAAAGATGGGCCTGTGTACAAAATTCAGCCTGAAAGTGGTAAAAAGACTATTCGAGTACTGCACAGAAATCTTTTACTACCAGTAAATGACCTACCAATTGAAGGACACATTCCAAGAGTACCGATGAAACAAAGGCAATCAAGTAACAGAAAGGATGCCAGAATGGATGTGGACCAGGAGGAGGAATTTTCAGATGAAGAAAGATGGTATTATCCTTATATACCAGAGACTACAGAAAGTCATGATTGTATTGTGTCTCAACCAAACTCTCAAAACGTACAGAAAATCCCATTAAGAGTTTCTGCTGAAGAGTTCTATCCTACAACTACCACACCCAATCTTGAACAAGAACAAAATGATGGAACAGTAGTTGGCGACCAAATCTGGGCTACAGATATAGTGGGACTAGACACTGCAGAATTACCCTCATTAAGTCAAGACTTACCTGTGAACCAAGATATGCAAATGGAAAATGATGTTGATGGAGAAGACTCAACTCCTGTCAGAAGATCTACCAGACAAGTTAAGCCTAAAGAGATCTTTACATATGACACACTAGGTCAGCCAAGATACAGACCAAGTCAGGTTCACACCATACAAACTCCTACAATGCTAGCTACTCCCATGACATGCCAGGTAGTTAACGTAGCTCCTTGGTGGCAACAAGTACCTATTTGGGTTACTTAAATCACTAAATAGTGTTCAGATACCAATTGAGTTTAATGTCGGAAGCCATTAACTGAAGGAGGGGAGAGTGTGACGGACTGGGGTTTATATGGTCACAAAACAGACATCCCAAAGCAAAGTACATATTCATTTTTTTTTATATTTCTAAACATATCCCTTCTATTCTATTGATAACCAGTAGATGGCAGAGAAGGTACACAAACAGAGTCTATATAAGGCCACACACCATGTGACTGGAAATTAAACTACTTCCAGCCATAAAGTCAGTGGTCATATCTCATGCTGTTTGTGTGATTCTTTGCAGGTATGTACTCTAAATTGTTCCTAATCTGTATTAACCTGTGATAGAAAGATTCCTAAACATCTTGAGCAGATGCAGAAAAAGTCTCAGCAGATTTTATGCTATAGTTTTGCTGTAATTAGAAGTTTAGAACAGCATGTGTCAGAAACAAGGGAAAAGTGCATAAGAACATGAAAATACTGCATTAGTCAGAACAAATGTCTATGATAAACACTAAACCTTTCTAAATAGGTATATTTAAACCTGATTTATTGAAAATGGCATAGATTTATAGAAGCACATGTTTTCTGTTATTTAATATAGAAAAACCTATTGTATGTAAAGCTTATGTATTGCATCATACAGACATGCAATGTGCACCATCTAGTGGTTAAAAAAGAGTACCACCATGATAATATTTGTATTAAAGCAATGCATTGCCAGTATGATTATTGCACACTTAAAGTGTACCAGAGAGATAAAGATAATTATCTATAACACTGAATAACAGGGATATATATGTTATTAAAATATAGTAATGTTCATTGCTGTAACTACGTATTAAAATACTTTAGTTAAAATCGGTATTATATATATTGTTAATGGTTATAAACATGTGACTATAAAAATGTAAAAGATGTATTGTTATGTAAAAATTAAACTACTTCCAGCCATAAAGTCAGTGGTCATATCTCATGCTGTTTGTGTGATTCTTTGCAGTCCATGCCAAGCTGATCACCTTATCTCATCGCGTCTACAATCATCGGCTCTCTTAATTCACATTTTGAGGCCGGTAACACTTGGAAGACTGGTGCGCAATTACGGTGTCACATAAAGTATTGCAATGACCTCCATTTTATTCTCTAGGGTGTCTGAAAAAATATAAATAATGTTTGGCGGTTCTAAGTAATTTTCTAGCAAAAACAATTATTTTAACTTGAAAAAAAACAAGTCTCAAAAATAGACTCGATCCTCAACTAGTTCATGCAAAAGAAGGCCCGACCAAGTATTGAGTGCATACTATACTGTACATCAGAAAAACAAAGAAAAATCGCGCTACAAACTATAAATACAGGAAAATTTAAATCCTGTGAAATGCTGCAGTTCTATTATATAACCCAAAAAATATGTATATAAAAATATTTCAAACCAAGAAGAACCGCGCTCTTTAACTACACACACTTCCCACGTGATCCCAATATTCCAACAAATTGACCGTGTTGAAAAAATATATAAGAATGAAGTGCACGAGTGTTAATAGATGATCATAGTGAACATGATTATCATTCACCCATAAATACAAATATGGATTACATTTAAACTTGCATATTAATAATCCAAAGGCTGAAATTAAAAAAATGCATAAAAAATTGGTCAAAAAAGTCCTCCTTAACTACTGAATATATCCTCGTGTAATAGTCCTCAAAGGAACAAATTTGACTTGTGAAGTCAATTATAAACAAATAAAACACCACGTGTCGGTTATAGTGTCCAAAAGTTCTGATTCCTTGCTTCATAAACCGTGAGACATAACGTAGTGTACCACCACCGAATATCAAGATTGGCTCCTTACCAGATGTCAAACAATTATTCGCACATCAAAGGATCAGATCCTGCTACACATGCTCCTCAGGCCTCCAGAACTCCACCCTCTTCCGAGATCATGGTACAGAAAAGCTCCCCATATGAACAGATTCCCAAATTCACCATAGAAAGGAGAAAAAGGCGCTCCAATAGTGTAAAATTGCTTTTTTAATATAAAAACTCAAACTAAAAAGGCACACTTACAATAAAGCAGTGAGATTTGGCATAAACGAGTGGAAAGCGTCGGCCGTACGCTGATCTCCACGGGTCTCTCCTTCTCCAACTGATACAATTTCTCTAGGCAGTGAACAGCGTGTCACACTGCCCGACGCGTTTTGTGATACTTCACGTCGTCTCGGGGCACGGGTGACATGCCATACTGCCTCTCTTTATATAATAAATCGTAATCCAAGCCTCCTCCTCCATAGGGCGTCCGGATCCCGTTCGTATTTCCGCACCGGAAGTGACGCTAACACGCGTCCTTCCCGCATCCCCAATCACCGTATTGCCGAAAATAAATGGCCAATAGTGTCTGGTTAGCCCTAATTCGTGTGCGAGGACCAAGCCTCGTTCCCATTGTCACAGCGGAAACAACCCGATGTGACGTCAGAGGCGGAAGACGTGCCCAAAAAACCGTCCCCGTCAACACAGTTGGCTACAGTGCGTTCCGCCCTTCTTTGACAGGCATCTAATAACTGTGAGAGAGGACCAAGCCTCACTTTCAAAGGTTATTTATCAAGGAGCCCACTGGGGACCAGGCCTCACTTGCATATGAGTGGTAGAGACATGACACAACTGTAACACCCCCCCCATCGCCTCTCCCAACGGCGCCTCCTCCATCCTCCCGCCCCTCTCAACCCGCACGGCAAAAAACCACGGCCAGAAAGGGAAAAGATTAGCGAGGAGTCGCCTTAAATGTATTGCTGCAATTTAATGGGCACCGTATAATATCAACGGAGGAGGAAGCTCAGACACACATCTTACCTATGATTCATAGCACTTACAACCAAAACGGGTGCCATTAAAACAAATAACATAAAATTCCAAATGTCAAATTAATCATATCAGAACTCTTGATTATAAAAGAAATGCAATAAAAATAAAAATGAAAAATAAAATAAACTCAAATACAAATAGAAAATCTTCTTACATGCATATACGTAGCATGCTACAGACTTCTTACTCTTCTCTTTCTTATACAGAATCCCTTTGTCTTTTCTCAAAAACTAATCTTTCCAAAAACATATACATGGATTCCCAAAGATCAAAATTTAGCAATTACTTGATCGAAAATTTAAATTAAAATGCCCTAAATCAAACCAGATTCCAAACTTCCAGATTAAGTCTAGAGTTCAAAAAATTGCTAGAGAGGAATGGTAGAAGACAGGGAATTGTCCAATATAAGCTCCATGGCAGTGGATAGAATCATATCAGATCCCTGAACTACCCCATTACTCAAAGACTCTTCTTTCATCAGAAAATCCCAAATACTTCAGGCATTATTGATGAAAGCGTTGACATCAGTGTCTTGGAACAAGGCTTGGTCCTCGCACACGAATTAGGGTAACCAGACACTATTGGCCATTTATTTTCGGCAATACGGTGATTGGGGATGCGGGAAGGATGCGTGTTAGCGTCACTTCCGGTGTGGAAATACAAACGGGATCCGGACGCCCTATGGAGGAGGAGGCTTGGATTATGATTTATTATATAAAGAGAGGCAGTATGGCGTGTCACCCGTGCCCCGAGACGACGTGAAGTATCACGAAACGCATCGGGCGGTGTGACACGCTTTATTACTGCCTAGAGAAATTGTATCAGTTGGAGAAGGAGAGACCCGTGGAGATCAGCGTACGGCTGACGCTTTCCACTCGTTTATGCCAAATCTCACTGCTTTATTGTAAGTGTGCCTTTTTAGTTTGAGTTTTTATATTAAAAAAAAGGAAAATTTATATCAAATACTTACCGTAATTTTCCTTTCCTGATGGGCTCCATGGCAGCATACGTGTGGGTTAGCCCCGCCTCCATAATTACCCAATAGGACCTCTACTCCCATAAATCTTTGCTCCAGGCTGCTATCCGTGTTCCGTAACTAGCCTACTCCAACATTTGGGAGGGAACTCCTGCTGCCATGGAGCCCATCAGGAAAGGAAAATTACGGTAAGTATTTGATATAAATTTTCCTTTTTCCTGACAGGCTCCATGGCAGCATACGTGTGGGAAATAACTCGCCAAACACACCCGGGTGGGCTAAAAATGTTGAGCAAAGAAACTAGAATTTTATTTTTCATTGTCCACTGACAATACTTGTAAACCAAAATTAACAGAAGAAAGCGCAGCTGGCTCTACACAATAATGGGAAACAAAAGGTATTAATTGAAGACCAGGAAGCTGCTCTACAGATAACTTCTGGTGCGACATGTCGAACTGCTGCCCAAGGGATCGAGATGCCCCGAGTTGAATGAGCCGTCACTGCCTCAGGAGGAACCATGCCCTTTGCCTTGTATGCCCTTTGAATCGTTTGGACCACCCAAGATGAGATCGATCTTACTGATGCTCGCATCCCTTTATTTTTGCCATGAAGAAGGACAAAAAGAAAGTCTGTTCGTCTGAACGAGGCTGTAGCGTCCAGATATTGTTTCAAGGTGCGACCAACATCCAGGGGATGAATCTCTTGGTTGTCTGACATTCTAAACGTAGGTAGCACGATCTCCTGATTTTCGTGAAATACTGATGTGACTTTTGGATTTGATCCAAGCATAGGGATCAGGACCACTCTGTCCGGAAAGAAAGATAGAAATGGTTCAACTGACCCAAGATTCCTAATTTCTGACACTCTTTTGGCTGAAGTTATTGCTACCAGAAAAACCGTCTTGATAGTGAGATCTCCTAAAGACAGGGGAGCATCCAAACCTTTCCCAAGATCAGAAAGAAAGTCCAATACTAACGGAAGGTCCCATTTGGGAAACCTGGGCCTCTTTTGAGGCCTAAGCCTGATGGCTCCTTTAAAGAATTGTTGTATTAATGTATGATTCGCCCACGAAACTCCTGTAAAGGCTGAAATGGCTGAAACTTGTACTCTAAGAGAACTATTGCCAGAGACAAGTCTAACCCTGACTGAAGGAAAGACAAGATATCTTGAACTGCCGGAGAATTATATGAATTTGATCTAGAAGACATGTGGCCCATAAACCTGGCCCATATACGTTCGTACACTTTATTGGTACTCTTCCGTCTAGCACTAAGAAGGGTTGGAATCGCTTCTTCTGGGAAACCTAGAGCTTCTAGCCTTCCCCTCTCAAGAACCATGCCCTGAGGTGTAGACAGGATGGGCATGGGTGTAACAGTGTGCCTTGAGACAGTAGATCTGGCCTGAGAGGCAGGGGAACTGGGTCCTGATAGCTGAGGAGCAACAGCAGAGGAAACCAAGGCCTGTTGGGCCAGAATGGTATTATCGCAATGATTTCCACCTTCTCCCCTCTGAGCCTCCGAAGGAACTGTAGGATTACAGGAACTGGAGGGAAGGCGTAGGCTCTCTGGAACTTCCAACAATCCGTGAGAGCATCTATCCCGAACGCCTGAGGATCCCTGAACCTCGAGTAGTATCTGTGCATCTTGCGATTGTACGGCGAAGCGAACAGATCGACCTCTGGAGATACTCCCAGGGTCAGAAGCCACTCGAAGACATCCCTGTGAAGGGACCACTCGTTGTTGTCTATTTTGACCCTTGACAGAAAATCTGCTTGAACATTCTGGACCCCCGGGATGTATACAGCAGAAATGTTGACCACATTCTTCTGAGCCCAGTTCATTATCGGTTCTACTTCTCGTAGTAGAGACCAACTGCGAGTCCCTCCTTGTTTCTTTATATAGGCCACCGCAGTTGTGTTGTCCAGTCTCAGCATTACTGAAGACCCTGCCACCAGATGGCGAAATGCTATTAGTGCTTGAAATGCTGCTCTCAACTCCAGGATGTTGGAGACTACACACAGCGCCGGGAACGACCACCTTCCTTGAGCTACTTCCGTAAGGCAATGAGCGCCCCAACCTTTGTTGCTGGCATCTGAGGTTATTATCACCCAGGAAATGGGGACTATCGAATGATGGTTGCGTAGATTCTTCCCTTGAAGCCACTAGAGGAGAGACATCCTCATCGCTGGTGTAAGGAGTATGCGCTGTGATTGATTGGACGAGTCCCACTGTTGCAGAAACCCTTTCTGGAAGGGACGAGTGTGCCACTGGGCCCACTTCACCATAGGGATGGTGGCCGTCATTGGGCCGATCACTTTCAAGCATTGAAGAGCCGAAAGATGAGATGATTCCCAAGCCTTGTGAATCCTGTCCCGGATAACATAGATTTTTTCCTCTGGCAGAGAGATAGTGCCTTTTAATGTGTCGAACTGAGCCCCTAGAAACACGATCACTTGAGTTGGAACCAGATGGCTCTTCTCTAGGTTCAGGAGCCAACCAAACGTCTGTAGAGTGGAGATGACTAAACTCTTGTGAACCAGAATTTGATCTCTGTCCTGAGATAATAAGAGCAAATCGTCCAGATAATGATGGAGACGAACTCCTTTGACTCGTAAAAGAGCTACTATCGCTAGGAGTACCTTGGAGAAGACCCGAGGAGATGTTGTCAACCCGAATGGGAGACAGGTAAACTGGAGGTGTTGATTGCCAACTGCGAAATGGAGAAATTGCTGGAAATCCCTTGCTACTGGCACGTGAAAGTATGCGTCCTTCAAGTCGATTGAGATTAACCAATCCCCTAGCTGCACCGACTGTTGGATTGTAAGAAGAGACTCCATTTGAACTTTTCCTTGCGAATGAGGAAATTGAGGAAGGTCAAATCTATCACCGGCCTCCATGCGCCATTTCTTTTCTGAACCATAAACAGAGGAGAATACATGCCTTCGCCACGTTCATCTTCTGGCACGGGCACGGCTGCGCCTTGATCCAGCAAACAACTTACGTAGGTCAATAGGACCTGTTTCTTTTTCCTCTGAGTCTGGAATTGTTGTGGGAATGAACCTTAATCTCGGAGTGTTGATGAAAGTCCACTTGTGACCCGAGGAAACCGTCATGACGGTCCAATAATCTTGAATTGAGGCCGCCCAAATTCAAAAGATTTGGTAGAATCTTGATTACCTGCGGAAGCCCCCTTTGAGGTTTTCTTAAGGGAGGATTGTCTGGACCTCCAAGATCTAGAGAACTCCCTGCCGGGTCTATAACTGCGCGCTTCTCTAGCACGATCCGAGGTCTGCCTTCTTGGAAAAATACGTTTTTGGTTTTGAAGGCGTCTGTCTTGAGGGAGGAACCCAGACCTCCCACCTGTGGCCCGGGATATGGCGATATCTAGTTTATTACCAAACAAGGAGGTTCCCTCAAATGGTATACGACACCATGCCTGCTTAGATGTTGGATCCGCCAACCAGGGACGGAGCCACAAAGCACGGCGTGCCGAGACTGCTGCCAACATAGCCCGAGACAGAAGGCGGGTAATGTCAATAGATGCCTCCCCCAAAAAGGCTGATGCCATTCTGATCTCCTGAATGGGAGAGTCTTTAGCCGTATTCACTGAGATACCTCTCAAGAACTCTTCAACATTGTCGGCCCATGTTTCAATAGCCTTTGAGACTGCGGCTAAAGCCAAAGTTGGTTTACAAGCCATCCCTGAAGTTAGATAAATTCTTTTCAGATCTGAGTCAATTCTTCTCTCTAACGGATCTTTGAAAGATACTGTGTCTTCCAAAGGGAGAGTCACGTATTTGACTAAACGCATAAGTGCTGCGTCTACCAGAGGAGCTGATTCAAGGTGCTTCACATCATCCTCCTTAAAGGGGTACAATTTAGACACCTTTGATTGCATGGAGCTCTTCCTATCAATCTTGCTCCACTCTTCAGTAATGATTTCTCCCAATTCAGATAGGAAAGGAAAATGTTGCCGTTCCTTTTTGAGTTGTTTGAAAAACTTTCTTTGTTTGGGGAGAAGTAGTGGGTTCTTCCCATTTTAAAGCTTCTTTCACTGCCTTGACAAGAGCAGGTACTAAAGCATAATCAAATCCTACTCCTGGATCCTCTGGATCCGATTCGCTGTCAGACAAGAGCACAGAGTGGTGGCTTGGTTGAGAAGATTCCCCAGTCTCTTGTAAGAGCCCTTCACCTCCTGAAGGACATAATGGGTCTGAGGGGGATTCCATAGCGTGATGAGCTTCCCTCTGCTGCAGGGATTCTTTTACCACTCTTCTCACCATAGATTCCAAGCGTTGATCCGCACCATCTCTTTCATCTGCGACTTTAGAGAAGCAATGATCACAGAGCGATTTGTCTGACGAAATGGGCATCTTACAGCCCCAACATGAATTATCTGGTCCTCTGCTTGAATGCGAGTGACCACTGCGTTGTTCAGATCTGGAAGACCTACGGTAACCAGACTTTGACGATGATTTACGGTGGTGCGATTTTGACGATCCACTGCGACTATGCGCACTGTAATGCGGTTCAGACCTAGAAGGGCTATAAGGAAATACACAAGAAAAGAGAGAGATACAGACCAGGCTGGTATCAAATGCTAAGGAATACTCCACAAATACACAGCAATCCAGCCATGCACATACCTGTTACAAGCGGGCAGGTCACTGGTAGGCAGTGAGGCATCCATGACTAAGAACGCTGACTGTAACAACAATAGACCCTCATAAGCAGCCATACAAAACACAGGAGCAACAATACATCAGAGCAGATCATAAACCTACCTTACACCAACCAGAGAATAGCCCCGGGAAGTCGCTGAATCTCCTGCAATCATTCCCAAATTCTGACATCTCTCACTGTGTTTTAAATATGGCGCCCATGACGTCATCAGCGGCGTCAGACGCGAGATGCCCGCGCGCATGCGCGGGAACCAAGCCTCGCTTTGGATTTGGGTCCGCGCATGCGCAGAACGCAGCGCTGGACCCGGAAACAGGGGGAGAAAGGCTGCTGGAACGCGGAAGCGTCAGCGCCTATACACAAGAACCAGCTGGCATATGAAAAGACACAGGTAGAAAAGAAAACACATAAACACTGCTGCCATGAAAAACGGAATTTTTACAGCTCACCACTCCACCAACGATCGTCTGGCCGAACAGGTTCAAGCACACACCACCGATCCACCGGGCAGATAATGGCCACCTTACATAGCAGGTAATAAGCCGTGCGCACTTATCTTCGGATAAACAAAGTCTTCAGCGCTACTCTGCCATACACTCCATACCCATGCTTAACAGACAGGGCCTATCGGAGGAACAAAAGCTTGATAGTCGGCCAACTTGATCGTAGTGAAGATCTCTTCAGATAGGAAACACCTGTCCTATGGAGGAGGACAAAAAAGGAACACGGATAGCAGCCTGGAGCAAAGATTTATGGGAGTAGAGGTCCTATTGGGTAATTATGGAGGCGGGGCTAACCCACACGTATGCTGCCATGGAGCCTGTCAGGAAAGCAATTTTACACTATTGGAGCGCCTTTTTCTCCTTTCTATGGTGAATTTGGGAATCTGTTCATATGGGGAGCTTTTCTGTACCATGATTTTGGAAGAGGGTGGAGTTCTGGAGGCCTGAGGAGCATGTGTAGCAGGATCTGATCCTTTGATGTGCGAATAATTGTTTGACATCTGGTAAGGAGCCAATCTTGATATTCAGTGGTGGTACACTACGTTATGTCTCACGGTTTATGAAGCAAGGAATCAGAACTTTTGGACACTATAACCGACACGTGATGTTTTATTTGTTTATAATTGACTTCACAAGTCAAATTTGTTCCTTTGAGGACTATTACACGAGGATATATTCAGTAGTTAAGGAGGACTTTTTTGACCAATTTCTTATGCATTTTTTTAACTTCAGCCTTTGGATTATTAACCACTTCAGCTCCGGACCAATAAACACCTTAAGGACCAGAGGTCTTTTTGCAATTTCGCACTGCGCTGCTTTAACTGGTAATTGCGCGGTCATGCAATATTGCACCCAAACGAAATTTGCGTCCTTTTCTTCCCACAAATAGAGCTTTCTTTTGATGGTATTTGATTGCCTCTGCGATTTTTTTTTTTTGCGATATAAATGGAAAAAGAGCGAAAATTTTGAAAAAAAAAGATATTTTCTTCTTTTTGTTATAAGAAAAATCGAATAAACTAAATTTTAGTCATACATTGAGGGCAAAATTTATTCAGCCACATGTCTTTAGTAAAAAAAATGTCAATAAGCGTATATTTTTTGGTTTGCGCAAAAGTTATAGCGTCTACAAACTAGAGTACATTTTCTGGAATTTACACAGCTTTTAATTTATGACTGCCGATCTCATTTCTTGAGGTGCTAAAATGGCAGAGCAGTACAAATCCCCCCCAAATGACCCCATTTTGGAAAGTAGACACCCCAAGGAAATTGCTGATGGGTATGTTGAGCCCATTGAATATTTATTTTTTTTGTCCTAAGGGATTGAATAATGACAAAAAAAAAAAAAAAAATTTTTTTACAAAAAGTTGTCACTAAATGATATATTGCTCACACATGCCATGGTTATATGTGGAATTGCACCCCAAAATATATTCCGCTACTTCTCCCGAGTATGGGGATACCACGTGTGTGGGACTTTTTGGGAGTCTAGTCGCGCACGGCACCCCGAAAACCAATCACCACCTTCAGGATTTCTAAGGGTGCAAATTTTTGATTTAACTCCTCACTACCTATCACAGTTTCGAAGGCCATAAAATGCCAAAATAGCACAAAACCCCCCAAAATGACCCCATTTTGGAAAGTAGACACCCCAAGCTATTTACTGAGAGGCATGTTGAGTCCATGGAATATTTTATATTTTGCCACAAGTTGCGGGAATATTACAAACTTTTTTTTTTTTTTGCACCAAGTTGTCACTAAATGATATATTGCTCACACATGCTATGGGCATATGTGAAATGACACCCCAAAATACATTCTGCTGCTTCTCCCGAGTACGGGGATACCACGTGTGGGACTTTTTGGGAGTCTAGTCGCGCACGGCACCCCGAAAACCAATCACCACCTTCAGGATTTCTAAGGGTGCAAATTTTTGATTTAACTCCTCACTACCTATCACAGTTTCGAAGGCCATAAAATGCCAAAATAGCACAAAACCCCCCCAAATGACCCCATTTCGGAAAGTAGACACCCCAAGCTATTTACTGAGAGGCATGTTGAGTCCATGGAATATTTTATATTTTGCCAAAAGTTGCGGGAATATTACAAACTTTTTTTTTTTTTGCACAAAGTTGTCACTAAATGATATATTGCTCACACATGCTATGGGCAGAAGTCAAATTACACCCCAAAATAAATTCTGCTGCTTCTCCCGAGTACGGGGATACCACATGTGGGGGACTTTTTGGGAGCCTAGCCACGTACGGGACCCCGAAAACCAAGCACTGCCTTCCGGATTTGAATATAAAATGCTATAAAAAACTAAAACTAACCAGAGTCACCCGTAACACTTATACGGTGATCAGTGGTGAAAGGGTTAACTAGGGGCAATCAGGGGGTTAAAATTTTTATTAGGTAGTATATGGGGGTCCCTGGCGCTATATAAAAACCTGACGGGGAACCTAAATAACTAACTGGCTAACCAGCGTCACCAGTGACACTTATACTGTGATCGCTGGTGAAAGGGGGTGAAAGGGTTAACTAGCAGCAATCAGGGGGTTAAAACCATTATTGGGTAGTATATCGGGGTACCTAGCGCTATAAAAACCTGGCGGTGAACCTAAAAAAATAACTAGCTACCTAGCGACACTAGCGACACTGATGCAGCGTTCAGAAAAATTATCGCTTAGTGACACTGGCAAAAGGGGGTGAAAGGGTTAACTAGCGGAAATCAGGGGGTTAAAACCATTATTGGGTAGTATATCGGGGTACCTAGCGCTATAAAAACCTGGCGGTGAACCTAAAAAAATAACTAGCTACCTAGCGACTGTAGCGACACTAATGCAGCGATCAGAAAAACGATCGCTTAGTGACACTGGCAAAAGGGGGTGAAAGGGTTAACTAGCGGCAATCAGGGGGTTAAAACCATTATTGGGTAGTATATCGGGGTACCTAGCGATATAAAAACCTGGCGGTGAACCTAAAAAAATAACTAGCTACCTAGCGACACATGCAGCGATCAGAAAAATGATCGCTTAGTGACACTGGCAAAAGGGGGTGAAAGGGTTAACTAGCGGCAATCAGGGGGTTAAAACCATTATTGGGTAGTATATCGGGGTACCTAGCGCTATAAAAACCTGGCGGTGAACCTAAAAAAATAACTAGCTACCTAGCGACTGTAGCGACACTAATGCAGCGATCAGAAAAACGATCGCTTAGTGACACTGGCAAAAGGGGGTGAGAGGGTTAACTAGCGGCAATCTGGGGGTTAAAACCATTATTGGGTAATATATCGGGGTACCTAGCGATATAAAAACCTGGCGGTGAACCTAAAAAAATAACTAGCTACCTAGCGACACATGCAGCGATCAGAAAAATGATCGCTTAGTGACACTGGCAAAAGGGGGTGAAAGGGTTAACTCTAGGGGCAATCAGGGGGGTTAAATCTTTATTGGGGGGTGATAGGGGGCTACCCTGGACCTAACACTAACTGTCCTGACAGTTTTTACTGTCACAACTGACACTGAATGCATTGATCAGTAAAGAAATGATCAATGCAATCAGTGACACTGTGACTGGGGGGGGAGGGGGGGCGGGGGGGGGGATCGGGGGGCGATCGGGGGGGGGATCGGGGGGGGTTTGTGTGCCTGTGTGTACCTACATGTCAGTGTAGTGTTGGTGCACACTTACTTTTACTCTTCTCCTCGTAGTCCGGTCAAAAAGACCGCCCCGAGGAGAATGACATCACTTCCTCCTTCCTGTGTAAACAATACACAGGGGAGGAAGCTTCTCATTGGCCAGGAGCGATCCAGAGGGGGTGGCCGAAAACCAACGGCCATCCCCTCATCACGGAGCGCTCCTGGACCGAATCGGACCACCGTAAACAGCGGGAGGGGGTCCGATCGGACCCCCCACCCGCTGGAAGGCAATCACGTAGATGTACGTGATTGTGCCTGCCTGTGCCATTGTGCTGACGTACAATGGCAATACGGCGGTCCTTAAGTGGTTAATATGCAAGTTTAAATGTAATCCATATTTGTATTTATGGGTGAATGATAATCATGTTAAATATGATCATCTATTAACACTTGTGCACTTCATTCTTATATATTTTTTCAACACGGTCAATTTGTTGGAATATTGGGATCACGTGGGAAGTGTGTGTAGTTAAAGAGCGCGGTTCTTCTTGGTTTGATATACTGTACATCAGCCTTTCTCAACCTTTTCAATACAGAGGAACCCTTGAAATAGTTCTTCGGTCTCGAGTAACCCCTGCTAAAAATTTGATATCTACAACTCATGATACATTAGTGTGATGGTCGGTGAGAAGAATGGTCCTTACACTTGTGGTCATTGGGAAGAATTACCTCCTTACAGATAGCTAAAAAGATCAATGGTGTCGGTGGGAACTTATCCGAGAGGCAGAAATTTCCCAATGCTGAAGGAACCCCTAGCCACCTCTGGAGGAATGATAGGGTTCCACGGAACCCTAGTTGAGAATCACTGCTGTACATGGACATACTTTTCAGCAAGCCAACATTTCTGTACTAAAAATCCTTTTTTTTTATTGGTCTTATGTAATATTACAATTTTCTGATATACTGAATTTTGGGTTTTCACTAACTGTAAGCCATAATCATCAAAATTAAAAGAAAGAAATTATTGAAATATATCCCTCTGTATGTAACGCATCTATATAAAATCTATGAGTTTCACTTTTTGAATTAAATTACTAAAATAATAATAAATAAATATTGGAGTCCATTTCAGCTTTCTCCCTTTCCTGATTGGAAGCAATGCATCAGGTAGGCGGGGCCATGACGTCACCCCGCTTATTATTGGAACTTTCTGAAAAGATGAGCAGATGCTTGATAGGGATAGGAGAGAGAGATGTGAACGTTTCTACATTAGAATAATTTGCTGTCAAGTCGATGTTCATTTGTTTTAATGTGAGTAGACCTTTGTGCTGCCAATAAGTTGTGTGATATAATAATACACTATTAGTGCTATATACAGTTCTAAGTAAGAACTTTTTTTAAAAGTTAGCTTCAGCAGGAAACTCGGCATTCACTTTCATTCACAATTTTGTTTCATTTTTGTAGAGTAACCCCTCTACAAGGCTGATATATAGTATTTCACAAAAGTGAGTACACCCCTCACATTTTTGTAAATATTTTATTATATCTTTTCATGTGACAATACTGAAGAAATTAAACTTTGCTACAATGTAAAATAGTGAGTATACAGCTTGTATAACAGTGTAAATTTGCTGTCCCCTCAAAAAAACTAAACACACAGCCATTAACCTCTTCCCGTCCATGCTATAGCCGAAAGACAGCTACAGCGCGGACCTACTTTGCTGGGAGGCTGTCCATAGACGCCCTCCTGTGCTCGAGCAGCCTGCGCACCATCTGCAGGGTGTGTGCAGCATGCTCTGTGATCAGCGAGTCTATGCGTTTTATGGGTTGGACTTGATGGACTTGTGTCTTTTTTCAACCGCACCTACTATGTAACTATGAGACTCGGCTGATCACAGATCGGAGTATGGGGTCAGTCCTGACCCCTCACCACGTGATCAGCTGTCAGCCAATGACAGCTGATCATATGATGTAAACAGAGCCGTTAATCGGCTATTTTGTCTCCTCACACTGGTACTCTGAGGAGAAAATAAAAAGCTGATCACTGGCAGCTATGAGAGGGACATCAGTCCCATTCATGGAGAGCCTCTGCAGAGGCTTCTGTGCCACCTACCAGTGCATAACCAGTGTACAGCAGTGCCACCTACCAGTGCCCACCAGCACCACCTACCAGTGTCCACAGTATTACCCATCAGTGCCCACAGTGTCACTTACACAGTGTTCCTTCTCGGATGACTGTAATTCAGACCAATTTGATGCAGTCTGCAGCACTCATAAATCTATTTTACAAATACAACCTCTGGATATGATGCTGAGCACATGCACTCAACTTCTTTGGCAAGGCTTGCTCTGAGTGGAACCTGTTATGTTAAACTGCTGTATGGTCTTGGCCACCCTGTTGTAGCTCAGTTTCAGGGTCTTGCTGAACTTCTAGTGATCAGTATGAGAGTGTGAGAGCAATAACTCCAAATTTAACACACCTGCTCCCCATTCACAACTAAAACCTTGTAACACTAATGAGCCACATGACCCTGGGGAGGAAAAATGGCTAATTGGGCCCAATTTGGAAATATTCACTTAGGAGTATACTCACTTTTGTTGCCAGCGGTTTAGACATTAATGACTGTGTTTTGAGTTATTTTGAGGGGACAGCAAATTTACATTTTAATACAAGCTGTACACTAACTACTTTACATTGTAGCAAAGTGTAATTTCTTCAGTGTTGTCACATGAAAAGATATAATAAAATATTTACAAAAATGTGAGGGGTGTACTTACTTTTGTGAGATACTATATATATATATTCACCGGCCACTTTTCTGAATTTCAAACCGAGCATCAGAATGGGGAAGAAAGGGGATTTAAGTGACTTTGAATGTGGCATGGTTGTTGGTGCCAGACAGGCTGGTCTCAGTATTCCCAAAAACTGCTGATCTACTGGGATTTTCACACACAACAATCTCCAGTGTTTACAGAGAATGGTCAAAAAAAGAGAAAATATCCAGTGAGTGGAAGTTGTGTTGAGAAAAATGCATTGTGGATGTCAGAGATCTGAGGAGAATGGGCAGACTGGTTTGAGACAATAGAAAGGCAACAGTAACTCAAATACACTTGTTACAAATAAGGTATGCAAAATACCATCTCTGAACGCACAACACATCGAACCTTGAATCAGATGGGCTACAGCAGTAGAAGACCACACCGGGTGCCACTCCTGTCAGCTAATAACAGGAAACTGAGGCTACAACTTGCACAGACTCACCAAAATTGGACAATAGAAAATTGGAAAAACGCATTTGTAGCACTGACCCCCGAAGGAGCTGCTAGTTTGAGTTGGGCCTGCACTCTACTGAGAAAACCCCCCATCTGTATAGCTCTGTCCCCTTGGCACAGCTGTGGTGCAACATTAATACAGTACAACGTAAACAGTGTAAAGTACCTGTATCGATCCCTCAGGATTCTCTGGCTCCACCTGGTGGGGAAAGACAGTAGACCACACACTTGCACTCTTAAACAGAAATACTTTTACTGAAAGTATAGCAAATAGGTGGTTACCGAGATTGTACTGTCGTTCCAGAGTATAAACAACATGCAAGTATGTTATTATCTAAACCTGGGAGCTCCCCTTATTCAAAGTCTAAGTGAGGCCTCACTTAAAGTATCTCCTCCTTTATCTTCTTTTTTCGCTAGCCTAAATAGTTCCTCCGAAAATTGTAATCCAAAGGGGTAAGTAAAGAAATTTAACTCAGAATACTCCAGGTATAACTCCAAAAACTTGTAATCATACTTGAGTTCTAAAGTGAACTGGGCCTCGAGCCTACTAAATGTCAGTTGCTCAATTACACTTCCATGGAACAACAGGTTCCAGAAAGGCCTGTGAATAAGTCTAACTACGTGCAATAGATTAAACGGTGGGACATAACCCGCTCACCAACTGGATCAGAGCTCTGGGTGATGGCTTGGGTCCGATGACTGCAGCTTGCTTCTGTTTAGACTGGGCCAGATGCTCCGTGTCGCTCCGCTGACTGGATCCGGTTCTCCACTACTTCGACAAGTGTCTCCGATCCCCATCAATCTGCTCATCAGCTCTTGGCTCTGTCAAGTCACCCCGCAAACAGTCCGTTTTGCACTCCGCGGTGACGATCTACCAACGCGTCCGAGAACCTTCTATATAGTTCGGCACAGGCAGGCAACGTGGTCCTAAGAGACCAAATATGGCCGCTGCAGCTCCTTTTATATTCTACCCAACATGCACTGCATATCAGAGTGTTTATGGGTAGGTCACACAGACTCCTGGGTAACAAGGGTCAAACTCTTGTCCAAAACAAGCATCACTTCCTATCAAAGTCTTTTGGTATTTTTAAGATCATATCTGTGCATTACCAGATTGCATCAGTAGATGGCTCCAAGCACTCAATCATCACAATGTCCATAGATTCAGCACTGGTATAAACATAATTACATTAATACACAATTATGTCCCCGCTACACATAGTCTGAGGAGTCTTGATTTCTGCTGCGACATTCAGATGGTAGGGTCAGAAATTGGCATAAACAGCATGAAAGCATAGATCCATCCTGCCTTGTATCAACAGTTCGGGCTAGTGGGGGTGTTATAATGGTGCAGGGATATTTTCTTGGCACACTTTTGGCCCTTTAGTACCAATTGAGCATCATTTTAATGACACGGCCTATCTGAGTATTGTTGCTGAGCGTGTCCATCCCTTTTTTTACTACAGTGTACCCATCTTCTGATGGCTACTTCCAGCAGGATAATGCACCATGTCACAAAGCTCAAATCATCACAAACTGGTTTCTTGAATATGACAATGAGTTCACCGTACGCCAAAGGCCTCCACAGTCACCAGATCTCAGTCCAATACAACCCCTTTGGGATGTGGTGGATCAGGAGATTGAAATCAAGGATATGCAGCCAACAAATCTGCAGCAACTGCGTGATGCTATCATGTCAATATAGACCAAAATCTCTGAGCAATGTTTCCAACACCTTGTTGAATCTATGCCACCAAAAATTAAGGCCGTTCTGAAGGCAAAAGGGGGTCCAACCCAAATACTAGCAAGGTGTACCTAATAAAGTGGTCAGTGAGTGTAACAGTTGCAAACATAGGCAAAACACCAACATCTTTTAGCTTTGTTAAAATTAGGAGAGTTTGCATATGTTTCCTTCAATCACAAAGGAGTCTCCTCCATTGTCTCTATAGAATGAGGTCCAGGAACTTTTCTGTTGAACAAGCAGTCAGTCCAACAATGGACAATCCTAAAGAACTGATTTCTTAGCTTTGTGGATACGTAAATTAACAAAACAGAATGTAGAGCTGTAATAACAATAGTTATAAAAAATGACCACATAAAGTCCAAAAACCTCATATATGCATCAATCATACTTGTTATAAAATGAATAGACCAGATCAGGATAGAGGCAACAGTAAACTTTAGAGTCCGACTATAGGCATCTGTACTACTCGTTACATTTCCACAATTATTCATTCTATTCATGTGGATGCCAAGCAAAATAATAAGAAGATATGAAGTTATGAAGATCATTAAAAATAGGAAAATATCACACAAGGATTTTAAATATAACATTATCTTCTGCTTTTGGTTATCATATGAAAAGTAGACTTTTGTTGAATTGTGAGGAACTGTAGATTGAGTGACCAATAAGTACATGGATGTATATCCAAAAGAAAACATAATAGGTGCAATAATTAGGTAGATGATGTCCTTCAGACGTAAGAAGAAGGTGCTGTGAAAGGTGGAGATCTTGAAGTAAAGGAAGATGGAGAGCAGGGTGGATAAGTAAATGTTGGAACGGTCTGAAGAATACATTGTATAACTTGCGAACATCTGAAATATTATTGGGAACTTTTGATAGTATTGCACTATAGAAAATAATAAGCCCATCATTTGAAACAAGATCCTCGATATCCCGATAGAGGTGATTATTTTATCAGCACCTGTCATTGATCTTCCCTTCATCCAGTCAATGAGATTAACATTTACAATGAACAAATGTATCACTAGACCTGCTAATATTGTTATTCCAAGATAGCCAAATGCAAAAGGATGTTGTATTGAATTCATTGCATAGTAGATTTCTTCTGTAGACTCGTTCATCTTTTTAAATGTATAAAAGAGATGGCTTTCTATAATAGAGAAGTGTTCTTTCTTTATTGATGGATGCATTTAACATTCAAATTATAATGAAAGCACATCGGCACTACCGATCTTTATACAAATGGAAAAGAGGAGAGTACATTTGACACTTGCAAAACATTGGTGGATGTTGTTATAAAATTCCAGAACACCAAGTGCAAAAATGATCTTGCTTATTGCAGGCACTGAGATTAACCCCTTAGCGCCGACCGTACGCACATATGCGTCCTCGGCTTTAAGGGTTTAGCTGCATGCAACACCCAGTTGTCAGGAACCATGAAACAGACAGAGACAGAAGTACAATCAAATCACACTTGTTTATTAATAAAAATAAAAAGGTAAATAGGAAAAAGCGTAGTCAAGCAAGCCAGAGTCCAGTAGCCAGATCGGGTAGTCAGCCAGTCCAAAGTTCATAAACCAGATCGGGTAATCAGCCAGTCCAGACGTCAGGGATCCAAGGAGAGCAACTGCAAGCAGGATGGAAGCCAGGAGGGATGTCAGCAAGCCAGTCTTGAAACAACAGCAGGAGATGGTTCCTAGTGATGTGACCAAACGTGAAGGCAATGGAGAAATGAGCTGGAAGACTTTAAATAGGCATGCCAGGCGGGCATCATCAGGAACAGCTGGTAACTGTGGAGAGAGAAGAGAGCTGGCAATTAGCCGACAGCTGAGCAGCCAGCCCAGAGGAGGAAGGGCTAAGCCAGACCTGACACTGGTACTGTTTTTTAGAGCGAGCGGTTGGCTCTTTAGGGATAACAACCAATGCAGCTAAAAGCAACTGTTGGTTATCCCAAACCAATAGGATAGGACCCCCCCTTCCGCCGCTGTTCCCGGACCTCCCGTCCCACCAGGAGACCCAATCCCGGATCCGGCACTTCTGCCGGCTGGAGTAAGAATGAAACAATGCCAGAAACGGCTTCCTTTCAGTCTTTCATTTAAACACGCTGAAGCAACGTCACAAAGTCACTTTTGGTTTACCCGGCTGGCAATGGTGCCAATTTTTTTTTAAATGATAGTATTCAGAATCACCGCTTTTGGCGATCTGAATACTTTGAAGTGCAAAGGAAGGATTTGGGGTCTTTTAGACCCCTGATCCCTCAAAAAGAGTCACCACCTATTACTGCCAGCAATAAAAGTGATCAGAATTTTCTTTTTAACCACTTGAGACCCGCGCTATAGCCAAATGACGGCTACAGCGCGGATCTCCTTTTCCGGGACGACGTCAATAGAAGTAGTCCCGTGTACGAGCGGCCTGCACGCCCCCTGAGGAGCGCGCGCGGCGCGCTCTGTGATCGGCGAGTCCATGAGACTCGCCTGATCACCGATCCGTGCAAGGGGTCGATCCCGACCCCTTATCACATGATCAGCTGTCAGCCAATGACAGCTGATCATGTGATATAACGGAGCCGGTAATCGGCTAGTATTCCTCCTTGCGCTGACAGCGCGAGGAGAAAAAAAAAAGCCGATCACCGGCGGCCGTGATCGGGACATCAGTCCCGATCACGGCCAGCAATCCAAGCGACCACCTGCCCCCTGCCAGTGCCCACCTGCCCCCTGCAGTGCCATCCTGAATAAAAGTAAGTGCCCCCCGTCAGTGCCACCCAGCAGTGCCCATAGTGCCCACAGTGCCACCCACAGTGCCACCCAGCAGTGCCACCCACAGTGCCACCCACAGTGCCCACAATCTGCCTCAAAGGTGCTGCACTCCAGTGCCGCCCATCAGTGCCCAGCAGTGCCGCCCATCAGTGCCCAGCAGTGCCGCCCATCAGTGCCCAGCAGTGCCACCTATCAGAGCCACCTATCAGTGCCACCTATCAGTGCCCATCAGTCCCATCTATCAGTGGTACCTATCAGTGCCCATCCGTGCCACCCATCCGTGCCACTTATCCGTGCCACCCATCCGTGCCATCTTATCTGTGCCCATCTTTGCCCATCAGTGCCGCCTTATCTGTGCCCATCGGTGCCGCCTTATCTGTGCCTATTAGTGCCGCCTTAACTATGCCTATCAGTGCCCACCAGTGCAGCCTATCAGTGCCCACCAATGCAGCCTATCAGTGCCCACCAATGCAGCCCATCAGTGCCCACCAATGCAGCCTATCAGTGCCGCCTAATCAGCGCACTTCAATGAAGGAGAAAAATGACCCGTTTGCAAAATTTTATAACAAACTATTAAAACATGATTTTTTTTTTTTTTTTTTTTTGCATCTTTTTGTGTTTGTTTAGCAAAAAATAAAACTCCGAGCTGTAACTAAATACCACCAAAAGAAAGCTCTATTTGTGGGAAAAAAATGATAAAAATTTCATTTGGGTACAGTGTTGTATGACCGCGCAATTGTCATTCAAAGTGCATCAGCGCTGAAAGCTGAAAATTGGTCTGGGACTGAGGGGGGTTTAAGTGCCCAGTAAGCAAGTGGTTAAAGTGACAATGTAAAAAGAATAAATAAAGAAAATAAATAAGAAAATACATAAGTGTTTTAAAGCGCCCCCGTCCCTGTGAGCTCGAAAGCAAAGCAAAGAAAATGCATACGTAAGTCGCTCCCGCTTATGTAAACAGTGTTTAAATCACACATGTGAGGTATCGCCGCGATTGTCGGAATGAGAGCAATAATTCTAGCAAAAGACCACCTCTGTAACTCTAAACCTGGTAACTGTATCTATTTACTCAACATGACATCATCTTTCACATTACACAAAAAAATTGGGCCAACTTTACTGTTTAGTTTATTTTTTTTCATTCATGAAAGTGTCTTTTTATCCTAAAAAGTGCATTTGAAAAGACCGCTGCGCAAATACCGTGTGACATAAAATATTGCAACAGTCACAATTTTATTCTCTAGGGTCTCTGCTAAATATATATATATATAAATATATATATATATATATATATATTTATATATATATATATATATATATATATATATATAATGTTTGGGGGTTCTAAGTCATTTTGTAGCAAAAAGTAACTTGTAAGCAACAAATGTCAGAATTAGGCTTATTCATGAAAGGGATGTAGCGGATGACATTTTGGACAAAATGTCCTTTATATGTAAATTTAGTTTTTGCCTCAGAACCATAGGGGTTCTGAGGGTTAATTATGTAGGTTAACCTCGACATCAGTTTGGCTGGGCTGTGATAGAAGTTTTGCTTGGTCATGTGTAAAGTGAAGTGCACATGACAAGCCAGAACCAGGCCTGGTTGGATGTTTTGGGTATGAGCCTTCTCAGAACCAATCAGTGGGTGTGCCGGGCCCCGCTGAGGAGTCTGGGAAGGGGTAGTTAAGATGTGGAGGTCACGTGTTCAAGAGAGGAGTTTGTGAGGCCCATGTGGTCTGTTCTGGTTGCAGGACCTGGGTAGCCCCGCGAGGGGTCCCTGTCACGGAGTGTTCGACATCCCACAACATGTTTCCGTGGGTTACCCTCAATAGACCCGTCTGGTCTGGGATAGGGATCCGTCTGTTCCCTACTCTCAGAACCGGCTGCTAGGAGGCGCAGTAACTGAGGGAGGATTCAAGGTGTCCGGGTGTGCTCTCGGCTTGGAGGGGCACCACAGCTCGTGAAAGTGACCGGGGGAGGACTCTTCAGAGGAGAGCCAGCAAGTGGCATCCTGAGAAGTGCCTGGTTACTGAGTTGGGAAGGACATTGATAAAATCACGCTTTTTCCAGTACTATCAAGGAGACAGAGAACATTCCAGGTACTGAAGAAAAAGGTTGCTGTCCACTTTCAGTTATAACTTATACATACTTGTACATATTCAGAGATTTTGGCAAGTTTCGGATCATTGTGCTGATTGCCATGGTCTCTGGCTAGAGATCTGTTCAGCCGTGAGGTACCCAGCTGCGAGTGGCTACTCTCTGGGTGGTATTAGAGACTTTGTTATGTCTGCAGTTCAAGGTGCCTGAGCTCTTCACCCTTGCCCTCTGTTCCTATATGAGACTGTGTTATTGAATGTTACCCCTGCAAAATAAAACCTTTCAAGGACTTTATTGGTGCCAGCATCCAAGTTGTTGGGTATCAACCCTGGGAACCCCTAGACGTGGAAGAACAAGCCAAGCAGAGGTAACCGGTAAGCCCAATAAGTCAAGGCCGCCCTGCAAAGGGTTATGGCCGCTACAGGGATAAAGAGAAACTGGAACACCTTATATTTGGACGGAGAGTTCTCCAAGTTTATCCTACAACTTTGTACATGAACTTTTCACTTCCATTTACCAATTTACCATTTACCACTGACACAACTTTTATTTAATTATGTAAAAACCTTTACCCAAAGGGAAAAAAAAACATTTGCTCTAATTGCTTACCAAGTATTAGCTGGTGTTTAACTTCAATTTGGTTAGTGTATTTAAATCTGCTAGTGCATCAAACATTCCCCTCCCCCCAGATTAACAATGCTGCAGGTGCCCCTGTGCTCCTCCATCCAGGGTGGAAGCTCTCTACTACAGGAGGTGTGCTACTGGGCAGATCACCAGCAGAGATGGGTGAACTGTTCAAGCGCTGAGCGCACCGTGAATAGCTGCCAGGTTTTAAGGAGTGAGCCAGGAAGCCCACATGAAGTGGTTGTAAACCGCTAAAGAAAAAAAAACATGCAAGACAACAACATTATGTGCTAGTATGCATCGTATACTAGCACATTATGAAATACTCACCTTAGAATTATTATTATTATTATTATTATACAGGATTTATATAGCGCCAACAGTTTACGCAGCGCTTTACAACATTAGGGCAGACATTACAATACAATTCAAGACAGGGGAAATCAGAGGGCCCTGCTCGTTTGAACTTACAATCTAGGAGGGAGGGATGAAGCTATCACATTCCAGGTGTGAGGCTAAGGTGCTGAGAGGGCTCCCCTTGTGGCAGAGTGCAGCACACCACTGAAAGTGATACAGGGAATGCAGTGCCCAAAGAAGCACAATTTGCCAGTTATTGAAGTTTGATGAGCTAATCACCAGAGAATAGATAGAACAGGCAGGATGCGCAGTAAGGCAGACGTACTTGGATGATGCCGGATGTATGTGGCAGTGGAGCAAACCAGAATCAGGAGCCAGGCCAGGGGTCATATACAGTAGATCAGTCCAAGGTAGGTTCAGATAGCAGAATTGGAACAAGCCGGGGTCATACGCGGTGAGATTGGTAATAGCCATGAGCCAAGACGGAGTCAAACATGAGCAGACAAGAGCAGAGTCAGGATGCAAGCCAATGGTCAAGCTAAGATATCAGGGTAAGCAGGGCATAACAAACCGGGTGAGTAGTGGGAGATCAAAGAATCAGGATACACAGAGGCACAAGGAAATACAGGGGGAGCTAACAATAATCCAGCGATTTGCAGGTATCATTAGCAGGTTTAAATAGGCCAGAGGGCACCAGCATCTGTCACATTGGACGTGCGCATCTGCGTACGTCCGTTCGCGCCGTCGCACATCTGCGTACGTGGATGCACACATGTGTTCACCTGAAGTGACCATGATGAGTGCTGGTAAGATTGGCAGTTCTTTGTCCATTGTCCCTGACAGAAGCCCTTCTGCTGAGATGGCTGACATCTTCCCTTGGTGTTTCTCCAGGTTCAGGGGCTCTAGCACAGTGTGCGGGGGCCACCATTTCTGGCACGAACTCTGAAGGTCCAGCACCGTAAGCCAGACCTTCAAATTGCACGTGCCAATGATGTCACCAGTTGCATGCACTCTGAATATCTCCTATTATAGGCTTACCTGTAGGTACAAGTGGTGTAACAGAGTTTACAACCACTTTAACAATAGATGAGCCGGGCCGGGAATCTTAACAATAGATGAGTCATCAGCTGTCAGCAGGCTTCCCTGATGACAACTGAATGAAGAAAAAAAATAGCTGGCAATAGAAAAATTTGAGGAAAAAAATGGAGTGTGGCTTCCCCCAATCCATACCAGGCTCTTTGGGTCTGGTATGGATCTTAAGGGGAACCCCATGGCACAATTTAAAAAAATGGTGTGGGGTCCCCCCAAAACACATACCCTTAGGGTGCACTGCCCCAATGTGACATCACAGACCCAGCATGCACCACAAGGGCGGCAATGGCACCAGGTGATAGCAGAGCAGGCAGTCTGTGGTTAGCCTTCGTCATGGGTGAATCTTTTTTTTTTCTTTTTTCGTGTCCAGCAGTGTGGTGGGTGTCATGATTGATGATGTATCTTATTTTCTTATAAAGGAAGTGTAGATGCCCTTATCCCCATCAACATGGGGAAAAGGGGCTTTGGGGAGGGGGGGGGCAGAGCCAAAGCACCAAAGCACCCCTCCATGTTGGGGGCATGTGACCTGGTATGGTTTGGGAGGGGGGTGCTCGCTCATTCCCCCTTTTCTGGCCTGCCTGGTTGCATGCTTGGAAAAGGGCCTGGCATGGCTTTTGGATGATCCCCATGCTGCTTTTTTTATTTTGGCGTAGAAAAATGTTAAAAAAAAAACAGCATGGGGGTTTTTAAGGGACCCCCCCCCCCCCACACACACACACACACACTGTTTTTTTAACATTTTCTATTGCTACTAAGCAACCAGGAAAATCTATTTAAATTAATTTTTTTTTTATTTACAGGCAGACTAAGGGGCTCTATATTTACAGGACTTCTTAATTTTTATTGTTTCACTTTAAGCATCATTAAAATCACTGTTCCTTTAAAAATATATATTTTAATTAAATAATAAAATGTTTGCATTGATACATGTCCCCCAGGGCAGTACCTAGTCCCCCATACCCTTTTTTATTACCAATAACTTGCATATAAGCTTTCAAAATGGGGACTTTTGATGTTTCAAGTTCGGGCCCCATAGACTTTAATAGGGTTTGTGTTTCGGGTGTCCGAACTTTTTCCTTGTCCAGGACATCTGGTGCAAACCTAACCGGGGGGAGGGGGGGGGGAGTTCAGCCCATCACTAATCACCAGGTGAAAAAAGCCTAAAAAAAAGAAAACAAATGCAGCCACCACATCTAAGGATTGGTAAGCTTCAAGATATTGTATCATTTGAGAATATTTCAGGTCTACAGGTAAATATGAAAAAATCCCAGGCATTAAATATTTAATTGAACCCTACATTAGTTGATCAGCTGAAACCCTCATTTAATTTAAAGTTGAGCGAATTTTTCGATTCGTTACCTAGGGATAAATCTCACCCCAAGATAGAACAGCTATACCAGGCAAATTTTCCCCAATGTACCATAAGCTAGAAAATGACCTCCAAAAATGGTCACTACACAATATTTCATGGCTAGGTAAAATTCATGCCATTAAGATGACACTTCTTCCTAGACTCCTCTACTTATTTAGATCCCTCCCAATACTAATCAGAAGAGATCATCTTAAATCTTTCCAGGGAAAAATAATCAAATTTATTTGGGGAAAAAAAGGATACAGACTAGCCAGACGCATTCTCTACGGCCCAAAAACAAGAGGCAGACTAGGTCTTCCTGACCTCTTTAAATATTACCAAACTGCCAGATTAGTCCAACTCTCAACAGTATATTTCAGACATGAGAAACCGGACTGGATTAACATTGAGAGACAAGCGGTCCCTACATACACTTTAGACTACTTTCTATGGTGCCCCCCGAAAATCCAGACCCCCCAATACTATCCCCTACGCTCTCCATCTCCATTAAACTATGGGACGACTTAATACATCTCCCATCGCTGACATCCACGACACGCCCACTGGCTCACATCTTCCATAACCCCCTATTCAGACCCGGTATGGACATCAAATCATTCCAATGGTGGTTGGATAAGGGGATGTATTGTATTGGACACTTCTTCTCCACTTCAGGCCCAATCTCGTTGAAACACTGCATTCAAAAACTGGATCTGCCCGTTTCAGAAAAATTTGGATACCACCAAATTTCTCATTTTCTGCACTATATATGGAAAAACAAACCTACACCTCCGGAGGTTACACAATATGAGCGCTGGTGTGGACAGGCATTGGAGCAAAGAGGAGGCATATCTATAATATACACTTCACTTTCACAGCCTACCTCCAAATTCCCATACATGGAAGCATGGGAAAGAGATTTGCAGAAAACCTGGGACCTGGAGGAATGACATAAGATGGAAGCGAGAGTGTTTAAAGGTATAGTGAACATTTCCTTGATAGAAGCAAACCTGAAAGTGTTAACTAGATGGTACTTAGTACCCGCTAGATTATCAAAAATGTTTCTCTCAACCTCAACGTTATGTTTCAGAGAATGCCAAGCTCAGGGTTCGGTTTTCCACATTTGGTGGGAATGTACGAGAATCAGAGGATTTTGGAACAAAATGTTCAATCTCATTAGGAGAGTTACAGGCCTCACTATACCGAAATCCCCCCAAATTGCACTACTGAATGTTCAGATTCCCAAGATCCCCAAAAACTCTCACAAACGGATATGTTTTATGCTGTTGGGAGTGAAAATTGTAATAGCAAAGGCCTGGAAATGCATGGAAACGCCCAACGATATCCCTCTTGGCTGCCAAGAGGAAGATCTCATGGATAATGGCTCAAGAAAAGATGGTCAGCACAATAATGGACACCTCTAAAAGATTTGAAGCAACTTGGGATCTCCCCCTTTACCTGGAGTCAAGGCATAATAGAATAACGTACATATCCCAAGCAAAAAGGCAACCTCCCTCCATACCCTCTCTTCTCTACACCCTTTCTCTTTTCTTCTTTTCTACAATCAAGTATATTTTAAAATTTAAGATAGCAGGTTTACCTAACTCAGTAACGATTCTTCTGGGGCTTATGTTTACATCATTGTCTCACTTGCAAGGATTATTTAAGTTTTACTTCAACCCTGCAGAGCACTCCTTGCTCCCATTGAGTTCCAAGCAGAACTTCAAAGCTTGCTCACCTTGGGGAGCCCACACCTTCGGGGGAACTACTGCTTTCCTCAGGAGATGGGGACTCTCCCAATTTCATAACAGCACTCAGGTTAACACCAAACTCTTTCGGTAACTGACACAGTCTAAACCCGGTAGGGGTGTCGGGACCAAAGATTGACAAAAGTGCACTTACCTGTTGTATCTCAGGACAGCTAATACTCAGGCAGAGTTATGCCGCATACACACGATCGAATTGTCTGGCAAACTTAGTCCGGCAAACAATCCGGCGGATAGTCCGGCGGACTTTCTAACCAAAGGACTTGGCCACACATGGACACTCCGAAAGTCCGGCGATTGCTAACGCGATGACGTACAGCACGTACGACGGGACTAGAAAAAGGAAGTTTAATAGCCAGTAGCCAATAGCTTCCGTCTCGTACTTGCTTCCGAGCAGGCGTCATTCTTAGTCTGCCGGACTAGCACACTGACGAACGCATTGTCCGCTGAAAGCCAAGTCCGGCGGACAAATTTTGAGTCAAAACTACTTTCTAAGTACTTTACGATGAAAAAGTCCGCTGGAGCCCACACACGATCGAATTGTCCAGCGTAATGACTAAGTCCGCCGGACAATTCGATTGTGTGTACGCGACATTAGTAATCTTGTTACTCTCAATTGTTGATCGATGCTCTATTTCACGGTTGTATATTTTTGTTATTCATGTGATATGCCCCAGAGTGAAATGGTGACATTAAGTTGTATTGTACTGCTTTTCAATAAAATAATTTTAAAACTCAAAAAACATTTTTTTCAAAAAATACTTTGGTAATGTTCATATGTTCTTTGTTTCAGTGCAGAATTGAATTTCGCTTGCAGATTATCTAGCCCCCCCCAACAAAAAATAAATAAAAGTTAGCAGCCAAAATTACTGGAGCTGCTGGTTTTTAATATAAGGACACTTACCTGTACTGATATCCAGCGCTTTCGGCACCCCAGCCGATGTTTCTATTGGCTCTCGGGTGCTGCTGCCACCATTGCCTATAAGGGAAACTAGCAGGTACAAAATGTACAGTATATATATTATGTATGTTACTCCCATTAGCCTTCCGTACATTGTAATATAGGCTTGTCTGACTGGCATCTTCCCATACATTAGTGTAACCACTTTTGATAAAGGCAATTCCATTATATCAGGATTTATGGATTATTTGAGATTGATTTCCTGACCCCGATTTTACAGAAAAACCAAAGTAAAAACATATAGTCCAATCTTATTTTGCCTGCCCTAAGCCTTCATCACCCAGCTGTCATCACACAGACAGACACCAACTTAAGCCCTGTACACGGGGCAGAAAGTCGGGAGACATTTGCCAGTACAAAAGCTACCGGCAGACATTCTGTCCGTGTGTACGTCAGTCTGTCGGGCGTGCACCCTGGAAAACCAGCAGCCAACCGACTTCTGATCGGAGTATTCTGGCGGGAGGGCTGCCCCCCTATCAGAACACAACAGCTCAGGGGAGGAGATCGCTGAAATAAACTTGCATGGTTAGTACAGCGGCTCCTGACCGGAAGTTGTCAGGTTTTTTTCAGGCGACCCTCAGGGTTGCACGAAAAAAAACCTGTAGTATGTACTGGGCATTACAGACACCCCCAGATAGGCTCTTAAACCATCTCTATCCCATGTCTATATACTACCTGATAGAGATGTTCTGACGACAGCTGCCTAAACTGTATCTCTTTAAAGTGTAGGGGCTGTTGTGATCTATCACATTTTATTGCTATACATCTAGCACTAATGTCACACCCTCCTTGGCCTTCAAGAAAAGTTACTAAATAGAGATAACAATTAAAGGAGAAGTCCAGCCTGAGCTTGTTTGGCTGGGCTTCTCCTATAGGTCAAAGCAGGTATGAGTAAGCACTTTGTTTAGTGTGAAAGGCATTAGCTTGTTTCTGTATTGCTTTGCTGTGGCTTGTACAGTGTGATCCTGATTGTCAGGAAATGTTCCATCCGCTGATAATATCTGTCTTTTGGCGTGCAGGACTGAGGTCCACCAGCAGGTGTCTCCTGTCAGTTTTGAGCTGTCAGGAGAGCTTTTCCCTGCTGATGCTATATCATCTTTGGGCCGCAGTACTGGCGTCCACCAGCGGATGGATCCTGGCAGTATGGAGCAGGCAGCACCTCCTGCAATCAGGTGTCACTTGAGGCCAATCACAGGCCTATAAATAGCTGGCAAGCACTCATATGTTTGCCTTGGTATTGTTCCTTGTGCCCTGACCTGCTGCTTGCGAGCCTGAGCCTGAGCCTGAGCCTGAGCCTGAGCCTGAGCCTGAGCCTGAGCCTGAGCCTGATTCTGATTCTGAACCTGTTCCTGTTCCTGTGCCCTGAACCTGTGACCTGTGGTTCTGATCCTGTTTCCCTATCCTGGTCCCTAACCTGTCCCACCTGTTACCATTATCCCTGTCCTGCAGTCTTATCCGTCCATCCTCTCCCTGTCCTGTGTTCCCTACCCCATCTGCTGATCTCCCCGTGTATGACCTTGGCCTGGCTTGTGTCTCCGATTCTGGACTGCCCTTGTTTATTTACTGATCCTCTGTGCATGACCCTGGCCTGCCTATCATTTACGATCCTAGCATTTCCCATTTATTGTACATATCTGTCTGTTGTTGTTTGGGGGTCTCTGTTGGTTGATTTATTGCACTGTGTGGTTGTATTTATATTATTCACTTTCCTTAATAAATCATATTTCACTTATATACGTTTGGGTTTCCTCTGTTGCAGTCCACACAGTTCTGGTCTTATCTGATACGTGACAGAATACCAAGGCCATCCCTGACCAGAAGTGGCTACACAGAGGAACCATCTTGGTTCAGGTTGCTTACTGAAATGAATTTAGAGGTGATTCGTTATTATGCTTTGCTGGCGTCTGAGAGTGGTGACTATCTCCGCCAGACACTGAAAGGGTGGACCAGTGATCAGCTGTTGGAAACCATTCGTTTAGCTCACTCCTGGGTTGATCAGGGCTGTATGCTGTTTGGGGATGTTCAGCCGTTAATTCAAATCTGCACAGAGCTGGCCCTGCCCTGCATCCCGGGGGGCCAGGATGATTTTTCTCCCCCTTTCAGTATTAATCAAGTCGCATCACTGGTATGGCTTCTGGAAGATGATTCCCCTTACTTTTTTGAGCATTACACAGCCTGTTCCCAACAGATGATAATAGAATGTGTTGATGCCGTACAATCCCTTGTTAGACAGGCAGTATGTAACCCGCAGTTTGTACAACCACTACTTTTAGCATGGTCTGGTATTTTGCAATCAGCCACAGCCAGCCCACAACAAACCATCTCTGCTACCAAATACCTGCCTGCCCAAGAGTCTCTTCCTCCATCACCTATGGCAACCTCAGATTCAGCCCAATATACTCTACTCCCCACCAAATATCAATACCCTGTTTCTTCCTGCTGCACATATCCTGCCTTTAATCCAACTGCCTCTTTCCCGTGGCCCACTATCCCTCAAGAACTTCCCCCAGCCACTGTTACCTCTTCCCTGCCATATTCCAACCCTTCTCTCCAGTCTGCTTCACCCCCTACCTATAGATCTGCAGCTACTTACAGGCCTTCAGTAGCTAAATCTAAAAAGAGACGGAAGTTCTTTCCTACCCATTTGATCCTGCCAGTAATGCAACCTGCCTCCACATCAACCAATCTGCCTGCATGCCAGCTGAACCTGATCACCCACCTGATTCTGCCAATCATCTGCCTGCTATCCAGCCAGTGTCTCCGCCTGGAATTCCTGTGCTCCAGCCTGACTCCTTCCAGCCTGATGTCCCGGCCTTCCAGCCTGACACCTTCCAGCCTGATGTCCCGGCCTTCCAGCCTGACGCCTTCCAGCCTGATGTCCCAGCCTGATGTCCCGGCCTTGCAGTCTGATGTCCCGGCCTTCCAGCCTGATGTCCCGGCCTTCCAGCCTGATGTCCCGGCCTTCCAGTCTGATGTCCCGGCCTTGCAGTCTGATGTCCCGGCCTTCCAGTCTGATGTCTTGCAGTCTGATGTCTCGGCCTTCCAGTCTGATGTCTTGCAGTCTGATGTCTCTGCCTTCCAGTCTGACGTCTTGCAGTCTGATGTCCCAGCCTGATGTCCCGGCCTTCCAGCCTGATGACTTCCAGCCTGATGTCCCTGCCTTCCAGCCTGACGACTTCCAGCCTGATGTGCCCCGGCCTTCCAGCCTGACGACTTCCAGCCTGATGTGCCCCGGCCTTGCAGCCCGACGACTTCCAGCCTGATGTCCCGGCCTTGCAGCCCGACGACTTCCAGCCTGATGTCCCGGCCTTGCAGCCCGACGACTTCCAGCCTGATGTCCCGGCCTTGCCGTCTGACGCCTTGCAGTCTGATGTCCCGGCCTTGCCGTCTGACGCCTTGCAGTCTGATGTCCCGGCCTTGCCGTCTGACGCCTTGCAGTCTGATGTCCCGGCCTTGCAGTCTGACGCCTTGCAGTCTGATGTCCCGGCCTTGCAGTCTGACGCCTTGCAGTCTGATGTCCCGGCCTCGCAGTCTGATGCCTTGCAGTCTGATGTCCCGGCCTCGCAGTCTGATGCCTTGCAGTCTGATGTCCCGGCCTCGCAGTCTGATGCCTTGCAGTCTGATGTCCCGGCCTCGCAGTCTGATGCCTTGCAGTCTGATGTCCCGGCCTCGCAGTCTGATGCCTTGCAGTCTGATGTCCCGGCCTCGCAGTCTGATGCCTTGCAGTCTGATGTCCCGGCCTCCCAGTCTGATGCCTTGCAGTCTGATGTCCCGGCCTCCCAGTCTGATGCCTTGCAGTCTGATGTCCCGGCCTCCCAGTCTGATGCCTTCCAGTCTGATGTCCCGGCCTCCCAGTCTGATGCCTTCCAGTCTGATGTCCCGGCCTTCCAGTCTGATGTCCCGGCCTTCCAGTCTGATGTCCCGGCTTTCCAGTCCGATGCCTTCCAGTCTGATGTCCCGGCCTTCCAGTCTGAGGCCTTCCAGCCTGCCGTCCCGGTACCTGCCTTCAAGCCTGCCGTCCCGGTGCCTGCCTTCCAGCCTCCCGGTCTGATGTGCCAGCCTCCCGGTCTGAGGTGTTCCTGCCCACTGTCC
Organism: Lithobates pipiens; assembly: GCF_037356315.1. Taxonomy (NCBI): domain Eukaryota; kingdom Metazoa; phylum Chordata; class Amphibia; order Anura; family Ranidae; genus Lithobates; species Lithobates pipiens. Next base: position 595,111,885 of record NW_027507758.1, on the reverse strand, counting down.
AGCCTGAAGTGCCGGTGCCCGCTGTCCAGCCTGTGGTGCCCACTGCACCAGCTTGAAGTGCCTGTGCCCTCTGCCCAGCTTGCGGTGCCCTCTGCCCAGCTTGATGTACCCGCTGCCCCGCTTGATGTGCCTGCTGCTAAACCTTTTATGACTCCGCCTGTTGCCCAGCCTGATGCCATGGACTTGTCCCAGCAGCAGCTAGTTGGAGCGTCCGGAGGCCGCTCCTTTGAGGGGGGGTACTGTCAGGAAATGTTCCATCCGCTGATAATATCTGTCTTTTGGCGTGCAGTACTGAGGTCCACAAGCAGGTGTCTCCTGTCAGTTTTGAGCTGTCAGGAGAGCTTTTCCCTGCTGATGCTTTATCATCTTTGGGCCGCAGTACTGGCGTCCACCAGCGGATGGATCCTGGCAGTATGGAGCAGGCAGCACCTCCTGCAATCAGGTGTCACTTGAGGCCAATCACAGGCCTATAAATAGCTGGCAAGCACTCATATGTTTGCCTCGGTATTGTTCCTTGTGCCCTGACCTGCTGCTTGCGATCCAGAGCCTGATTCTGAACCTGTTCCTGCGCCCTGAACCTGTGAACCGTGGTTCTGATCCTGTTTCCCTATCCTGGTCCCTACCCTGTCCCACCTGTTACCATTATCCCTGTCCTGCAGTCTTATCCGTCCATCCTCTCCCTGTCCTGTGTTCCCTACCCCATCTGCTGATCTCCCCATGTATGACCTTGGCCTGGCTTGTGTCTCCGATTCTGGACTGCCCTTGTTTATTTACTGATCCTCTGTGCATGACCCTGGCCTGCGTATCGTTTACGATCCTAGCATTTCCCATTTATTGTACATATCTGTCTGTTGTTGTTTGGGGGTCTTTGTTGGTTGATTTATTGCACTGTGTGGTTGTATTTATATTATTCACTTTCTTTAATAAATCATATTTCACTTGTACACGTTTGGGTTTCCTCTGTTGCAGTCCACACAGTTCTGGTCTTATCTGATACTTGACACTGATGTTCTAATAAAAAGCACAAGAAATTTCATCCAGAGTACGGCTGTCCAGAATTTTCTACTTACCTTCATTTGGGTCACAGGAGTGAAATTTGTTTTGCACTCCTGTGACCCGTCTTTAGTAGAGAGCGGTCTGAAGTCCGCTCTCTGCTGACGTCACACAGATCAGTCCAAGCAGCGCATCATCATGACTCCTAGAGTCTGAATCTGTCAGGTGCCCCTGAGAGGGTGAGATGGCTACTCCCGACCCCTCCACAGCTCAGTGTACCAGTGAGTGTGGAGGAGCAGAGCAGGAGAGCTGCTGATTGACAGGCAACAGCTCTCCACTCAGGGATCTGAGAGCAGCGAGCCATCAGCGATGTTCAGTGGCTCGGTTTTCAGTGCAGAGACGCCACAGGACAGATCCAGCACAAGACCGATGCTGCATCCACCTAGGTAAGTATGAATGGGCAATAGAAAAAAAAAACATACTTCTCTTTTAACATATGGGTCAGGGCCAATTGTTCTTTGCCTGGAATTGGTCCAGAGGGGGTCTTATAAATGTTGAAGTTATTTGAATCTAATTCAGCCAATTCCATTATTAAATTTGCACCAGATTCAGTGCAATTCATTTATACAAAATCATACTAGGCAGCTATTGTCAGAGAATCACCAGACTTCAACGTCGGCACTTCCCCGTGCGCCTGCGGGGAAGAGCTGCACAACGACGCATGCATATGCGTCGTACGACACAATGGCGTACACGCATGTGCAAGCCTATGCACACGGCTATGGGCCTTACCTGATTGGCCTGACAGTCCTATAAAAGGCATCAATGTGCTCTGTGTCTTTGCTGGTTTGTCTCCTCAGCTCACCTGTGTTCCTGTTTCCTGTTCCTGTTGACCACTTCCTGTTGTGACCCGGCTTGTTTGAAGACCACTCTGCTTCTCTCCTGATCTGACCCCTGGCTTGTTTAAACAGACTTTCTGCACTTAGCCTTGCTGGCTCACGGACTGATACCTGTGCTTGACCCTTGGCCTGCCTCTGGAATATCCTTTATCTCACGGACTGATACCTGTGCTTGACCCTCGGCCTGCCTCTGGAATATCCTTTGTCTCACGGACTGTACCTGTGTTTGACCCTCGGCCTTCACTCCAGGTGTTGGAACCCCTGGCAGGCGTTTACCTCTACCAGTTCCAAGATCTTCTGCACGGGCATCTCTTCCTTCAGTAGACCTGCTGCATTCCAGTCACCTGCTGGTAACCCGTGCCTCTCTGTGCCCTGTACCCACTGTTCCATCCTCAGGGGTACTGTGCACCCAGCTGCAAGGGAAGCCGCTCTCAGCACTTCGGCTTTGGTGAGTACCTGACAGTACAAACCAGCCATGTCAGAAGCCGACAGGGCTGGCTCACCTTTGGAGGCTCTCTGCCAGCAGGTTGCAGCCCTCACCCAGGCCGTACAGCGACTCCAAGATGGCTACTTCCAGATTGAGGGTCGCCTTCAGCACTTAGCAGTCGCTCCCAGTCTACCAGATTCTTCATCGTCCACAGCCAGCAGCCCTTCTGCTTCGCAAGCCCAAGGCGATGCTACACCTGCGGTAGTCATGACCCTTCCGGAACCCAGGGTCCCTACTCCTGAGCGTTTTTCGGGCAGCCGGAAGAAGTTTAGGTCATTTAAAAACGCATGCCTCCTGTATTTGGCTTTGCAGCCCAGTACCTTCCATTCTGAGTCGGTAAAGGTGGGTTTCATCATTTCCCTGCTATCCGATGAGCCACAGCCCTGGGCCCATAACCTCCTAAAACAGAAGAGCCCCCTTCTTGATTCAGTAGAGACTTTTTTTGAAGCTATGTCACAACTATATGACGATCCCCAGCGCACCGCTACGGCTGAAGCCATCCTGCATTCCCTAACCCAGGGAAAGAGACCAGTAGAGGATTACATTGTGAAATTTCGGAAATGGTCCGGGGACACTAACTGGAATGAGGCTGCCCTTAAGTATCAGTTCCGTCTGGGCCTGTCTGAGACCTTAAAAGATGAACTAGCCCGAGTAGACACCCCTACATCCCTGGAAGATCTGGTCCAGTTGGCTACCAAACTTGATCGACGTCTACGGGAGCGTCGCTCCGAACACCTCCAGTCACCTAGACCCATGTGGATGCTACCCCGGGTACCCCCGGTACCCGCACCTGTTCCAGCTCCCACCTCCTCTACTGATGGCGAACCCATGCAGCTGGGCTTGGTCCGGGCTCCACTCATCCCTGACGAGAGACTCCGTCGGCGTCAAGCCAACCTTTGTCTATATTGTGGTGAAGCGGGCCATTTCCTACGCAGCTGCCCTGTGAGACCCAGTAAGTGCCAACCTCGTGTTGCTGTGAATTCCCAGATTGCAGTTTCCACCCGGTCTCACCTTGTCCTCCCGGTTTCATTAGAGGTGGCGGAAGAGGAGGTTCGGCTGGGAGCCATCGTTGACTCCGGGGCCTGCAGTTGCTTTATGGACATAACCCTAGCTCGGAGCCGCACGTTCCCCTCTGCTCTAAAAAACAACACTTTCAGATTCATCTGGCCGATGGCTCCCTACCCTGCTCTGGTCCTGTGACCCAGGAAACAGTACCAATCTTGACATCCACAGACTCTGGTCACTGCGAATTTCTTCGCTTTGACGTTATCCACTCTCCTATGTTCCCAATCATTCTGGGTTTCCCTTGGTTACAAGCCCATGACCCACAGATCAACTGGAACAAGAAAGAAGTACTCTTTTCATCTGCCTACTGTTCACAGCACTGTCACCTGCCGACCTCCCACCTAACCATACAGACCATTCCTGATAACCTGCAACATGTCCCTTCAGCCTATCATAATTTTTTGGACATCTTTGACAAGAAGAAGGCTGATACTCTGCCACCCCATCGGCCCTATGATTGCCCGATAGACTTGCTACCCGGTTCCGAAATTCCGTTTGGTCGGATCTTTCCATTATCAGAGACTGAACTAGAAGCCCTACGCTCTTACATAGATGAAAACCTGGAAAAGGGATTCATCCGACCATCCTCTTCTCCAGCTGGTGCAGGCATCTTTTTTGTCGAAAAAAAGGACGGTTCTCTCAGGCCTTGCATGGACTACAGGGAACTTAATAAAATTACCATTAAGAACAGGTACCCGCTTCCACTCATCCCTGAACTTTTTCAACGCCTAAGAACTGCCAAGATATTTACTAAACTAGATCTTCGGGGAGCATATAACTTAGTCCGAATCCGTGATGGGGATGAGTGGAAGGCGGCTTTCAGGTCTAGATTCGGGCATTTTGAATATCTAGTGATGCCCTTCGGGCTCTGCAATGCCCCGGCCACATTCCAGCATCTGGTCAACGACATATTCCGTGAGTATCTAGACAACTTTGTGATAGTATATCTTGACGATATTCTGATTTTTTCCAATTCCTTAGAACTGCACCGTACTCACGTCAGGAAGGTCCTCCTTGTCCTCAGAGAACATGGGCTCTACCTAAAGGGAGAAAAGTGTGAATTTGAGAGAGACACCATCCAGTTCCTTGGATTCATCATCTCCACAGGAGGAATCTCAATGGATCCAAAGAAGATCAAAGCCATTCAAGAATGGCCGGCACCTTCAGACAAAAGGTCTGTACAGCGATTCGTTGGCTTTGCCAATTTTTATCGCAGGTTCATCCAGGGCTTCTCCACGATTATTTCCCCCATCACCCAACTAACCCGCCAGCAGGTCAAATTTCGATGGTCTCCACAAGCACAGGAAGCCTTCGATGAATTAAAGAGACTCTTTATATCAGCTCCTATCCTCCTACATCCAGATCCAAGCCTTCCCTATGTGTTGGAGGTAGACGCCTCTGAATTCGCATTAGGTGCTATCCTCTCCCAAAGAAGTGGGTCGAAGGCTCTCCTTCATCCAGTGGCCTTCGCCTCTCGGAAACTCAGTCCTCCGGAGAGGAATTACGATGTCGGAGATCGAGAACTTCTCGCTATAAAGTTTGCACTGGAAGAATACCTGCTGGAGGGTGCGTCTCAACCCATCATGATCTTTACAGATCACAGGAACCTGGAGTACCTCAGAGCTGCTAAATGCCTCCGACCCCGACAAGCACGCTGGGCTCTCTTTTTCTCCAGGTTCAATTTCCATATCACCTTCCGTCCCGGTTCCAAGAATGGGAAAGCAGACGCACTCTCCCGAATGTTTCCAGAAGCCGAAGAACCACCTGAACCCACAACTATTCTGTCTCCACACAACTTCCTCCAAATTATCCAGCCCGATCTAGAAACTGCCATCAAACAAGCCACTAACCAACTCTCCAAAACTACAGCATCCTCCCTGGAAAGGAAACACGGTTTGCTATGGGCACACAACAAGGTATTCATTCCTCCTTCAGTAAGACCTCAGATTTTGCAAACCTTTCATGACCACAAGATGGCAGGACATTTTGGGATCCAGAAGACTGCCGATCTAATCAGTCGTTCGTACTGGTGGCTGGGTTGGAGAAGGGACTGCAAGAACTATGTCCAATCCTGTATCACTTGCCAGCGTAACAAGGGGGCAAACACCAAGGCCTGGGGACTTTTGAGGTCCTTACCTGTTCCCGAACACCCTTGGAGAGAGATCTCTATGGATTTTATTGTTGACTTACCACCTTCTGACCAGTTCACTACAATCCTAGTAGTGGTAAATCGTCTCTCGAAGATGGCACATTTTCTACCTATGTATGGCACCCCTTCTGCTTCAGCTACAGCAAGTATCTTTATCAAGGAAGTCGTGAGGCTACATGGCATCCCTTCCAACATCGTGTCTGATAGGGGAATCCAATTCACCTCCAAATTCTGGAAAGACCTCTGCAAAGCACTAGAAATCAAGTCCTCACTATCCTCCGCATACCACCCGCATAGCAACGGGCAAACAGAAAGAACAAATCAGACACTAGAACAATACCTTCGTTGCTTCTGCTCCTGCTCTCAAGACAATTGGTCCTCTCTCCTGCCCTGCGCGGAATTTGCGTATAATAACTCTGTACATTCCGCCACCAACCAAACTCCATTTTGGGCGAACTATGGCTACCACCCTTCTTTCTTGCCAGATTCCGTCCCTGAAGTCTCCGCTCCTGCAGTCCAAGAACGGGTAAAGTAAATTCAGGACAATTTCCTACAGGTTCAGGAGGCCATGAAGAAGGCTCAAAGAGACTATGAGGTATACTACAATAGAGGAAGAAGAAGTTGCCCAAGTTTCAAGATCGGGGATAAGGTTTGGTTATCTTCTGCCAACCTGAGATTGCCATACCCGTCACGGAAGCTCGGTCCCAAGTTCATTGGCCCCTTTGCAATCAAAAGGGTGGTAAACCCAATAGCTTTTGAACTGGCGCTACCTAGTTCGTACAAAATTCACCCGGTGTTCCATGCATCCCTATTAAAACCAGTGATTCCAAGCTCCTTCACCGGAAGACAAGTGGCACCACCTCCACCCGTCCAAGTCGAAGGCGAGGAAGAATTCGAGGTTGAAGCCATAATGGACTGTCGAAAAAGGGGAAGACAGACCCAATACCTGGTAAAATGGAAAGGGTATCCCCCTGAAGACAGTTCTTGGGAACCCTCCAACAACATCCACGCTCCTCGCCTGATACGGGATTTTTACCGGAGACACCCCAAGCTACCAGCCATATTGGGCATCCGGAGGCACTGTCAGAGAATCACCAGACTTCAACGTCGGCACTTCCCCGTGCGCCTGCGGGGAAGAGCTGCACAACGACGCATGCATATGCGTCGTACGACACAATGTCGTACACGCATGTGCAAGCCTATGCACACGGCTATGGGCCTTACCTGATTGGCCTGACAGTCCTATAAAAGGCATCAATGTGCTCTGTGTCTTTGCTGGTTTGTCTCCTCAGCTCACCTGTGTTCCTGTTTCCTGTTCCTGTTGACCACTTCCTGTTGTGACCCGGCTTGTTTGAAGACCACTCTGCTTCTCTCCTGATCTGACCCCTGGCTTGTTTAAACGGACTTTCTGCACTTAGCCTTGCTGGCTCACGGACTGATACCTGTGCTTGACCCTCGGCCTGCCTCTGGAATATCCTTTATCTCACGGACTGATACCTGTGCTTGACCCTCGGCCTGCCTCTGGAATATCCTTTGTCTCACGGACTGTACCTGTGTTTGACCCTCGGCCTTCACTCCAGGTGTTGGAACCCCTGGCAGGCGTTTACCTCTACCAGTTCCAAGATCTTCTGCACGGGCATCTCTTCCTTCAGTAGACCTGCTGCATTCCAGTCACCTGCTGGTAACCCGTGCCTCTCTGTGCCCTGTACCCACTGTTCCATCCTCAGGGGTACTGTGCACCCAGCTGCAAGGGAAGCCGCTCTCAGCACTTCGGCTTTGGTGAGTACCTGACAGCTATGCACAGATATCACATACAGTACAGTGCCTTGCGAAAGTATTCGGCCCCCTTGAACTTTTCAACCTTTTGCCACATTTCAGGCCTCAAACATAAAGATATAAAATTTTTATTTTTTGTGAAGAATCACCAACAAGTGGGACACAATTGTGAAGTGGAACGAAATCTATTGGATTTTTGAAACTTTTTTAATTAATACAAAAATGAAAAGTGGGGCGTGCAAAATTATTCGGCCCCCTTGCGTTAATACTTTGTAGAGCCAACTTTTGCTGCGATTACAGCTGCAAGTCACTTGGGGTATGTCTCTATCAGTTTTGCACATCGAGAGACTGAAATTCTTGCCCATTCTTCCTTGCAAAACAGCTCGAGTTCAGTGAGGTTGGATGGAGAGCATTTGTGAACAGCAGATTTCAGCTCTTTCCACAGATTCTCGATTGGATTCAGGTCTGGACTTTGACTTGGCCATTCTAACACCTGGATACGTTTATTTGTGAACCATTCCTTTGTAGATTTTGCTGTATGTTTGGGATCATTGTCTTGTTGGAAGATAAATCTCCGTCCCAGTTTGAGGTCTTTTGCAGACTCCAACAGGTTTTCATCCAGAATGGTCCTGTATTTGGCTGCATCCATCTTCCCTGTCCCTGCTGAAGAAAAGCAGGCCCAAACCATGATGCTGCCACCACCATGTTTGACAGTGGGGATGGTGTGTTGAGGGTGATGAGCTGTGTTGCTTTTACGCCAAACATATCGTTTTGCATTGTGGGCAAAAAGTTCGATTTTGGTTTCATCTGACCAGAGCACCTTCTTCCACATGTTTGGTGTTTCTCCCAGGTGGCTTGTGGCAAACTTTAGACGAGACTTTTTATGGATATCTTTGAGAAATGGCTTTCTTCTTGCCACTCTTCCATAAAGGCCAGATTTGTGCAGTGTACGACTGATTGTTGTCCTATGGACAGACTCTCCCACCTCAGCTGTAGTTCTCTGCAGTTCATCCAGAGTGATCATGGGCCTCTTGGCTGCATCTCTGATCAGTCTTCTCCTTGTCTGAGCTGAAAGTTTAGAGGGACGGCCAGGTCTTGGTAGATTTTCAGTGGTCTGATACTCCTTCCATTTCAAAATGATCGCTTGCACAGTGCTCCTTGGGATGTTTAAAGCTTGGGAAATCTTTTTGTATCCAAATGCGGCTTTAAACTTCTCAACAACAGTATTACAGACCTGCCTGGTGTGTTCCTTGGTCTTCATGATGCTCTCTGCGCTTTCAACAGAACCCTGAGACTATCACAGAGCAGGTGCATTTATACACAGAGACTTGATTACACACAGGTGGATTCTATTTATCACCATCAGTCATTTAGGACAACATTGGATCATTCAGAGATCCTCGCTGAACTTCTGGAGTGAGTTTGCTGCACTGAAAGTAAAGGGGCCGAATAATTTTGCACGCACCACTTTTCAGTTTTTTATTTGCTAAAAAAGTTTAAAATATCCAATAGATTTCGTTCCACTTCACAATTGTGTCCCACTTGTTGGTGATTCTTCACAAAAAATTTAAATTTTATATCTTTATGTTTGAAGCCTGAAATGTGGCAAAAGGTTGAAAAGTTCAAGGGGGCCGAATACTTTCGCAAGGCACTGTATATCCTTAAAGTGTAGTGTAGTGTAACATATATAGTAGTCAATAGCATATATTTATACAGGTATATACAATAAAAATAAGGGCAACTGAGGAAAAAAGAGAGATGGTCTCTCCAAACAGTAGAACAATTGAGAGTTATAACTACTATGCATGCGGCCAGAGATCTTGTAATGTAAAATGACATACCCACTTACCTGCTCAGCAGAGTCTATATGCCAGGACCAAGTTCTGAACCCACAGCCTCTGCTGCCTGCATTCAGCAGTAGCTCTTCTTGCTGAGACACCTGAGATGCTGAACAGCACCCTTTCTTATCCATTGGACAACCTTGCCTTGTTTCTGCTAAACTTTGAACTCCTTGCTTCTCCCAAGAACTTTCCTATATCTAATGCCACGTACACACGACCAAACTTTCCGGCAGACTAGGTCCGACGGTCTTCCGGATGGACTTTCGGTGGAGTCCAACGGACTTTCCAAACGAACGGACTTGGCCACAAACGAATGCACAAAGTCCGTTCTAAAGTCCATTCGTTTTGAACCTGACTAAACAAGGAAGTTCAATAGCCAGTAGCCAATAGCTGCCCTTGCGTCGTATTTAGTCCATCGGACTACCACACAGACGAACGGTTTTCCTGATTTTTAGTCCGTTAATATTGAGCCAGTCGGATAGATTTGAAACATGTTCTATTTCTAGGTCCATTGGATTTTTTTTCCAAAAACGATTGGACTAGCCCACACACGATCGGATTGTCCGATGGACTGATCCTGTCGGACCTAGTCTGCCGGAAAGTCCAGTCATGTGTATGCGGTATTAGAGAGAGGGTAAGCTCTTCCGTGCTCATAGCTTCATTCATTCACTGCCCTAATCCAGCCTATTTCAACCAGGGTGCCTTCAGGTTTCTTTAGGGGTGTCTTGGCAAAATACCTACAAATTGCCCAAAAATGTTATACAAGCCAGTGGGTGGATCAGGCCTGCCTTTTAGTTACACAAAGCCACAGGTTTTCTTTGTGCACCATTACAGCCTCCCAGCCACCAGCATCCTAAAAACCAATTAGGTCATCAGTTGACAAGGGGGATTTTAGGCACATGCACAGCACCCTTGTTTGCCCCTCCCCTGCCCCTCTCGGTTGGCATTGGGGTAATATTGATGGAGAGAATGTGAGGGAGAAGAGAAACATTGAAGTACTAGTCAGTATCAGTGTTCAGAGATGTATTTGCTTTGAAAGAAAACATAACCTGTAACAATGAGTATCCCGTGCGTGGATGTTGCTGTGTTATGTAAAACTTTTGGTTTCGTTTTTTACATTTTAGAATAGAGTGCTTTGAGATTTTGCATAATTGTATAGGGTGCCTTGACTAAAAAAAGGTTGAGAAATACTGTCCTAATCCAATGACTAATCAAAAGGTTCAGGGGGGATTTCTAGTTGGTTGAAATGCAGGAGCTAGCTGCATTACGAAGGTAAACTGTCAAGGAGTGCTGGTATTTTCTCCTGGATAGCAGGCTGAAATGTATTAGACATTCCACTGGATCATCTGCAAAGGACCCATCAACTCAGAAACCAGATTACTAATTGTCTGCCAGAAAGGGTAGAACTGTGAGCAAGTCCAGAAGATATGGAACAGTGTGCCCCTAGAGTCTGCACACCTCCAGCAATTGGGATCGACATCTGGAAACATTTTATGCAGTTTCATAGGAACTCTGTATCATCTGGTCAGTAACTTATATCTGGATTCTTGAAGCCTAGAGGAGATTGAGGATTTGTGAATGAAATATCGAGTATGGTCCCTTTGACCTTGCATGAATTGTTGTGAGAGGTTCTTTTTCCACACCAGGGAGGAACATATTTCTTTGGCAGAAAGAGCAGAGTATGCAAGAAAGAGGCCATGCTGGAGTGGAAAGGGGTCCCTACATAAGAATTCAAAGCTTGAAGGGTCAGACAAAGCTTCAGCAGAGGATTGGATTAATTGTAGAAAATGGACATAGAAGGAATCGATCATCGGTTGGATGGTGGAGACAGTCTTGCAGCCATCTCTTAAGTTCATTAACCTGACTCCTGCTTATATAGCAATAAATAACGTTTGGGGTCTGAAAGTCTGGGAGATAAAGCAGGGTTTTTGATTACTGGGAGTATCAGGAAGTTGGGAGAAGAGTTAATGATGGAATCACACTTTTCTATAGCGATGGGTGTGGTGCCAATCGCTCGGTGGCCTTGATCGACAGCAGACTTGATATGGGTAACCAGGGGAGGACCTTAAGAGAGAGAGAGAGAGAGGACATAGACTGGTCTGCAGACATCCAGCTCTTAGATTTGGAATGCTTACACAGGTCTAGGGGTCTGGACAAGTGCACTTCATGACGTTAGCATATTGGATCTTGAAAGCCCATGCCACCTGAATATTTTGGGAGACTGACAGCATTGGCATTTATTCTAGGTGGGCAGCCCGGCCACGATAACTATGAGAACTATCATTTAACTAGTAGTAGGCAAGGTAACACATTTATTTTTAAGATGCTATTCCTCTCAAACGAGGTATGGGAAAAAATTTGCCATTTTTGCAAGTCCCTATGGATCGGTAAGAGCAATCCATAGGGACTTGTTAAATTGTTTTTTTAATTGGAGAGATGAGAGTAGACATCCAATTCTGATATTTCTGGTTTGAAAATTAAGAAAAGTAATTATGTCTCTTATTTAAGCTTTAATTGTTGCATATCATTTATTCTAACAGTTTTAATTGCATTTTTTTCATATGAACTTCACACTTCCTTCATTAAACTTAAGCTACTTGTGGGATCTCCCGCCATATTTCCTGGCTCTGTTTCTGTCCACCACAAAATTGTAGCTATTCCTGCCCACCTTTGTGTGTTTTAGCAACTCATTACATTCTCTATAATATGAAATAAATCTCTGCCAATTTTATACTTTGATAGTTATTACTGACCACTAGTTTAACCTCTAGTATTGGCCTTCCATCTACTGCTAAGACTCTTTTTTTTTCTTCTACAAAATTACTCATTTTAAATCTTTTTCACATTCTTCTCTGACTAGTGAACTATTGAAATATTGAACAGTGAGACAGGAGAGCTGCGCATCCATCACACTTTTCCTCTGTCCCTACACCTGATGTCCCCAATTTGCAGCAAAAACAAGTCAACCCTGCCAGCCAAACACATAGCTTGGCACTTAGTGCCTTTGGACATTTAATGGGGGTGGTGGAAGCCATGGAGCTGCATGTACAAGCATGTCCTACCAGAACCCTACCTTCTGAATGCTTTGCCTTATAAGACAGTTTTGTGCTACATAGTAGAGCTAATCCATATGTTCAAATTTATATTTTCTCAGGCATTTTCTATACACGTGTTGTCTTATACTATAATATAAAGTTATCAGGCTGACGTCCACCAGTTTTTTCCACCTTCTTTTATGCAATCCTTTCTAATTCATGGAACACATGCAAAAGCAGATGAAGTAAAAAAATAAAAAAAGGCTATTACTGTACCATGTACTAAGTATAGTGTAGTCCTCATAAGTTGTCACATGTAATAAATTAAGGGGGGGGTACCATCATCCTAGCACTCGAAATTTAAAAGAGTAATTAGGAGAACCCCTCGTGTACTCCTAAGTTCTCTTTTACCCAACAGAAGGGTAAATAGACTATCTCGGTACCCAATGATAACAATGACATTAAAAAAAATATAAAGTTGTATTTATCCATAATTAAAAACAGACATAATGTGTGTCCATAAATGTAAATATGTTTTAAAAATGCTTCCTGTGTAGTTCCTCCTATTTTGCTCCTCAGATGACAAACCATTTTTTTTTCCCATAGCACACATATGTTCCCAAAGGGCAAGCCCTTTAGAATTAAAAGATGCTACTAATAATTTTGTATATGTTAAAAAACAGATACTACTACACATTAGACATTCATCCTACATTCAGCTTGGACATTCACTAAAATTATACCTACAGCAATGAACAACAAATAAATATGTTAATTGCTGCTGGTGAATGTACCAAGCCAGACAATCCAGCTTGGGCTAGGATATGCACTGATCAGCTATGCCATTAAGATTACAGGTAAAGATATAAATTTGATTATCTCGTTACAATGGTATCTTAACCACTTGCCACAAAATCACGTACCTGTACATCATTCTGCTTCAAGTGGTTGTACCAGGATGATGCCTGCAACTGTAGGCAACACCCTGGTACTGTTTTTTAGAGCCACCGGTCAGCTTTCCTGTAATAACAACTGGTGTGGCTAAGCAGCCGCTCAATTGTTATTACAAGCAGTGGGAGGGAACTTTCGCTGTCTTCCGGCACGCTGCCTGGGCTCTCCCATCCTCTCCCGTCCGGCAACCAACCGGGATGTCCAACAGCTGATCGGAGATGCAAAGAAAGCCTGCATCTGCTTTGATCAGGTCTCTAATCTAGTTAGGAAAAAGAGGGGAAAAACTGCGCTACGGGAAAAAAGAAGCAAATAGTGTTGAACGGAAGCGGCAATTCAAATATATACCAAAAAATATATCAAACAAAAGTAGAAAAAAGAAGAACTGCGCTAACCACAAGATACCCAATGTGATTAGGGTATATGGAAGTATCAGACCCACACTGTGGGTCTTAGTATCTAGTGTGTTAATATTGTGAATTCCCCAGACTCAATATATGTGTATCAAACTCTGTGCATAAACCCCTAAACCATAAAGATAAGAATATAAAAAATATATATTTGCTATTAGGCATAAATGACCTATCGAAAAAATACTAAATCTGTGTTCAGAGACACTCTGTCTAATGTCCATACAATCATATATCAAAAAATTGAAAAATTAAATAAAAAATAAACATAAAAAATAAATGTCCATATAGTGAATGAACACCAGTGAAACAGAGATTTCAAATGAGGTACGACAATAAAGAAAAGTTCCAAACGACTGAATTGCAAATGCACGGATTGAAAATCTTCTCCAAAGACGTGGTGTGCTTATCCCATCACCGAAATAAATGAATCAGCTCCTTACCAGATCCAGACGACCCCCCGTTACAGAGGGTCACCACAAGCAGTAGTAGTCAAAAGGGTGTCCGGATAGCGCCTCCTCCTCAGATGGTCACAAATCTTCCACACGATGGGGTTGTGGCTGTTACTCACTCCCAACACGACGTGGTGTCACATAAGGGAAAACATAGGCTCCAGATAGTGTAAAACCAAATGACTTTAATTCTTAAAAAGCGAACGTAAACACTTACATAAAAGACTTTAAAAGCAGGTTCAAAACAAAGATTTTGTTTTGAACCTGCTTTTAAAGTCTTTTATGTAAGTGTTTACGTTCGCTTTTTAAGAATTAAAGTCATTTGGTTTTACACTATCTGGAGCCTATGTTTTCCCTTATGTGACACCACGTCGTGTTGGGAGTGAGTAACAGCCACAACCCCATCGTGTGGAAGATTTGTGACCATCTGAGGAGGAGGCGCATCTGAGGAGGAGGCGCTATCCGGACACCCTTTTGACTACTACTGCTTGTGGTGACCCTCTGTAACGGGGGGTCGTCTGGATCTGGTAAGGAGCTGATTCATTTATTTCGGTGATGGGATAAGCACACCACGTCTTTGGAGAAGATTTTCAATCCGTGCATTTGCAATTCAGTCGTTTGGAACTTTTCTTTATTGTCGTACCTCATTTGAAATCTCTGTTTCACTGGTGTTCATTCACTATATGGACATTTATTTTTTATGTTTATTTTTTATTTAATTTTTCAATTTTTTGATATATGATTGTATGGACATTAGACAGAGTGTCTCTGAACACAGATTTAGTATTTTTTCGATAGGTCATTTATGCCTAATAGCAAATATATATTTTTTATATTCTTATCTTTATGGTTTAGGGGTTTATGCACAGAGTTTGATACACATATATTGAGTCTGGGGAATTCACAATATTAACACACTAGATACTAAGACCCACAGTGTGGGTCTGATACTTCCATATACCCTAATCACATTGGGTATCTTGTGGTTAGCGCAGTTCTTCTTTTTTCTACTCTAATCTAGTTACCCAGAAGCAATGTCATGAGATCACTTCTGGTTTACTGGAGCCTCAAAGGTGCCAGTTTTAAAAAAATATCAGTAATCAAAACAGCCAAGCATTTTGTGCAAAGCGCAAGTGCAAAGGAGGGATTTGGGGTCTTATAGACATCTGTGGGGAATCCTCAAATTGGAAGGTGGAGGAGCGCAAGGTCTCTAACATCCACCAGCTCTGTGATGTCAGTATGGAGGAGTAGAAAAGGACTCCAGTGGCAACCTGTGAAGCTCTGGTGAACTCCATGCCCAAGAAGGTTAAGACAGTGCTGGAAAATAATGGTGGCCACACAAAATATTGACACTTTTGGACAAATTTTGACATTTTCACTTAGGGGTGTACTCAATTTTGTTGCCAGCGGTTTAGACATTAATGGCTGTGTGTTGAGTTATTTTGAGGGGACAGCAAATTTACACTGTTATACAAGCTGTACACTCACTACTTCACTTCGTAGCAAAGTGTCATTTCTTCAGTGTTGTCACCTGAAAAGTTATAATAAAATATTTACAAAAATGTGAGGGGTGTAGTCACTTTTGTGACATACTGTATACATAGGGCTTTTTTAATATATTTTACAGTTTTGCATTAAACTAAGTGCATGCAATAAACACGATCATTTTTTTCTTCTTCCCAACCAGTGTTTTGCAATAATTAGATTTACTCTAATCTTCTTTATTTGAATAAACGTTTGGCATATCCAAAACACTCTTATTACCATTTGCATTATCAATTCAAAGAAGTAAGTTTTCCATCCACCAATAAAGCACCTGGCTATCATTTTGTTAAAGACAGCTCTGGTATACAGTACAAAGATGGCAAATTCAGGGAAGGACTATTAAAAAAAATGATTTAATACAATATATTTTTCCAATGGCCTGTCTTGGAATTTTAACCACTTGCCGCCCGCCCTATAGGCAATTGACGGCTGCAAAGTGGTTGCATAATCCTGATCGGACGTCATATGACGTGATCAGGATTATGAGCCGCTGCGCGCCCCGGGGGGCGCGCATCGCGGCGATCGTTGTTGCAGGGTGTCAGTCTGACACCCGGCAACTACGATCTCGGTAAAGAGTCTCCGACGGAGACTCTTTACCACGTGATCAGCCGTGTCCAATCACGGCTGATCACAGTGTAAATGGGAAGAGCCGGTGATCAGCTTTCCCTCACTCGCGTCTGTCAGACGCGAGTAGAGGAGAGCCGATCGGCTGCTCCTCTGACAGGGGGGGGTCTGTGCTGATCGATTATCAGCACAGCCCCCCCGAGGATGCCCACACTGGACCACCAGGGACGCCACCAGACCACCAGGGAAAAGGTAATCCTCCCTAGACCACCAGGGATGCCAGTCAGCACAATGGATGCCAATCAGTGCCCATAATGGATGCCAATCAGTGCCCACAATGGGCATCACTGATTGGCATGCATTATTGTTTGGCACTGATTGGCATCCATTACTATAGTATAACACCAATGCCGCCTATGAGTGCCCATCTGTACCTGTGCCGCCTATGAGTGCCCACCTGTGCCGCCTATCAGTGCCCACCTGTGCTGCCTATCCATGCCCACCCATGCCCATCTGTGCCGCCTATCCATGCCCATCTGTGCCACCTATCCATGCCCATCTGTGCCGCCCATCCATGCCAATCCGTGCCAGCTATCAGTGCCAATTTGTGCCACCTATCAGTGTCCGTCCATGTCGCCCATCCGTGTCGCCCATCAGTGCCGCCTATCAGTGCCGCCTATCAGTGCCACATATCAGTGTCCATCAATGCCACCTCATCAGTGCCACTTCATTGGTGCCCATCAGTGCCGCCTTATCAGTGCCCATCAGTGTAGCCCCATCAGTGCCCATCAGTGAAGGAGAAAACTTACTTATTTACAAAGTTTTGAAACTGAAACAAAAAAAAAACATTTTTTTTCTTCAAAATTTTCGGTATTTTTTTATTTGTAGCGCAAAAAATAAAAACCGCAGAGGTGATCAAATACCACCAAAAGAAAGCTCTATTTGTGGGAAAAAAATGATAAAAATTTCATTTGGGTACAGTGTAGCATGACCGAGCAATTGTCATTTAAAGTGCGACAGCGCTGAAAGCTCAAAAAAAATAACTTGCATATAAGCCTTTAAAATTAGCACTTTTGATTATTCATGTTCGTGTCCCATAGACTTTAACGGTGTTTGCGTGTTCGAACAAATTTTTTGCCTGCTGCGAACCGAATCGGGGGGGGTTTGGCTCATCCCTAGTCAAGCCATTTAAGCTGATATATCTGCAAACCTCTATGTACCACCCCAACTTGTTGGCTTGGTGGAAGGGTTTAATAAAACCTTAGAGTATATTGAAAAAAAAAAGTTGTTGCCAAAATTGGAAAATTCAATTTTTTTTAATATATATATATATATATATATATATATATATATATATATATATATATATATATATATATATATTTATTATTTTCCATTTTCTAAATGGTACAATATCAATAAATATCCACAAATTACATCTCACTCATTCTTTCTTTTATTTTCATCTGGTGAACCTGCCAGTAAGTCTGTTGTTTTGCAAAAGAATCTCTCTTGCAGTTCCAGGGATGAAACAGACTATTTACCACTGGTAGTGGTGCTTAAAATTGCCAGCTTTTGTTTATTTTCTGTATGTAAAACCTTTATACCCAACAGGAAAAAAAAATACTTTTTGCTTTAACTCTGTTCTCCTTCATCCACAGTGGGGGCACTCTAATACAGGAGGTGTGTTACTGGTCAGATCACCAGGTAAAAACATAGAAGAAAAGGCCTAACAAAAAGAAAATGAATGCAGCCACCACATCTAATGATTGGTAAGCTGCAAAATATTACATTTTTGATTTTGTGTTTAGTACCGTTAATGGTTAAAAAACATTATTTTTAACAGAAATAGAAAAAAGTATGAAGCCATAACATACATTAAGAATATTACAGATACCAAAAACTATAAGGCTCCATGCACACTGAAGCTCAAAAAAGCTATTTCTGGACGCCAGATTGCTGGCAGAAAACGCTGGTTGAAAAACCTGCTTTTAACAGCGTTTTATACTAGCGTTAATGAGCGTTAATGAGCGTTTTACAGCGTTAGCGTTAATGGGCGTTTTTTATAAAAATACACAGAGGACACTCCAAAAATCCCACAATGCATTGAAAAATAGAATGCCGAACTCTAATGAACGAGCGTTAATGAGCGTTAATGAGCGTTTGTCGTTTTTTGCCGCTGAAAAACGGCACTTTGAACGCGAATTTCTGGCGTTCAGAAAAAAGCCCATAAACTCCACTGCTCATTAAAGCTGAAAAACGTCCATGTGTGCATGGACACATAGGCTAACATAGAGTGGAGTTTATGGGCTTTTACAAAAAACGCCCAAACTCCAATAAACTGCAGTTTATCAGCTTCAGTGTGCATGGAGCCTAATTCCAACAAAAAAACTACCAACAAATGTAACCAATATTCTTTATCCCCATCTGTCAGCAGCCCCCTAATAATCCCTATACCGTATATGTCTTAAAGGGATTGTAAAGTACCGTATTTATCGGGGTATAACACGCACCGGCGTATAACACGCACCCCAAGTTTAGGAGGGCATTTTAAGGAAAAAAGTTTTAGGAGGGAAGTTTAAGGAAAAAAAACTTACATTTAAATGCCAGTCAATGCAGCCTTGACAGTGTGCATCTGCAGCCTTGTCCATCATTGCAGAATGATCAGTGTCATTTGCAGCTTGCCCAGCTGAAAGCTGAAAGCCGAGCCGAGCCGGGTACACAGTACAGTCGGCTCTGTCTTTTTTGGCAGCGCTCGCTAGAGAAACAGCAGGGAGGCGGGACTACGAGCGGAGCCGAGCAATCGGCTCGGTATTTTTCGGCGGCGCTCTGTATTTTTCGGCGGCGCTCGGTATTTTTCGGCCGCGCTCTGTATTTTTGACTGTGGGGATCGGCGTATAACACGCACCCTCGACTTTCCCCCGATTTTAAGGGGGGAAAAGTGCGTGTTATACGCCGATAAATACGGTACATTTTTTTTTTTAAATAACAAACATGTTATAATTACCTCCACTGTGCAGCTCGTTTTGCACAGAGTGGCCCCGGACCTGCTCTTCTAGGGTTCCTCGGCGGCTGTCTCTGCTTCTTCCCGCAGGTACTTCTCACGTCCATGCGAGCTCCCTTGCATGGTGAGAAGTACCTGCGGGCATGCTCCCGTGATACAGCCGGCAGCTATAGCCGCTCGCTGTATCACAAAGCCCCGCCCCCCTGGCGCACCGCGTCATTGGATGTGATTGACAGCAGCGCGAGCCAATGGCTGCGCTGCCTTCAATCCATCTTCTCCAGCCAATCAGCGGCCAGGCTGAGCGGCGAAGAGGACGGCGGGGGCGAGCGCGGGACTTTCGAGGGGTGAGGTAAGTAAAACGGGGGGACTGGGGGTGCCGGCAGTGTGAGATGTTTTTTCACCTTAATGCATAGAATGCATTAAGGTGAGAAAACATTTACCTTTACAACCCCTTTAAGAAATAAAGTAAACAAGCAATTCATAAATACGAGTGTTCTTCAAAAAGTTTCTGCACTTTTTTCAACTAATGCAGGCCATACACGGTCGAATTTCGAACGAATTTTCTTTTCAAAATCAGAAAATTCGTTTTTTTTGTGATCCGATGATGCCACCATTGATTTTCCAAATTCGGCCGACTAAGCCTTCAATTTCACCTCATGTTGCTACAGAAAAGAATTTTCTTGGCTGGGAATCTTCTTTTCTCTCCGTAAATTTTCTTTTATCTCCGTACATTTTCTTTTATCTCCATACATTTTCTTTTATATCCGTACATTTTCTTTTCTTATTACGTTTCTCGCACGATTCTCCCATCATTGATTAGAAAATCGTTAGTTTTTCTAAAAATTTCCAACATGTCCGATTCCTCAAATTTTATTTCGCCACGAAAATCGGCTGTTGCTGCAGCCCACTAATGGTGCGAAATTCATACGAAAATTCTTAGATAAGATTTTCGAAAGAAAATTTGAACCGTGTATGGCCGGCATTAGTTACAATATATAAAAGTGCAGAAACTTTTTGAAGACCCCTCGTAAAAGTATGTTTTTACTATGAGTTAAGTTTAAGATTACCCAGACTTTTATTAGTATCATCTTTAATATACCATCTGTATACTTTAATGTGATCATATATTGTTATATCTCCACCAGATCTAGAGTACAGTCTATAAACTGTTTGCACATCTTAAAGAAATTGTTACTCTTGGGTCTGATTTGAGAGTTCCACGCTTAATTTTTCAATACATAGCCATTTTTTCATATCTGTTTCTATATCTGAAATGTTTATTTCCAACGTAGCACACTGGTGTTTAGGCAGTGTTGCTAAAAAAATTAGTTTGTCAGGTATTAATAATTAATCTTACTGACTGATCGTTAGAAGATCCGCTGCTTCCTCTCTAATTTTGTATTGCTGTACCTTTGCTCTTCTGCCACTACGTGGCTCTTGCTAGTGGCATTAGAAGGGTGTAGCAAGGTCAGACTATGGATGGATGGGGTGTCTCAGCCAATTGGCAGGGGTTTCTTTGGTCCCCTGGCCTGCTGGGAGAGCCTATTTATTTGGGTGAAGTCAGGTGATCGGGGTTCTGTGCCACCTGGGCGGCTGTCTGGGTGGACATGTGTTATGTCGCTACAGGCTGCTAGTTCGGAAGCCTGAGGCCTATCCCAGGAACATCTGGCTCGTAGGCTGTCTGAGGCCTATCCGGGAGCAAGAGAAGCAGCGTAGGGTTGGGACTGCAGGATTAGAGTCCAACGAGTTTTGAAGGTTCAGCCGGACAGGGAACCAGTTGTGGTCGGAGGCAGAGGGGAATCTGTCGCCACTAAGGGAGCATCCACCTTGTTACCAGACACTACCACCAGCAGGGGACAGTGAAGAAGGGGGAAAGCTTCTGTAGGTTTCAAGCCAGGGACCCAACAGGATAGCGGGGTTGAAGCTTGAGGAGCATCAAGTACCAAGCTAGGGGCCCAGCAGGATAGTGGGGGTGACGCTTAAGAAGTATACAGCATGCTAGCTGTGGAAGAGCTCAGGAGATTCAGTGGTGATTGGATCTGGAGGTCTAGTGAGAGACCGGGAGCTCAGTGAGTAAAAATCTGTGTTGCCAATAGTTAAGTGCAACTACCATTAGTGAATGTTACAAGATTTGTTGCCATAGGAGACTAATATGGTTCTACCTATACATAAGTATTATCCAGCTATCCAAAAAAGTGTCTGGCACCCATCACTCCATCTTGCATCACATCCACCCACTCTACAAAGACGGATGTCAGCTATTCCTGACTCTGGAGGCCACCATTAGGCCTTTGGAGGTTTGGGACCTTACTACACCATACTTGATGTTTGCTGTCAGGAAAGTTCCTCAGCCATTTGTTGAGTACTCCCAAATTTGAATTGCTTAACAAGAGGCTCTCTAGGGGACTAGCCAAAGAGACCTGGGAAGGGGAGAAGATATCTCACAAAGGCATAATTGAACATATTCCACAAATGCAAGAAAAAGTTGCAGTAGTATAGCCAATTGTTAAAGTACATATTACAGCAGGGTCCCAGTCCACACTTTCTCAGCTTGTGTCATGGTGCTGGTGTTGACTCCCACGGTTGAGCACAAATGCCTTGCTAAGTGGTAGGATCCCTAAGAAGTTATTAGGAAAGTAGGAAATGTAAGCTACAAAGTTCATCAGCCTAGGAAATTTCTGAAGTCCTGAAAAGACAATGTGTCGCTAGCTGCAGGGTTCACCCTGGTATCCTTTATGCCCTCAGGTTTCTAAAGTGGAAATTGCTGATACACAGTCTAAAGTCTATTTCCTAAAAGCAGGAGATCACAGAGTTCTTTAAAAAAGAAGAGACCTTCTTTTCATAATTTCCTGGCCAGACTTCAGTTGTACGACATGACATTATTATTGAGCCTGGGGTGCATGTTAAGCCTACTGAATTTCTGAAGCAAAGAGGAAAGATGTAATTGAGGAAGTAAAGAAAATGCTTGAGTTAGGCATAATTGAAGAATCCGTTAGTGGCCGGTCTAATTTGTCCCAAAACCAGATGGTAGGTTTATGGTTTTGTAAAGACTTTAGGAAGTTCGATTCAATTACAAATTTTTACTTTTTTTTCCCATCCTCTGGGCAGATTGGCTCATATTTTCAAGCCCCTGTTGAAGCCCTCTAGAGTCGAAACATGCGTCGGGCAGCTTTCTTGTACCCCACATTGCTTTTACTATTGTTTTACCATTGTTCATGATCACTTTTTATGGATATTTTTTGGTGTGTCATTTTATTTATGGCATATTGCAATAAACCTATGAGTGTTTTTTGACCTGCACCATTTGGAGCCCATCTGTTCCTTTTTTATATCTCAACCTGAGCATTGGAGGACAACAAGTGAACTGGTCCCAGATACGGCTATCTTGGAGTACTTACTCCTTGGAGCTTGCGGATACAGAGTCGAGGACCTTCTGTAAGGATCCATCTAACCACTGCTCCCACGCGGCATTAGATCATGATTGCAAGCCTTTATGACCCACTGTCGTATGACATGTGTGTCCAACTATACCAGTAAGAGTACCCACCTTTTTCTTGACTGATCGATGTTGATGTGACTTCAGACAACTAGTCCTAGCCTCCCTTGTTGGCATCACTTTTCCCAGATTTCTCTTTGTGTTTGGCATTATCCTAAAGGAACATTCACCTGCACATGTGGGCTTATGCAGACTATTTCCAATATAGGACACACTGGAGTTAATTTTTTCAATGTGAAGTCCTTCACTTTGTCTACTTTTTTCATATATTGTTTTGCACTTTTATGTAAATGTTATCACATTGTGCAGTGCTGTTTTATGTGCTGTATCACACTTGTATTTACACTTATGTACATAATGTTTAGCGCTACACTAATCTTTTATCAGATTGGCTCATAGACAGATTTTGGACAGCCCGTAATCTGACAACCTTGGACTTGACATAGTGTATTTTCCAATTGCCCTGACTGAAAGTTTTTGGAAAAAGACTGCATCTGCAACGCTTGAGGGTTTTCTCCAATATAAAAAAGATGGGTTACAGACAGCACCCAACACCATTCCAGAGGGCCATGGACAGAAACCTAAGACCTCATCAGCAGTATGTTACAGTGTTCATTTTTCATTGTTTTCAACTTCAACTTTTTCAACTCTTTTTTATTTATTTTTTATTAATTTTAAATAGATTATAAATAAATATATTACAAAAGACAGTCCAGAAGGAACAATTAAACTACATACACACCACAAAAAACAATAAGACCATAGCAAACATATAAAACAAATAAACTGGCGTTTTTCTAAACTCCTCACATTTATCATGGCAACCGTAATCATTACCCAATACGGAGGATAGGGACCACAGGAGAGGCATAGTCTCCCCACATCTTCGTGCATATGATTCAACCAATCTTCACTGGGAAAAATCTAGTGGTTATCAGGTTCTTACACCTATACCTCATCTCCTTCCCCCCTTTTCCCTCTTCCACCTCCATCCAGCAAAGAAAGAAAAAAAAACAACAGTGTACCTAACAGATATAGTGATACATAGCAATTGCTCGTGATCTCACTTGCCCCATGTTAAGGCTGTATTATACACGCTCCAAAAAACTCACTGCGAATCCCAAAAAGTTTGCCATTGCAGAAAGTCATGTACCTTGCCCACTCTATAGGTTGTGGATTTAAAAAAAAAACACAGTTAAAGGAAACAGAGTTCATCCAAGAATGGCTACATCCCACAAAGAAAAACAGGTCAGAGCTCTCTTTGGTATAACTAGTTACCATTGGAGATTCATCCCAAACATTGCAATTCTTGCAGCCATTTAACTGGCCTTCAAAAGGGAAAACTCTGTTGTGGTTAAATGGTCCCCAGAATTGGAGAAATCCTTCCAGATTCTGAAGGTTTCTCTTTGTGCACAGCTAGTTTTGTAGTCCCCAGCTTTTTTTCAGGGACATTGTAGTTCAGTCAAAAGTATCCAATGGTGATCTTGGGGCGGTGTTGTGACAGGGACAGGATGAAAGGAACACCCCATAGTATATATAAGCCAAAATCTGATTGAACACAAAAAAAAATGCATTTATTTACAAAAGAATGCTTACCATTCATTAAAGTTGGCATTAGATTTACATATACATTATTTATTAGGGTGCCATTTGGAGACAACCATTCTCCCCTTAAATGGATGGCTGGTAAGAAAAAGACAAATAGACTTGTAAACCATTGTTTTTTTTTTGGGGGGGGTGGCCTTACAGGACTACAGTCTTACAGTGAACTATAGGCCAGGTGCCAAGATGGGAAATACAGAAGCCTTGCCTTGGGTACACTTGTCTGTGGCACGTGTTCCAACATTGGGGTTGAAACAAGGGAAAGGGTGTGGCAGAATGACTAGCAAAGAGTCTGGAGAGGTCTGTTTCAGGGCTTGATGAGCACATGAGCAAGGTTCCATTCATTCACTTTCCAAACCTTCTGATCCATTCTTGCATTTCTCCTTTACAGGTGATATCTAAGCAGGTGAGACACAAACTTATTAGTCTGCTTGGGGAGAAGACAATTACATTCTATCAGATCTAAAAGGTTGTTGAGATTTAAACAAACTGTGTATTTTGTAGCTGATGAGCATTAGGTTTTTTGCAATTTGGTATATAGGGTTGGACTGATGTTTAGTTAGCAGTGGGACACAACTATGTTTTATTTTGTAGTTTTTTTTTTTCTTGAGCAGTGTATATATATGTGTAATAGCACAAATAAAACCATCACTGTTTGAAAGAAGCCAGGGCACTTACCCCAGGAGCATATCGATATTACTTTGCTTTACTAACAGTTGCACACATAATCACAGCACAAACATCTTTCGGTTTCGTTAAAATTAAGAGATTGCTCCCATTTTTCTTTCATTTATAAAGGAGTCACCTCCACCATCTCTTGACAAAGAGGTCCTGGAGCTTTTTTCTCGAAAAAAGCAGTCAGATCCACAATGGACAATCCAAAAAAAAATGATTTCTTAATTTCGTTGCTACATAAATTAACAAATCACAATGTAGAGGTGCAAAAATATTGTTTTTCAAAAAGGATCATATAGGGTTCAAAAACCTCACAATTTATTAGTTAGATTTAAAATAAAATTAACAGTCCAGATGAAGATGGAGACTACAGTAAACTTTAGAGTCTGACTATAGGCATTTGTACTGCCTGCCTGTTACATTTCCACAATTGTGCATTTTACACATGTGGATGCCAAGAAAAATAGTAAGAAGAGATGAAGTTATGAAGACCATTAGATATAGGAACCTTTCAGTCAACAAATTGAAATAAAATATTATCTTCTACCTTTTTTTATAGTCTGAGATGTAATCTGTTGAATTTAGAAAAACAATTGTTTGAGCGATCAACATGTGCATGGATGCATATCCTAACGAGAACACAACTAGTGTTAGGTAGATGACCGTTCTTAATATGATGGCCTTCAGACGTAAGAAGAAGATGTCAAAGGTGAAGATCTTGATGTAGAGGAAGATGGAGAGCAGTGTCGATAAGCAAATACTGGAAATGAATGAGGAAATCATTGTATAGGAAACTAATATGAAGAGTATTCTCAGGAAGTTCACAAAGTATAGCATTATCAAACACAATAAGGAAGAGATTATAAAGAAGATTCCTGATATCGCAATAGAGGTGATTATTTTATGAGCACCTGTTATTGATCTTCCCTTCATCCAGTCAATGAGATTAACAGTTACAATGAATGATTGTATCACCAGACCTGCCAATATTAATATTCCGAGACAGGCAAGTAGAAACAGATAGTGTATTAAATGATTTTCATAGTAGACCTCCTCTGCAGAATTAGCCATCTTTACAAATGTATACCAGAGATGTTTTTCTATAAGTGTTCTTCATTTATTGATGAAAATATGACTTTATTGAATTTAAATGCAAATTGTAATTAAAGTACATTGGCCGTACCAATATTTATACAAATAAAGAAGATGAGAGCACACCTGACACTTGCAAAACATTGGTTGATGTGGTTATTAGACTTCAGAACACCAGGTGGAAAAATGATTTGTTTATTTGAGGCACTAATTTTAAGGGGAAATGGTAACACCTTATATTGGGACAAAACAAATGTGTTTTATCCTACAATTTTGCACATTAACTTTTAACTTCATCCAAAAAAGAGACTTTAAATAAATATTTTTTTGTGATCTTCACATCTTTAAATTATTTTTCTATATTGTCATTGTTTTGAATAGAAAGATATTGCAAATTATCCACAGAAGGGAGCTCTCTATTTGTCTCATGATCTTTCCTTAACCACTTCAGCCCCGGACCAATAAACACCTTAAGGACCAGAGGTCTTTTTCCAATTTCGCACTGCGCTGCTTTAACTGGTAATTGCGCGGTCATGCAATATTGCACCCAAACGAAATTTGCGTCCTTTTCTTCCCACAAATAGAGCTTTCTTTTGATGGTATTTGATTGCCTCTGCGATTTTTTTTTTTTTTGCGATATAAATGGAAAAAGAGCGAAAATTTAAAAAAAAAAAGATATTTTCTTCTTTTTGTTATAAGAAAAATCGAATAAACTAAATTTTAGTCATACATTGAGGGCAAAATGTATTCAGCCACATGTCTTTAGTAAAAAAAATGTCAATAAGCGTATATTTTTTGGTTTTCGCAAAAGTTATAGCGTCTACAAACTAGAGTACATTTTCTGGAATTTACACAGCTTTTAATTTATGACTGCCTATCTCATTTCTTGAGGTGCTAAAATGGCAGGGCAGTACAAACCCCCCCCAAATGACCCCATTTTGGAAAGTAGACACCCCAAGGAAATTGCTGATGGGTATGTTGAGACCATTGAATATTTATTTTATTTGTCCTAAGGGATTGAATAATGACCAAAAAAAAAATTTTTACAAAAAGTTGTCACTAAATGATATATTGCTCACACATGCCATGGTTATATGTGGAATTGCACCCCAAAATATATTCCGCTACTTCTCCCGAGTATGGGGATACCACATGTGTGGGACTTTTTGGGAGTCTAGTCGCGCACGGCACCCCGAAAACCAATCACCACCTTCAGGATTTCTAAGGCCGCGTACACACGGGCGGATTGTCTGTCCAACTTAGTCCGCTGAACCGTGTTTCAGCGGACAATCCGCTCGAGTGTGGGCTTCAGCTGACTTTTTCAGCGGACAATCTGACGAACAAAGTCTTACGGAATTTCCGTAAGACAGTCCGCTCAAACTTGGTTTTGTCCGTCCAAACTTGGTTTCAGCGGACAGTCCGCTCGTGTGTAGGCAAGTTGGACGGACTAAGTATGGCGCATGCTCAGAAAGGATTTACACGGCCGAAGGTTGCATTGCAGTGTATAGGACGTCGTTTTTCTAGTCCCGTCGTACGTGATGTACACGTCATCACGCACGCTTTCAGCGGACTGTCTGCTCATCGTGTGTGGTCAAGTCCGTTCATGCAAATTTTGAACGGATTGTCTGTCGGATTGTCTGACGAACTTAGTTGGGCAGACAATCCGCCCGTGTGTACGCGGCCTAAGGGTGCAAATTTTTGATTTAACTCCTCACTACCTATCACAGTTTCGAAGGCCATAAAATGCCAAAATAGCACAAAACCCCCCAAAAAAAACCCATTTTGGAAAGAAGACACCCCAAGCTATTTACTGAGAGGCATGTTGAGTCCATGGAATATTTTATATTTTGCCACAAGTTGCGGGAATATTACAAACTTTTTTTTTTTTTGCACAAAGTTGTCACTAAATGATATATTGCTCACACATGCTATGGGCATATGTGAAATGACACCCCAAAATACATTCTGCTGCTTCTCCTGAGTGCGGGGATACCACATGTGTGGGACTTTTTGGGAGCCTAGCCGCGTACGGGACCCCGAAATCCAAGCACCGCCTTCAGGATTTCTAAGGGCATACATTTTTTATTTTACTCCTCACTACCTATCACAGTTTTGAAGGCCATAAAATGCCAAGATGGCACAACCCCCCCCCCCCCAAATGACCCCATTTTGGAAAGTAGACACCCCAAGCTATTTGCTGAGGGCCATGTTGAGACCATTGAATATTTTTTTCTGTCCCAAGGGATTGAATAATGACAAAAAAAAAAAAAATTTTTTTTACAAAAAGTTGTCACTAAATGATATATTGCTCACACATGCCATGGTTATATGTGGAATTGCACCCCAAAATATATTCCGCTACTTCTCCCGAGTATGGGTATACCACATGTGTGGGACTTTTTGGGAGTCTAGTCGCGCACGGCACCCCGAAAACCAATCACCACCTTCAGGATTTCTAAGGGTGCAAATTTTTGATTTAACTCCTCACTACCTATCACAGTTTCGAAGGCCATAAAATGCCAAAATAGCACAAAACCCCCCAAAATGACCCCATTTTGGAAAGTAGACACCCCAAGCTATTTACTGAGAGGCATGTTGAGTCCATGGAATATTTTATATTTTGCCAAAAGTTGCGGGAATATTACAAACTTTTTTTTTTTTGCACAAAGTTGTCACTAAATGATATATTGCTCACACATGCTATGGGCAGAAGTCAAATTACACCCCAAAATAAATTCTGCTGCTTCTCCCGAGTACGGGGATACCACATGTGGGGGACTTTTTGGGAGCCTAGCCACGTACGGGACCCCGAAAACCAAGCACTGCCTTCCGGATTTAAATATAAAATGCTACCAAAAAAACTGTTAGCGATCGCAGGGATCAGGCCTGACTCTGCGATCGCTGCAGTTATGTGTTTAGTGTTTTGTAAGTGACAGTGATCGATCGATACTGCACTTGGGTGGGCTGGGCAGAGGGGCAAAATGCAGGTGCTAGCAGGTATCTGGGCTGATCCCGCTAACAATGCGTTTTTTTGGAACCCTGAACTGCTGGGGACGCTAGTATAGATCTGATCAGATCAGATATTGATCTGTTCAGATTCTATACCACTACGGGAGGTGTATGCTTTGCGCGTGGGTGTTAGCGGTACTGGCACTAACCTAGCGCTGCCTGGGGCGACGCAGACCCTGACCCTAAAACCTAATTGATATCACCCGCCGGGTGATCAGGGGGTTAAACTTTTATTGGGTAATAAATGGTGGGTGCCCTGATGCTATAAAAAGCAAACTAACCAGAGTCACCCGTAACACTTATACGGTGATCAGTGGTGAAAGGGTTAACTAGGGGCAATCAGGGGGTTCAAATTTTTATTAGGTAGTATATGGGGGTCCCTGGCACTATATAAAAACCTGACGGGGAGCCTAAATAACTAACTGGCTAACCAGCGTCACCAGTGACACTTATACTGTGATCGCTGGTGAAAGGGTTAACTAGGGGCAATCAGGGGGTTAAAACCATTATTGGGTAGTATATCGGGGTACCTAGCGCTATAAAAACCTGGCGGTGAACCTAAAAAAATAACTAGCTACCTAGCGACAGTAGCGACACTGATGCAGCGATCAGAAAAATTATCGCTTAGTGACACTGGCAAAAGGGGGTGAAAGGATTAACTAGGGGCAATCAGGATGTTAAAACCATTATTGGGTAGTATATCGGGGTACCTAGCGATATAAAAACCTGGCGGTGAACCTAAAAAAATAACTAGCTACCTAGCGACAGTAGCGACACTAATGCAGCGATCAGAAAAATTATCACTTAGTGACAGTGGCAAAAGGGGGTGAAAGGGTTAACTAGCGGCAATCAGGGGGTTAAAACCATTATTGGGTAGTATATCGGGGTACCTAGCGCTATAAAAACCTGGCGGTGAACCTAAAAAAATAACTAGCTATCTAGCGACAGTAGCGACACTGATGCAGCGATCAGAAAAATGATCACTTAGTGACACTGGCAAAAGGGGGTGAAAGGGTTAACTAGGGGCAATCAGGATGTTAAAACCATTATTGGCTAGTATATCGGGGTACCTAGCGCTATAAAAACCTGGCGGTGAACCTAAAAAAATAACTAGCTACCTAGCGACAGTAGCGACACTGATGCAGCGATCAGAAAAATGATTGCTTAGTGACACTGGCAAAAGGGGGTGAAAGGGTTAACTAGGGGCAATCAGGATGTTAAAACCATTATTGGGTAGTATATTAGGGTACCTAGCGATATAAAAACCTGGCGGTGGACCTAAAAAAATAACTAGCTACCTAGCGACAGTAGCGACACTAATGCAGCGATCAGAAAAATGATCGCTTAGTGACAGTGGCAAAAGGGGGTGAAAGGGTTAACTAGGGGCAATCAGGATGTTAAAACCATTATTGGCTAGTATATCGGGGTACCTAGCGCTATAAAAACCTGGCGGTGAACCTAAAAAAATAACTAGCTACCTAGCGACAGTAGCGACACTGATGCAGCGATCAGAAAAATGATCGCTTAGTGACAGTGGCAAAAGGGGGTGAAAGGGTTAACTAGGGGCAATCAGGATGTTAAAACCATTATTGGGTAGTATATCGGGGTACCTAACGATATAAAAACCTGGCGGTGAACCTAAAAAAATAACTAGCTACCTAGCGACACTAGCGACACTGATGCAGCGATCAGAAAAATGATCGCTTAGTGACACTGGCAAAAGGGGGTGAAAGGGTTAACTCTAGGGGCAATCAGGGGGTTAAATCTTTATTGGGGGGTGATAGGGGGCTACCCTGGACCTAACACTAACTGCCCTGACAGTTTTTACTTTTACAACTGACACTGAATGCATTGATCAGTAAAGAAATGATCAATGCAATCAGTGACACTGTGACTGGGGGGGGAGGGGGGGGCGGGGGGGATCGGGGGGCGATCGGGGGGGGATCGGGGGGGGGGGGGTTGTGTACCTATGTGTACCTATGTGTCAGTGTAGTGTTTTGGTGCACTTACTTTGTGTCTTCTCCTCGTAGTCCGGTCAAAAAGACCGCCCCGAGGAGAATGACATCACTTCCTCCTTCCTGTGTAAACAATACACAGTGGGAGGAAGTTCGTCATTGGCCAGGAGCGATCGAGAGGGGGTGGCCAGAAACCAACGGCCATCCCCTCATCACAGATCGCTCCCGGAGGGAAACGGACCGCCGTATCCAGCGGGAGGGGGTCCGATCGGACCCCCCACCCGCTGGAAGGCAGGCACGTACATGTACGTGCTTGTGCCTGCCTGTGCCATTGTGATGACGTACAATGGCAATACGGCAGTCCTTAAGTGGTTAATCATTCATTGCTTAAGCCCAAATCCTGGCAACTAAAATGTTAACTAAAAACAGACAAAAATAATCAGCGCAAAAAAATCTGAAATAAATATAAATTGCAGCTGAACACTTAAGGCAAATTGCACAATGTCTCCAAATGAACATAGATTATAAACCAGTGCAGCGCAAATAAAACTCATATACTAGAAAAGAGCATAAAAAATAAATAAATAAATAAATAAATTGAAAGTCCAAAAAAGTTCATGTATTGAACTGTACTGTAATTGTGTTGCCCCCCCCTATACATTGTACAGCGCTGCGTAAAATTTTGGCGCTATATAAACCATGTATAATTATAATAATAATCCCATAAGGAAAAAAAACTGTTGCATGTAACTAATTATAAAGTGTGAGCTTGAGTTTGGCTTCAATTTGTTATTATATTTTAGTCTGCTGGTACAGGTAAAGTATAACTAAAGGCAAAATATTTGTTTCATTTTGGATATAGTGGACATAGATTAGAACACCCATCAGTTTTTATTTGAGCCTGTGTCCCCATTAAAGAGATTCACCCTCTCTATTTGTCCCGTTTACCATTATCATTCAAAGTGAAGAAAATTCAAAATTTTGAACTGTCCCCAGAAAAATAATAGAGAGGAAATCTTCCAATGAGGACACTAGTTCTGGTGACCTTGGGGTCCCCAAGGGAGGGATTTCCTCTCACTTCCTTTTTGGCAATGGGGCAGAAAATGAAGAGAAATGCAGAAACTTAATGCATAGAATTCATTAAGGTGAAAAACTGTGAGGGTTTACAACCCCTTTAAATAAAGCTAAATGATGAGATTTCCATTGGATGTGGGCATAGTATATTATTTTGCTTTTGTTTTTGATGAATCAGTATCAATCAATATTAATTTTAACCACCTCAATAAAAGACACTTCCAACCCCTTCCTGCCCAGGCCAATTTTTAGTTTTCAGCGCTGTCAAACTTTGGTCATGCAACACTGTACCCATATGTTTTTTTTATTTTTTTAGACAATTAGAGCTTTCTTTTGGCGGTATTTAATCATCACTGGGGTTTTTATATTCTGTGCTGTAAACGAAAAATAATTGTGAAAAAAAAAAACATTTTTGTCTTAAGTAATTTTTTCCCACAATTCTTTGGAAAATAAAGAAATGTAAAAAAAAATGTTTTTCGTAGTTTCTGTTATAAAATTTTGCAAATAAGTAATTTGTCTTCATAAATGTTATTTCTCACACTTGGCACAGGCATATTTGCAACTACACCCCAAAACACATTCTGCTACTCATCCTGAGTATGACAATACCACATGTGTGAGACTTTTTCACAGCTTGGCCACAAAGAGGGACCAAACATCCAAGGAGTACCTTCAGGCATTATCCACTTTAAGACCAGGCCTTCTTCTGACACTTTTTAAATATACAAGTAAAGCCGCGCTTATGGAATGGGTCCTGATCAGCAGGAATATGTATAAGTATTAGTCTATACCTGGAGCCTTGTACTCTATGTAATTTTTTATTGGTTTAAATTCTTTTATCTGATTTTAACCCTATTAGTTTAGAAAGTTTAATGGAAGTTCTCTTAGTTTTATGAGGTTGCTGCCTCCCTAATGTACACAGGCTGCATTAAACAACCTGCGTTAATGGAATGGTTCTTGATTATAGGTTATTGGCGCTACCTCCAACCAATTATTTTCAACAAAACTGTTTAATTTCTCAAAGCCTTTATATCAATCACCTTGACCTGTCCCCAAGGATTATGTGAATTAAGCCCGTATTCAGTGTTATATCTCAGCTACATCCCATTTGTCCGACACCTAAAACTCCACAAAGGTGGTTCCACACCACTTTATATCACCTCTACTAGGTGAACTAGTGCCACTTATTTTTTGTGTTATTTTACATATAATTTCATTAATAGCCAGGACATTCAAATCAAAAACATATATAAAAAGTGATTAATTACATTATATGACTAATCAAACCTCTAATGCCAAAACCAAGAAGCCTAAGACCAAAGTCAAAAAACAAAAAACAAAAGACCCAAAAAAACAAAAAAACTTCCAACTGACTCGCAGTACAAAGGCCCTCCCTAAAATAGGGAAGAAAACCTGCCTGCAATTTTCATACAAATCACTTGTGCTAATTAATAAATTCACTAAATCCCCCTACATTAATTGATGTGAAAGAAAAAAGAGAGATTTCCTCATACAATACAAAAAATAAAAATAAAAATAAATTAAAAAATGTGAGAAATACGATTACATCCAATAATATATACACCGATCCAAAAGCTTATAAAGATGTGAAAAAGTCAATGAAAACAATATATATAGAGTATAAACAATATATATATCATAAAAATATCATAAAAATAAAAATAAAAATATTTCAGTCCACAGTGAATCTTCTATCAGATATATCAATGTGCAATTGTGCCTCTTCAGAATACAGGAAAGGTGACTTTCGTGAGAGTGCCTGCGCTTTATTGGTGACTTTCGTGCTTGTTCCCCCTCAAGGATCCCCACTCACCAGATCCATTCACCCCCTAAGGGGTTATACGCCTTTAATCTGTATCCCGTTTGTCCGGAGATTCCACCATCCAGTTGTGTCTTCAGTAGATCCTTCTCAGGGTTTTATTGAAGGTGCAGGTGAGTCCTTATATCCACTAATGGTTCCTCAAAGAAAAGGAAAGAAAATTCCCTCATGGTGTAGTATTTTTTGATTATAATTAGGGAAGAGGGGGGAGAAGAGTCTGATATTCTTCTTTAGAACAGGTATTTTTAGTTATGTAGAAATAGTAGGAGACTAATAGTCACTTAAAAATACTTTATTACCAAAAAACTTTTTTTACAACGCTCCATGCAAGAAAGGTTTTTTTTATGCAAGATGCAGTCTAAAAAACCCACATCAGCATACAGCACCGTATATATATTTATGTTATACGGCTCACAAAAATGCAACAACCCTTTTCAACAAGAAAAAAGGGGAAATGTATTTATTAAAAAAGAAACAACAAAACAAAAGTACAGCACTGATTCCGGAATATATAAAAAATTATACCAAAAATCCACAAATTATAAAAATAAAAAGTAAAAATAAAAATAAAAATAAAAATAAAAATCAAAAATCACCTACAGCCCTTTCCATACGTCCACAGGACGGCTGCACTCAGTCCTAGAAAGCCCTATTCCCCCAGTACTACAGTCCCCTTTCCACAGTGGGGTTAAGTGATGGTCTCCTCAGGGGGCCGTTTGCCAGGCTTAAATAGGCTGTTGATGGGGCTACATAGGGGAAAGACCAAAAACAAAAAGAAAGAAACTTATTGATGCTAAAAATATAAAAAGGTTGTTGGGCTCGCTTCCACTATCCTCAGCCCAAGTAATCAGCTAGCCGGTCCGCCACAGAACAATTCCCTTGAACGCGCGGCGTGCGTTCCAGGCTGCGTTCCAACGGGTCTGGCGCACCGGAAGTGACGTGTGTGCGTAATGACGCTGTGCGCGTTTCGTCAGAGACGTCCTCAGCAGCGATACCACGCACACTACCACCTCCGTCCTTAAAGGTGGCCACTCCTCCCATTTACAGACCTCAGCCAATAGGCGATCTGGGTGGGGATTATGAGTTTGTTTGTTTTCTGTCTACGTTAGCCATGCCGCTCTTGTAAATAGGAAATCCATACTAAAAACCTCTCAACTGATACCTTGATGCATACCGTGCACCCATAGCTACTCCTGTGGTCTGTACATAATAATGGTATCCATACCAAAAATAGTTGCAGGCCATGGCCATCCTTAAGCCCTCAATAATGTACTGCACTTGCTCTTGTCTCATATTCGTCTGTTCATATAATGCTCTTTCTACCCCTTTTAAGCCATCCTCCTGCACGATGCTAGTATATAACAAGTTTACATCTATAGTCGCTAGTAGATATTTTTCTGTACCTTGGATGTTACTTAATAATTCTATGAGTTGGGCACTGTCTCTTAGATAGGATTTCCCCTTCAGTACCAGCGGTTTCAGGAAAGTATCTAGGTACTCTCCTAGCCTTGAAAACACGGAATTAAAGGTAAATAAGTTGACGCTGACCCTTTAAGAAATTCTGCAAAGGGAGCATATTTCAAGTAGCACTTAA
Source organism: Lithobates pipiens (assembly GCF_037356315.1). Classification (NCBI taxonomy): domain Eukaryota; kingdom Metazoa; phylum Chordata; class Amphibia; order Anura; family Ranidae; genus Lithobates; species Lithobates pipiens. The sequence goes on along the minus strand of NW_027507758.1, from coordinate 595,076,380 downwards.
GGAAGGAATTTAGGGAACCGTAATATTAAAACAAAATGATTTATTTTTGCCTTTTGGCCTTGGTATAAATAAATAAAAAAGTTTTACCTACTGGGAGTTTTACAGGGTAATATCTGATAGGGAAGATGAGGGAGACATGAACTTGAGGTTGGTAAAAGACCTCAAATATCTGGGGAAAAGTATGCTTCTAAAATAATTATATCCCTTTGAATGAATCCCGGTGATAACTTTACAAGGTAATATCTGGTATGTATTATTCAGATTTTTTCCGATAGATACCAGATGGAGGCAAATAAGGAAAATATTCTCCGTGGTGGACGCTCAAACAGTTTTCGAAATAGATTCTTAATAGATTTTTAATAGGTTTGTGGAATTATGTGAGCTTAACCATAAATAAAAACACGTGCATCTGTGTAATATTATAGGATTAACATAAAGTATCCCGGAACCAGAAGTATTAAATAGAAAGCTCCGGGTCTCTCCCCTGTATTTCTAAAGTGCTTTTTGAATAAGATAATGCACAATGGGTTAAATTGTATCACCATAAGTATTACCATATAGCAAAGGTATCAGTTGAGAGGTTTTTAGTATGGATTTCCTATTTACAAGAGCGGCATGGCTAACGTAGACAGAAAACAAACAAACTCATAATCCCCACCAAGATCGCCTATTGGCTGAGGTCTGTGAATGGGAGGAGTGGCCACCTTTAAGGACGGAGGTGGTAGTGTGCGTGGTATCGCTGCTGAGGACGTCTCTGACGAAACGCGTACAGCGTCATTACGCACACACGTCACTTCCGGTGCGCCAGACCCGTTGGAACGCAGCCTGGAACGCACGCCGCGCGTTCAAGGGAATTGTTCTGTGGCGGACCGGCTAGCTGATTACTTGGGCTGAGGATAGTGGAAGCGAGCCCAACAACCTTTTTATATTTTTAGCATCAATAAGTTTCTTTCTTTTTGTTTTTGGTCTTTCCCCTACGTAGCCCCATCAACAGCCTATTTAAGCCTGGCAAACGGCCCCCTGAGGAGACCATCACTTAACCCCACTGTGGAAAGGGGACTGTAGTACTGGGGGAATAGGGCTTTCTAGGACTGAGTGCAGCCGTCCTGTGGACGTATGGAAAGGGCTGTAGGTGATTTTTGATTTTTATTTTTATTTTTATTTTTATTTTTATTTTTACTTTTTATTTTTTATTTTTATACTTTGTGGATTTTTGGTATAATTTTTTATATATTCCGGAATCAGTGCTGTACTTTTGTTTTGTTGTTTCTTTTTTAATAAATACATTTCCCCTTTTTTCTTGTTGAAAAGGGTTGTTGCATTTTTGTGAGCCGTATAACATAAATATATATACGGTGCTGTATGCTGATGTGGGTTTTTTAGACTGCATCTTGCATAAAAAAACCCTTTCTTGCATGGAGCGTTGTAAAAAAAGTTTTTTGGTAATAAAGTATTTTTAAGTGACTATTAGTCTCCTACTATTTCTACATAACTAAAAATACCTGTTCTAAAGAAGAATATCAGACTGTTCTCCCCTCTCTTCCCTAATTATAATCAAAAAAATACTACACCATGAGGGAATTTTCTTTCCTTTGAGGAACCATTAGTGGATATAAGGACTCACCTGCACCTTCAATAAAACCCTGAGAAGGATCTACTGAAGACACAACTGGATGGTGGAATCTCCGGACAAACGGGATACAGATTAAAGGCGTATAACCCCTTAGGGGGTGAATGGATCTGGTGAGTGGGGATCCTTGAGGGGGAACAAGCACGAAAGTCACCAATAAAGCGCAGGCACTCTCACGAAAGTCACCTTTCCTGTATTCTGAAGAGGCACAATTGCACATTGATATATCTGATAGAAGATTCACTGTGGACTGAAATATTTTTATTTTTATTTTTATGATATTTTTATGATATATATATTGTTTATACTCTATATATATTGTTTATACTCTATATATATTGTTTTCATTGACTTTTTCACATCTTTATAAGCTTTTGGATCGGTGTATATATTATTGGATGTAATCGTATTTCTCACATTTTTTAATTTATTTTTATTTTTATTTTTTGTATTGTATGAGGAAATCTCTCTTTTTTCTTTCACATCAATTAATGTAGGGGGATTTAGTGAATTTATTAATTAGCACAAGTGATTTGTATGAAAATTGCAGGCAGGTTTTCTTCCCTATTTTAGGGAGGGGCCTTTGTACTGCGAGTCAGTTGGAAGTTTTTTTGTTTTTTTGGGTCTTTTGTTTTTTGTTTTTTGACTTTGGTCTTAGGCTTCTTGGTTTTGGCATTAGAGGTTTGATTAGTCATATAATGTAATTAATCACTTTTTATATATGTTTTTGATTTGAATGTCCTGGCTATTAATGAAATTATATGTAAAATAACACAAAAAATAAGTGGCACTAGTTCACCTAGTAGAGGTGATATAAAGTGGTGTGGAACCACCTTTGTGGAGTTTTAGGTGTCGGACAAATGGGATGTAGCTGAGATATAACACTGAATACGGGCTTAATTCACATAATCCTTGGGGACAGGTCAAGGTGATTGATATAAAGGCTTTGAGAAATTAAACAGTTTTGTTGAAAATAATTGGTTGGAGGTAGCGCCAATAACCTATAATCAAGAACCCTTCTTCTGACACTTTTTGTTTACAAGTAAACATCTGAATGTGACAATTACTTAGAACCCCTGAACAATATATGTATAATATATATATTAGCAGAGGCCCTAGAGAATAAAATGATGGCTTTTTCTCATTTTTATGTCAAACAATATTTGAGCAGCACTTTTTCAAACACAAGTTTAATACATTTTAATGCACAAAAAACAATATAATACCCAACTCTTTTTGTAAAATATAAAATAGGGTGCTGTGCTTATTGCTCTCACTCTGATGTTTCACGGCAATACCTCACATGTGTGGTGTGACCGCCATTTACGTATGCGTATGGGAAAAACTAGTGTGTTCGCCTTTGCACACGAGCATGGGGGGACAGGGGCACTTTACATATTTATGTATTGTATTTTATTGAATGATGTTTTTGTGCGCTTGTACACTGTGACAGATGTTGATCATGCACCGGTGGACACTGACAGATGTTGATGTTGCAATGGAACACTATTGCAGATGTTTTTGTGCACTGGTACACTGAGACAGATATTGATGTGAAACTCGTACACTGTGACAGATGTTTTGTGCACTGGTACAGATGTTGATGGGACAATTGGACAGGGACAAATGGTGCTTTGTATACTATGTTGGATGGCTGTACTCACTTATCTGTGTGTGTAGCTGAACAGTAAAATCTTCACCAACATACAAAGATCTGATAGGCTGCAGCATCCCCCTCTCCCCTTCCCCTGCACTAAGACTGGTATGTCCAGTTAGAACAGCAAAGCTCCCACCTGGCCATTTACAGTATCTCACAAAAGCTAGAACACCCCTCACATTTTTGTAAATATTGTATTATTTCTTTTCATGTGACTACACTGAAGAAATGACACTTTACTACAATGTTAAAGCGGAGGTCCACCCTAAAGTGGACCTTCCGCTCATCGGAACCCTCCCCCCCTCCGGCGCCACAATTGGCACCTTTCAGGGGGGAGGGGGGTGCAGGTACCTGTACAGCACAGGTATCTGCACCCACTTCCGGGATAGCTCTCTGCGGAAAGGGGCGTAGATTACACCCCTTTCCGAAAGTCCCCCGCTGCCTGCTGGGAAACACACAGATCCCAGAGGCAGCGGGGACCGTCCTTATTGCGCAGCGCGACTCGCGCATGCGCAGTAGGGAACCGGGAAATGAAGCCGAAAGGCTCCACTTCCTGATTCCCATACCCAAGATGCCAGCGGCAGCACCCGAGAGACGATCGAGAGATCGGCTTCGGGTGCCGACATCGCGGGCGTGCTGGACAGGTAAGTGTCACTATTTTAAAAGTCAGCAGCTGCAGTATTTGTAGCTGCTGGCTTTTAAAAAAAAAAAAACGCGGAGTCCCGACGGACTCCCGCTTTAATTAGTGAGTGTACAGCTTGAATAACAGTGTAATGTGCTGTCCCCTCAAAATAACTCAACACGCAGCTATTAATGTCTAAACCACTGGCAACAAAAGTGAGTACTCCCCTAAATGAAAATGTTCAAATTGGGCCCAAAGTGTCAATATTTTGTGTGGCCACCACTATTTTTCAGCACTGCCTTAACCCTCTTGGGCATAGAGCTTCACAGGTTGCCACTGGAGTCCTCTTCCACTCCTCCATGATGACATCATGGAGCTGGTGGATGTTAGAGACCTTGCACTCCTCCACCTTCCATTTAAGGATGCCCACAGATGCTCAATAGGGTTTAGGTCTGGAGCTATGCCTGGCAAGTCCATTACCTTTACCCTCTGCTTCTTTAGAAAGGCAGTGGTCCTCTTGGAGGTATGTTTGGAGTCATTTAGCTCCCCAGTGCCGGCAGTACTCATTCAGCATGCATGACACTCCCACCACCATGCTTGACTTTAGGCAAGACACACTTGTCTTTGTACTCCTCACGTGGTTGCCATCACACATGCTTGACACCATCTGAACCATATAAGTTTATCTTGGTCTATCAGACCACATGACATGGTTCCAGTAATCTATGTCCTTAGTCTGCTTGTCTTCAACAAACTTTGTGAGCTTTCTTGTGCATCATCTTTAGAAGAGGCTTTCTTATGGGATGACAGTCATGCAGACCAATTCGATGCAGTGTGCAGCATATGGTCTGAGCACTGACAGGCTGACCCCCCCCTCCACCCCCCCACCCCTTCAACCTCTGCAGTAATGCTGGCAGCACTCATACATCTATTTCCCAAAGACAACCTCTGGCTATGATGCTGAGCACATGCATTCAACTTCTTTGGTCGACCATGGCGAGAGATGTACTGAATGGAACCTCTCCTGTTAAACCGCTGTATGGTCTTGGCCACCATGCTGCAGCTCAGTTTCAGGGTCTTGTCAATCTTATTATGGCCTAGGCATATTTATGTAGAGCAACAATTCTTTTTTTTCAGATCCTCAGAGAGGTCTTTGCCATGAGGTGCCCTGTTAAATTTCCAGTGACCAGTATGAGAGCGATAACACCAAATTTATCTCTCCTGCTCCTAATTAACATATGAGACCTTGTAACACTAATGAGTCACATGACACCTGGGGAGGGAAAATGGCTAATTAGGTCCAATTTGGACATTTTCACTTAGGGGTGTACTCACTTTTGTTGCCAGCAGTTTAGACATTAATGGCTGTGTGTTGAGTTATTTTGAGGGGACAGCAAATTTACACTGTTATACAAGCTGTAAACTCACTACTTTACATTGTAGCAAAGTGTAATTTCTTCCGTGTTGTCACATGAAAAGATATATTAAAATATTTACAAAAATGTGTGGGGTGTACTCACTTTTGTGAGATACTGTATGTACAGTGGCTGGGTGGGAAGAGGTTAAAGCACAGCAGACAGCTAGTTTAACTCACAAAGTAAGGCATCCTTTACAACCCTCTTAGCATTTTTATCATGTAGATACATATATTCTTCTAAAGGATCTTTGGAGACCATGCCCACCAAGCTCCTCCATGGTGTAGAAAAAATATGTCCCTACAGGATGGTTGGTCAGCTGGTCAGCTGAAATTCAAGCCATAGTGGCCATACAAACACCACACGACTTGAAAATATGGAGTGAGCCATTTGGAAATGTATTGGTTAACCCCCCTGACGGTATTCCCGAGTCTGGCTCTGGGTGGAATTTTTATGCCAAAAGCAGTGACCCCGAGCCAGACTCGGGACTGCATCGCTGGATCCAGGAGGATGCTTACTTACCTTCTCCCTTGAATCCAGCGATGTCCCCCCGCTGTACGAGCGGCTTGTCCTCCACTCGATTCATCACATCGCCGATCTCCGTGCCCTGCGAGCGCTGCGACGCACGGGGACGGAGATCGGTGAAACACACAGTATACATACAGTATAATGTAATCTTACAGATTACATTGCTGTATGTAATAATTTCACATACCCTTTGTCCCTAGTGTTCTGCTCAGTGTCCTGCATGCAGTTTTATATTATAAAAACTGTTCTTTATGACTGAAAACTGGAGATTGTCCATAGCAACCAAAACTGTCCCTTTACATCAAAAATGATTTTAGACCAGCTAGAAAACAGCGATAATAAATTAGAATCACTCGCAGAATTGAGCGATAGCGATTTGTGGGGAGATCTGTCATCAAATACTGAAAAGTAATGACAGTGACAATTCTGCAACTGAGCAAATTTCTGTGTTTTCGATTTGATTACATTATTAAATTATTTTTATTATTGTTATATTATTATTTGGTACAATTATTTATAATTATTTATTATATTATAATTTATTATTTCATTTTTCAAACTTTATCATACCCGGGATGTCTACTAGACTCTGGTTTGGACAGATTTAAGTGAGTTATTGCTAAGAATTACAGGACTACAATATAAAAAGCCAAATTTTCATGCTAAATAATTGTACCGCTTTTAGCACCTAAAATCCGAAATAATCATACTGCCAGGGAGGTTAAACATTGAGTGCATTCTATCTGACACAATTATATTCAGGCAACTGTTGAGACTGAATACAATAGCCACCAGTGAAGATTCCTCCATCTATGTCATTTGCTTGTATGTGGGGAAGCAACTAGTTTTCTCTTGTTCAGCTAAACAGATTCAAAAGTAAGCAAGGAGTGACACTGAGAAAAAAGACTAGAGTGCCATCATCCCAAACAAACGATTGACTACAACAAGATAAAAACTAGAGACCTTCTAGGATGGCACCCAGGGATATAAATTCAAAACGTGATTGCAAAATGATTTCCGAAATGATTGATGTCTAATGTTTAACACCTGCACAATGGTACCCAATAAATCAAGGGGAGCAGCACTCTCTCAATGTAAGCACATTGACTTCATAGATAAAATAAAGTGAAGCCTGCCAAACTCTAAACCTGCTCGGAGTGTACACCTAAGCAATTTATATAATGCTGGAATAAATTAATAAAAATTGTAAAAATAATTACCAAAAAAATACAAAAATATCTAACATTAGTGAATAAAGTGCCAGTGCTAAGAATAAAGCTGAGACAAATTCTCATAAAATTAGTCCATGCTTATATAAAAGATCCCTATAGAGATGAAAACAATTCTTTGAAAAAGGTGCAAAAACCATATAATGTTCTATAATGATAAGTGCCAGTGTTCAAAGTGATTGTCCTACTTCAATATCACTCCACACCATGTGAATTTGTGCCCCTCTCCCAACGGATGCAAACTCTCCAGATATGATTGATCTCCTTTAGCTTATGCCAAAAAAGATCAAACCAGGCTTTTCACAGCTCTGCTGTGCATGGTTCAGTATTGTGTTTCCTTTAGACCAAATGCAGGCTCACATGCATAGAGGGATCAAAACAGAGAGGAGATTCATTGTGCAAAATTAGAGAAGCCCTAGTCGCCTCTACTTGAATGAGTTTCATCCAGTTCATCTGACATCATCAGGAGGCATGGCTAGACCTTTTCTTTTTTCCGAGTTTGTACATAGCATACTATCGACTCCCGGAGCAGAGGGCAGTTTTTGTTTTGATTGCTGGCAGATATCTCCTGGGTGCCGGGGTAGGCACTGGAAAAATTTAAGTGTAATTCTGACAACTAATTTTAAAAAGGTTGTAATAAATGTTTTGCACAATGAATCTCCTCCTCTCTGTTTTGATCCCTCTATACATCTGAGCCTGAATTTGGTCTAAAGGAAATATGATACTGAGCCATGCACAGCGGAGCTGTGAAAGGCCTTTTTTGATCTTTTTTGGCATAAGCTAAAGGAGATCAACTATATCTGGTGGGTTTACATCCATTGGGAGAGGGGCAGAAACTCATATGGATTGGAGTGGTGTGGAGTCATATTGAAGTAGGACAAGCACTTTGAACACTGGTACTTTTATTTAACCACTTCAATACAGGGCATTTTCACCCAGGTCTTTTTTTCTCAGAAAATAAGTGCAGGAACTCAACCACGACCCCCCAAAAGCCCCCTCTCCCCACACATACCTCCAAACCGCATCAAATAGTGTATGTGGTCAAATTTCACTAACAGTGGGAGGGTCTTAAAGGGGCATTAAATACCAAGAATGTATTATGTACAGAGTGGGGGGTTCTCACAGAGTGCAGAGTTCAGAGGTGCACTACACGCAGAGTTTGAGGGTTTGCGTTACATACAGTGTGCAGAGTTCAGCAGTGAGCTGCATACAGAGTTCAGTGTTCAGATTTCTTCAAAAGTTGCTTACCTCTGCATCTTCCATCCACATCTCACTTTCAAACCTCTTCAGCTCTGACCTCTGCATGCAACCTCCCCTCCTCCTTAAAAGCTCCACCATCTTCAATAGTGATGGCCGAACGGTTCGCCCGGCGGTCGTTTCGCGGCGAATTTCCGACTTTCGCCGTCCGCGGGTTCGAACGCCTTTTTCCGTCGTTCGCCCCGGCGGACTTACGTGTTTAATGTATACAAGAACTTTAACCTTTCGTGACACGTTTATCATGTGTTACAGGACAACCAATTGAGACATGACAGCTCATGGACACTTGGACATTCCCCCTAACCTATAAATACACCCGATCCGGTGGCCATTTTACATTCTTTCTTCTGTCACTGTAGGGAAAGGATCCTGTGTGGAGTAGGGACAGAGAAAACGCTAGCTATTTGGTACACAAAAGTTCTTTTCAGGACTGGTATAGGTGTTAGGTCAGCAGCCTGAGTTTCTTTTGTCAGTTTAGATAAAGGGACAGAGCGCTGTATGCTGCTATTTTAGGGACAGCTCAGCCAGATTAGTCTTTCTTCATCATCATCATCATCATCATCATTAGCTGTTACTATCAGGTCCACAAAAGAGCTGTTCCAGCTAATCGTTCCAGCCTACTCTTTTTTGCCAATTTGTATAGGGACAGGCAGGAAGCAGTGTGTCAGGCAGTGAGGATAATTTTAAAGACTTGCTGTTACTATTAGTTCCACAAAGGTTCTTTTCAGGACTGGTATCAGTGGTACGGTAATAGGCTTGTACACGTATAATATTCTTTCTTCCAAATATAGAAAGAATATTATACTTGACTGCTGCCCTTCTGCTGCAGTCTGCTAATCATTCACAACTCACTTGTTCCACAAAGCTCTTTATCAGGACTGGTAACTTGGTCTGTCTAGGGTGCTACGGTACATAGGCTTGGGTGCGGTACAGTCTGCTGTTCTGTAAGGACCGCTATCGGTCCACAATACATAGGGTTGCCGTGCACTACTGCTGACCGCTGCCCTATACTGCAGCAGTCCTTCATTGGTATAGGGACTGACGTACAGTCTGCTAATCACTAACACACAACCTGCTTGGTCCACAAAAGTTCTTATAAGGACTGGTAACTTGGTATAGGGTGCTACGGTACATAGGCCTGAGTGCGTTACAGTCTGCTGTTCTGTAAGGACCGCTATCGGTCCACAATACATAGGGTTGCCGTGCACTACTGCTGACCGCTGCCCTATACTGCAGCAGTCCTTCAGCGGTATAGGGACTGACGCACAGTCTGCTAAACACTAACACACAACCTGCTTGGTCCACAAAAGTTTTTATAAGGACTGGTAACTTGGTATAGGGTGCTACGGTACATAGGCCTGAGTGCAGTACAGTCTGCTGTTCTGTAAGGACCGCTATCGGTCCACAATACATAGGGTTGCCGTGCACTACTGCTGACCGCTGCCCTATACTGCAGCAGTCCTTCATTGGTATAGGGACTGACGTACAGTCTGCTAATCACTAACACACAACCTGCTTGGTCCACAAAAGTTCTTATAAGGACTGGTAACTTGGTATAGGGTGCTACGGTACATAGGCCTGAGTGCGTTACAGTCTGCTGTTCTGTAAGGACCGCTATCGGTCCACAATACATAGGGTTGACGTGCACCACTGCTGACCGCTGCCCTATACTGCAGCAGTCCTTCAGCGGTATAGGGACTGACGTACAGTCTGCTAAACACTAATACACAACCTGCTTGGTCCACAAAAGTTCTTATAAGGACTGGTAACTTGGTATAGGGTGCTACGGTACATAGGCTTGAGTGCGGTACAGTCTGCTGTTCTGTAAGGACCGCTATCGGTCCACAATAGATAGGGTTGACGTGCACCACTGCTGACCGCTGCCCTATACTGCAGCAGTCCTTCAGCGGTATAGGGACTGACGCACAGTCTGCTAAACACTAACACACAACCTGCTTGGTCCACAAAAGTTTTTATAAGGACTGGTAACTTGGTATAGGGTGCTACGGTACATAGGCCTGAGTGCGTTACAGTCTGCTGTTCTGTAAGGACCGCTATCGGTCCACAATACATAGGGTTGCCGTGCACTACTGCTGACCGCTGCCCTATACTGCAGCAGTCCTTCATTGGTATAGGGACTGACGTACAGTCTGCTAATCACTAACACACAACCTGCTTGGTCCACAAAAGTTCTTATAAGGACTGGTAACTTGGTATAGGGTGCTACGGTACATAGGCCTGAGTGCGTTACAGTCTGCTGTTCTGTAAGGACCGCTATCGGTCCACAATACATAGGGTTGACGTGCACCACTGCTGACCGCTGCCCTATACTGCAGCAGTCCTTCAGCGGTATAGGGACTGACGTACAGTCTGCTAAACACTAATACACAACCTGCTTGGTCCACAAAAGTTCTTATAAGGACTGGTAACTTGGTATAGGGTGCTACGGTACATAGGCTTGAGTGCGGTACAGTCTGCTGTTCTGTAAGGACCGCTATCGGTCCACAATAGATAGGGTTGACGTGCACCACTGCTGACCGCTGCCCTATACTGCAGCAGTCCTTCAGCGGTATAGGGACTGACGCACAGTCTGCTAAACACTAACACACAACCTGCTTGGTCCACAAAAGTTTTTATAAGGACTGGTAACTTGGTATAGGGTGCTACGGTACATAGGCCTGAGTGCGTTACAGTCTGCTGTTCTGTAAGGACCGCTATCGGTCCACAATACATAGGGTTGCCGTGCACTACTGCTGACCGCTGCCCTATACTGCAGCAGTCCTTCATTGGTATAGGGACTGACGTACAGTCTGCTAATCACTAACACACAACCTGCTTGGTCCACAAAAGTTCTTATAAGGACTGGTAACTTGGTATAGGGTGCTACGGTACATAGGCCTGAGTGCGTTACAGTCTGCTGTTCTGTAAGGACCGCTATCGGTCCACAATACATAGGGTTGACGTGCACCACTGCTGACCGCTGCCCTATACTGCAGCAGTCCTTCAGCGGTATAGGGACTGACGTACAGTCTGCTAAACACTAATACACAACCTGCTTGGTCCACAAAAGTTCTTATAAGGACTGGTAACTTGGTATAGGGTGCTACGGTACATAGGCTTGAGTGCGGTACAGTCTGCTGTTCTGTAAGGACCGCTATCGGTCCACAATACATAGGGTTGCCGTGCACTACTGCTGACCGCTGCCCTATACTGCAGCAGTCCTTCATTGGTATAGGGACTGACGTACAGTCTGCTAATCACTAACACACAACCTGCTTGTTCCACAAAAGTTCTTATAAGGACTGGTAACTTGGTATAGGGTGCTACGGTACATAGGCTTGAGTGCGGTACAGTCTGCTGTTCTGTAAGGACCGCTATCGGTCCACAATAGATAGGGTTGACGTGCACCACTGCTGACCGCTGCCCTATACTGCAGCAGTCCTTCAGCGGTATAGGGACTGACGTACAGTCTGCTAAACACTAATACACAACCTGCTTGGTCCACAAAAGTTCTTATAAGGACTGGTAACTTGGTATAGGGTGCTACGGTACATAGGCTTGAGTGCGGTACAGTCTGCTGTTCTGTAAGGACCGCTATCGGTCCACAATAGATAGGGTTGACGTGCACCACTGCTGACCGCTGCCCTATACTGCAGCAGTCCTTCAGCGGTATAGGGACTGACGTACAGTCTGCTAAACACTAATACACAACCTGCTTGGTCCACAAAAGTTCTTATAAGGACTGGTAACTTGGTATAGGGTGCTACGGTACATAGGCTTGAGTGCGGTACAGTCTGCTGTTCTGTAAGGACCGCTATAGGTCCACAATAGATAGGGTTGACGTGCACCACTGCTGACCGCTCACCTATACTGCAGCAGTCCTTCAGCGGTATAGGGACTAAGAGTTTTGTCACAGGGTCATTTAAAAAATGACATGCAGAGGAAGAGGCAGGCCCTTCCGCAGGGGTGGTAGGGGTAGGGCAGGAGCAACAGGCTTGAGCCAAAGTGGGAAGTTGCAGAAGGTGCGTTCAATTACTTTAAAGGATGCACCAGACTTGGTTGAGTGGCTCGCTCAGCCTTACTCTTCTGCACCCTCCTCATCCTCTCGATCTGCACCCTCTTCTTCACTCTCTGCTATGTGCACCCCCAAAGACACTACCACCAACAACACGACCACCACCACCACCACCACATACCTTCCGCTTGAGTCACTGGAATTATTTTCCGATCCATATCAAGAGGACATTTCTGATGCGCAGCCACTCTTGGTATTGGATCAGGAAGAGGAGGTAGCAACAAGCGCTACTCAGCAGTCTGACGCCAGTACCCAGATCAGCCCAAGGAGGAGGTTGGTCCCCGGTGTTGCTGCCTACTCTACTTATAGCGGTGGGGAAGGTGACGTTGATGATGACGTGTCTAGTGATGTCACGTGGGTGCCCACAAGAGAGGAAGAGGAGGGGAGTTCAGAGGGAGATATGGACCAGCAGATAGGGAGGAGAAGCAGCAATGACTTACATTGCACAGCAGGGACAAAGCAGACTGCAAATGTATCAGGAGCGAGTCATCGACCATGTACGGTCACATCTGGCGCTCCCAGGACACCGGCACATGGCTCCGCAGTGTGGGCTTTTTTTAACGTGTCCGCTGCTGACAATAGCGTTGCCATCTGCAATCTTTGCAGTCAACGCGTTAGTCGCGGTAAGCCCAATACTCACCTAGGGACGACCGCCTTAAGAAGGCACATGAGCAGCCATCACCGAGCCCAGTGGGAGCAACGGAACACACAAAGCCACACTGCAGGCTCTCACCGTCCAGCCTCGTCTTCTACTTCTCCTTCTCCTCTCTCCTCACAATTGTCCTCCACTCCACCTTCCATCACGCCAAGCTCACATTTTTCTGCAAAAAGGCAGGCTTCCGTGGGCCTAATGTTTGAGCGTAAAAAAATGATGACGCCGGATAACCCTCTTGCCCAACGGTTGGCGGCTGGCTTGTCAGAACTCATAGCCCGCCAACTACTGCCATATAAACTGGTGGACTCGGAGGCCTTTCGCAAATTTGTGGCCATTGGAACACCACAATGGAAGGTCCCAGGAAGGAAGTATTTCTCAGAGAAGGGCATCCCAGAGCTATATGGCCATGTTCAGCGGCAAGTGAATGTATCTCTGGCACACAGTGTCGGTGCCAAGATACATCTGACCACAGACACGTGGTCTAGCAAACACGGGCAGGGAAGGTATATCAGTTTTACTGCCCACTGGGTGAACCTTCTGACGGCCGTCAAGCATGTAACCCGTGGCACCCGTGTAGATTTGGTTTTACCGCCACGGATTGCATGCAGGCCTGACTCTTCTTCTCCTCCTCCTACTCCATCCTCCTCCCTCTCCTCCTCAGCTGCCTCCTCCTTTTCCGCTGCTAGCGTCTCTTCCACTGCACCGCCCAAGCTCCCCAGAACCTATTCCACATGCCAGGTGAGACGTTGCCATGCCGTGCTGCGTCTGTTGTGCCTGGAAGCAAAGAGCCACACTGGCCCGGCACTCCTTTCAGCTTTGCGTTCACAGGCAGATGAGTGGCTAACACCGCTCAATTTGACAGTTGGTAAAGTGGTGTGTGACAACGGTGCCAATCTGCTTAGCGCATTGAAACAGGGCAAAATCACGCACGTGCCGTGCATGGCACACGTCTTAAACTTGGTCGTGCAGCGATTCCTTGTCAAATACCCTGGGGTCCAGGACATCTTGCGGCAGGCAAGGAAAATCTCGGCCCATTTCAGAAGATCTTACACGGCCATGGCTCGCCTTGCTGACATTCAGCGGCGACACCATCTGCCGGTCAGACGTCTTATTTGCGATTGCCCGACGCGATGGAACTCAACCTTCTATATGCTTGATAGGCTGCTCCAGCAGAAACGTGCAGTTAACGTCTACCTGTATGAACTCTGCGAAAGAAACGGTTCTGGGGAGCTGGGTTTTTTTTCACCGCGCCAGTGGCTGCTCATGCGCGACACATGCAGACTTCTGCGGCCATTTGAGGAGATCACCAAACTGGTCAGTCGCAGCCATGGCGCCATCAGTGACATGGTACCTTATGCCTTCTTTCTGGAGCGTGCATTGCGTCGTGTCATTGATCAGGCTGTGGAGGAGCAGGAGCGGGAAGATGAGGAAGTCGCAATGCTGGATGAATTCCCAGGGGGGGCTACTCTATCTGAGACAAGTCAACAACAGGAGTCTGATGAGGAGTCAGAGGAGGATGGTGCCGGGGCGGATGAGCAGGAGCAAGAAGAGCATGCTTTAAACCTTTCTGGGATCCCTGTTGTGCGAGGATGGGGAGAGGAGAATGAAGAGGACGACATTATCCTGGATGATGAGCAGGAGCCAGGCCACCACACCGCTTCCACTTTAGTGCAAATGGGGGCCTTCATGCTCCAGTGTTTTAATAGGGACCCCCGTATAAAAAGCATGAGGGTCAAGGACCAGTACTGGGTGGCAACGTACTTAGACCCCCGGTACAAACACAAAATGGCGGAAATGTTACCGCCGTCGCAGAGGGCTGTCAGAATGCAGCACTTCCAGGCCTTGCTTCGAGAAATGCTGCATTCTGCTTTTGCGTGCGCTGGCAGAGGAGCAATTCCCACTCCCAGAGAAGGATTTGCGGGTACCAATCCAACAGCGCCTGCAAGAAGAGGCCGGTTTGAAGATGTGTTGGTGACTTCGGATATGAGGTCATTCTTTCAGCCGACCCATCGACAGGTGTCATCCGGATCCAGCATCAGGGAACGCCTAGACCGTCAGGTGTCCGACTACATTGGGTTAACGGCCGATGTGGACGCTCTGAGGAGTGATGAACCCCTAGACTACTGGGTGGGCAGGCTTGACCTCTGGCCAGAGCTTGCCCAATTTGCAATCGAACTGTTGGCTTGCCCCTCATCCAGTGTCCTGTCCGAAAGGACGTTCAGCGCAGCAGGGGGGATTGTGACCGATAAGCGTACTCGCCTAGCTCACCACAGTGTTAACTACCTCACATTTCTAAAAATGAATGAGGCATGGATCTCGGAGGAATTCAACACATGTGATCAGTAGACCATGTATATGTCTATAAACAATTTTTGGAATCAAGCACACAGACCTTCTTAATTCATTTGGCTCACTTCCCTGACCCAAAAAAGCACACCGTACTATATGCCCCTACCCTCCTCTTTGAAGAGGTTGAGCGGTGTCATATTTCTACTGGGGCTGCTTATTATGAGGGGTTCCCACCATCCCTGTGCTGTGCTGACTTCCTCCTGGGTGTTCTTATTATGAGGGGCTCCCACCATCCCTGTGCTGTGCTGACTTCCTCCTGGGGGTTCTTATTATGAGGGGATCACACCATCCCTGTGCTGTGCTGACTTCCTCCTGGGGCTGCTTACGGTGCTGCTGTCAGCGCTGTATGTCACGGAGCTGCTGTCAGCGCTGTATGTCACGGAGCTGCTGTCAGCGCTGTATGTCACGGAGCTGCTGTCAGCGCTGTATGTCACGGAGCTGCTGTCAGCGCTGTATGTCACGGAGCTGCTGTCAGCGCTGTATGTCACGGAGCTGCTGTCAGCGCTGTATGTCACGGAGCTGCTGTCAGCGCTGTATGTCACGGAGCTGCTGTCAGCGCTGTATGTCACGGAGCTGCTGTCAGCGCTGTATGTCACGGAGCTGCTGTCAGCGCTGTATGTCACGGAGCTGCTGTCAGCGCTGTATGTCACGGAGCTGCTGTCAGCGCTGTATGTCACGGAGCTGCTGTCAGCGCTGTATGTCACGGTGCTGCTGTCAGCGCTGTATGTCACGGAGCTGCTGTCAGCGCTGTATGTCACGGAGCTGCTGTCAGTGCTGTATGTCACGGAGCTGCTGTCAGCGCTGTATGTCACGGAGCTGCTGTCAGCGCTGTATGTCACGGAGCTGCTGTCAGCGCTGTATGTCACGGTGCTGCTGTCAGCGCTGTATGTCACGGAGCTGCTGTCAGCGCTGTATGTCACGGAGCTGCTGTCAGCGCTGTATGTCACGGAGCTGCTGTCAGCGCTGTATGTCACGGAGCTGCTGTCAGCGCTGTATGTCACGGTGCTGCTGTCAGCGCTGTATGTCACGGAGCTGCTGTCAGCGCTGTATGTCACGGAGCTGCTGTCAGTGCTGTATGTCACGGAGCTGCTGTCAGCGCTGTATGTCACGGAGCTGCTGTCAGCGCTGTATGTCACGGAGCTGCTGTCAGCGCTGTATGTCACGGTGCTGCTGTCAGCGCTGTATGTCACGGAGCTGCTGTCAGCGCTGTATGTCACGGAGCTGCTGTCAGCGCTGTATGTCACGGAGCTGCTGTCAGCGCTGTATGTCACGGAGCTGCTGTCAGCGCTGTATGTCACGGAGCTGCTGTCAGCGCTGTATGTCACGGTGCTGATGTCAGTGCTCTGTATTACGGTGCTGCTGTCAGTGCTCTGTATCTCCTGCACCCTCTTGTTTGCCTACCCTGGTCCCTGACCTTCCCTCTCCTCCATTGCCTTCATTAGCTCCATAGTCCTGAATTGTCAGAACAATTTCCCAAATAAAAAAAAAATGCTTGTAGTTATCGATCCCAAATTCACCTCATACATGTATTATGCTATTGTCCAGGTGGTGGGACTACGTGCTACCCCCTAATAATTACCCCGTGGCCGCAAATTCGACCTAAAGGTTTGCGAAATTCGCCTCCCATTGAAGTCAATGGAGCCCGCGGCGAACGGTCGTTTTCGCGAACGTTTGTGTCCGTTCGCGTTTCGCGTTCGCGAAACGTCCCGTCGGAAGTTCGTCCATCACTAATCTTCAACATGTCTTAGTTTTGTTGCTGCATTAAACTGAAGCACGCAGCCAGCTCTAGTACCTCCCTACACACTGTAGCTGGCCCCTCCTCTCTCACTTGCAGGGAGATCATCCAGTATGGCCATCGGCATCCACAATGCACCCTGGGCACCTGCACCTACCTTGACCCCACTCTGCACTATGCAGATCTGTGGAAGAGCCGCGTCATTGGTTCTTCACAGAGATCGGGGTCATGCCATGTCCTAGGAACACAGCGTGGCCACGATCGAGAGCGCCTGTTCTGGGGAAACCTTGTATGATGTCCACCTGGAATGAGAGCCGCACCGCTTCTCTGTCATTTGACGTGGCCGGGCGGAAGTGGTTAAAGAATATTATGGTTATACTATAATACTATGGTTTTTGCATCTATTTCAAAGAATTGTTTGCATCTGTATATGGATTATTTATATAAGCATGGGCTTATGTTATGATAATTTGTCTTAAAGGACTTTATTCTCATCACTTGCATTTATTCATTAATGTTTAATATTTTTGTAGATTTTGGTGATCAATTATTTTTCCAATTTTCGTTTATTTTAGCATTATATAAATTGTTTGGGTATACACTTTGAGCAGGTTTAGAGTTTGAGGGCCTCACTTTATTTTTATCTACAAAAATGATTAATCACTTAATACAAAAGTGTAAAAGAATCCCCTCACTGCCTATCATTACTCCATCTGTTATCTACAGGGGAGCAATGAATTAAAGAGATATGCTAGTGCATAGTCATTTAGAACAGGATATCAATTGCCTGCCACATAAACCAAACAGTTCCTTTCATTGCAGTCATTGCAAACCCCAAAAACAGTGAAATAATGCATAAAGTCTTTATACAACTGTAGGTTTATATAAAGTGCCTTGCAAAAGTATTCACCCCCTTGGCATTTTTCATGTTTTGGTGCCTCACAACCTGGAATTAACATGGATTGTTTGAGGATTTTCATTTAATTTACAGAACATGCCCACAACTTTGAAGAATTTTTTTTTATTGTGAAGCAAACAACAAATAGGACAAAATAACAGAAAAGGTCAATGTGCATAACTATTCACCCTCCTAAAGTCAATACTTTGTAGAGCCACCTTTTGCAGCTATCACAGCTCCAAGTCACTTTGGATAAGTCTCTATGAGCTTGCTACATCTTACCACTGAGATTTTTGCCAATTCCCCCTTGCAAAACTGCTCAAGCTCCTTCAAGTTGGATGGTTTGCGTTTGTGAACAGCAATCTTTAAGTCTGACCACAGATTTTCTATTGGATTGAGGTCTGGGCTTTGACTAGGCCATTCTAACACATTTACATCTTTCCCAAGTGTTGCTTTAGCAGTGTGTTTGGGGTCATTGTCCTGCTGGAAGGTGAACCTCCGTCCTTGCCTCAAATCACATACAGAGTGGTACAGGTTTTGCTCAAGAATATCCCTGTATTTAGCACAATCCATCTTTCCCTCGACTCTGACCAGTTTCCCAGTCCTGAAAAATGGATGGTGTTCTTTGGGTGATGTGATTCAGTTTGCATTGTGCGCTATACAAATATTTCATTCATTCATTCGTTCATGTGTTGGGTTTGCACCAGACATAGCTTTTTCTTTGATGGCTAAAAAGTTAATCAGACCAGAGCACCTTCCTCCATACATTTTGGGAGTCTCTCACATGCCTTCTCGCAAACTCAAAACGTACCATTTTGTTTTTTGCTGAAAGTAATGGCTTTCTTCTGGCCACTCTGCCATAAAGCCCAACTCTATGGAACGTATGGCTTATAGTCGTCCTATGTACAGATACTCCAGTCTCTGCTGTGGAACTCTGCAGCTCTTCAAGGGTTACCTTAGGTCTCTGTGCTACCTCTCTGATTAATGCCCCCCTTGCCCGGTCTGTGAGTTTTGGTGTGTGGCCATCTCTTGGCAGGTTTGCTGTTGTGCCATGTTCTTTCCATTTGGTTATGATAGATTTGATGGTGCTCCTAGGGATCATGAAAGATTTGGATTTTTTTTTATAACCTAACCCTGACTTGTACTTCTCAACAACTTTGTCCCTTACTTGTTTGGAGAGTTCCTTGGTCTTCATGGCAGTGTTTGGTTAGTGGTGGCTCTTGCTTAGGTGTTGCAGCCTCTGGGGCTTTTCAAAAAGACGTGTATATGTAATGACAGATCATGTGACACTTAGATTGCACACAGATGGACATAATTTCACTAATTATGTGACTTCTGAAGGTAATTAATTACACCAGAGCTTTTTATGGGCTTCATAACAAAGGGGGCGAATACATACGCACATGCCAATTATCAGTTTTTTATTTCTGAAAAATAGTTTTATTATAATTTTACTTCACCAACTTAGACTATTGTGTTCTGATCCATCACATATAATTCAGATTGAAAAAAACTTTGAACTAAAGCCTGTAATGTAACAAAATAGGTAAAAAGCCAAGAGGGGTGAATACTTTTGCAAGGCACTGTATGTCGCTAGGTGCCCTTGTCCACTTCTTTATGTTGGGAAAATGATTAGATAACTAAGGTGACATGTCCTGGAACATTTAAATTATATACTTTTAAAGAAGCATACACCAGTAGCGAGGCACTACTAAGATAAATATGGGGGCAAACCCAATAGTTTAAAATTTTAGTCTCTACAGAGAAATAGCAATTTGGATAGAATTCTGCTGAAAGCTGAAGCTAGATGGATTTTTAGATTGGGATCTAGGGCCACTTTAGGCCTTAATGAAGGTTTCATGTTTCTGTCATTTATACATGAATACATTGATTATTATTGCTGTAGTCTAATGTTTCTCCCTGTGTGCATCGTATTTGGTGATTATTTAATAAATAAATATACCTGAAATTGTCCAAAGTTGGTAATAACTTGCAAAGAAAATTGGCGGCATGAATCTAAATATGTATGGTACAACTGATACAATCGGTAGTTGTTTGCCAATAGATCACAGAGCATGGTCTCTTTGCATGATGGAGCTCCTGTCTGAATAGTTGTTGGCTTCACTGCCACTGTAGTTCCTAATAAACCATTTGTCACGAGCATCGGTCCTGGGTTCATGGGTAAGAACATAGAAGACCAGAACCATGGTCCATAGTAGACTTCCTCTGTAACCTTAGTCATGTTTGTAAATGTATACAAGAGATGTCCTTCTATAAGTGCTCTCCAAGTATTGATGGAAATTACGTATTTGAAACTATAATGCAAATGGTAATGAAAGTGTATTGGTGCTACTGATCATTATACAAATAAAGAAGATAAGAGTGCATCTGACATATGCAAAACAATGGTTAATGTGGTTAGCAGATTCCAGAACACCAGTTGGAAAAATTATCTTGTTAATTGCAGGCAGTGAGATTAAAGAGAAACTGTAACACCTTATATTTGGACAAAGAGTTCTCCAGTTTATCCTACAATTTTGTACATTAAAGCTCAGTTCACATATAAGCCACATGTGACTTACAGCATAGGTCCACTGGTTCACTGTTTTAGGTCCAATTGCAGCCTGAATTTTGGGCAGGATTCTGAAGTGAAACGGACCGAAAGACGCACAGACCTGCTGCAGAGATAAGTGAACCGGCTCCAGAGAGAGCCGGTCAAAATCTCCTGCTATTGCGAATTGGATGTGATAACCCATGTCCAATTCACAATGGTGTGAACCCAACCTCACTTTTAACTTCATTAAAAAAAAGATTTTAAGTACATTTTTTTGTGACATTAACATGTTTAAAGCTTATTTTTCCAGGTTTTTATTGTTTTTAATATGCAGATTTTGTAAATTGCCGCAAGAATGAGCTCTGTATTTGTAAAGGAAGATTTACTTACCCGAAACCTCAGCTCATCCCCACTGCTAGCCCAGTCCCTATACCATCTTCTCCCTCATTCTCCAGCAGTCTAGGACCACAGTTAACCCTTTACACTCATGGTAGCTGCCACTGTTTATTTTAGCCTAAATATGCACTAATCACAGCTTCCTGTGGTGCAATTCTGGCCTTTAAGAACATGTCTGTATCTCTTACTGCCACATCCCAACAGGAATGTAACACAGTTTATATTACATTCAGGGCAGGACTTACCATTGGGCTTGACTGGGCTCAAGCCCATGGGCCCTGCCAAATGGGGGCCCCCCTGCCGAGATATATAGCCGAGTGGACTCGGCTCTGCTCACAGTCACGCCCAGTCCCACCCTATGATGGACATCACACAGGGACTGGGCGTGACCGTGAGCCAAGCCGAGTACACTTGGCTACTCTCTGCTCCGCTCGGGACTGCGACAGGACCCGAGAGGACCCGAGAGCTGCCAGGACTCTGTATCTCGGCGGAACCATTTTTAAACTTCAAGACTACAATGACAAGGCTACAAATGACAAGGCTGCAAGTGACACTGGGGCAAGGCTGCAAATGACAAGGCTACACTGACAAGGCTACACTGACAAGGCTGCAAATGACACTGGACAAGGCTGCAGATGGACACTGATAAGGGTGCATTGATGGGCATTTAAGTTTTTTTCCTTAAAATCCCCTCCTAAACTTCGGGTGCATCTTATACGCTGGTGCGTACGCCGAAAAATCCGATAATGTATAAAAGGTAGGGCCTGGAAGTGACTCAAGCCCAGGGGCCCCCACCACCCTAAGTCCTGCCCTGATAGCCTTTGTAATGAACCAATGTAAAGTTCTTAAAGTGGTATTAAACCCAAATGTAAACATTTATTATATTACAGCTTACCAATCCCTAAATGTGATGGCTGCATTCATTTTCATTTTTAGGCTCTTTCTTTCTTTTATTGTGATCTGCCCGGTAAGTCTTTTGTTTGTCAACAGAACAAGCACTTCTTCAAATGTGTCAGTTAAGAATGTTGAGACAAGCAATTTACCACTGACAGAGGTGCTCAGCAAAGCTCAGATTTTTTTTTTTTTTATTTGTCTAAAACTTTTATCATTAAAGAAAAAAAACTGTTGTATCTGCTTGGGTAACCACAGTGCAAGCTGGAGTTTGGCTTCAATTTATTAGTATTTGTGTGTCTAAAGCTGCTAGTCCATCTAACAACCCCCTTCCCCCAGGTTAACAAGGTTGTCTGCTGTGCACGCTGTGCTTCTTGATCCAAAAGGGCAGGTTAATACAGATGATTTGTTATGCCCCAGTAGAAGTCCATTTTGGATGAAACCCGTTGGGTTTGGTAGTCTATTCCCCATATTGCTTTTAGTTTCATGTGATCACTTTTTTATTCCATTTTTGTATGCTGGTTTTTATCAATTAAAACCTTTTTGATCTGCACCATCAGAGCCCCTATTTTTCTTTATGCTCTACTGATGAAAGTGCTTTTGGGTTCCACCATTGATTCCACTACCCCTACAAGGTTGTGTTCGTATTACCTCCCATTTGCCACCATTGGACTTCACGTTGTGGTGTCTCTGGTGGTTTGAACCATCTTCACGACCGGGACCGGCTGCAGCATTTGCCTTACCTATGGTTGACACCGTATGAAGGAGTGGGGCGCACCCCAAAGCTTCCAGGTTACCTGAGGTCTAGCCACTGCCTGCCTGTCTCATGGGAGTGTCCATGCCTGGTTGACTTGTTGACATACGACAGTCGGGTCCAACACTTCTGGTAAGCGTGCTGTCACGATCGATCGACCGTCCCGATCGTACATAGAAAACTCACCCGCAGGTTTCCTGTACAAGAAGCTCGTCGGTGTCCTTGGACGCGGGCTGGCGCGAACGAACGCACGCGAGTGCACGTAGTCCCTAACAGGCGCACGCGGGTGCGCGTTGACACGAATGAGCGAACGGGCGTACGCGGGTACGCGGGGTCACGAACGGGAGCACGGTTACCGGAGCTGATTACCTAAATAGCCTGTTGGGCGCCAAGAACGGTCGCACGGCGAGTTTGCGTGCCCCCGCCGGTAACCGTGCTCCCGTTCGTGACCCCGCGTACGCCCGTTCGGTTCATCGCGCACCCGCGTGCGCTCATTCGTGTCAACGCGCACCCGCGTGCGCCTGTTAGGGACTACGTGCACTCGCGTGCGTTCGTTCGCGCCAGCCCGCGTCCGAGGACACCGACGAGCTTCTTGTACAGGAAACCTGCGGGTGAGTTTTCTATGTACGATTGGGACGGTCGATCGATCGATCGATCGTGACACGTGCATAAACCATATCATCTATTTTGAAGAAGTTTACAGTCCGATGGTCCTTATGGTTGTGTGACATCCTGTCTGCATTTCACTCATTGTTAACGGACATTTTTATTTTATTTATCACTGCTCTGTATGTGGATGTTTTCACGAGTAGTATGTTTGAGTAATTTAATTTGTTAGTCAGTGATTCTTTTGTGTATCACTGTTTGGATTGTTTAGCGCTACATACTTACCACTATCACTATTTGAATTTTTGTCACATTCCTTTAGTTTTAATTTATTCAGGGAAGGGGCAATAATTACTTGTATTTCACCCTGTACACACGACCGGTTTAACCGTCGGAATAAACTCTGAAGATTTTTCCGACGGAAAAATATAGAACATGTTCTCTATATAAGTCTGTCTGAATTTTCAACGGAAAAAGTCTGATGGGGTATACACACGGTCGTAATATACGATGAAAAGCTCCCATCTGACTTTTTCTGTTGGAAATTCCGACCGTGTGTATGTGGCATTACTGGTCTGAAAACAGAGGAGGGAAGAAGCCTAGAAAACGAATGCAGCCACCACATGTAAGGATTGATAAGCTACAAAATTAAATTTTTGGTTTTTGGTTTAACACTGCTTTAATTTGTAACTAGAACATTCAACTCATTTGTAATTCCACTTAACGAATTTAATCATTTTAATGAAAAGAAAGAAAAACAGAGCAAGAAGCCATTTACAGAAAATATATTACAAAGCATACAAAAGCAACAATAATTAAAACAGATTAAAATGTAAAGATACTTGAAAAAAAGCTTATCGGTAACAGAGGGAGAAGGCGGAGCCTAGCCGAGAGGTAATGCTGGCTTAGAGCTCCATTCTCAGCAGGACAACGGAGCCATATAACGGCGGAGGTAACTTGACCCTCCGCTAATATATCATACCAAACGGTAGATAAATATCCCTACCTTACATTGGTGACATTCGGGGGGGGTCAGAGGAGACTCATGAGGCAGAAAATTAACAAGAAAGCGCCGCCTCACACACACAGCAGTATGGCACTGAAACCCTCCCCCTCTGAGGGGAGACACAGTGAGGAGAACAAACAGACAGCCCCTTCTGCTGCTTTACATAAAGATGTTCTCTCATTAAAGGCACATAGTCTCTCTAACCAAATACCTGAGAAAAATATGTCAGTTCTGGAGAATTTAGAACTTTCCACACAAAAAGACTTATCTCCTCCTGTAACGCTGAAACAAATAGAAAATCTGCTTCAAAAATCACTAAAAACCACTGCAGATATCATCACCACAAATCTTACCAAAGAAATTAGAATACTTAGTCAGCGTACATCAGCACTGGAAATTAGAGCAGACGATCTGGAAAATTATACATCTAACATTGCCTCAGAAATTGATTTTCTTAAAGAGGAAAATGACATATTACAATCCAAATTGGAGGATTTCGAAAATCGTGCAAGACGCTCCAATATACGTATTAGAGGAATACCCGAATCTGTGACTGATTTAAACGGTGCTATTACTGCACTTTTTCAAGAATTACAACCAGCTATCCCACTAGAGCGTCTTGAAATGGACCGGGTTCATAGAGCCCTAGCACCAAAGAAAATAGATGGTCCTCCCCGTGACATTATCGCAAAATTGCATTTCTACCGCACTAAGGAACTACTGCTAAATACAGCTAGAAATAAAGATCCCCTAATTTTCCAGGGTCATAAATATCAATTATTCACAGACCTCTCACAGATTACAGTCAACAAAAGAAGAACCCTGAAACCACTACTGCAAATATTACAGCGAAATTACATAATCTACCAATGGGGCTTTCCTTTCTCAGTGCGTTTTACTTTCCAAAGTCGCAAATATATGTGCCGAACAGCTAAGGACCTGCAAACTACTTTACAGAAACTAGGGATGATAAACACATCAAGTAATGCTGCGGACACTCGCCAAAAATCATCCTCATATGCTGATACTTCCTCCTCTGCTTCCAGAAGAGAAGAAGACTACAATCCACAGAAAAGAAGTCGCATACAATCTCCACCTCCAGATCTGGCTGACACTATGGACTGATAAACACTTGTACTGAGGCTACTGTCTTGCCTTTTCAACAGAATGGCTACTGCCGAGTTTTTTCTCTGACTTCCAATCAATATTTTTATCATAATCTTATTTAAGCAATGTTCCTAATAATTTAGGCACCTTATTATAACTGTTTTTTTTCTCTCTTCTCTTCTTTGTCTCTGAGGTTGCCTTAATCTTTTATTTTTATTTTTTGCTTGAAAAATGAAATTATATGATTGGCTCTTGGTGTCCTGCAGGGAAGTTCCTTGCACCCTCTCTTGCTACCCTCAGCAGCTCGGTGCACACCGGGCAGTTGACAGTGGCTCATGTACCCTTGGAGGGAGAGATTTTCTCCTCCCAACAGACACATTAAGAACATAGATATGTTAAGATATATTTCAATATTGTATATTAATTGTATTTTCTTTTTCAGTCATTATCATCTTTCCCTCCACCCCTATACTCTGGAGACAAATAATTTCTTATATGACACACGTTCTAACATAAACACCAACACATATTTACTTTTCCCAACTCCATGGCCCCATTAAACATCATATCATTAAATACTCAGGGACTAAACGTTCCACACAAACGCACTAAAGCCTTCCGCACATTTTCATCCAAGAAAGCACATATAGTTTGCCTCCAAGAGACTCATTTTGCGTCACAATCCACTCCCAAATTTTTCAGTAAAGACTACCCCCAAGTATACACAGCTTTGGCCTCCTCTAAAAAACGAGGCGTGCTTATAGCTTTCCATCGCAATACACCATTTTCACTAATGAAGGAAATCAAGGATCCAGAAGGTCGTTACTTGATTCTTAAAGGACACCTACTTGATACCGCTATCACCATTACATCATACTACGCTCCTAACAAAAATCCTATTTCTTTTCTTTCTCATTTATTTCAAACTATAGAACACCACAAAATAGGTACTACAATTCTATGTGGAGATTCTAATCAGACCATATTCCCATTTTTGGATAAATCACCAATCCCACAGTCACATACAGCAGACAAACAACTCTTATCAAAACTAATTACAAAACATAACCTAGTAGATACTTGGAGAGAATTGAATCCAACCAAGAGACAATACACACATTACTCGTTCCCTCATCGCTCATTCTCTAGGATAGACCATATATTTATGTCCATAGGGCTAATTCCAGAAATAATATCTACAAAAATTATTCCCATCCCATGGTCCGATCATAGTGCAGGCTACATTACTGTTGCCTCTATAATTCCAAAAAAAAAAAAAAAAAAAGATCCAACATGGATATTAAGAGATTTCCTACTCAAAAATCCAGCTCATAAAAATAATATTGAAATTGCGCTCAAAGATTATATAAAATATAACTCCACACCTGACGTCTCTCCGACTACATTATGGGAAGCACACAAACCTGTTCTCCGTGGCATATGTCTACAGCAAGCAAACATATTCAACAGAGAGCGGAAAATCCTTTGTCAGACTTTAGAAACAAATTTCAATAAATGTCACACAGCATTCCAAAATAACCCTTCTTCTTTATCTAAAATAAATCTTGACAAAGCTAAATTGGAATTTGATCTATTCCTTACTGAAGCAGAGGATAAAACCATCAAGAGATCACAACACAATTTCTATATCAATGCGAATAAACCTCACACACTATTAGCCAGGGCATTAAAATCCTGCCAGAACCCAACGAAACCGATACGTCTGAAAATCTCTAGGGGGTTATACACAAATAATCCTTTAAAAATATTACAAAAATTCAAAACACAATTAAAAAATTTATACTCTTCTAATAATGAGTTGGACCCTTCTAGAGCAAATTATTTTTTCTCTCATATATCTCTACCGACACTATCTAAAACACAAATGGAAATGGAGGAACCAGTGTCAATTATAGAGGTATCTGAAGTTATCAAAAATCTGAAACTAAATAAAAGGCCAGGTCCTGATGGTTTTTCTGTGCTGTATTACAAAACGTTTGTAGAGAAACCCTAACTGCAATTATCTGTATGCTCCCTAAACCTCACACAGACGATTCAATATGGTCTAATTATCGCCCTATTTCGTTATTAAATTTGGACATAAAAATTTTAGCCAAAATTCTAGCTAACAGATTAAATACTATTATAGGCAATCTAATACATCGTGATCAAGTGGGCTTCATTCCATTACGTCAAGCAGGAGATAATATTAGACGCGCAACACCCCTGTCACATGCCGCTAAAAAAAGACGTATTCCCACTTGTTTTCTTTCTTTAGATATTATGAAAGCTTTTGACACAGTATCTTGGTCATATATGAACTATACCCTTTCCAAATGGGGATTCAGCCCTCATTTTTTACGATGGATCTCTAGTTTGTATCAAGATCCCAAAGCTTATATCAGATATGCAGGGTACAAATCGGACGAGTTTAATATACTGAGGGGGACTCGTCAAGGATGTCCACTTTCACCATTATCATTTGCTTTACTCATTGAACCTTTAGCACAAAGAATTAGGATGGAACTCACTATAATAGGTATTGAAATGGGTGGCTTTCATCATAAGCTCTGTTTATTTGCAGACGATATTCTCCTTTTTCTATCTTCTCCACATGTTTCGGCCCCAAATCTTATGGTTGTACTACAAGAATTCTCATTTATTTCGGGCCTTAAGGTCAATATTCAAAAATCTTCAGCATTAAACATTTCACTTGTCGAAAAAGATAAACAATCTTTACAAAATTCACTACCCTTTAAGTGGGTAGATCATAGCCTCCCATATCTGGGTGTGCAGTTTACTCCTAACCCCTCCGATTTATTTGCAGCTAATTACCCAGCTCTATTAAAAAATATTACAAGGTCGTTATCTAATTGGTCATCAATGCCGATATCATGGTTTGGGAAAATATATATCATAAAAATGTCTGTTCTTCCGAAATTTTTATATTTATTCAGAACTCTCCCGATTCACATTCCTGCATATTTTCTTAGGCTGATTCAACAAAAAGTAACGAAATTTACTTGGGGGAAAATAAAACCCAGACTTCACAAAAAACACTTGTTCTCCCCAAAGCTTTGGGTGGTTTGGGATTCCCAGACTTTAACATATATTATAAGGCAGCTCAATTATCTCAATTAACAAAATATCACTCTTCTACAGAGATTCCTTTATGGGTCCTCATTGAAGCTGTAGACTGTGATCCTCTTCCTATAAACAATATATTATGGTTACAACCTGCGGATCGTAAGTCTATAAATAACCCCATTTCTAAGCACTCTCTATCTATATGGGATAGGTATAGAAATTCACATGGTCTGCAATCTCCACAAAATCCGCTATTATCTTTCCACAAGAATACAACTTTTTACCCAGCCTGGAAATATCCCAAAACCTTTAAAGCTTGGTCTAAGGCTGGTATCACTTTTCTATATAATTTAACTTCAACTACATCAATAAAATCTTTTACACATCTATGTGAATTATATAAGCTTCCACAATCAGAAATATTCAGATATCTCCAAATCAAAGATTTTTATACTCCTCTTCTCAATTTAAATGTAAACTTACATAATATTTCTCAATTTGAAAGATTTTGTCTCAAGGAACCACATGCTAAAGGTCATATTACATCATTGTATACACAATTGATATCTAATTCTAATACTGTTATACCTAAATATGTGGCCAAGTGGGAAAAAGATTTGGATTGTACGATCGATTCTAGGTCTTGGTCCAACATATGGTCTTTCACAAAATCTTCCTCTATAAATATATTGGCGTCTGAATCATCATATAAAGTTCTCACACGCTGGTATTTGGTTCCTGCGAGAATCGCCAAATTCTCAACAGACAACACTGGCCTCTGCTTTGTGGCTGTCCAGAAAAAGGTACCTATATACATACCTGGTGGCATTGGTCAATTGTACAATCATTTTGGAAAAAGATCTTTCTAATAATTACAAAATGTTTTGATCATCCAATTTTTCCAGACCCAATTATAGCTCTCCTTAATTTAAAACCAGCCTTTCTGAATCAGAAACAATTCAAATTAGTTCTTACACTCCTGATAGCCGCAAAGCAGACTATAGCCAATGCGTGGAAAACAGATGTGGTGAATATTGCAGAAACCAAACGTAGAATGAATCAATCTTTCATCCATGCTAAAATGGACGCTATAGATAAAAACCAAATGACAACGTTTGATCAGTGGCGGCCCGTCCATAGGGGGCGCCCGGGCGCCGCCCCCCCTGTGTGGTAAAAAAAAAAAAAAAAAAAAAAAATGTAAAAAAAAAAAAAAAGTTTTAAAACTGGCCCTTTAAAAAAAAAAAAAAGTTCTTTAAGGAAGTGCTCGAGCGCCGGTCACACTGCACGCCGGGAAACGCCACGCCAATGCAATCATGAGATTGCAGGCGTGGCGCTTCATTTGCGGGCGTTTAGCCCGCCTCAGGGCGCTTTCTGAAGAGCTGAGTAGCTTCCGCCCGGCGCTGTAGTATGTGTTACTACGGCCGGGCGGGCAGGTTGATTGACATCTGAGTTGACTCAGATGTCACTTCCTGTCTTCTCTCTCCCATCTCACCTGAGAGAGGAAACAGGAAGTAAGAGGAGTAGAGCGGTGTGAGGAGCGGCTGCGGAGAGCACACAGTCAGGTAAGGTGTGTGTGTGTGTGTGTGTGTGTGTGTGTGTGTGTGTGTGTGTGTGTGTGTGTGTGTGTGTGTGTGTTATTTTTAAAACTTTCATTCATATAATGCCTGGCGATCAAGAGTGCTGGGATTCACGAAAGGAGGAAATGGTTAAAAAAAAAAGTAAAGTAGTAATTGTTCATAATACAGTCATGATGGGCATTATGCTTGATGTGGACCTGCAATCAGGATCGTGCTGCAACAGATAAGACCTGGGACTTAACTCAGGACTTGCCAAAGTATGAGGATAGCCCCATGAGAGAACAAGTGGTGCGGGATCCCCAAGGGCTCAGAGTATTATTCCGAGGCCTGTATTCACAAGGGACCCCCTTGCAGCTAGGACTTTTCTTTGTCCACAAAGGCAGCTTCTGTGTTTTACCTGGAGTATTAGATTATGATAGCTTTGTCCTCTATAGCAGAGTTGTGTTTTGGGTCTTACTGATCTGGCCAGTAATTCAATAGCTCATTCTACTGTTTGAATTCTCCCCAGCCTCTTACATCTCATGGCATCTTCAGCACCAGGACCTCCTGATATGGCTTCACCATGAGCTCATCCTAGCCACAGCTGGGTATCAGCGGAGACTTTTTAGGGTGTGATTGGGAACTCTGAAGGGGAAAATCTTTCCTCTGCAGTTCTGAAATAGGCCTGTGGGCAAAATACTGGTGTGTGTGTGTTCTCAGCAGGGTCAGGCTTTACAAAGCACATTCGTTATTTGTGCACGAGTTGGTTTTTGTGATGATGAGAAGTGCAGACTGTTGAAATGTGGCTTCTCCCTGTGCAGGTGTTGGAGTGGTTTGGTGTTACTTTACCTGCTTACTTTGTATTGGTTTCCCTGCTCAGTCATGGATCCATTACAGCTGTTCCATGTGTTGTGTTTGTGCTGACATAAGCATGGTTGCTCGGCTGTGCTGTTTCCAACAAAGTGACCTTCTCCCCTCTAGCTATGAGTTTTACCAGCACTATTTCTTATAGCTCCTGGCTACAGTATGATGTGCTGCTGCTTCTGGTGGCTGCCATCACATCCTTCATCGAACTGCGGAGCCCACTGACTGTGCAGACTCACATGGATTGCAGAGTGCTGTATTGATATCTATATGTATAGGTGTACTATTATCCAGGATTGCAGAGTGCTGTATTGATATCTATATGTATAGGTGTAACATAATCCGATATTTCAGAGTTATATATATGTACCATTATCCAGGATTGCAGAGTGCTGTATATATATCTATTTATAGTATCCATGTGAGTCTGCAAAACTTGGATAATATCACATCTATACATAGCTATACAGAAGTCTGCTATCCTGAATAATGGTATACCTATAAATACACAGTATATATCTATACAGCACTCTGCAATCCTGGGTAGTGGTACACACATATACACACAGATGTGTCTATCCAGAAGTCTGTAATCCTGAATAATGTTACACCTATACATATAGAACTCAGTAATTCTGAATACACAGCTACAGTGTTACACTACTGTTTTAATATATACAGTTTCTATACAGCTCTCTGCAATTCTGGGGCAATGATACGCCTATACACAGTTATACACAGGTATGCCTATACATAACCCTGTATTTCTGGATACATAGATAATGTTAGTACAGTATGTCTATGTACACAGCTACTGTATTTGCAGGACAATGAAATTCTGGATACACGCCAATATCATTCTACAAATTCTGGGTGTGGCTTATGAGAAGTGGGAGGGGCCAACCATGGATGGGCGGGGTCTTGCGCCCCCCCATCCTAAAACTTCACCAGCCGCCACTGCGTTTGATATCATATGGAAACCCTGGATTAAATATTATACGTCAGATAATATTGACAACCGAGTTTTATTGTTATGGTGATTAAGATTTTTTATAGAATTACAACATTAGATGATATATAAAACCTCCTCCGGAGAATTATTCCCTCCCCTTCCCCTCCTATATACCTTTTATGTTCTTCCCTTACTATATAATACTTACTATAAACATACTTTAGAAGTTATGGTCAAAACTTTAAAATCATATATTTTCTTTTAGACATATTTATATTTTCTTGGGATCAAAATGTTTAAAACTCAGCTATAAGAATGTTTTCAAATTCTAAAATATATAAGGCCATTTATTGTCATTCCCACGAGAATATGTTGAAATTCTTCTTTGCTTTGTATCATCGGTACTTCAATATGTCTATTGTATAGTCTTTTTATTTCTGGTATCACATAATTTGTCTTATATTCTGTACATGTAATTTATTTTAACATAAAATAAAATTTTTGAACGAGAAAAAAGCTTATCTAATCTCTGGTTCAGTGCAGAATCTAATATACTCATAAAGTAAATCCAACTTGAAGTTTGCAAGAGTCACTGGCCCTCAGAAAGAAAATTATTGGTATTCATGGTAGTTTTGATGGCAAACCAGAGCCTATAGCTGCAAAATGTAACCATATTTTCTTGTCCATTGACAGGGTGTCGCATAGCCAACTCTACCCAATCAGAGCATGGGAGGGACATACCTTTAATGCCAACTATTCTGAATATAGTTATATTTTCATCCTGCAGGCCTCATGGAACTTGTAATAGAGGCGTATTGGTGTCTGACTGGCATCTTCCCATAAATTAGTGTACCCAATTTTGATTAAGGGAACTTTGTCACAGCAGGAATTATAGATTATGTATAACTAAAAATAGTACATACATGAGCACTGTTCTCAAACATCCATCAAATAAATGTGATAAATTAAACAGTTCTTTATAAGTGAATATTGTCCAAATATGTTGAGATGCAAACTTCTTAAAACAATAATCATCACTTTTGCCGCCGCCTCATGTATTTATGCATGTTGATAACATCCCCACTCCAATCAACTCTCCTCAAGAGAGAATAAATTCAGTTCCTCTAATCTTCCCTCATAGCTGAGCTCCTCCATGCCTCTTATCAGTTTGGCTGCTCTTCTCCGCACTTTCTCCAGTTTTTCAATATCCTTTTTGTGACCTGGTGCTCAAAAATTATACTACATATTCCAGAAGAGGTATTACTAAAGATTTGGATTTGTAGTGGAGCAAAATTATGTCTGTCTCCCTCTCGTGTATACATCGTTTAATACAAGAAAGTATTTTGCATGCTTTAGAAAATATATTTGCATAGTTAATAATAAAAAACAACCATAAAGGGTTCAAAGAATGGCATATATTCATCAATTAAAGTTGTACGATTCAAAGCCCATTCAAAACCCAAAGCCCATAGGATAGAGACAACCATAAAATGTAGTCAAGTGGTAGATATCTGTACTGCTCAATATATTTCCACAATTGTTAACTTCACTAATTGCATGCCAAGTAAATTAATAAGAAGGGTGGAAGCTATTGAGGGCATTTAAATCAGGAACATATCCCACAATAAGTTTCTAAAAATGTAGTAGAAGTGACCAAAAAGTACATGGATGTGTATCAGAGAACAGAATGTGGAAAGTTCAATATGGGCTCTATTATAGATCTATGAAGATGAGTCCATCCAAGTTTTTCTGTGTTGAGCCCCGATGAAAGGCTTGTAGTGCTGCCCAAAATGTGTTGGCTGTTTTTGTAGGACTTTTTGTATCCAACAATTAAAATGATCTTGGACTTTATCCAGTTGTGGTCTGGAGCTCCTTTCTGTATTTCTATGATTTGAGCTCCCTAATATGATTGCCTTCATGCTCAAAAGGTGGCAGAAGAAGATTGGGAGCAAAGAAAATAGCAAAATGTTGGAAAAGACTAGCAGTGCACAGTATAGTCAGTAATTATAGAAAATCTGATAGGGATCTTCAGAAAGTAGCTTTGATATTTAGTACAATAAGAAAGCCATTTGTAAGAAAATCCCTGATATATCCTAAGAGATGCCAACGTCAGAACTATTTATTTATCTTACCCTCAGTCAGTCAATAACATTCACAGCCACAATAAATGATTGTACAGTATTATTAGACCTGCCAAAAGTAATTTTCCAAATCTAGTGATGGCAGAAACCTTTCCAAGTTTGATCTCCCAAAGGTTTGGCGAATTGCGTTCAAAATGTAGCTAACTCAAGCTTAGAGGTGAATTCCTTTGAAGTCTATAGGAGATTAACCTTGCTGACCATTGTTAAGGGCTAAACTAAAGGTAAACAGAAAGTGGGAACCATGGCATCTTTATAACCAGTTTCATTCCCTCACGGGTACCATCTCAAAATGTATAAGATAGATAGTACCCACCATAGAAGGTGTGGGACTTTTAATGCACCATGTAGAAAAGTAATAATATAACATCATAACAACATATATCCAGTTTTATTATACTGGCCATTAAAGTTAAAATTGATCAACCATTGTATAAAAATACACACCAATTACTGTATATAAAATCCTAAAGTTAGCTTTGTTGTGAATTCATTAAGAAAAAATCATAATAATACATTTAATATTTACTGTCAGAGAGCCTGGTAACATTTAAATCAGCAAACCAAAGGACCACTTTCCCCTCCCATCAGAATGAGGTGACCAATTTATATGACCCCTTGAAAAGCTGGGCTGCGACAAACAAAAGTCTCAAGCTGACTCAGACTGGAGCCACGATAACTTTTAAGTCAAGGAAAGTTTAAATAAATAAACCTATTGTATTAGAGAGTGAACAGATATCCTAAAGTCAACCTCAATATGGACTCAGATGCCAATGAGACAATGGCTAAGATACGAAATGGAGATCTCCCCCACAGGGCAAATAAGACACCTCTATTAGAAAAGTAAAACAATGGGACTGTATGCATGAATGTTCACTGTTCATTTGAAGACACTACGAGGAAACATTGAAAATTGTGTATTTTTTTTATCATAATATACGTATATTAGAAGCAGGGATATGATATCTTACTATAGTACAATTGTCTCAAAACATGCTGTAAGATTCATATACCAGTATCATCCATATTTTTCTAAGCCATTCAAATTATACATGGGTCAACAAGGAGATATTGTGGTTTGGTACCTAGTGATCTGGGGAAATTTGTCATGGAGAGATTGTATATGAAAATGTGATCATAAGTAGAAGTGTTTTAGCAACAAAATAGTATTATGAAAAAACATATAATCATGATTAGAATTGTATAAGAATTTAACCTAGGTTTAGATAAACAAATATTGATAGGATACCCGAATTCTACGTGTATCCATATAGATAATAATTGTATGTGATTTGTTTGATATATATCTAACCTGTGTCCTTTCTAAATGGACTAAAGATTAACAGATATACATTGATATACATATATATCACCATTTTATGCAAGTGATTATTGAAATTTATGTTAAAGCGTATTTTATATTATGCCATAATTCTTGAACACTCGAAATATATTCGTTAGAACATATATAAACAACGAACGTATATTATAGAAATAAAAAAAGATTAACTTAAAGGAATAAAACACCAAACACAGGTGAGACACCTGGTGGTTGAAGGTGTAATTACCTTAAAATCACGAGACTCCCGGGAAAGCTAACCATTAAGTCTGTCGGCCAATGAGGAGGGAACACATACCCTCTGGGCAGAACTTAGTATAATTTTATGATCCTTTTGTTTAAAAGGATATTTAAGAAACTAGAAAGAAGAAAAAGAAAAAGGAAGCTCGGAGGAGAGCTGGGGGGGAGAGAGTCAGGGGGAAGCTTAGGGACCCCCCCTGAGAAGGGACACTGGAAGACATGCATGAATACACATTTTACATTCATGAAGATCCCTGCTCCTTGGAATGTTGAAGCCACGGCAGCCATCTTAAAATTCCTGGTAACTAATACTCCACACTAATAGCCATATTGGAAATGGGTAAATATATGTTTATCATCTATTCTATGTTCTCTTAAATATTAATTTTTTGAATGTTCTATTATTGAAAATATTTCTCCCGAATCAATAACCGCCTTTTAGATTTTTTCTCTAAATTTATTTTTCATTATAAATTTCTTTTTGCATAGATGCCAATTTTGTTGACAAACAAATGTCCAATTTATTTCACATTGTTAACCACTTACTTACCTGCAGTATAGTAACGGTTGGATGTGTGAAATACAGACATTCTGTTTAATTGTCAAATATCAAAAGGTTATTGATTCTACCGAGAAATGATAATGGTGATAATTGTGTCCAAGGTACTACTACGCCCAGTTGGAGGGTGTTTCCAGTAATTGTCAAAATGATAAAGTAATGCAATCTGTATTTTAATATTTCATGTAATTATTTGTTTTCTGTCAACCAATAAATGTAACTATTTTGTATGATCACTCGACTGTGTCATATAGACTGATTCTGTATCTTAAAAATATCTTCGTTAAAAATTACTTAGTAAATATTGTGCGGGAAAATTCCTTAAAAAGCACAACAGCTTTATCCTTCAGATAAAATGTAATTAATCTCAACACCCGTGCTTATCGTCGTGTTTCATGGTCCACTGGAGGTACTTTGGGACTGGGTGATGAGGTTTATTGTATACTGTAAACCCTTTCAGTGGATCTGTGTGAGATAGACACACATATTAAAACACATATTATATCAATTCATCAAGAAACTTTTGTAGACATTCATAATACCATAATCCCCCCTCCACCTCCCCCCCTCACTGTGCTTCTGGGAGAGGGTATATAAGATGCAGATGTCACGTGGGTTCCGATCCAGTATGATGTGCTGATTACATCATCCTGATCCTCCTGACCAGCCCCCAGGAAGGCTATGGCCTGGGGTGTGGATCCACCTGACTTTAATGCCTTAGAACTGGCTAGTCCAAGGCAAGGAAACTAACGGAGGATTCTGAGGTGGTTGGGTGCCGTCTCTGGTTCAGGAGAGACCAAGTGTACTTCGAGCATTCCAGGGGAGGACTCTTCAGAAGAACAAGGGTTGGTTTTCTTAGCAAGAGCCTGGAAGGGCTGAAATAACTGAGAGAATCCGATCTTGTGGATATCGCCAAGCAGGCTGAAAGATCCAGGTATCCTACAAGTGTTCTAAAGCTTAGTTTCCTACATTTCTACAACAACGTCTGTGGCAGAGACATTATCTTGTACATTTCTACAACAACGTCTGTGGCAAAGACTTTGTTCTTGAGTAAGCACCAAGTTGGCTGCTAGGCCTTGTGAGAGAGGGACTGTCCAACTTGAGTGACCATCCAGCTGCGAATGGCTATTCTCTGGATGCAGTCAAAGTAAGCAAGTTCTTTAACGTTTTTGGACTTTGACACTAATGCCGCGTACATACGATCGTAATTCTCGTCGGAAAAAGCTCTGATGGTTTTACCGACGGAATTCCGCTCAAGCTGTCTTGCCTACACACGGTCACACCAAATTCCGATCGTTTATAACGCTGTGACGTACAACACGTACGACAGGACTAGAAAAAGGAAGTTCAATAGCCAGTAGCCAATAGCTTCTGTCTTGTAGTTGAATCTGAGCATGCGTGATTTTTGGCGTGTCGGAATTGCATACACATAATCAAAGTTTTTCCGTCTGGAAAATTGAGAACATGCTATCAATTTTTGGCTGGCGGAAATTCGGACAGCTAAATTCCGATGGAGCATACACACAGTCGCATTTTCCGATGAAAAGCTCTCATCTGTCTTTTTCTGGCCGGAATTCCGATCATGTGTACGCGGCATTAGAGTACCTGAACTTCCTTTTCCAACCCTCTGATCCCAAGTTGAAAGACTGTTCAGTTTTCAAATAAAATTCATTCAAGTGGATCTATTGTCAGTCTCAAGTTACTGGGCCATCTACCACGGCACATCCCCTAGACTTGCAACAAGGAGAATGGAGGGTAACGGTAAGCCCAAAAATAACCAGCAGATCCTTCGGGGGTTAGTGCTACATGTGGGGGTTCATCCGGGATTTACCGTTACTCCGCAAAGAACTGTACACGTGGTAAAGCAAGGACAGAGGGTTGTGTTTTTTTAACTGCGCCATCTGCACCATCTTTACTCGGACTTTCACTGAGGTGCATAAGCGTTGGAGGAGCCCTTGCCGAAAAGCCAGCGAAGTTGCGCAACTCAAGCATCCCAGTGGGAGGAGTCTGAGTTGTTCTTTCCTGCATGAGGCACCATGTGAGAGTGTGTTGCGGAAGGAGGAAAGACGAGTTGATATTTTCTCTCAGAGTGTTGGAGAAAATTTCTTTAAGGGTGTACCGTGCTCCGGGTATGCAACCTGTGTCAGGACCCAGGATGCCTCTTGGAAGGGGTCCCACAGGAATACAACAGCCTGGTACTGTGCTCACAGACACGGGCATTCGCCAGGGTGGTTCATACTATACACCGCTGGAGACATCGAGGGTCTGGGTATGAAAGTGTGACAGCCTGGTCACCAAACCTCGGCCATTCTCTAGATGTAAGAGGTGTGGAGAATACACTTTTAAAGTGGAGCAGTCAGTCGCATCACCAAGGGCCTCCCACGTGGACTGGGCCACGGGCGTGACAACCAAGGAGTCAGCCATCCTTGCCGCTCTGGTGAGGCCTTCCACTGTGGTGACACCTGTCGTCGTTGACATTCCCGAGAGAGATGCCACTGCGTCTACCACTGAGACTGCTGAGGAAACTACGCTGGAGCAGATAGACACTGCTTCTACTACTGTTACTGAAATCACTATGCCTCCTTTGGAGAAAGCGGGGCACACAAAGTCTTCCTGGAACCGACATGGAGGTCTGCCACTGAGTCCGGCTGGATCCAATCGGCGGAAGAAGGTTGCTACGGGAAAAAGTCTGACTGTGTGTACACCCTTAGTGAATTATTTACCGGCAGAGGAACATAGAGATTCAGAGTTAGAGTCTCTGTCGGATATGGAAGATGAGGATATTTTGGGGACATTGTCTCAGGAGTTGTTGTGGGCTGGAGGGGATGATGTAGCCCCCACTTGTACAGATATTTTGGACTGGCTATCTCTAACCTCAGGGGATGGAACGTGGAGTGCGGAAAATCCCATCACGGTAAATGTGCCTCTCCCTAAACCCATGAATTTGCCCACACTTAAAAGGGACTATGCCACACTGGTACAACGGTCCCCAAACTCCTACATACCACCCGGGGAAGGAAGTGCCTGTGCATTACCGAGACTTGCAAGGTCACAGAGACTTCTTCACAAGAGAGCAGCTAGTGAATACAGGTTGGAATTCAAAGGGACATTATGACTGTCATTGAAAGTGTAGCAACGACACTTTGGACAAGGTGTCTGTCATGTACAAATTTAGTTTTTGCCTCAGAACAGTAAAGGGGTTCTGAGGGTTAATTATGTAGGTTTAACTTTAACATCAGTTTGGCTGGGCTGTATTAGAGTTCTGCCTGGTCATGTGTACAGTTAAGTGCCCATGACAGGCTCAGAACCAGGCCTGGTTGGACACTTTGGGTATCATCGTTCCCCAGAAACCAATCAGTGGGTGTGCCGGGCCTCGCTGAGAAGTCTGGGGAAGGGTACTTAAGATGTTGAAGTCACGTGTTCTGGGGTCATTAGTGAGGCCATAGCGTCCTGTTCCTGATTCTGGACTGGGGTAGCCCCGCGAGGGGTCCCGGTCACAGGAGCGTGCATCGCTCCGCAACATGCTTCGGTTGACTAACCCCAAAAGACCCGCCTGGTCTGGGGTAAGGATCCGTCTGGCATCCCAAGAAGTGCATGGTTGCTGGGTTGTGAAGGACACTAATGAATCCACACTTTTGCAGTACTGCCAAGGAGACAGAGAACGTTCCAGTTACTGAGGAAAAGGTTCCTGTTCACTTTCCTTTACAAATGACTCAAGGTCAGAGATTTCACAAGTTCTGGATCAAAGTGCTGACTGCCATAATCTCTGGCTAGAGATTTGTTCAGCTTTGAAGCGCCCAGCTGCGAGTGGCTACTCTCTGGGTGGTATTAGAGACTTTCTGATGATTAGCAGTTCAAGGTGCCCCAGTTTCTTCACCCTTGCCCTCTGTTCCCATACGAGACTGTGTTTGTTGGATGTTACCCCAGCAGCCTCCAAAGTTGTTAGGTACTAACCCTGGGAACCCCTAGACGTGAAAGAACAAGCCAAGCGGAGGTAAATCGGCAAGCCCAAAAGTTAAGGCCGCCCTGCCAAGGGTTATGGCCTCTACAAAACGAACCGTGAGGCCTGGTACAAGGACGATGTTTGGAGCTATTTAAAGGTACCAAAGCCGCTCCAGAAAAAGGCTGTCTCACCGGAGCTTTATGAGCGGTTTGTCAGATGTCTATGGCATTGGAGCTATGGTCGGGATATTTATGAGGACAGAGTTGTGATCTGCAGACCAGATAAAGACAGTGCTGTGTACTTTATTACTACTGTGGATGCACAGGGGAAAGATTTAACTTTAACTACTGGTGAACTGCTTCTGAGTCAAGACTTTGAAATTTGCAAGGAGTGTTTCTCTTGGTCTTTGCCTCTTTGCAAAATTTTCTTCAAGCTACTGAACTATGGGGTAGTTACACAGAGTCAGTCACACAGAGAAAAGGATCATCCGCATGTCAAGAACATTTAACCTGTTTTAAAGTTAGAGACTGCACTTCAGCGACACATACTACGGACTGGCGTGAGTCGGCACAATTAGCACTGTTTAACGGGGGGAAAAACGGTTTTAGAGTTTAAAGGAGAGGAATCCATGGAGACTGATGGAATCCTGCCTTCTAATAGTTTAGGTATAAAGTACTGTATATATGTTCTTTTCCAGGATTCACAGGAGAGCATCTATCAAACCGCTGGAGAATGGGTGGATTAGATAGACAGGCTTGGGTGGTAACTTTAATGTGAGATAATGCAATATGGAAATTTTACTATTGTTTCCTTTCCCCTTTTTCCTCATTCCCACCCTAACATTCAGGTACTCTAATGATTTTTTTTGTTAGGACTAGTTGTTAGCTCTGGGTTTCTTTTTTCCTGTCTTTCCCAGACAATGGGGACATCGTCTAAATAAGCAGGGGGAGTGTGTAGCAGCGGCTCCTGAAGAGCAGGCGCTATGCGGTTTTTCTAAAATTAAAGTTGCCTAAACTGCAGTTTGGTTTGGGTGTAATTATCTAAATTGGGCCTCATCATCAGTCTGACTGGACTGTGAGATGTTCAGCCTGGCCACAGGGGGCACTGTCTCTTCTGGCATTCACGGAACTGTGGTCTGGTCAGGCGCCTAAGTTACTCTCTCTCTGAGCCCACCCAGTGGGAGTGGCGCTCTCGCTGTGCTTTTGGGAGAGGGTATATAAGATGGTTTCGGTCCAGTATGATGTGCTGATTGCATGGTCCTGGTCCTCCTGACCAGCCCCCAGGAAGGCTATGGCCTGGGGTGCGGATCCACCTAAATGTAATGCCTTGGAGCTGGCTAGCTCAAGGCAAGGAAACTAAAGGAGGATTCTGAGGTGGTTGGGTGCCATCTCCGGATCGGGAGAGACCCAGTGTACTTCGAGCATTCCAGGGGAGAACTCTTCAGATAAACACCATGTATGAGTTGGTTTTCTTAGCGAGAGCCTGGAAGGGCTGAAGTAACTGAGAGAATCCAGTCTTGTGGATATCGCCAAGCAGGCTGAAAGATTCAGGTATCCTACAGGTGTTCTAAAGCTTAGTTTCCTACATTTCTACAACAAAGTCTGTGGCAGAGACATTATCTTGTACATTTCTACAACAACGTCTGTGGAAAATACTTTGTTCCTGAGTAAGCACCAAGTTGGCTGCTAGGCCTTGTGAGAGAGGGACTGTCCAACTTGAGTGATCATCCAGCTGAGAATGGCTATTCTCTGGATGCAGTCAAAGTAAGCAAGTTCTTTAACGTTTTTGGACTTTGAAACTAAAAATACCTGAACTTCCTTTTCCAACTCTCTAATCCCAAGTTGAAAGACTGTTCAATTGTCTTAGTTTGCAAATAAAATCCATTCAAGTAGATCTATCGTCAGTCTCAAGTTACTGGGCCATCTACCACGGGACATCCTCTAGACGTGCAACAAGGAGAACGGAGGGTAACAGTAAGCCCAAAAATAACCAGCAGCTCCTTCGGGGGTTAGTGCTACACGTACAATGAAAAGTAATAGACCCCTAAAAAAATGAAAACCCCAAAAATGTTTTTCTTTGAAAGGGAAGTCTTGAAGTAAAATATTGCTGTGGATGGGATAGCGACCAAACTGCCGACTGACCTTAAATCAACAAAAAATAAAATGAAAGATAAAAAAGCTCCTCAATATAAAGACTCAAAAAAATCCAGCTTAAGGGGTGATTGCCCAAAGAGATAGCAATCAGAATTACAGAAGTACAGTTTCCTGTCTCTAATTTCTCCCGATGCACTTTCAACATTCCCTACAATAGATTCCAATACAATACACAATGTTTAGGTAGGTGGCACATGTCAAAGTAAAATCCACACGAATAGCAGGACCAAAGGTTTCCCAGCAGCATATTGCCCAAAGCATTCCACTGCCTTCACACTACTTCCGCAGATCTAGCCACCTTCTTCCATTGCTTTGTCGTTCAGTTCTGATGCTCACATGCACATTTCAGGCACTTTTGGCTTTGGACACAGGTCAGCATTGACACCCTGACATCCAGCTTGTAGATGCCTTTCTAATAAAATAATTAACTGCAACAGAATGTATAAACAACTGACTCCATTTTAGATTCCCCTTCATTTTACATAAAGTAGAAATTAACTTTTTGTATGTATGAGATGTGCCATAAACAAGCTTAACTAACAGTTTGCATAGAACCACACCCTATGAGTTACTGTGGTTAAGACGCTTCCCGGAGTAACATCCTGAGTCAGAAAGCCATCAGCTATGTCTTGTTATCTAATCAGCAGTCTAACTCTTGATAAAAAAAGTAATGAGTGTAAGATTGTATAACCCTAAGGCACATATTTTTACTTGTATATAAGCTACTACTGTAAAATTAGACACTCAGGCTTGTTTCCCGTGTCTTATGTGGTGTCTCATGGATCCGAGGGTCCCTTAACATTATTCACTTATCCTGTCAGTGGTCTTAAAGTTATGGCTGATCGGATAGAGAGATATATATATATATATATATATATATATATATATATATATATATTGCATCTGAAAAGTATTCACACCGCTTCACTTTTTCCACATTTTGTTATGTTACAGTTTTAGGCCTCGTGTACACTGCTGCTGGTAAGTGAACGTTTAGGAGCAGTTGAGCATTTTTTTCATCTGCTTCTGAACTCTCCTCTGTTATCTTATCAGTACATGTACACAGGGTTGTTTATAGTGTTTCTAGGCAGTTGAGTTTAGAAGCATTTTTTTAATGCAAAAAAATGGGTTCAGGACGGATGTTCAGAAGCATTTGAAATGCCAATTGCCTGTAACTGCTTGTAAACTCATGTAAAAGCTGTAACCTGAGTTTAGGCATGTTTTCGTTTATAAGCGTTCCTAAAGAGGAACATGTAAAACAATTTTCACCACATGCTGCTGCCTGCAAGGGGGTGGAGGGAGAGAGAGAGAGAGAGACAGAGACAGAGATAGACAGGCACAGAGAGAGGCAGGGAGAGAGAGAGAGACAGAGACAGAGAGACAGGCAGAGAGAGAGAGAGACAGAGACAGAGAGACAGGCACAGAGAGAGGCAGGGAGAGAGAGAGAGAGACAGAGACAGAGAGACAGGCACAGAGAGAGGCAGGGAGAGAGAGAGAGAGACAGAGACAGAGAGACAGGCACAGAGAGAGGCAGGGAGAGAGAGAGAGACAGAGACAGAGATAGACAGGCACAGAGAGAGGCAGGGAGAGACAGAGAGAGAGACAGAGACAGAGACAGAGAGAGAGACAGAGACAGACAGAGAGACAGAGAGAGAGAGAGACACAGAGACACAGACACAGA
Source organism: Lithobates pipiens (assembly GCF_037356315.1). Lineage (NCBI taxonomy): Eukaryota > Metazoa > Chordata > Amphibia > Anura > Ranidae > Lithobates > Lithobates pipiens. The sequence continues at coordinate 595,032,504 of NW_027507758.1, read as the reverse complement.
GAGAGAGAGAGAGAGAGAGAGACACAGACAGAGAGACAGAGAGAGACAGAGAGAGACAGAGAGACAGAGAGAGACAGAGACAGAGAGAGACAGAGACAGAGAGACAGAGACACAGAGACACAGAGAGAGAGAGACACAGAGAGACACAGAGAGACACAGAGAGAGACAGAGAGAGACAGAGAGAGACAGAGAGAGACAGAGAGAGACAGAGAGACAGAGAGAGACAGAGAGACAGAGAGAGACAGAGAGACAGGCATAAGGAACATAAGGAGGACAGTTTCTGCACACCTGTGGGACATCATTTCTCACAACCGGACCACAATATAGAAGGCTGCAATGTTTTAGTTCTTAAAGGGAATTTCATAACTATCCAGGAAAGGAAAATGTTTGAGCTAAGAATGATAATTCTTTTTGACATAATAAACAATGGCCTAAATTTAGATATTGGTTTCCTAAACCACTATACTACAGTTTTATGATCCCCTCTGTGACAGTGATCCCCCCTCCTCCAGTCTATAGCTTTCCCTCTGTCTTATCTCACTTGCTGATAGCTTTATTACCATTGCCATACTATTGATTTGTATGCGTTTGGTTTTTCTTTTCCCTTTCCCTTAGAGATTTTTTTTTTTTTTGTTTTGTTTTAACATTTTACCTTCTGCTAAAACTTTTGTAAATCAGTCCTGCCTGGACCTTGAAGAAGGGAACACACCCCGAAAGCTCGTCCATGAAAAATGATATGTTAGTGCAAATAAAAAAAGTATCACAGACAGTACTCAATTTTCTTTGGACCAAGAAACAAAGAGTGCATTTTTCATCATCATGAAGGAGAAGTATCAGTGGGGAAACAAATCCGGGAAGTGGCTGGCTAAAATCCTGCGGGAGGAGAAAAATGCATCCTTTGTTTTGAAAATAAAAGATGAGAAAGGTGAAATAGTCCATTCATCCTCAGATATAGTGAAGGTCTGTCATGCATACTATAGCAGGTTATATAATGTGAATCAGTTGGAAGACCTTACGGGGGGCAAAAGAAAGATCTTACTACAATACTTTCAGGGCCTGGACTTCCCAAGTGTGCCTTAACCACTTGAGATCCGCGCTGTAGCCAAATGACGGCTACAGCGCGGATCTCCTTTTCCGGGACGACACCAATAGACGTAGTCCCGTGTACGAGCGGCCTGAGGGGCGCGCGCGGCGCGTTCTGTGATCGGCGAGTCCATGAGACTCGCCTGATCACCGATCCGTGCAAGGGGTCGATCCCGACCCCTTATCACGTGATCAGCTGTCAGCCAATGACAGCTGATCATGTGATATAACGGAGCCGGTAATCGGCTATTATTCCTCCTCGCGCTGACAGCGCGAGGAGAAAAAAAAAAAAGCCGATCACCGGCGGCCGTGATCGGGACATCAGTCCCGATTACGGCCAGCAATGCAAGCGCCCACCTGCCCCCTGCCAGTGCCCACCTGCCCCCTGCAGTGCCACCCTAATTAAAAGTAAGTGCCCCCCATCAGTGCCACCCAGCAGTGCCACCCACAGTGCCTCAAAGGTGCTGCACCCCAGTGCAGCCCATCAGTGCCCAGCAGTGCCGCCCATCAATGCCCAGCAGTGCCGCCCATCAGTGCCACCTATCAGGGCCACCTATCAGTGCCCATCAGTCCCATCTATCAGTGGTACCTATCAGTGCCCATCCGTGCCACCCATCCGTGCCATCTTATCTGTGCCCATCTTTGCCCATCGGTGCCGCCTTATCTGTGCCTATTAGTGCCGCCTTAACTATGCCTATCAGTGCCCACCAGTGCAGCCCATCAGTGCCCACCAATGCAGCCCATCAGTGCCCACCAATGCAGCCCATCAGTGCCCACCAGTGCAGCCCATCAGTGCCCACCAATGCAGCCCATCAGTGCCCACCAATGCAGCCCATCAGTGCCCACCAATGCAGCCCATCAGTGCCCACCAATGCAGCCCATCAGTGCCCACCAATGCAGCCCATCAGTGCCCACCAATGCAGCCCATCAGTGCCCACCAATGCAGCCCATCAGTGCCGCCTAATCAGCGCACTTCAATGAAGGAGAAAAATGACCCGTTTGCAAAATTTTATAACAAACTATTAAAACATGATTTTTTTTTTTTGCATCTTTTTTTGTTTGTTTAGCAAAAAATAAAACTCCGAGCTGTAACTAAATACCACCAAAAGAAAGCTCTATTTGTGGGAAAAAAATGATAAAAATTTCATTTGGGTACAGTGTTGTATGCCCGCGCAATTGTCATTCAAAGTGCATCAGCGCTGAAAGCTGAAAATTGGTCTGGGACTGAGGGGGGTTTAAGTGCCCAGTAAGCAAGTGGTTAAGAGGAATTGGACCAGTTAGAATGCTCAATTACACAGAAGAGGGTAATAAAGGCAATAAGAAATATGGCAGTAGGGAAAAGCCCAGGTCCTGGGGGATATACTATTATGTATTACAGAAGGTTTCAGAGACTCCTATTACCCAGGTTGTGCAAATATTTAACCACTTGCTTACTGGGCACTTAAACCTTTGAGGCAGATTGGGTGGCACTGTAGGTGGCACTGTGGGTGGCACTGTGGGTGGCACTGTGGGCACTGACGGGGGGCACTTACTTTTGCTTTTTATTTTACTTCAGGATGGCACTGCGGGAGGCAGGTGGGCACTGGCAGGTGGCAGGTGGTCCCTTGTATTGATGGCCGTGATCGGGACTGATGTCCCGATCACGGCCGCCGGTGATCGGCTTTTTTTTTTTCTCCTCGCGCTGTCAGCGCGAGGAGGAATAATAGCCGATTACCGGCTCCGTTCTATCACATGATCAGCTGTCATTGGCTGACAGCTGATCACGTGATAAGGGGGGGTCGGGATCGACCCCTTGCACGGATCGGTGATCAGGCGAGTCTCATGGACTCGCCGATCAGGGGGCGCGCAGGCCGCTCGTACACGGGACGACGTCAATAGACGTAGTCCCGGAAATGTAGGTCCGCGCTAATGCCGTCATTTGGCAATAGCGCGGATCCCAAGTGGTTAAACAACGTAGAGAGGGGGCAAAGTTACGAGAAGAGTCGTTACTAGCCCATTTGACTCTTATTTTAAAGGAAGGGAAGGATCCAAAGGTCCCTACAAGCTATAGGCGAATATCTCTGTTAAATATTGATGTAAATATTGTAATATTTGGGGGTTATTTTAGCTTAAAGGTAGAGCTTACCAGTGAGCTGAGTCCACGCCAGATATGCCGGTTTAAGGGCTTGTAGGCCCACTTTTATTAAAGAAAGAAAAGTCCGATAACAAAATAGTTGCCCACACAGGGGTTTCAGCTTTCCACAGCAATAATGTACGTAGAACCAAAAATACCAAGCCACCTGGCTCTCTTTAGCAGCACTGCTGCTCAGACTTTGGCTGCAGCCCTCTTGGCTCTTTAACAGAGTTCCTGTTCACCCAGTACCTCAGCACTCTTTACTAGCTTCTTTTTTTCAGCCCACAAGCTTGGACCCTCTGTCTACTCTGACAGACCGACCTTTGTTTCGACCCAGAGGGCGGAACACCCAAGTTACTTTTGGCACCTCTGTGCCAGATACCATTTTCAGAAGTACCCTCCTGTCCAACCTCGCTTCTCCTAACGGGGAACTCCACCCAATGCCTCCTTTGGTGTCTCCCTCTAAGCCTTACTGTCACTCTGCTATGAGCTTTGATGCAACCTTCCCAACTTTTCTTCCGAGTGCATTTCCATAAGCACTTCCTCTCCTGAAATCTTAATGGGTTCCAGTTGGTCTTTCTGCCAACCCTTCTGCCTCCACGCTTCAGGTTCCCAGGTTTCCCCAAAACTCTCTCAGCAGTACTGTTCTGAGACTGTAGGGGGCCTATTTCTATAGTGTTTAGAACGGAAACCCACCTCTTATTTCTGGTACCTGACTCAGCAGTCACTAATTGATTACCAGGTTTACCTGTACCTTTGGGCACCACATTATCATGTACCATTAACACATTATTTGGTTCATCATTGACAGACATATTCAAACCAACATTAGACCTCTCAATGTTGCACATGTCACCAATGCCTTTTTTTTCAAAATTTGCTAGGGCAGAGTCCACAGAGGGCACACATACTGGAGGGCCGCCATCACCCACAGGAACCTCACAGAATGCCACCTCCCCTGGGTTTACCCACTCTGCAGGCAGCTGTCCTACCACTTGACCCGTTCTGATGCTACCTGTATTTTTATCCACGCTCCTTGCCCATTCCCCTGTCCCGGGGACCTTATTTTCAACTTCTCCAAAGTCTGTCTCAAATATTTCTTCTGCACGTAGTCCAGCAGCATACGTAGCAGCAACTTTTAACAAAAGTAGCAAATTTAGGAATAAACCATTCCTGTCCTGTTTTGCTTTGCTCTGTACAGCCTGCCATACAGTGCTCCACCTAGTGGTACTGCACAGTACCAGCCCATCAGACTGTGGAGGAGACACACTAGTATAGATTGGCTGTACATCCCAAAGTTCAAGCATCTCTTTTAATGCTTTGGTTAATAACCAGGCCCTTGACTCCAGACCTAAGTCCTTCCTGGGGATTTTCATGACACTGGGGATGCTGAGACTTGAAAAGTTGCAATGGTTAACGGAACCTCCTCCCGGCTGGAGGTAAACGCAGCCTGGTGCTCCACCAGAGCGCTGCCAATTGCTGGACTCATACCCAACTTCTCAGGCTCAGCATCAGTGAACTGCTCCAGAACATTACCAGTGACAACGTCACGTTGACACTCCATGCCAACCTCAGTTTTGTGGGTCACGGACAATGTCTCTGCTGTGCCCTTATTTGGTTCATCCTGCTCACCAGGGTTAACCCCTGCAGCAGCCACCGCGCCCTCAGGTACAAGCTGTTCTGCAGCCTCCCCTGCTGGTACAGCAGAAACCGTGTCCACCTTATTTTTGTGCATAAAAGCCTTATCTATCAGGGAGATAAGATTTTTGCTCCAACTATCCCAATCTGTGGTATGTGTGCTCCCTTCTGCGGTACTCCTCAGCACTGATCCATCTGCCCAAGGAGGCCCATAAGAACAGACTGGCTTAGCTGCAGACTCATTACACCAGTCATTGTAAATTATGTCAGACTGTGGCAGCACAGGTTGCAATACACCATATTCACCACCTTTCTCAGCTTGCATTTCATAAGCCTCACACACTTTTGCATTTTTCACAGGTTGTGTTAATCCACCATTTACCTGCACATTTTTAGTACTAGCAGCTTGCACTAACACATTACACAGTACAGTTCCATTCTGTCCCACCAGAGTGACATTGCAGTTGTCCAGGGCAACCTCTGACTCCAACACATGAAGTTCCCTGGAGATTCCTGTGGACAACTGTGCTTTCTTACCACCAGTTGCTACAGGAAACGGCCCATTTTTGATAACCCCAGGTTCTTTTAGAGCAAAAGTTTTCCCAACAGCATTAAACTTTTCATTAACAGTAATACTTATAGCATTTTTCGCATTTGTAGGCTGTCCTAGCCCATGGTCAACTTGAGCCTGATAGTCACTAGACACAACACTTTTAGTCATCAACACAGGTTCTATTTGGATTTTAACCCTTGCATTCCCACTATATAGGGAAAAGTCATTCTCAAGTGCACATTCAGTGGCCCCACTAACTGGGGTCACTCTCACCTCGTCATGGACAGTCTCGTAACCAGTCCTTTTATACATGAAATCAGCAGTTCCAGCCATCATTTCATTAAAGACAGTCTTACCCACCGCAGTAGTTGGTGTCACCATCTTCATTTGAGTACGTCGTCTTATGCACCAGTCCTCTGCTGCACTTTTACTGGCCAACTCCTCCTGGTGGCCATGGGATGAAACTACAGCAGGCATCTCCCACCGTTTAGCACCCCCTGCAGGCACAACAGGAAACTTCTTGTTGCTAGGGGTGACTGCAAACATATTTTCACCGGAATCTGGGCCTACAGACAAAACTTTCTCAGCAACATTATCTCCAGCCGTATTCCACAACCTAGGGCAAGAAAACATGCCATGCCCCAGCTGACAACATTCCAGGCATGGTACTGGATGATTTTTTCCCAAAGCGATTCTCTCCTGGTGATTCCCAGCTGGCCGGAATGCACAGGCCTCTTTGTGGGGACGCTGAACCAAACCTCTACTGCAGCTCCTTTCAGGCATAAATTTCACTCCGGTTGCCATGGGAGACCGCACTCTCCCAGCAGAACTTTGCTGGCTCTCTCCAACATGATAAATTGGCTCCTCCTTAAGCCGCTTTCCACGATCCTTAGACATAGCCCATGGTACAGAGACAGCCCGACTGGCTTCCTCTGCGTTGCTATGGGCAACCACTCTCATCCTCAGCCTTTGATCAGCCTCTCTCCTTGCATATAGCATGGGCTTCTCTCTGCTGGATCCCGTCTCATGCTGTGACACATTCACATCTTTCACAATAGCTGTTTTAACTGCATCAGCTTTGCCAGGGGCAACAACAGCCCTCTTCCAGTTATGGACATCCAGCGGCTTTCCCCTTGCACTGAGGGTTGGCTTCCTTTCCTCTGTAGCTTGGTTCAGTGCTGCTAAATGCCGCTTGCACCAATCCACTGCAGATTCAAATGCTGGTGGACTCTCCATAACAGCAGTCACCTGTGCACTCATTGCACCAGTGTTGCTAGGGACAACCCCAGCCATTTTTCTCCTTGATAAACTCTGATCAGGTATGTATGGGGCTCGTTCAGGCGGTAACAACCCCTCCAACCACAGAGCTCTGTCTCTTTTAAAGCAAGTTGCTTTTCTCTTCATGCAAGCTTTCCTCACCTGCACATTGCACACACTGATTGTGCTGTCTCATGCACACAAACACAGTTCATAGCAAGAGAAAAAAAAATAAAAATTGGACTTTTCATTCACAGGTACACCACCTGCAACATGCAATGCCTTTTGCCTGGCTGCACTTCCACACACAGCCAATAGTTCCTGACTTGAACTTACTGTAGAGCAAGGACCCGGATTCCACCGTCTTCTGCCCGCATTCGAACACCACTTGTAATATTTGGGGGTTATTTTAGCTTAAAGGTAGAGCTTACCAGTGAGCTGAGTCCACGCCAGATATGCCGGTTTAAGGGCTTGTAGGCCCACTTTTATTAAAGAAAGAAAAGTCCGATAACAAAATAGTTGCCCACACAGGGGTTTCAGCTTTTCACAGCAATAATGTACGTAGAACCAAAAATACCAAGCCACCTGGCTCTCTTTAGCAGCACTGCTGCTCAGACTTCGGCTGCAGCCCTCTTGGCTCTTTAACAGAGTTCCTGTTCACCCAGTACCTCAGCACTCTTTACTAGCTTCTTTTTTTCAGCCCACAAGCTTGGACCCTCTGTCTACTCTGACAGACCGACCTGTGCAGACATGCACACTTCTTCTCCCTTACACGCCTGGACTCCTCAGGAGGGTGGAGCCCAGAACCATGGTCTTGGCTCTGTTTTAAACCCAAGACCCACCTGTGCAATCATCCAGCCAGACTTCTGGCTGTTCCCAAAACCCGGTCCCAGGATTGGAGATTCCGTACTACCACAATATATTTGCAAAGATATTGGCCGACAGGCTGAAATTTTTGATGCCTAAATGGATTCATAATGATCAATGATCAACACCTCATACATGTGTTATGTCATTGGCCATGTGGTGGGACTATGTTTGCCCAGCTAATAATTATTTTGTGGCTGCAAATTTGACCTAAAGGTTTGCGAAGTTCGCCTTCCATTGAAGTCAATGGGGCCCGCCGCGAACGTTCAGTTTCGCGAACGATCGGCCGCGTTCGCGGTCCGCGTTCGCGAAACGTCCCGTCGGAAGTTCGTCCATCACTAGTTGAGATAGAGTTTGCACTAAGTAAAGTAGAGTTAGGTAAGATGTTATGGATCCCACAGTCATACCAAGACCTAGCAAAAAGCACAAATCCACTGACAGAGAATGCTTTCAGAATATGGGATAATTTATGTACCGTATTTATAGGCGTATAACACACACTTTTTTCCCCCTAAAATCAGGGGGAAATCGGGGGGGGGGGGGTGTTATACGCCGATCCCCCGCCGTTCCTAACTTTCTCTGCCGCTCTCGGCGGCTTTCAGGTATTTTCGTCCGTTCTCGGGTATATTCGGCCGTTCTCTGCTATTTTCAGCCACATTCAGCCATTCTCTGTGGCTTTTGGAAAGCCGAAAGCTGCCGAGAACGGCCGAGTGCAGCCGAAAATAGGCGAGAAGGGCTGAAAATAGCCGAGAACTGCCGAATGCGGCCGAAAACACCCGAAAGCCGCCGAGAACGGCAGAGAACGAGCGCCACCGAGATACACAGGACATCTGCTCTGTATCTCGGTGGCACCATTTTTAAAATGCAAAGACACTGACAAGCCTGCAAATAACTGACAAGGCTTCAAACGACTGACAAGGCTGCAATGGAAGGCTGCAATGCAAGGCTGCAAATGACACTGATAAGGCTGCATTGATGGGCATTTAAATGTAAGTTTTGTAAGTTAAACTTCCCTCCTAAAAGTTTTTTTCTTTTAAATTCCCTCCTAAAGTTGGGGTGCGTGTTATACGCTGATAAATACGGTAAGTATTATGATTGGGAGCACAACTCACCTTTTGATTTCACTATTAGATACAAATTATTTTACACCTGGGAATTACCTGTATTTTGTTAGATGGGTAAAAAAGGAGACTATACAGCTACAAGATGTGATGATGCGAGATAGTATTTGCTAATTTTTTGAATTAAAAATGGGGCAGTATGCCATTGGATAAATGGAGATATGCACAAATACAACGCTTCTCACAAATTATACCACAGCCACTATACGTGGAAAAAATTGACTTAAGCCAATAGAAAAATTGTTTCGTTCCCCGTCTAGTGTTCAGCATAGTATTTCAAAAAGGTACTAATGAAAGAAATAGAACCTGAATTTCCAACCTATCTTCGGAAGTGGGAGTAAGAACTGGGGGGGAAATGAAATGAGCACCAGAAGAGGATAATATTAAAACTGGCATGTTGTATCTCTAGGGATGTTAAGACAACACAGTGGCACAGTGGTGTAGTGGTTAGCAATCTCACCTAGCAGTAAAAAGGGTCACTGGTTTGAATCCCAACCATGACGCTACCTGCCTGCGTGGGTTTCCTCTGTGGTACTCTAAAGACATATAGGTAGGTTAATTGGCTTCTGTCCAAAAAAAATATTGGCCTTGTATATGAATGGGGACCTTGGATTGTGGGCTCCTTAAGGGTAGGGGCCAATGTGAGTGTGCAATGTACAGGGATAGGGACAGTTGTAGACACTCACTCAAGATGGACTGGTGTCTTTATTCAACCTTACTAACTATGTAACAACAGAAATGAGATTTAAATTCATAGCTAGGTGGTATTTGACCCTGATTAGAGCTCTGCTTTGGGGCGGATGCATCCCCTCTATGTTGGAGGGAGTGCGGTTCGCCAGGGACTTTTGCATACCAATGGTGGGAATGTATTAAGATACAGGCCTGCTGGAGGGAGATCAGCGAGGCTATTCAAGAAATAACAGGGGAATATATGCAGGTTGAACCCTGGGAATGTTTATTCCATAATACTGTTAAGTCTATATCACAATATAGGAGGTATTTAGTACCACATCTGTTAAATGCAGCTAAGGGCTTGATACCTAGATACTGTCAAACACCAAAAAGCCCAAGTTTGAGGGAATGGATAATAGCGACTGACAAGATTTGTTCCATTGAAAAGACTACACATGAAGGGGAGGATCGAATAGAAAGATATGACGAAACCTGGAAAAAATGGCTAGATTTTAAGACATCGGAGAAGTACTTGGAAAGTGTGATGTAGGGGAGGGAGAATATACAGAAGAAAAGAAGAGGGGGGAGCTTGAAAATTACAATACTGAGACTATGGATGGTGTATCTATGTATAAGGGTGGTGTCTGTAACAATGTCTTTTTCTTTTTCTATGAAAATTAATAAAAATGATTGAATAAAAAAAAAAACTTCTGCTAAACTCAGTATGTAAAAGCTGTTAAATGGATGTTTATCAGCTGTCAGTTTCCAGCATTCAGAAAAGGTTTTCAAATGCCCCATGTACATGAGATCTTAATGGAATAAATTCATTATTTTCCTCAAAATTCTACAAACAATACCCCATAATGAGGACGTGAAAGAAGTTTGTTTGCTACAGGCTTTACACACCTATTTTGGATAGTTTATCCCATTCTTCTTTGCAGGACCTCTCAAGCCCCATTGGGTTGGATAGGGAGCATCAGTGCACAACCATTTTCAGATCTCTCAAGAAATGTTCAATCGGGTTCAACTCTGAGCTCTGACTGGGCCACTCAAAGACATTCACAGATTCCATAGCCACTCCTTTGTTATCTTGGATGTGTGGGTAGGGTCGTTGTCCTGTTGGAAGATGAACCTTTGCTCCAGTCTGAGGTCCAGAGATCTCTGGAGCGGAGCTCTGGAGCATACTTGTCTCAAGGATGTCTCTGTACATTGCTGCATTCATCCTTCCCTCCATCCTGACTAGTGTCCAAGTTCCTGCCGCTGAAAAACATCCCCGCAGCATGATGCTGCCAACACCATGCTTCACTGTATGGATGGTATTGGCCAGGTGATGAGCAGTGACTGGTTTCCCCCAGACTTGCCATTCAGGCCAAAGAGTTCAATCTTTGTTTTATCAGACCAGAGAACTTTGTTTGATCTGAGAGTCCTTCGAGTGCCTTTTGGCAAACTCCAAGCAGGCTGTCGTGCCTTTTACTGAGGAGTGGCTTCCGTTTGGCCACTCTACCATCCAGGCCTGATTGATGGAGTGCTGAAGAGATGGTTGTTCTTCTGGAAGGTTCTCCTCTCTCCACAGAGAAATACTGGAGCTCTGTCAGAGTGACCATTGGTTTCTTGTTTACCTCCCTGTCTAAGGACCTTGTCTCCCGATCACTCAGTTTTGCCTTGGGGCCTGCTCTAGGAAGAGTCCTAGTGGTTCCAAACTTCTTCCATTTATGGATGATGGAGGCCAGTGGCCACTGTGCACATTGGGACTTTCAATGCTGCAGAAATATTGATGTACTCTTCCTCATATCTGTGCCTCAATACAATCCTGTCTCAGATATCTACATACAATTCCTTAAAATTTATGGTTTGGTTTGTGCTCTGACATGCACACACATGCGCACCGCCGACGATCCGTTCCCACTGTAATTGGACACAGCAGGAGCTGATCTGTAGGTACCAGGGACTCGATGTTCTGCCAACACCCGCCGATCATTAGGCAGAAAACCAGAAAGACAATCTGCTTATGTAAACAAGGCAGATTGCCGTTCTGTCCACAGGGAAGGCATTGATCCTCTGTTCCTGCAAAGAAGGAACATGGATCAATGCCTTCCCCTAGTGAAAGCACCTCCCACACAGTGCACAAACACTGGCTAGGCACACAGTTAAACCTTTGATCACCCCTGTTTGTTTAACCCATTCCCAGCCAGTGTCATTAGTAAAGTGATAGTGCATATTTTTAGCACTGATCCCTGTATTAGTGTCACTGGTCCCCAAAAAGTGCCAAAAGTGTCAGTTAGTGTCCCGACTGCCTGCCACAATATTGAAATAAGTTACTGATCCCTGACATTACTAGTAAAAAAAAAAAAAAAAAATGTAAATAAATAAATAAAAATATCCCATCGTTTGTAGATGCTATAGCTTTTCCGCAAACTAATAAATATACGCTTATTGGATTTTTATTTACCAAAAATAAGTAGCAGAATTCATATTGGCCCAAATTGATGAAGAAATTTAATTTTTACATTTTTTTTATTGGATGTGTTTTATAGCAGAAAGGAAAAGATATTAGTTTTTTGTTTTGTTTTTTCAAAATTGTCAGTCTTTTATTGTTTATAGTGCAAAAAATAAAAACCGCAGAGGTGATCAAATGCCACCAAAAGAAAGCTCTATTTGTGGGGAAAAAAAATACATAAATTTTGTTTGGGTACAGCGCTGCATGATGATGCACTTGTCACACTTGTCAGTTGAAGTAACGGAGTGCCGTATCGAAAAAAAAAAGGCCTGGACATGAAGGGGGAAAATATGTCTCAGAGGGTACGTATATATATATATATATATATATATATATATATATATATATATATATATATATATATATATATAAAGAGATTTTATATATATATATATATATATATATATATATATATATATATATATATATATATATATAATAAATATTGCTTAGGTAGTTTTATAAGTATAAAACTTGTATTATATATTGCACTTTTCCTTTAAACTGAGTGCATGCAATAAACAAGATTATTTTTTTTCCTCCCAACGTCCTGATATAACATCCTCCAGTGCTTTGCAAGTATCCAATTTACTGTCATCTTCTATATTTGTATAAGTTTTACACATCCAATGTGCATTCATTTCAATTTACATTATAAAGTCAAAGTAAGTTTTCCATCCACAAATAACACACCTGTCATTTTGTTAAGCACAGTTCTGACAAACGGCTGCAAAGATGGCAAATTCAACAAGGGAAGACTATTCTGAAAAATATTTTATACAATATATTCTTCCAATGGCTTGTCCTGGAATCTTAATATTAGCTGGTCTGGTGATACAGCTATTTATTGTGGCTGTTCATGTCATTGACTGGCTGAAGGGAAGACCAGTAACAGGTGCCGACCAAATTTTCACCTCCTTCGGGATTTTAAGAATCCTCTTTCACATTACTAGCTTATTGCATTGCATTTTAGTGCTGTACTGTTTTAATTTCCCTAAAATATTTATTATATTTACTTTATATACTATGTATTCCTCCGCCTTCTCCAACATCTGCTTATCGACATTGCACTTCATTTTCATTTATTTTAAGATCTCCACCGTTCATAGCATCTTCTCCCTACGCTTGAAGGCTATCATATCAAGAAGGCTCATCTACCTGATCATTGCTTGTGTGCTCTTGTCTTCGGGGTACTCTCTCGTGTTTGTTCTGATTACACCTATTATGTCTTTTTGCAATTCAACACAAGTTTATATATCAGACTATGGAAAAAATATAAATATATTATCATATTCTAATTCATCTTTGGATATTTTCCCATTTCTAATAGTCTTCGTAGTATCTGTACTTCTCATAATTTTGCTTGGCAATCACATAAGTAGAATGAGCAGTTGTGGAAATGGAACTAGCAGCACAGACGTCTACCATCGGACTCTAAAGTTTATAGTTGTCTCTGTCCTGATCTGGGCTTTTGTTTTTATAATAGGTAAAGTTAATGAATTTTTGCTTTTGGACCCTATATTGTCATTATTTATAGCTAACATTTTTCCAACTCTACACTCTGCTTTGTTCATTTATGTATCAACTAAACTAAGAAATCAGTTCTTCAGGATTGTCCATTGTGAAATTGACTGCTTGTTCAACAGAACTAGACCTCCCTCTAAAGAGGTGATGGAGGTGACCCTTCAGTAACTTAAGGAACATGTTAAAATGATGAGCAATCTTTTGTTTTTTATAAGTTATCAAAATGAGCACTTTACCTATGTGTGGAACTGAGAGTTTTCATCTTTAGGATTATTCATTATGGAGCTGACTGCTTGGTCAACGGAGAAGCTCCTGGACCTCGCTCTAGAGAGTTGATGGAGATGACTCCTGTGTGACTGAAGGAACATCATAAAATTATAAGCAATCTCTTCAGTTTGACAAGACATCAGAATGAATTATACCCTATGTGTGCAACTTTTTTTTACTGTATTTGAAGCAAAGTCTTTACATATGTCTGCCAAAGGATGTCATTTCCTCAAGGTCCATTGGGATAGCAACTATATGAATGTGGCATTTCAAATATAGGCTGGTTTGACTTTTGATAATATTAGCACCCATTATACCTGACTGTATGTAAAGCTCCTGTTCCATGGTAGCTGGTGGTCTTATTCCAGCATTCTGGTTTTGACTGAGCTGCACTCTCCCTTTCTGACTGTCCACCTGCAGAGAGATGGATATAGACACAGCCTCTGGGTGGAGAACAAACCTGTTTTAAGCCTGCCAAGCCCTTAGTGTTATGCTTGTGATAGTTTTTGAAACACATGTTTCAAGCTCCCTGTTTTCCTTCCTTGTTCTTGTACCTTGACCTTTGCCAACCCCGCCTGCTAGTTTGGATTTCCCTGTTATCAACCTTGATTTGAACTCTGGCTATTCTCTAAACTCTGCCTGCCTTTTGACCACTAATTTCACTCTGACTACTCTCTGAACGTTGCCTGCCTTGAACCCGTATCGCCATTGGAATACTCTGCCTGTCTGCCAACCACAAGTACCTGTTTTCTGTACTTAGCTCACACCTGTTCCGGCATGGTAGCCAGGCACTAAAGAATTGTGTATAAATGGGGTAACCAAGTATCAGTAGACCTGCTTGCCTTATGGGAAAGGGGGCTGCTATAGGTGAAGAACACAGAGCCAGCTATAGTGACTTACCATCAATGCTAGGGGTAGACATGATAGGCTGTCAGTGGTACATACCATGTTTATATGTTCCCTCTTTTTACCTCTGTTTTCTTGTAAATTACTGTGATACAGATATTGAGATTAATGGGTTGGTGGTTGCTTGGAGTAACATTGTTGCTTGGTAATTTATGTATGATTTTAACACGTTGGTTATTTTTTATTTTGCGTGATTATGTCACCGGGGTGCGCATGTGATGGGGGTGATTTTACTTTTGGGTTGGCATTTTATGTTGGAGTTGTATTCTTCCTCATTGTCTAAATAAAGGTAGGCTATGACCCACCAAAATATTGGTTATAGAATAAAGCATTCCTGTGTGAAAGAAATTGTAAATCCTGTATATAACTATTTCATTTTATACTGCTTTGCTTATGTATTGCACACTGCACTCATTGTATGCATTGGCACTAATAATGTTTTGATTACATATATGTATTCTTTTCAGTCCTGATAAGAAATTGACCTGCCTATGTTACCCCCCTTGTTACCATAAAAGCACAATTGTAATATTAACATGATACCTACGTAAGCACGTGTATGAAAAACATACATTGCAGACTGTATTATTTTGTGTCTGTTTCCTACTGCAATAGTTGTTATTAAAGAGACATTAAAGCTTTGTTTTTGTTTTTTTGGTTATTTATTCAAATAACAAACATGTTATACTTACTTGCTCTGTGCAATGTTTTTGCACAGAGCAGCCCCAATGTTCTGCTCCAGGCCACACCTCTTCAGCAAGTTCCCCCATGACACAGACCGTGTGATCTCGGCCCCACCCTCTGGTCCCTGGTCATAGCATTTGCTTGACAATGCTATTTTGACAATTTCCCAATTTGCTATCAATCTGCCCAGGGAGGAGGCAGACGCTGCTCTCATGCACATCGATGGATTGGATCAAGCTCAGGTAAGAATAAGGGGATTGGGGGGGAATCTGCAGCACAGAAAGTTTTTCACCTTAACCACTTCAGCCCTGGACCATTTGGCTGCCCAAAGACCAGAGCACTTTTTGCGATTAGGCACTGCGTCGCTTTAACTGACAATTGCGCGGTCGTGCAACGTGGCTCCCAAACAGAATTGATGTCCTTTTTTTCCCACCAATAGAGCGTTCTTTTGGTGGTATTTGATCCCCTCTGCGTTTTTTATTTTTTGCGTTATAAACACAAAAACAGCGACAAATTTGAAAATAAAGCAATTTTTTTTACTTTTTGCTATAATAAATATCCCCCAAAAATAATTAAAAAAACGATTTTTTTCCTCAGTTCAGGCCAATATGTATTCTTCTACATATTTTTGGTTAAAAAAAAACGCAATAAGCGTATATTGATTGGTTTGCGCAAAAGTTATATCATCTACAAAATAGTGGATAGTGTTAAGGCTTTTTTATTATTTTTATTTTTTTTACTAGTAATGGCGGCAATCTGCGATTTTTATTGGGACTACGCCATTATGGCGGACACGTCAGACAATTTTGTCACCTTTTTGGGACCATTGTCATTTTTACAGCGATCAGTGCTATAAAATTGCATTGGATTATTGTAAAAATGTCACTGGCAGTGAAGGGGATAATCACTAGGGGGCAGTTAAGGGGTTAAGTATGTCCTATTGTGTGTTCTAACTGAAGGGGGTGGGGACTGTGCAAGGGAAATGACAGATCGCTGTTCATACTCTGTATGAACAGACGATCTGTCTGTTCTTCCCTCAGAGAACCGGAAACTGATCTGATCCCGCTTCTCCGTGTGCTCACGAGTGATCTCGGGAGCCTGGCGGTCGAAGAACGTGGAGAAGCTAATATAAACAAGCTTCTCCCTGTTCTGCCTAGTGACAGTGTCACTGATCTCTGCTCCCTGTGATTGGAAGCGGTGATCAGTGACGTGTCACGCGTAGCCACGCCGCCCCCCCACAGTTAGAAACACTCCCCAGGACACAACCGCTAGTGGTTAACCCCTTCACTGCCAGTGTCATTTACACAGGAATCAGTGCATTTGTATAGCATTGACTGCTGTATAAATGGCAATGGTCCCAAAAATGTGTCAAAAATATCCGCCATAATGTCGCAGTCACGATAAAAATCGCTGATCGCCACCATTACTAGTACAAACAAAATTATTAATAAAAATGCCATAAAACCATCCCCTATTTTGTAAACACTATAACTTTTGAGCAAACCAATCAATAAACGCTTATTGCGATTTTTCTTTTACGAAAAAATATGTAGAAGAATACGTATCGGCCTAAACTGAGGAAAAAAATTTTTTTTATATATTTTTGGGGGATATTTATTATAGCAAATTGTAAAAATTAATGTGTTTTTTTTTTTTGACAAAATTGTCACTTTTTTTTTTATAGCGCAAAAAAATTAAAACTGCAGAGGTGATCAAATACCACCAAAAGAAAGCTCTATTTGTGGGAAAAAATATTACATTAATTTTGTTTGGGAGCCACGTCACACGACAATTTTCAATTAAAGTGACACACTGCTGAATCGCAAAAAGTGCTCTGGTCAGGAAGGGGGTAAATTCTTCCGAGGCTGAAGTGGTTAAACGATGCTTGATTAGTACTAAGGAGCCCAAAGTTTGCCAAGAACATATCCCCCGCACCATTACACCACCAGCATACAAAGGAGAACAAGGAAGCGGACCAAATGATATGCGTAAAAGAGTAGGACATTTGTCTCATAATAATTTATATTTGATAAAAAAAAGTAATATACGACACATATAATTAAATATCTGCATAGGGTAAAATATTAAATGAAAAACTTTATTTCATATATAAGTACATAATTCATAAATAATCAAAAAAATGGATAGCACATGATACATATAGAAAAGCCCAAAGTTTGTTAGCACGTGATTGGAATATAATCAATTACATAATGCATGAACAGAATCCACAATGATGTGGAAAGATACAGTATACGATTTGAACACGACATCTGTTTCGTCACTTAATGTCACTCATCAGGAGAAAGCCTGTACACCAGCAGGATAGCTCTGTAATGATATCATATGTATTTCTAGTTGGTCTAATATAGTCACAAGTGTGAAAAATATAAAAATTAATAGGAGTAAAGCGCCCTATATAATACTTACAGGGTATCCATGTGCAATTGATACAGTAATGAGGGTCATGAGTATCCCCACATGGAGGAACATCTTTTCTGGGAGCCGAGACGGTGTGTTAGGCAACAGACAGACAGCCCAACAGGTAACCCTCCAAAGGACGGTCATGCATCAGGCTGTGATATATGAGTAGTGATGTAAGTAACTCAGTTAAAATAAACAGAGTTACTTAACGCAGTTACTTTAGAGGGTAACGAGTAATCTAACTGATTACTCTTCCCCTCATGGTAACGCCGTTCCCATTACTTAGGTGGCGTTACCGCAATTAAATCCTGTCTAGACCGCCCCATCCCATCCCGCCTATCCAGAGAGAGAGAATGTAGAGAGGCGGTGCAGACACTGAAAAATAAAGTCAGCTCGGCAGTCTGGCGGACAATCCGCCCCTCTGTGTGCCAGTCCGCCGGACTTTTGAAATTAACAGACTTGCCCACACACAGAATAAAGTCCATTTGTTTTGAACTTGACTCCAAATAGACGGGACTAGCGAAGGAAGTGAATGTCGCTGCCTCCATCGGCAAGATTGACACCTCGCGAGCCCCATCGCCTGGTATGGATTTAAAGGGGAACCCCTACGACGAAAAAACGGCATGGGAGTCCCCCAAAGTCCATAGCAGGCCCTTATCTGAGCACACAGCCCAGCCGGTCAGGAAAGGGGGTGGGGACAAGCGAGCGCCCCCCCTCCTCCTGAATCGTACCAGGCCGCGTGTCCTCAACATGGGGGGTGCTTTGGGGGTCCCCATGTTGATGAGGATAAGGGCCTCTTCCCGACAACCCTGCCCGTTGGTTGTCGGGGTCTATGGGCGGGGGGCTTATCAGAATGTGGGCTTCTTCTTCTTCTTTCTTCTTCTTCTTCTTCCACGACGCTCTCTCCGGCCGTAATGGCAGGGACACGTTGTGTGGAGACTTATATGGCATAAGGGGTGGGGTCATCCGGGGATGCTGGGACTGTGACATCATAAGGGGCAGGGTCACCACGTGACAACACCTGATGGCCCCGCCCCTTATGCCTATATAAGTCGCCACACAATGCGTCCCTGCCATTACGGCCAGAAAAAGCATTGTGTCAACATCGGAAGGAATAAGAAAAAGAAGAAGGCGGCGGTGGCAGCAACAGCTACAAGACCGGGCCAACGCTAGTAAAAGAGCTGTAAGAAGATAGTGGAGGCCCGGCAGAAGAAGCGAAGAGCGGGACAAGACCCCCGAAGTCGGAAGAAGACCCCGGGATGGTGGCAGCGATGAAAGGGAAAGCCGGGCTCCTCCACTAGTAAAAGAGCTAGCGGTAAAAGAGCAAAAGATAGCGGAGGAGTGCGGCGAGAAGACCTCCAAAGTCGGAAGAAGACCCCTAGAGCTGTCTAATAGTACTTTAACAACCTGTGTTGTGTTTTTTTATTAACACTTTTTTCCCCAGGTGAATGGGTAGGGGTACATCCTACCCCATACTCATTCACATAGGGTAGGGGGCCAGAATCTGGGGGCCCCCTTATGAAAGGGGCCTCTGGGATTCTGTTAAGCCCGCCGCCCACAGACCCCGACAGCCAACAGCCAGGGTTGTAGGGAAGAGGCCCTTGTCCTCATCAACATGGGGACAAGGTGCTTTGGGGTGGGGGGCCGCAGGGCCACCCTTCCGCAAAGCACCCCCCCATGTTGAGGGCACGTGGCCTGGTACGGTTTGGGGGGGGGGGTGCTTGCTTGTCCCCAACCCCTGTTATGACCGGCCGGGCTTACTTTTTGGGAGAAGTAATTTGTAACTTAACTAATTACTTTTTTAAAGTAAGATGACCAACACTGTATATAAGTGAGTGTGTGATCGCAAAAAAACAAATTGGGGCTGTAAAAAGTAAATAAAAATGTAAAAAGTGTGTGATATGTGTATTAAATAACTGTGTGTGAGATCCTTAGTAGGGAAAAAGGGAAAATGGTGCATGAAAGTGTATAAAATAGACCAAATCACATAAAAAGAAAAGGTGAAAAGCCACATGAACATTATTCAATACCCCAAAAGAGTGAAGGAAGACAAGGAGGTGTGCAGTCTGGGTGATAGAGAGGAAATCATAGAGATAGTTTCCTGGTGATATTGCACAGAGACAGGCTCTGAGACATGATGTGCATGTGTGAGGAGAAAGGCCAGAGTGGGGGTATAAGTAGCACCCTTGGGCTCCATCCATATATAATCATGGATAAGAAACCAGCACCCATTGTTGCCTGGAAAAGTAAAGAGTATAGTGGATACAAAGTGAAAGAAAACATACCACAAATGGGTAAGAGAATAGAAGGTAAAAAAATTGGCAGCCTGGACCATTGATAAAAGACATGATGGATCCATGCTTTCATGTTGTTTACGCCAAATTCTGACCCCACCATCTGAATGTCACAGCTGAAATCGAGACCCATCAGACCAGGTAACGTTTTTCCAATCTTCTATTGTCCAATTTTGGTGAGCTGTGCAAATTGTAGCCTCAGTTTCCAGTTCGTAGCTGACAGGAGTGTCACCTGGTGTGGTCTTCTGCTGCTGCTGTAACCCATCTGCTTCAAGGTACGATGTGTTGTGCATTCAAAGATGGTATTCTGCCTACCTTGGTTGTAACGTGTGGTTATTTGAGTTACTGTTGCCTTTCTATTATCTCAAACCAGTCTGCTCATTCTTCTCTGGCATCAACAAGGAGTTATAAACCACACAACTTACACTCACTTGATATTTTCTCTTTTTCAGACCATTCTCTGTAATCCCCAGAGATGGTTGTGAAAATCCCAGCATATCAGCAGTTTTTGAAATACACAGACTAGCCCATCTGACACCAAGAACCATGCCATGTTCAAAATCACTTAAATCCCCTTTCTTCCCCATTCTGATGCTTGGTTTGAACTTCAGTAAGCCGTCTTCACCATATCTAGATGTCTAAATGCATTGAGTTGCTGCCATGTGATTAGCAATTTGTGTTTCTAAGCCTAAGCATTTGAACAGGTGTACCTAATAAAGTGATCGGTGAGTTTATATAAGTCAATGTACTATGGACTGACAGTTGTTTAACTAGTTGCCACCTGCCCAATATCAAATGACGGCTGGGCGGTGAGGCTCTCATTCTGGGAAGCCATCATATGACGGCATCCCAGAATGCCCACTCTTTCACTCCCGCGCGGATGCGCAGCTCAGCGATCACGGTCATGGCGTGTTGCTAGGACATGGCGCGACCCCGATCTCTGTAAAGAGCCACATCCGCGACTCTTTAACCATGTGATCGGATGTGTCCAATCACAGCCAGTCAGATGTAAACACGGAAATACCGGTAATTGGCGCTCCTCGCCTCACACTGAGAGAGCGGCATCTCCTCACATGTTGGCTCCCTCTCTCCTGTCGAACTGCTCTTAACAGATTTTATGAAGGAAGACTGCCTTGACTTCCATGACCTGGAGAATTCACGACCTGGTCTGTAACTACGGGCCTCCCTGGCTCGCTCTTGGTATTGTTTCTTAGGAAAAGACCTTCTCTGGCTTTGTAAACGTCTATCCTGAGGAAGGAACCCAGACTTCCCGCCAGTGTCCCGGGTTATTGCATTATCCAATTTATTGCCGAAGAGGGAAGACCCCTCAAAAGGAATTTCGGCACCACACCTGATTCAAAGCAGGATCAGCTAGCCAGGGATGGAGCCAAAGAGCCCGTTTGGCAGTGACAGCTGAGAGCATGACCCGAGACACCAAGCGGATGATATCAATCGAGGCCTCCCCCAGAAAAGCCGATGCAAGCCGCAACTCCTTGATAGGAGATCTCCTTGCGACTGAGAGTATCATCCACACTGTCCGTCCAGACTTCCATGGCCTTGGACATTGCCGCCAAAGCCAACACTGGCTTATAGGCCATACCAGCTGTAAGGTAACTCTCTAAGTCGGAATCAATCCGCCTATCTAAGGTGTCCTTGAACGAAACTGTATCTTCCAAGGGAAGTGTCACGTGCTTTACTAGTCTCATCACAGCTGCGTCCACCAGCAGATTCGACTCCAAATATTTGACCTCATCTTCCTTAAAGGGATATAGCTTTAGAACTTTTGAAAGCATTGCATTCTTCTTCTCAACCTTGCTCCACTCATCTGTAATGACCTCACCAAGCTCATAAAGGAATGGAAAGTTGAGACGTTCCTTTTTTAGTTGTTTGAAATACTTCCTTTGTTTGGAAGGAGCAACCACAGCATCTTCCCAGTTCAAGGCCTCTCTGATAGCCTTCACCAAGGGAGAGAGTAAGGCAAAATCAAGCCCTACACAGGGATTATCTTCTTCAGATTCACTGTCTGACGCAGCAGCTGAAGGATGGCTTGGTAGAGAAGACTCCCAGGTCTCTTGAATTTGCTTCTCCCTTACTTGCGACTGTGGCGACTCTGACTGAGGGACATGGGCTTGCCTGGACCCGACCCCTTTAAGGGATTCTTTAACAACCCTTTAGACCAGGGATCTTAGTTGCTGGTCCTTATCCCCTCTTTCACTAGAGGCTTTGGAAAAGCAGAGCTCACATAGGGATTTCCCAGTAGGTACTTGCAACCTGCACCCCCAGCAGGTACTAATAGTTGAGCGGCTGGAATGAGCCTTGGAGGAGTGAGACTGGTCCTCGCTATGGTGCCCAGATCTTGAGGGTGAGCCGTGATGTTTGTATTTAGAAGAGGAATGCCGGTGATATGATTTTGAAGAGTCGCGTCCACTGTGAGAGCTGCGTCGTGGTTCTGACCTGGATGGGCTGGTGTAAGAAAGAAATACAGGGAACATTCAGATAAGGAAAGATAACAGGCTGATCAAGACAGCCCCCCCCCCCCCCGAGACAGTACCTATTGTGAGAGGGCTGGCCACATGCAAGCGGTGGGGAGTACATGTCTCTAGAGGCTTCCATCAGTGCTGCAAAGACATATAAATGAGGACAGGAGCAGCCAGGAATTAAAAATAAACAATTTTTATGAATTTCAAAAGATAATTAATTAAAGGGTACATGCTCCTCAGCATCATCTCATAAAGAAACTATTAAACGTGTTTTTTTCAGCTTGGTTCTTGAGATAAAACATTCATGTATCTTTCCAGCATTCAACATGTACCCCTATACCTACTTTTGCCAAGACACACAAGAGAGAAGCCATCATGACGGACAAATAGACATGACTGATGCCATGAAAGTGCTGGCTGGTAACACATGCTTCTTGCCAAAAGTTCCACAGGAGCTGGAGATCTCCTGGTTTGCAAATCTCATTTTTTTCTTCACTTTTCTTAATGTTTATTGAGTTCAAGTGGTGGGTTACAATAATTGTTCATAAATATCATACAACAGTATGTATGGGGCACATATTCTTTGAATATTCCATTCCATTTATAATAACATTTAGGGATTGTTTCGCTAAAACTGGAGACTGCAAAATCTGGTGCAGATTCCATGAAGCTAATCAGCTACTAACTTCAGCTTGTTCAGTTAAGTTTTGACAAAAAAAAATGGAAGTTGATTGGTTTCTATTCAGAGCTATGCCAGATTTTGCCCTCTCCTATTGTATCAACCCCTTATGTGTACACACGACCGTTTTTTCCATCAGAATAAACTTTCTGACAAAGTTTCGCTGAAACAGACTTGCCTACACACAATCACACCAAAGTCCGTTTAGAACGTGATGACGTACGACGGGACTAGAAAAGGGAAGTTCAATAGCTAATAGCCAATAGCTGCTTCGTTTTTCAAACCATCAGAATAGCATACAGATGATACAGGTTTTCAAGATAGGAATTGATTCTGTCGGAAAGATTTAAAACATGTTCTATTTCAAGGTCCATCAGAATTTTTGAAAAAAAAAAGTGAAGCCCACACACGATCGGAATATCCGATGAAATGATTCCGTCTGACTTTTTCAGCTGGAAAGTCCGACCGTGTGTAAACGGCATTAGTGTTTCCAGATTCCCTTGGAACAATTTGGTTTGAAGGACAAAAATGTTAAATAAGAATAATTATGGGGGCATATGCAGCATGAGTAAGAAGTGTTGGGGGGTAGGAAGAAGCCATGGATATTTGGCAAGGGAAGACAGGAGAAAGGAGAAATTAGAATGGCATGGACCATAAAAACATTAGTGGTCTATTAAAGTGGAAGTAAACCTGTCGATTTAAACAGTTTAAAAAAACGGCACGCCGGGAATGCTAGCTGTACATTGGCTGTGCTCTCAACCAAACTGTCAAACCACCCAATGGCTGGTGTCATAACGGATCACATGTGCAGCACCGTGGCAGCTGAAGATTAAACAGAGGTAAAGATGGCAGCTTCCGTGGATGAAAACGATAGGGGATTTTACTTCCACTTTAACCTGTACAACCTGTAAGAGTCACTTTAAAATAAAAAAATAATTCCTCTACCAGTATCCATTTATTTTTTTAACTGATTTATATATTTATTTTTTATTGATTTAAATATTTTGTATACAGTTCACGGTATAATTTTAGAAGTATTGTTATTTGTGGATTTATGGCATATTATTTTTGCTTGCCGTGTGAAAGATCTTCTATAGTACAGTATGGTGTTTGGTGGAGTGAACAATGTGCCAGATGCCATAGGGGGGAAAAAAGAATAACCAATATGTTTCAGGGGCTTAACTGATCCCCCTTCATCAAGGGCTTGTGCTGGTGAAGGATGAAAGAAAGATGGACTGAGAACATGTATGCTTAGGTAGATTTCTACATCACTCTACCAAACTTAGTACTGGCGATCTGGTGGCCACCTTTTCAAACTCATCAGAACATAGAAAAGAGCCTCTTAACTAAAATACCTGCCAAAGTCCTGATCCAGCACACCATTAAGATATCTTATTTTATAATACAGTATTGGTCAACTCTTACAACCATTCCTTCTGTCTAGACATTTCTCTCAAATATTTCGGGACAGGGCAATATTTAGCATAGAGAAGGGAAAGGATAAGGTCAACTTCTGTTCTAAGGTATGGTAAGAATTAGGCCGCGTACACACGGGCGGATTGTCTGGCCAACTAAGTTCGTCAGACAATCCGACAGACAGTCCGTCCTACTTTTGAATGAACTGACTTGACCACACACGATGAACAGACAGTCCGCTGAAAGCTTGCGCGATGACGTGTACAGCACGTACGACGGGACTAGAAATACGACGTCCAATACACTGCAATGCAACCTTCGGCTGTGTAAATCCTTTCTGAGCATGCGCCATACTTAGTCCGTCCAACTAGCCTACTCACGAGCGGACTGTCCGCTGAAACCAAGTTTGGACGGACTGTATTACGGAAATTCCGAAAGACTTAGTCCGCCAGACTGTCCGCTGAAAAAGTCCGCTGAAGCCCACACACGAGCGGATTGTCCGCTGAAACACGTTTCAGCGGACTAAGTTGGACGGACAATCCTCACGTGTGTACGCGGCCTTAGAATCATGTAACCAGCTTGGTGTTAGATGAAATTTAACATTTAGCATAGATAATAGTATTTAGCATAAAGAAAGGAAAGGACAAGGTCAACTTCTGTTCTTAGGTAAGGTATTAGAATCATGTAACCAGCTTGGTGTTAGATGGAATTTATTCACTGTTTTCTTATCTTAAGCATTTATTTAGCAGATATATCTTTTCTACCACTGTTGGGCAAGAAGACGTTTTTCCATCTGATTTTATGAAATACTTTACAATCAAGGAACTAAACAAAGAATAAAAAATAAACAAAAAAAATAAGAGTGAAATAAAAAAAAAATCTACACTGATGCCAATGAGAACGTTCTCTCTTTTGTAGCCCAGATGGCTAACACATTGGGGTTGATTTGCTAATACTGGAGATATGAAAAATCTGGTGCAGCTGTGTATGGTAGCTAATCAACTTTTTAACTTCACCTTGTTCAAATAAGCTTTGACAAAAAAAAAAAAAAAGGAAGTTGATTGGTTTTGTATGTACAGATACACTAAACTTGGCACTTTCCAGTTTTAGTAAATCAATCCCAATGCTGCCATTTTTAATACATGTTCATATTACATGTTGGTTACAAACAACCCACCCAACTATATAATTTCCATAAACTTAAGATCTAAAAAATGTTAAAAATGATACTGCTGATTGTGTACAGTACATCTCAAGAATGTGCTGTTTATTCATTGAACAGTCATTCAACAGTCATGCTTAACTGGTTCCCGACCGGCGTACGCCGATGTACATCGGCAGAATGGCACGGCTGCGCAAATAGGCATACCTTTGAATTTGCCTCCGTGCCATCGCGCGCACGCCAGCCGGGAGCTCTGTGAGTAGTATCGTGGGTCCCGCGGACTCGATGCAGGGATACCCAGCAATCGTCTCGTGGGGGGAAGAGCCTAGTGTCACTGTCACTGATCATAGCTCCCTGTGATCGAAAGCTATGATCAGTGATGTGTCACAGCTAGCCCCCCCCCCCCCCTACAGTTAGAACACATCCCTTGGACACACTTAACCCCTACAGCACCACCTAGTGTTAACCCCTTCACTGCCAGTCACATTTACACAGTAATCAATGCAATTTTAATCGCACTGATCGCTGTATAAATGTGAATGGTCCCAAAATCGTGCCAAAATTGTCTGACGTGTCCACCATAATGTTGCAGTCACAATAAAAATTGCTGATCGCCGCCATTACTAGTAAAAAAAAATATATATATTAATAAAAATGCCATAAAACTATCCCCTATTTTGTAGATGCAAACCAATCAATAAAAGCTTATTGTGATTTTTTTTACCAAAAATATGTAGAAGAATACATATCAGCCTAAACTAAGGAAAAAAATGTTTTTTTTATATATTTTTGTGGGATATTTATTATAACAAAAAACAGAAAATATTGCTTTTTTTAAAAAATTGGCGCTCTTTTTTAGTTAATAGCGCAAAAAAATAAAAACCGCAGAGATGATCAAATACCCTCAAAAGAAAGCTCTATTTGTGGGGGAAAAAAGATGTCAATTTTGTTTGGGAGCCACGTTGCACAATCGCGCAATTGTCAGTTAAAATGACGCAGTGCCAAATCGCAAAAAGTGCACTGGTCTTTGGCCAGCAAAATGGTCTGAGGCTTAAGTGGTTAAAGAGTTCCCTTCACTTGTCAGCAGGAGGGGAAGTCAGGATAATCCTCTAGATGGAGCCCCAGATAGCAGAGAAAAAAAATCAATCAGTTCCATAATGGACAATCTTGAAGAACTGGTTTCTTAGTTTTGTTGCCACATAAATTAACAAAACAAAATGCAGAGCTGGAAAAATGTTAATTAACGAAAACAACCATAAAGGAGCCAACAATAGTGTATATCCTTCAGTTATAATTGTTATAAAATACAAAGCCCAGATCATGAAAGAGACACCTGTAAAGTTTATTGTCCTATAGTAGGAATCTCTACTGTTTGTTACATGTCCACAATTGTTCAGTCTACTCACATGGAAGCCAAAGGTAATTATGAGAAGAGTCGAAGCTAAAAAGACAATTACAAGAGGGAAAATATTCCACAGTAAATTAACCACTTCAGCCCCGGACCAATTAACAGCCTAAGGACCAGAGGTCTTTTTACAATTTCGCACTGCACTGTTTTAACTGGTAATTGCGCGGTCATGCAATGTTGTACCCAAACTAAATTTGCATCCTTTTCTTCCCACAAATAGAGCTTTCTTTTGATGGTATTTGATTGCCTCTGCGATTTTAATTTTTTGCGATATAAATGGAAAAAGACCGAAAATTTTGAGAAAAAATGATATTTTCTAGTTTTTGTTATAAGAAAAATCGAATAAACTCAATTTTAGTCAGTACATTTTCTGGAATTTACACAGCTTTTAATTTACAACTGCCTATCTCATTTCTTGAGGTACTAAAATGGCAGGGCAGTACAAACCCCCCCAAATGACCCCATTTTGGAAAGTAGACACCCCAAGGAAGTTGTGGAGATGCATGTTGAGCCCACAGAATTTTTTTTTTTGTCCCAAGTGATTGAATAATGACACAAAAAAAAAAAGAAAAAGTTTACAAAAAGTTGTCACTAAATGATATATTGCTCACACATGCCATAGTTATATGTGGAATTGCACCCCAAAATATATTCTGGTGCTTCTCCTGAGTACGGGGATACCACATATGTGGGACTTTTTGGGAGTCTAGCCGCGTGCGGGACCCTGAAAACCAAGCACCGCCTTCAGGATTTCTAACGGTGCAAATTTTTGATTTCACTCCTCACTACCTATCACAGTTTCGAAAGCCATAAAATGCCAAAATAACACAAAACCCCCCCAAATGACCCCATTTTGGAAAGTAGACACCCCAAGCTATTTACTGAGAGGCATGTTGATCAGATCAGATATTATAGCGGTACTGGCACTAACCTAGCGCTGCCTGGGGCGACGCAGACCCTGACCCTAAAACCTAATTGATATCACCCGCTGGTTGATCAGGGGGTTAAACCTTTATTGGGTAATAAATGGTGGGTGCCCTGATGCTATAAAAAGCAAACTAACCAGAGTCACCCGTAACACTTATACGGTGATCACTGGTGAAAGGGTTAACTAGGGGCAATCAGGGGGTTCAAATTTTTATTAGGTAGTATATGGGGGTCCCTGGCGCTATATAAAAACCTGACGGGGAACCTAAATAACTAACTGGCTAACCAGCGTCACCAGTGACACTTATACTGTGATCGCTGGTGAAAGGGTTAACTAGGGGCAATCAGGGGGTTAAAACCATTATTGGGTAGTATATCGGGGTACCTAGCGCTATAAAAACCTGGCGGTGAACCTAAAAAAAGCTAGCTACCTAGCGACACTAGCGACACTAATGCAGCGATCAGAAAAATGATCGCTTAGTGACACTGGCAAAAGGGGGTGAAAGGGTTAACTCTAGGGGCAATCAGGGGGTTAAACCTTTATTGGGGGGTGGTAGGGGGCTACCCTGGACCTAACACTAACTGCCCTGACAGTTTTTACTTTTACAACTGACACTGAATGCAGTGATCAGTAAATAAATGATCATTGCAATCAGTGACACTGTGACTGGGGGGGGGAGAGGGGGGGTTGTGTGCCTGTGTGTGCCTACATGTCAGTGTAGTGTTGGTGCACACTTACTTTCTGTCTTCTCCTCGTAGTCCGGTCAAAAATACCGCCCTGAGGAGAATGACATCACTTCCTCCCTTCCTGTGTATACAATACACAGTGGGAGGAAGCTTCTCATTCGCCAGGAGCGATCGAGAGGGGGTGGCCAGAAACCAACGGCCATCCCCTCATCCCGGATCACTCCTGCAGCGAAACGGACCGCCGTATCGGACCCCCCACCCGCTGGAAGGCAGGCACGTACATGTACGTGCTTGTGCCTGCCGGTGCCATTGTAATGAATTACAATGGCAATATGGCGGTCCTTAAGTGGTTAAAATGTGGCATTCTCTTAATTTTTAGTCTATAGTCTGAAATGTAACTTTGTGTGGAATTCCTAATGCCACGTACACATGATCGGAATTCCGGCCAGAAAAAGACCGATGAGAGCTTTTCATCGGAAAATGCGACCGTGTGTATGATCCATCAGAATTTAGCTGTCCGAATTTCCGCTAGCCAAAAATTGATAGCATGTTCTCAATTTTCCAGACGGAAAAACTTTATATCGGTAATTCCGATCGTGTGTATGCAATTCCGACACGCCAAAAATCACGCATTCTCAGATTCAACTACAAGACAGAAGCTATTGGCTACTGGCTATTGAACTTCCTTTTTCTAGTCACGTCATACGTGTTGTACGTCACTCTGTTATAAATGATCGGAATTTTATGTGACCGTGTGTAGGCAAGACAGCTTGAGCCGAATTCCGTCGGAATTCCGTCGGGAAAACCATCAGAGCTTTTCCCAACGAGAATTCCGATCGTGTGTACGTGGCATTAGAAACCTAACAGGAGGATCCATAAAATACATGGATGCATATCCTACAGACAAAAGTGCAGAGGCAATGATCAGGTAGAGTTTCCTCAATACGATTGCCTTCATACGTAAGAAGAACACATTGTGAAAGGTGGCGATCTTGACATAGAAGAAGATGGAAAGCAGGGTCGATAACAAAATGGTAGAAAAGGCTGAGGAGTGCAGAAGCAATGAAAGCAATTTAGAAAAAGGAGTAAGGGACTATGGAAATTGAAATATTGAAGTAAAAAAAATACAGCAGGCAAGAAATATGAAAGAAAACATTTGATATCTCAAGAGAGGTGATAATTGTGTCCGCACCTGTTATTGCTCTTCCCTCCAGCCAGTCAATGATATTAACAAACACAATAATGGGTTCCATCACCAGACTCGCCATTACTGATATTCCAAAACAAGCAAATGGAAACCAATTTTGTATTAAAATGTAATTTGCCATTTTTGCAATCATAGATAGTTAACTAGATAGAGCTGCCTGCATCTGCATAAAAAAATAATAGAAATGTTCTTTATTTATTGATGAAAAATTCCTAGTTTAGGTTCATAATGCGCATGGTAATGCAAATACATTGAATGTGTAGTTCCTCATACAAATAATGAATGTGAGAGTGCATCTGACACTTGTCAACTAATACTAGGTGGTAAGCTAATACTAGGTGGTAAAAATAGAGCTTAACCACTTAAGGACCACCGCATGCCAATGTACGTAATCACAATGACATGTACGTGCTTGCCTTCCAGCGGGTGGGGGGTCCGATCGGACCCCCTCCCGCTGGATGCAGCGGTCCGTTTCGCCGCAGGAGCAATCCGGGATGAGAGGATGACCATTGGTTTCTGGCCATCCCCTCTCGATCGCTCCTGGCGAATGAGAAGCTTCCCCCGCTGTGTATAGTAAACACAGGCAGGGAGGAAGTGATGTCATTCTCCTCAGGGCGGTCTTTTTGACCGGACTGCGAGGAGGAGAGAGAAAGTAAGTGTGCACCAACACTACACTGACATGTAGGCACACATAGGCACACAAACCCCCCCAATCACCCCCCCCCCCCTCGATCACCCCCCTTCCCAGTCACAGTGTCACTGATTGCAGTGATCATTTATTTTCTGATCACTGCATTCAGTGTCAGTTGTAAAAGTAAAAACTGTCAGGGCAGTTAGTGTTAGGTCCAGGGTAGCCCCCTACCACCCCTCAATAAAGGTTTAACCCCCTGATTGCCCCTAGAGTTAACCCTTTCACCCCCTTTTGCCAGTGTCACTAAGCGATCGTTTTTCTGATCGCTGCATTAGTGTCACTGGTGCCGCTAAGTAGCTAGTTATTTTTTTAGGTTCACTGCCAGGTTTTTATAGTGCTAGGTACCCCCATATACTACCCAATAATGGTTTTAACTCCCTGATTGCCCCTAGTTAACCCTTTCACCAGTGATCACCGTATAAGTGCCACTGGTGACGCTGGTTAGCCAGTTAGTTATTTAGGTTCCTCGTCAGGTTTTTATATAGCGCCAGGGACCCCCATATACTACCTAATAAAGATTTGAACCCCCTGATTGCCCCTAGTTAACCCTTTCACCAGTGATCACCGTATAAGTGTTACGGGTTACTCTGGTTAGTTTGCTTTTTATAGCATCAGGGCACCCACCATTTATTACCCAATAAAGGTTTAACCCCCTGATCACCCGGCGGGTGATATCAATTAGGTTTTAGGGTCAGGGTCTGCGTCGCCCCAGGCAGCGCTAGGTTAGTGCCAGTACCACTAACACCCACACGCAAAGCATAAACCTCCCGTAGTGGTATAGAATCTGAACAGATCAATATCTGATCTGATCAGATCTATACTAGTGTCCCCAGCAGTTTAGGGTTCCAAACAAACGCATTGTTAGCAGGATCAGCCCAGATACCTGCTAGCACCTGCGTTTTGCCCCTCCGCCCAGCCCACCCAAGTGCAGTATCGATCGATCACTGTCACTTACAAAACACTAAACACATAACTGCAGCGTTCGCAGAGTCAGACCTGATCCCTGCAATCGCTAACAGCTTTTTTTTTGTAGCGTTTAAATCCTGAAGGCGGTGCTTGGTTTTCGGGGTCCCGTACTTGGCTAGGCTCCCAAAAAGTCCCCCACATGTGGTATCCCCGTACTCAGGAGAAGCAGCATAATTTATTTTGGGGTGTAATTTGACTTATGTCCATAGCATGTGTGAGCAATATATCATTTAGTGACAACTTTGTGCAAAAAAAAAAAATTGTAATATTCCTGCAACTTGTGGCAAAATATAAAATATTTCATGGACTCAACATGCCCCTCAGCAAATAGCTTGGGGTGTCTACTTTCCAAAATGGGGTCATTTGGGGGGGTTTTGTGCTATTTTGGCATTTTATGGCCTTCGAAACTGTGATAGGTAGTGAGGAGTGAAATCAAAAATTTGCACCCTTAGAAATCCTGAAGGCAGTGATTGGTTTTTGGGGTGCCGTACGCGGCTAGACTACCAAAAAGTCCCACATATGTGGTATCCCCGTACTCAGGAGAAGCAGCAGAATATATTTTGGGGTGCAATTCCACATATAACTATGGCATGTGTGAGCAATATATCATTTAGTGACAATATTTTGTAAACTTTTTTTTTTTTTGTTTCATTATTCAATCACTTGGGACAAAAAAAAATATTCAATGGGCTCAACATGCCCCTCAGCAATTTCCTTGGGGTGTCTACTTTCCAAAATGGGGTCATTTGGGGGGGGGGGCTTTGTACTGCCCTGCCATTTTAGCACCTCAAGAAATGAGATAGGCAGTAATAAATTAAAAGCTGTGTAAATTCCAGAAAATGTACTCTAGTTTGTAGACGCTATAACTTTTTGTGCAAACCAATAAATATACGCTTATTGACATTTTTTTTACTAAAGACATGTGGCTGAATACATTTTAAATGTATGACTAAAATTGAGTTTATTCGATTTTTCTTATAACAAAAAGTAGAAAATATATTTTTTTCTCGAAATTTTCGGTCTTTTTCCATTTATATCTCAAAAAGTAAAAATCGCAGAGGCAATTAAATACCACCAAAAGAAAGCTCTATTTGTGGGAAGAAAAGCACGCAAATTTCGTTTGGATACAACATTGCATGCTCGCGCAATTACCAGTTAAAACAGTACAGTGCGAAATTGTAAAAAGACCTCTGGACCTTAGGCTAAAAATTGGTCCGGGGCAGAAGTGGTTAAAGGGAAATTGCAACATATTCTAGAATGTGTGTATGTGTGTGTGTTTTACATATATATATATATATCTATCTTCTTTTTTTTATTATTATTATTTTGGATAATGATCTTTCAAGGAGATTATATTATATATTTGTATGTTTATGACATGAGATGTCATCACAGTTTATCACTTTTTTTTTTATTATTATTTTTTATTATTTTCAATAAATGGTATGGTATACAACATTAAGGACCACCTGCTACAATACGGCAAGCCATCCCAAAAATTCCAGCAAAAAACGAATACATAAAAAGAAGAAGTTGGTTACATTGAAAGTGTACAATGCCTGTGAAACTTGCCAACTGAACCCACACTGTCCCCTCACAAGAGACACAAACCCTCCCCGTACACAACTAACCAAAATATAAGCATCCATATGAAGAAACAACCCACACTCTCCAAGAGGATGTTAGCTAGGATGCCTACTATTATTTCTGCAGAAGACCATTTGCCTGCCCCTTCATAGTCCATGGGGTGCATATTGGGTACACTCATGTAACAGAGAGGATAGCATTGAAGAATGCTAAAACTAGTCTGTTACAGTGAAAGGTGAAGCCATCCATTCTCCCCCAGATCTTATCATACTTAAGTATACTTAAGTAGTGCCCCCTTACTTGAATAATTTTATAAAAGGGTAGGGCCTTGTTCACCGAGGCATTCCAGGACTCTACAGATGGAGGGGTAGAACTCTTCCAAGACAGAACTATGTGTTACTATATTTAACCTAGATACTGGGGGGTCCACGACTGGAGGAGCTGACCATTTTTTAAGAAGGCTCTCCTCAAGGGGTAACGCACCGCCATACTTTTTGGCCTGAAAAGGTCCGTTGCAGTCTTCCCCATTCCTTGTATATGAACTTATTTAAATAAGTCAGATACGGAAACACCTTAGGTGTATGGGCTGGCTTAGGGGACCCAAAAGGGACCACTACTTCAGCAGAGGGACCTGCTGTATCCTGAATTTTCAGGGTATCACACACAGCTGTGATAAGTGCTCCAACTAGTGCTTTGTCTTGTGCGGACCTGGACAGGGACTCATCCTCACTGTCTGATCAGTCCTGGTCTGCGTCATCTGGAGCAACAGAGCAGGGTCCGCCATCGTCAGCTGGGCCCGAGTCTGCGTCAGAGCTCTCCCCGGAGGACAGGGGGCAGGGGCCACTTTTTACCACCTTTGCGCCCGCACATCGCCTCCACCCTGGCAACGATCATTTCAAGGACCGCCGACAAAGTGTCCAAAGGCACTGCACTGTTTGCAGACGAGCCGGTTGCAATTGCAGGGAGTTCTGAGGAAGAAACACCAGTTTCTGAAGCCATGCTGACTCACCCTGTCTGCCACCCTTGGGGACTTAGGACAGGTACACAGTCCCACCCTCCTAGCTGCTGCAGACTGAGGGGCCCCCACCCCAGGACTCACCACCCTGATCGAGTTCTGCGCCATTCAGCTACAAGTGCCTGTGTCCTGTGTCAGCTCCCAGGTGTCCTGAGTGAGAAACCGCACTGTTCTGAGCAGCAGAGACCAGCGCTGAGCATAAAAACCACGCTGGGCTCCAACAAAATGGCCGGCGGGCCACACTGTATAAAGGACACAATCACAGAGAAATGGCCGCCAAGCTACAGTAAAATGACCTCTGACCATGCTTTCCACTTAGGCACACCAAAAAATGGCCGACAAACAACTGTACAAAGTGAAGAGACAGTGAAAATGGCAGCAGAACAGCGCTATGGCGATCAGCACATGCAGACCTCCAGACACCCAGCGGGGAGACCACAGACACCCAGGGACACAGACACCCAGCGCAGCCCCCCATCCAAGGTGAGAGCCCCCCAGGGGACCCCTGGCTACAGGTACACACACAGGTCAGCCGCCCATCATGCAGCATCCCCCATGGGGAGGGGGAGGGAAGATAGGGACAGGGAGAGAAGAGAGGGAAGAGAGGGACCCCCCAAATCGACCTCCCAGGGAATGCCCAGCTGCTCCATCCCACCGAGGCAGGGAGTGCTGTACTTACCATCCGGAGGAGCTGGGGAACATTCCATCACAGAGCCACTCTCCAAGCAGTACGGGGTGGCTGCTGACCATGGCACACTGTGACACAGACATCAGTAGCCCAGTCATATGTGTGCCCTGAAGTGCTGCGCTTACCGGCCGCCCCTGGAGCCTGAGGGGCATGTCGTGGCCGACCCAGCGCGTAGCTATGGTCTGCACACGCACAATGGCCAGGCTGGGGAGATTACAAGGATAAGGATATCCAGCCTGTCACCCAGCCGGCTGTTGATCGTAGATCACAGGATCCAAAAATCTTGCGCAAAAGGCAAACTTCCGCAAAAAATCCGAGGACCGATGAGGCCGCAGGGTTCCTAGGTCCATTTCCTTCACTAGGCAGAAAAAACTGAGCTGCAGAAAGCAGGCTGAGGGGATGTTACTGGAGGGACCACCCCCTGGGCAGAACTGTAAAGTTCTGTTTTTTCACATGTATAACGTGTTTTGCCTAGTCCTCTCCTGAAGGTGGCATAACAACCCTATGGTCAAGATTAATGGGGCTGTGTCAGTCAGTGAACGAAAGAGAAAACACTATCTGCATGAAGTTTGCATGTACTTCCTGTGCTTCCACAGGCTTCCTAGCACAAGCTGGTAGGTTCATCAGCTCCTGTAATCAGGCTCAGGACAAGGGGGTGGGCAGGAGGG
The DNA here is from genome assembly GCF_037356315.1 of Lithobates pipiens. Lineage (NCBI taxonomy): Eukaryota > Metazoa > Chordata > Amphibia > Anura > Ranidae > Lithobates > Lithobates pipiens. The sequence goes on along the minus strand of NW_027507758.1, from coordinate 594,997,023 downwards.
ATGGGAGCTCTGGACACTATGGTATCATGTGAGGTGGGGGAAGATATGGGGGGGTAAGAATTTTTCTAGGAGGGGAAATGGGTGGGAGTGTTGCTAGGAGTAATGATTTGGGGGGGGGGGGGGTCCGCTAGAAGGGATGATATGATAGAGGGGAGAAGGGGATTTGTGCTAGGTGGATAATTCTTTTTTTGGGGGGGATTTGTGCTAGTGGGGGGATATTTATGCTAGGAGGGGACATTTGGAGTGGGGGGTTGTGCTAGTAGAGTGGATTGGGGGGATATTTATGCTAGGAGTAATTTGGAGTGGGGGGGTTGTGCTAGTAGAGAGGATTGGGGTGATATTTATGCTAGGAGAGGAGATTTGGAGTGGGGGGGGGGGGGATTTGTGATAGTAGAGGGGATTGGGGGGATATTTATGTGAGGAGGGGAGATTTGGAGTGGAGGTGGGATTTTTGCTAGTAGAGGGGATTTGGGGGGGTATTTATGCTAGGAGAGGGGAGTTGGAGTAGAAAGGGAATTTAAGCTAGTAGAGGGGATAGGGGGGGTATTTATGCTAGGAGGGGAGATTTGGAGTGGAGGGGGGATTTGTGCTAGTAGAGGGGATTGGGGGGGTATTTATGCTAGGGGGGCAGAGGATTTGTGCTAGTAGAGGGGATTGGGGGTATTTATGCTATGAGGGGGATGAATTGGTGCTATTAGAGGGGATTGGGGGGATATTTATGCTATGAGGGGGGATGCATTTGTGCTAGTAGAGGGGATTGGGGGGATATTTATGCTAGGAGGGAAGATTTGGAGTGGAGAGGTGTACTCAGAGGATTTGTACTAGGAGTAGTGCTTTTTTTTGTGGGGGGGGCATTTTGTGCCAAGATGATTTTGGGGATGGAGGGGGCACAGACTTGTGCTGGGAGGAGGGAAATCAGGAAGGGGGTGAATTTGTACTGGTAGGAGGGGGAATGTATGCTTAGGCGGTAGGCATGTGGATTAGTGCCCCATTTTTTATTTTTTTGGGGGGGGAATTGGAGTTTTGCTGACACATAATGCTCATAAATTATTTTATTTATTTATTTATTGTTGGGGTGGGCACAGTTTGGCAAATTTACCATGGGCTCTAGGTGACCTTGTCCCGGCACTGCCTGTAGTAAGTTGGCCCTAGAATGTGAGGTAGGGACCTTAGACTGTAAACTCCTTGAGGACAAACACTGATGTAAACGTACAATGTATGTAAAATGTCGACGCTATATAAGAACCTGTAATTAATTCAATTAATAAACTGCTAGTAAAGTGAAGAAACAATCACGGCTATATTGAGCACTTTACTATTTAGTCACTAGGTGGCAGTATTGTAACAGAGTAAGTGTAAGGCTGAGTATAGACAATTTTTGAACGTTGTATCTTTATTGTACATTTGCAGGAAAAATGTTTTGTTTTTGTTTTTTCAGAAAGAAAAAAAAAAAAGAAAAAGCCTTTCTGACAGAAAAAGAGGAAATGTATAAAACGTATGAGATATATGCACATACTGGGACCATTACACATAACCTTGAGTATATGTTTTGGAAGATTCTGCCCTTCGGTATAGGCTGGGCTCCTGCCTCCCTTGGGGTGCTCCAATGATGGAGCAACGGTTGAGAATCAAAGAACAGGGGGGGGGGGGGTAGGTGCCACTGCCCGTCACCTGAAAAGTGAACCCTGAAAAGGTGAGTTACACTTCTCAAGTAAAAGTGCAAGTGGTAAATGAATTTGTCCAGGGAGTGTTATGTAGCGGTGATAGAAATATTAGACCCTCATATGTACATGATGTGTTGTCACCCTAATAAAACTTTAAATAAACTTTAAAACGTGCAAAAATATTGTGATGTGGCGCACTTATCTAGAAAATTGAAGAAAACAGCGGAACGGCCGCACTCCGAATAACACCTTTTATTTGTGGCAAAACAGTGTAGAAAATCCAAAGTCTGTTACAACGTGGTGATGGAAAGTACAGACAGGCTGACGCGTTTCACATCACTATAGCTGCTTAATCACTGAAATACGCATATACAGTATATATCCACAGCACACAAAATGAAAAAAAAGAAAAAAGTTGAATCTGTAAAAATGAAAGATTTGCACTACAAAAAGTGTTCCATAGGAAACCATATTAAATGGACTGTGTCTGCAAAACGCAAAAAGCACTAAAACTGCACAGGTGTGAATCAGGCCTAAGGGATCTATTTAGGCAAATATGTAAATAAGTCCAGTCCTTAGTGTGTAAAGCCATATTCCCAAGTGACTTGTGCATACACAATCCTGAATGCTGTGCAGGAAGTGAAGTGACATTTGTGCTCCCCTTCAGCTCCACACCCACCAGATCCCCTACAGGAGTAAAGCGCATGTAGTCAGGTATAGTTTGCGGTATCCAGAATGGTCACCTCCTCCGTGGTGCACCAAACCGTGGGGTATCCTCGTGTAAATAGAAGAAACGGGCCCTCACAGCTCCCTAACTACAAGTCCCAGCACGCACCTCCCTAACTACAAGTCCCAGCATGCACCCCTTTACCTACAAGTCCCAGCATGCACCCCTTTACCTACAAGTCCCAGCACGCACCCCTCTACCTACAAGTCCCAGCACGCACCCCTCTACCTACAAGTCCCAGCACGCACCTCCCTAACTACAAGTACCAGCACCCGCCTCTCTAACTACAAGTCCCAGCACGCACTTCTATAACTACAAGTCCCAGCACGCACCTCTATAACCAGTGGCAGAATTATAGGAGTCACCAAGATCTCCATGGTGACCGGGCCCCTTGCTGCAGGGGGCCCGAGGGCCCCCTGTACTCTTGGATAGGAGGGAAGGCTGAGAGGAGCTCACGATCATCAGCCGAACTGAAATCGGCAGTGCGGGAGCTCCTCAAATTAGGCTTAGTGAAAGCACTGTGTGCTCTTTGTCTCCCCCTAGAGTACAGTACCCGACAGGAAGAGCCAAGGTAAATGTCTGCTGTTTTTTTTAATAAGACTAGTTACTGTATTTGTGTTTGTATGTGTGTGTGTGTGTGAGCATGCTTGTATGAGTGAACATGCTTGTATGTGTGTGTGTGTGTGTGTGTGTGAGCATGCTTGTATGTACATGTGTGTGAGCATGCTTGTATGTGCATGTGTGTGAGCATGCTTGTATGTGCATGTGTGTGAGCATGCTTGTATGTGCATGTGTGTGAGCATGCTTGTATGTGTGTGTGTGTGTGTGTGTGTGTGTGTGTGTGAACATGCTTCTATTTGTGTGTGTGTGTGAGCATGCTTGTATGTGCATGTGTGTGAGCATGCTTGTATGTGCATGTGTGTGAGCATGCTTGTATGTGTGTGTGTGTGTGTGTGCGAACATGCTTCTGTGTGTGTGTGTGTGTGTGTGTGTGTGTGCATGCTTGTATGTGCATGTGTGTGAGCATGCTTGTGTGTGCGTGTGTGAGCATGCTTGTGTGTGTGTGAGCATGCTTGTATGTGTGTGTGTGTGAGCATGCTTGTATGTGTGTGTGTGTGAGCATGCTTGTATGTGCGTGTGTGAGCATGCTTGTGTGTGCGTGTGTGTGTGAGCATGCTTGTGTGTGCGTGAGCATGCTTGTATGTGTGTGTGTGCGAGCATGTGTGTGTGTGCGCGTGTGTGAGCATGCTTGTATGTGCGTGTGAGCATGCTTGTATGTGTGCGAGTGTGTGTGTGTGTGAGCATGCTTGTATGTGTGTGAGCATGCTTGTATGTGTGTGTGAGAGCGTGTGTGTTCATATATGTATGTGTATGTATGCATGTGTGTGTGCATGTGTTTATCAGTGGCGGTGCATCCAAAAGGGTGCACAGGTTCCGCCCCCTCTGAAAGCAGTGTGTGCTCTTTGTCTCCCCCTAGAGTGCAGTACCCGGCAGGAAGAGCCAAGGTAAATGTCTGCTGTTTTTTTTAATAAGACTAGTTACTGTATTTGTATGTGTGTGTGTGAGCATGCTTGTATGAGTGAACATGCTTGTATGTATGTGTGTGTGTGTGTGTGTGTGTGTGAGCATGCTTGTATGTGCATGTGTGTGAGCATGCTTGTATGTGTGTGTGAGCATGCTTGTATGTGTGTGCGTGTGTGAACATGCTTCTATGTGTGTGTGTGTGTGTGTGTGTGTGTGTGTGTGTGTGTGTGTGTGTGTGTGTGTGTGTGTGTGTGTGTGTGTGTGTGTGTGTGTGTGTGAGCATGCTTGTATGTGCATGTGTGTGAGCATGCTTGTATGTGCATGTGTGTGAGCATGCTTGTATGTGTGTGTGTGTGTGTGTGTGTGTGTGTGAACATGCTTCTATGTGTGTGTGCCTGTGTGAGCATGCTTGTATGTGCATGTGTGTGATCATGCTTGTGTGTGCGTGTGTGAGCATGCTTGTGTGTGTGAGCATGCTTGTGTGTGCGTGTGTGTGAGCATGCTTGTATGTGTGTGTGTGTGTGTGTGTGAGCATGCTTGTATGTGCGTGTGTGTGAGCGTGCTTGTGTGTGCGTGTGTGTGTGAGCATGCTTGTGTGTGCATGAGCATGCTTGTATGTGCATGTGTGTGTGAGCATGCATATATGTGTGTGCGAGTGTGTGTGCGTGTATGAGCATGCTTGTATGTGCGTGTAAGCATGCTTGTATGTGTACGAGCATGCTTGTATGTGCGTGCGTGCGTGTGTGTGTGTGAGCATGCTTGTATGTGCGTGCGTGTGTGTGAGCATGCTTGTATGTGTGTGTGTGTGAGAGCGTGTGTGTTCATATATGTATGTATGCATGTGTGTGTGCATGTGTTTATCAGTGGCGGTGCATCCAAAAGGGTGCACGGGTTCTACTCCCTCTATGACCAATGGATAGATTAATGCATAGCATAGCATGAATCTATCCATGGCCACCGCTGCCACCCCCATATTTAGGTGTCTGGTCCCTTTTGGGGTGCCGGGTTCCTGATTTACAGCGGCGGGGGGTGTTTTTGCAGCACCTGATTAGAGCCATGGGCTCTAATAGGCTTCAAAATAGGTGAACTGCGAGCGCCATGCTTGACGCTCACAGTCTACCCAGGTGTGTTAGAAAAGTGAATTAATATTCACTTTTCTAACACTGAACCGCCTCTCCACCAATCAGGTGTGCGGGTCTTTTACCTATCACCCGACTGGCTGAAACGATAGACACAGCTATTGGACGCCCATCAGGAGGAGAGGACGGGAGATGAGGATGGCAGTAGCTGCATGGAGGACCCCGCTCATGGCCGTTACCCGCTGCCCCACCAAGACAGGGTAAGTGGCGGGCAGACAGTGAGCGGGCGGTGGGGATTCACAGTGGCAGCATTTGATGGGCACACAAACAGCATTTGATGGGCACAGTGGCGGCATTTGATGGGCACAGCGGTGGCATTTGATGGGCACAGCGGCAGAGCTTGATGGGCACAGTAGTGGCATTAGATGGTACAGTGGTGGCGTTTGATGGGCACAGTGGCTGTAATTGATGTTTTTTAAATCGGTTCCTTTATATGCGGCCACCCACTTGGGACTGGGCCCTGGTGTTCCACCATCAGGCTCGGAGAAAAGAGCCCTGTCTGGAGGTCGGGGGAGGCCACCATGGTTTCCTGCATCGGGGCCCTGAAGGTTCTAGTTACGCCACTGTCTATAACTACAAGTCCCAGCCTGCACCTCTCTAACTACAAGTCCTGCATGCACCTCTCTAACTACAAGTCCCAGCACGCACCACTCTAACTACAAGTCCCAGTACGCACCTCTCTAACTACAAGTCCCAGCATGCACTTCTATAACTACAAGTCCCAGCACGCACCTCTATAACTACAAGTCCCAGCATGCACTTCTATAACTACAAGTCCCAGCACGCACCGCTCTAACTACAAGTCCCAGCATGCACTTCTATAACTACAAGTCCCAGCATGCACTTCTATAACTACAAGTCCCAGCACGCACCGCTCTAACTACAAGTCCCAGCACGCACCTCTCTAACTACAAGTCCCAGCATGCACCTCTATAACTACAAGTCCCAGCACGCACCTCTATAACTACAAGTCCCAGCACTCACCTCTATAACTACAAGTCCCAGCACGCACCGCTCTAACTACAAGTCCCAGCACGCACCTCTCTAACTACAAGTCCCAGCACGCACCTCTCTAACTACAAGTCCTGCATGCACATCTCTAACTACAAGTCCCAGCATGCACCTCTCTAACTACAAGTCCTGCATGCACCCCTCTACCTACAAGTCCTGCATGCACCTCTCTAACTACAAGTCCCAGCATGCACTTCTATAACTACAAGTCCCAGCACGCACCTCTCTAACTACAAGTCCCAGCACGCACCTCTCTAACTACAAGTCCTGCATGCACATCTCTAACTACAAGTCCCAGCATGCACCTCTCTAACTACAAGTCCTGCATGCACCCCTCTACCTACAAGTCCTGCATGCACCTCTCTAACTACAAGTCCCAGCATGCACTTCTATAACTACAAGTCCCAGCACGCACCTCTCTAACTACAAGTCCCAGCACGCACCTCTCTAACTACAAGTCCCAGCACGCACCGCTCTAACTACAAGTCCCAGCATGCACCTCTCTAACTACAAGTCCCAGCATGCACCTCTCTAACTACAAGTCCTGCATGCACCCCTCTACCTACAAGTCCTGCATGCACCTCTCTAACTACAAGTCCTGCATGCACCTCTCTAACTACAAGTCCCAGCATGCACTTCTCTAACTACAAGTTCTGCATGCACCCCTCTACCTACAAGTCCTGCATGCACCTCTCTAACTACAAGTCCTGCATGCACCTCTCTAACTACAAGTCCCAGCATGCACTTCTCTAACTACAAGTCCTGCATGCACCCCTCTAACTACAAGTCCCAGCATGCACTTCTCTAACTACAAGTCCCAGCATGCACCCCTCTACCTACAAGTCCTGCATGCACCCCTCTACCTACAAGTCCTGCATGCACCTCTCTACCTACAAGTCCTGCATGCACCTCTCTACCTACAAGTCCTGCATGCACCTCTCTAACTACAAGTCCTGCATGCACCCCTCTACCTACAAGTCCTGCATGCACCTCTCTAACTACAAGTCCTGCATGCACCCCTCTACCTACAAGTCCTGCATGCACCTCTCTAACTACAAGTCCTGCATGCACCCCTCTACCTACAAGTCCTGCATGCACCCCTCTACCTACAAGTCCTGCATGCACCTCTCTACCTACAAGTCCTGCATGCACCTCTCTAACTACAAGTCCTGCATGCACCCCTCTACCTACAAGTCCTGCATGCACCTCTCTAACTACAAGTTCTGCATGCACATCTCTAACTACAAGTCCCAGCATGCACCTCTCTAACTACAAGTCCCAGCATGCACTTCTCTAACTACAAGTCCTACATGCACCTCTCTAACTACAAGTCCCAGCATGCACATCTCTAACTACAAGTCCCAGCATGCACCTCTCTAACTACAAGTCCTACATGCACCTCTCTAACTACAAGTCCCAGCATGCACATCTCTAACTACAAGTCCTGCATGCACCCCTCTACCTACAAGTCCTGCATGCACCCCTCTACCTACAAGTCCTGCATGCACCTCTCTAACTACAAGTCCTGCATGCACCTCTCTAACTACAAGTCCTGCATGCACCCCTCTACCTACAAGTCCTAGCATGCACCTCCCTAACTATAAGTCCTGCATGCACCTCTCTAACTACAAGTCCCAGCATGCACCTCTCTAACTACAAGTCCTGCATGCACCCCTCTACCTACAAGTCCCAGTACGAGTACATAGCCCAGTATGGAGTCCTGTATTATAACTACAAGTCCCAGCATGCACTGTATAGCTCCACAATGAGGACTGTAAACCCCCCATCGTGACCCTACAGCGGACTACATATCCCATCATGCTCTTCGAGCACAGACGCCGAAAGTCCCGCCCCCTCAACGCGTGGTATAAGTTGCGGGTGCAGGCAATGCGCAGGCGCAGAGATCAGGTCGGTACTCGGCGCATGCGTAGTTTTGTCGGCCGGCTTTAAGAGCATGCGCAGTGCGTAAGGAGAGAATCTTTTGTTACATAGATGAATCCAGCGGGTGAGTGTGCCAGGATGTCTATGGTGATGTGATGGAGGAGGATGGAGAGGGGCGGCGTGTGTTTTGTGTGTGTGAGGGGACATCGTACAGAGATCCGACTGTGTACTGTGTGTGAGCGGGGGGAGGGGAGGAGGAAACCGGGAGATGGGGAGGTGATACCTGTCTGATATATACAGGAGGCGGCGTGTCCCCGGGATCCGCTCCGCGTGGGAGGGGCACTTCACCACTGGGGGAGGGGAGTCATGTGCCATGTCCCTGGACTCCACATGGGAGGGACCCTTTCCAGCTAGGGTAAGGAAGCCCAGGCTCCTGCAGAGGGGCGCCACGTCCCCCGGTCTGTTCTCTACAGGGGTGTGGGGAAGCCATGTCCCCGAACTCCTACAGGGGTGGGGGGGGGGCGCCACGTCCCCCGGTCTGTTCTCTACAGGGGAGAGGGTGCCACGTCCCCCGGTCTGTTCTCTACAGGGGAGAGGGTGCCACGTCCCCCGGTCTGTTCTCTACAGGGGTGTGGGGAAGCTATGTCCCCGAACTCCTACAGGGGTGGGGGGGGGGCGCCACGTCCCCCGGTCTGTTCTCTACAGAGAGGGGCCACATCCCTGGATTGGGAGGAAGCAGGGTGATAAGGAGGGACACGCGCGGCACGTGCCTGGGCTGTCCTCCTAAAGAGGAGTGCCACGTCCCTGGACTCCCCGGATTGGGAGGAAGCAGGGAGGTGCGTGCCAGATCCCCAGGCTGTTCTCTACGGGGCGACGTCCCTGGGCTGCTCTCTATAGAGGGGTGCCACATCCCTGGACTCCCCGGATTGGGAGGAAGCAGGCTGATGGGGAGGTGATTCTTGCCTACTGCTGCTGTTTATAGGGGTGCAATGTCCCTGGGCTCTGCTCTGCTGAGGAAGGACACTTCCAGGCTGGGGGAGGAGTCATGGCCCCTTCAGAGGGGTGTCGCTTCCCCAGACTCTTCATTACGGAGGGGTGTCATGTCCCCGGGCGTACGTGAATGTCATCCAGTCTGTCTGTGCGACTGCCCACAGTATTCGTACTGTGGTCTGTCAGCAGGTTGTTAAAATTGGCTTTGTACATGGGGACACAGTCCTACTTAGACGGGACCTTTCCTAAATTGTTATCACAAGATTGGAAGCTCATAATTGTCTATCATGTCTTGGTATGTTGTATCATTAAGTGTAGCCTTCACTGGAGATGCCATCATTTGGAGAGGTGTCCCCATACTTTTGGCCATTGAGTTTATATTATATGTTTACTCATCAGAATTGTGTAGACACTTTTTAGAATTCAAGGACCTCACTGGCTGATTTTCCTAACCTTTACCTTTTTGTTCACAGGACTTCCTAAGGACTTCTAGGAGTTGGTATCAACTGGAGGGCAACGTCTTCTCTTGGTGAGACGGGAGCTGTTGATTGTTTCCGGAGTTTGTTGGCAGGGATCTCTGGCATGGTATTCAGTCCTGATGAGTTGTGTGACCTGCGGCAGCCTGTGAGCCTCCTTACTGCCTCGACAATGGAGTGGAGATAGTAAGACGACGTCTACCATCTTGTAAAACATCTCCAGGGGATACCATGGAGGCCTTTGGGCCGGTCATGCTGTACTTGCTCCAAGTCCAGGAGAACGAAAAGAATGACAAACCCCAACCAAAGCCGAAGAAGAACCTTAGGCCGCTACCTGTAGAAAAACCTCGGCCTAAGCCAAAACGGCCCCCGGCACCCAAGCCTCAGGTGCTTGGAATCAGGCGGCCAAGGATTTTCAGGGAGCGCACAGGGATGGAAGGACTGACGGATGAGGAGGTCTTTGAAAGGTTTAGACTCACAAAAAGCACCATTATAGACTTGTACGAGTTAATAAGGTCCGACATTGACCCGCTGACTCAGAGGAGCCACGCCATTCCTGGGATCGTGAAACTGTTGAACTGTCTACACTTCTTCTCTTCCGGATCATTTCAAACCAAAGCATCGGCCATCGGTGGTGTCTCACAGTCCACCTTCTCTCGGTTCCTGGTGCCGGTTATCCAGGCCTTGAAGAAACACGTGCACACCTTCATCAGCTTTCCCAAAGACAAGGCCGGGTGGCAGAAACTGAAAAGCGACTTCTATGAAGTGGCCGGCGTCCCGCATGTTATGGGAGTTCTGGATTGTATGCCCATTGCGGTATCGGCACCGCACGAGAGAGAGGAAATCTATAGGAATAAAGAGGGTTACCATTCAGTCAACGTGCAGATGATTGTTGACAGCAACTGCAAAATTCTCAGCCTATTCTCTGCCTTTCCTGGGAGTTCCCAGAATTCTTCCATCCTGAGACAGTCCTCGGTGTACGAGGGGTTCGAGAGCGGTCGGCTGAGCGGTGGCTGGCTGTTGGGTAAGTCATCACTGGTCATTTTTTTATTTTGACCAAACCTCACTTTTATACCAACAGTATTTGTGGAGTCCACCCTATCCAGAGGTGGTCCCCTAAAAATTAGCAGTTGCCAGGCTGTCTCTGGCCTCAATGTTTGCCAATTTACCTGAAGCAAGCAGGTGTCAAGTGAAGCCCTAGCAGATTCAAGGCTCCTAATCTGCATTTATGTTCTCAGTCTGTTAATGAGAATATATTGAGGACAAATTCTGTATACCATAGAAATGATCAGGCAGCTTTACAACCTCCCTTATCACTTCTACATATGAAAGCAGAGCCTGAAGATGGCAGCCATGAGCTTGTTTTAGAATCAAGTGCTGTGGCCAAATGGATGAGCTGCCCTCCCCAAATGGATTCCCGATAATGTACCATAACTCATAATTGTATAATCGAACTGTGAGGTGGGAGGGGCAGTGACACAAATTACAAGGGAAATCTCACCATTGTGGGAGGGGCAGATAGAAAGTGCTGCAGGAAACCGTCATTGTGGGAGGGGCAGAGACACTATTGCAGGAAATATTGCCATTGTGGGAGGGGCAGAGACAAACTACTACAGGAACATCTCACCACTGATTAGTATAGCCTCCAATATGTCTTGTGTTTCCAGGTGGTCCTGTGTACGCATGCCGCCCATGGCTGTTGACGCCTGTCCCAGAACCCAGCACCCCAGCCGAGACGGCCTACAACGAGGCCAACGACAGGACTCGAGATATCATAGACGAAACCTTTAAGATACTGAAAAGCCGGTTCAAATGTTTGGACAAGTCGGGGGGCGGCCTGCAGTACGACCCCACCAAAGTGTCCGACATCATCGTGGCCTGCTGCATCCTACACAACATCTCCATCCTTCACAACATTCCACTCAAGACAGAGGAGCCCTCCAACCGCAAGAGGAAGCCAATGCCAGAGCTCCAACCGCCTCCGAAAGGAAACGCTCAGGATGTCCGCGCCAGGGTGATCGAACAATACTTCTCCTGTAAGTGGTATTCCTGGTTAAAGGGGAGTTGTAGTCTTTTTTGAAAGTCCTTGTATAAGCTCCCTTGAGGCCATGGTCTGATTTTAGGAGTGGGTTGCTGGGATTAAGCTTCTCACATTGCGTATTAGAAGCTGCAGCAAGTTGGATAGAGCACTCCTCGTTTCCTGGCTGGAGGACATCCTTGGCCTGCCCCTTTTTTATTCATTGGCTTTCGGTTCATTCCACCATGGATGCTCAATATCACATGTGGCCATTAGAGTATGGTCAGCCTGCCTAAGAACACCCATTCCTCTAGACTGGCAGCTGGTTATCGAGGCATTTTGATATTTGTAGAATTCCTCCCATGAGCCAGCCCACATCTTGAATCAAGACTGAGGGCTCCTCAGGAATACTGAGGCAGGGGCTGTGATGTTTTCAGGAAGTGCCTCCCACCCACCAGCTATGATCTGCCTACATTGCTGGAGACACTGTGATGTCACTGGGGTTTAAACCCTTACAAACCACTTTGACCTACAGGTAAACCTAGATTAAGGCTTACCTGTGGGTCCAAGAAATGTCTCCTAAACCTACACGGTTTAGGAGATATTTACCGAAAGACAGTGCCGCCATAAACAGCGATTATGCAGCACGTGGCGGCTCCCGTGCACATGCGCGAATGACAGCGGCGAGACCCACCGAGAAGATGGATGCACCGGACTACAGGGTACAGCGGTGACTTCGCTGGCTCCTATGTCAGGTAAGTGACACATAATGGACTACTATGGATGCATAGTAGTCCATTATGCTTTACCTTTGCAGGGAATGAAAGAGGAAGTAAACTCATCAGGGTTTACTTCCTCTTTAACCAATTCAGATTTTACCCCCTTCATGACCGGGGCATTTTTTTGATATTCAGCACTGCACTAAATGAACTGGTAAATGCGCGGTCATACAAAGCTGTACCCAAATTACATGTATATTATTTTTTCCTCACACAAATAGAGCTTTCTTTTAGTGGAATTTGATCACCACTGGGTTTTTAATTTTTTGCAATTGTGAAAAAAATGTGAAATTGGCTATATATAAATTTCTACTTTATTTTATCCAATAAAATCAAATATATCATCATACATTTGTTAACCGCTTAAGGATTGCCTCCTGCACATATTTACGTCGGCAGAATGGCACGGCTGGGCACAAGCACGTACCTGTACATTGCTTTTTAAGTGCTCAGCCGTGGGTCTGGAGCGTGCCGCCGACTGTGGCCGCGGGACCAGCGGACCCGATCGCCGCTGGTGTCCCGCGATCGGGTCACAGAGCTGAAGAATAAGGAGAAGTCTGTGTAAACAAACCTCTCCCCGTGCTTCCTACTGAGCCTGTCACTGATAGTCTGTTCCCTGATAAAGGGAAAGACGCTCAGTGACATCAGACACCAAGCCACGCCCCCCTACAGTTAAAAAACAAAACAAACAAGAAACTCCGCTGCCAGTGTCATCAGGAATCAGTGCATTTAAATAGCACTGATTGCTGTATAAATGACAGTGGTCCCAAAAGTGTCTGCTGTGTCTGCCATAATGTCGCAGTCACAATAATCACAAGAAATTTTTTTAATAAAAATGCTATAACTTTTGCGCAAACCAATCAATCGCCAATTGCTTTATATTTGGTTAAAAAAAAAAAAAAAAAAATGTAGAATACGTATCGACCTAACCTGAGGAGAACATTTTTTTTTTTTATATATATATTTTTTTTGGGGGGGGGGGGGGGGGATATTTATAGCAAAAAGTAAAAAATATTGTATTTTTTTTTTTTTTTCAAAATTGTTGTTTATAGCGAAAAAAATAAAAACTGCAGGGGTGATCAAATACCACCAAAAGAGAGCTCTATTGGTGGGGGGAGAAAAAAAGGATGCCAATTTGTTTGGGAGCCACGTCACATGATCGCGCAATCCTCAGTTAACTTTAGGCCGATACATATTTTTGGTAAAAAAAAAAAAAAAAAATCGCAATTGGCAATTATTGATTGGTTTGTGTAAAAGTTATAGCATTTTTATAAAAAAAAATAAAAAATACTACTAATGGCAGCAATCAGCGATATATTATTTTTTTTTTTTTTTTTCTCCCCCTATAAAAGGGAAGAGGCGATCGGGGAGAGGATTGTTTACACAGACCTCTCCTCGTTCCTCAGCTCTGTGACCCAAACGTGGGACACCAGCGGCAATCGGGTCCGCTGGTCCCGCCGCCACGGTCACGGAGCTCAGGACCGCGTTGGGAGCGCGGTGGCGCGCTCCCAACCCACGGCTGGGCACTTTAAAGAGCCATGTACAGGTACGTGATTGTGCCCAGCCATGCCATTCTGCCAACATATATGTGCAGGAGGTGGTCCTTAAGTGGTTAATCGGAGACCAGATGAGGCATTAAAGGTCTAATAGACCCCTAGTGTCTCCAGGAAGAGGATCTGTCACATGGTTGGGGGGGGGGGGGGGGGGTGATTGTCATTGTCAGCCTACTTGCAGGGAAGGTAAGTAGGGAAGAAATGTGAAGAGAGCAATAATATAAATGTAAAATATATTGACCATTTAATAATGAATAATATATTGACTACTGGAGATCATTATCTATGAGATGGGGTTTTTTTTCGTTTTTTTTTTTTTTTTGTGGGGGGGGGGGGGGGGGGCGGTCGACATTCATTTTTCATTCTTCCAGTTAGCGCTCCGTGTGAAGTTATCCACGTGATGATTTCCACTCTTTTTATAGTGACAATTATCTCTAACAATTTTTATTTTTTTTTTCTCCCCAGAAACTCTCCTGAATTTGAAGACGGTCTGCTTGAAATTTTATTTTGAAGATTTTCTGTGGATAATATTTGAGTTCATGCGAGGATGGAGGACACGGGAGGTAACTGTTTCATGACTTTATCAAGGATGTGTTTGATGAGAATTGGCGGGGTGACTTGTCACAGGCTAAATGAGAGAAATCCTATGGATTTCCCCAATCCATGCTAAACAGTACAGATGGACACATTTCTCCTGCCTGCTCTTGTCCTCAGACAGCCAGCAACCATGGATGTCAGAATACCCAAACGCCAGCTGCATCTGGTTGGATGCAGTCATTGTTCAGCTGGCACCATTTTATTTTATTTTTTTTATTTATTTATTTTTCTCAGATAGAAAGATGTCGGGGTAGTGTGGTGCTGACAGAGGTATGTATATCTAGAGACTTCTGCGCTCTATGGGAAATAGAAGCAAGCAACAAATCGCAGAAAAAAAGCAGCAATCACTATATGAGTTGGCTCTCACTAGTGTGGATTTAAAACAAGGTAAAAATGTGATGCGCTAATTTGTAATCGTGCATATAAAACAATAGTAAATGGATAAGCTGAACCTTCAAAATAGGTAAAAAATGGTGGGGTGCAAATATAAAATGAAAAAAAATATAAACAATATTTTTAAAAGTGCAAACGTGCATTAATGCATAAAGTGGTCCAGTGCATAATATTTATAAAGTATATGAAAAATAGTTCAAACAGTGACTAAGTGCATATAATATGCTACAAACACCAAAATGCATACATCATGCTACAAAACATCAAAATGAGGGTATGATGTGCAGGTGATTAATTAAGTGGAAAAAATGTTTATAACAAAAAGTGACAGACAATGATATAAGTACAGAGCCAAATCTACGTGGTTGCAGTGAAGCACATTAGACTGTCCCATGCATAATCAGATAGTGTGACTAAATAAACCCACTCAATTAAAGTGCGACGTGCTGAGCCAGCGATCCTTCTGTGATGGTCCGTGCAAGTGATGCTAATATAGTGCAATTACCTCAGCGCTGTGAGGTAAACAGCGGAATTAGTACAGGGCAACCAGGTAACCAGGGACGATCACGGGGATGGCTATGCAGCAGCTTCTTAGAGACTCCTCCGACTTCCTCGTGTGTATTAAAAGGTATACTCAAAGGGATAGATCAGACAGGACTGCCATAGTGTAGTATTTAAACATATAATATTTATTTAAAAAGGATAAATACTACTCACAAACGAAATTTGAAAATGCACAACAACACAGCATCAGACCGGATATGAACGTCACTTCCGGGTTCCGTTCCTACGCGTTACGTCGTGTAGACTTCAACTGGGATGATCCCAGTTGAAGTCTACACGACGTAACGCGTAGGAAGCATCAGTAGGTAGCATCACTTGCACGGACCATCACAGAAGGATCGCTGGCTCAGCACGTCGCACTTTAATTGAGTGTGTTTATTTAGTCACACTATCTGATTATGCATGGGACAGTCTAATGTGCTTCACTGCAACCACGTAGATTTGGCTCTGTACTTATATCATTGTCTGTCACTTTTTGTTATAAACATTTTTTCCACTTAATTAATCACCTGCACATCATACCCTCATTTTGATGTTTTGTAGCATGATATATGCATTTTGGTGTTTGTAGCATATTATATGCACTTAGTCACTGTTTGAACTATTTTTCATATACTTTATAAATATTATGCACTGGACCACTTTATGCATTAATGCACGTTTGCACTTTTAAAAATATTGTTTATTTTTTTCATTTTATATTTGCACCCCACCATTTTTTACCTATTTTGAAGGTTCAGCTTATCCATTCACTATTGTTTTATATGCACGATTACAAATTAGCGCATCACATTTTTACCTTGTGCTGACAGAGGTGCTTCCTCTGTCCACTTTAAACACGGACGTTACTGGAAAATGGATCACCTGTTTATTTTTTTTATTATTTTTATTTTTTTCAGTCTTTATGGCTTTGCAAACTGAACTTCACTGCTTTAGGGAATTAACCTCATAGAGCAGTGGTCTCTAAAATGCCAGTAACGGGGCACGCTTCCTCCCACTGACACCAGTGACGGCACCATGCCTGAGGCACTACAATAACATACCATGCGTTTTGGTGCCCTGATTTGTCAAAATAGTCATGTGGTTTATTTTCTGTCTGCTGTGGTGTGTTGGCAGGCCACTCCTAATGAATGGGCTGCCTTAAAGCAAAGTTCCATATTCACATACTGTAGCTTCTGACCTTTTAACATGGGAACACCTACCTGTCCTGGAATCCAGCAATATCGTCATCCCAGCCAATGTTTATGTCGGGCGCTGCCGCCACCATTGTTGTCGGGGAGACTGCAGTGAAGCCTTGCGTCTTCACGGCTGGGCTCCTACTGCGCATGTGCTGCGCTCTCTAACTGCCCAAGGAGCAGGAGCTGTGGCTAGGTCCAATGGAAGTAGGGACAGGGTACCTTTCAAAAACCAGATTCCCCCCTGAGAGGTGCCAAATGTAGCACTGAAGGGGGAGGAATCAGATAAGCGGAAGTTCCACTTTTGGGTGCAGTGTATGGTAATGCGTCACACTTAAAGGGGTTGTATGGGTTTGTTAATTAAAAAAAAAAAAAAAAAAAAATGTATACTCCTCTCCACTGTGCAGTTCGTTTTGTCTCGGCTCCTCCCTGCAATAGCTAACCTCCCTCTGAGAAGCTCTATCCCGAGGGGGTTAGCTTGCGGGCGCGCTCCCTGTGTCCATAGACACGGCGTGTATGACCCAGTCTCACCCCCCGGCGGGCTGCGTCATTAAATGTGATTGACAGCAGCACAAGCCAATGGCTGCACTGCTATCAATCTCTCCTATCTATCCAATCAACGCCCAGACTCCGTTGAGAAGGGGACACGCACAGCAGGTGAACGGGTTCAGTTAAGTAAACGGGGGGGTCGTCATTGCCAGGTGTTTTTTTTCACCTTAATGCATAGGATGCATTAAGGTGGTGTAAAAAAAAAAAAAATAAAAAAAAAAACTTTTACAATCCCTTTAAGTGTGCCTAGACCTCCAAAGTTCTATTGGTAACAATCAATCCGGCTGACTTGCAGCTTCAGCGTACAGCTTGTATTGTATTATATACTGACGACGTCTCCTTTGTGTCTTTGTTGTCCAGGTGTCAGTGCCCGGACAGAGTGCTGCACCACCTTGTTGTCTTAATTCTGTGGACCGTCCATCCTGAAACGTTTGAAAAGGACTCAACCCCTTTACTGTTGGAGATGGACCAGTATTGCCACATCAGTTCGGCATTGGATGATCCCCTGACTGCTAACCTATTCAGAAAATGGAGCGATCCTTTGACAACACTACATTATTATAAATGAACTGATCCAAGGACACCTCTGCGGTGCGGATGGTAGACCGGCTTTGGGGAATCCCCTGCAGTGTTATGTAAACTGATGATCCAGTTACATATGTAAGTTCCTCATGGACTGATCCATGAAGGCCCCTGTGGACCAGTTCTGGGGTTATTTGCTAAATGGGTTTTATTTTTTTTTATTTTTTTTTTTTTGGTCCTGAAGTTTGCTGATCCTGAGAGATTCCTTTCAGGACATTCCTACATTACTGGGAAGGGGCTAATCCAGGAACACGCCTGGAATTCTGGAAATGGACTGACCCCTGTCCTCGGAGTGATATCTATGCAGAGTCCTAGATTTATCACGAGAGGGATACATGTCACCTCTAGACTTGCCTTCAGTACAATAAACTCTGGTACCATCACTCCTGTACCCTCCCGTACATGGACTAATCCGCTTGAGGCTCCCTCATCAATCCTGGACTGTACCAAGGCTATTGGAGGGGCTGGTGACATGAACTCGATAAAACGTTAGCACTTATTATTTTGATATCTGCCTTTATATAGAGAAGAGCTGACTAGATGTGTGTAGACACTTGAGTGTGAGTGAGCGACTAAAGTACAGAGAGCTGGCCCAGTCTCGGAGGGCAGGTCACCGATTGGCCTTGGGTTTGTGTATACGGACATCGTCTTCCCGTGTTTGAGGCGCATTCTAAATGCATGGCACGTTAATCATAGGTTAGCAGATTCCCGTTGAGCTCAGTGGTGCAGCAACAAATGGTAATCGCCATGGAGCAACTGCCCATCCCGGCAGCACATGCCAAGTTCATGCTGTTTTATTGTGGTGTATGGGCTTTATTTTTTTTTCTAAATCTCGGTAAGCTTTATTGACACTAAGCAAGCAAGGTCACTCCCTTATTTTTCGCTGCCCAATGTGACACCGCTACAAATGGTTTTTCATCTGGGCTTAAACGTCGGAGTGACTAAGCCCATGGGCAACAAGGTTGGCAGATTCCCATTTAGCTTAATGGTACAGTAATCAATTGTGACCTCACAGTAAGCAAGCTTTATTGACACTAGGCAAGTGAGCAAAAGAGCAAGCAAGGTCACCTAGGCTTATTCTGGCCTGCCGATCGTGAGGCTACCACAGGTGCTTGGCCTTCTGGGATCCACCCTCCCTGCAGTACATGCTATGATAAAAAAAAAAATTATAATTTTTTTTTTTTTTTTTTTTTTATATCGCAGTAAGCTTTGACAACAGGGAAGGGAGCAAAAGAACAAGAAGGGTCACTCAGACTTATTTGTATGGGCTTGGACTTGGAGGTGACTAAGCCCATGTTGGCAAAATGCGTCAAGGCAAAGTCCCTTCAGATGGGGCAGAATATGTCAAACTTTGCTTTCTCTTTTGCTGGCTTGCCTGGTGTCAAAGCTTTTTGGGGTTTAGAAAAAAAGGTGTACGGCCTGTATTTTGCATGTCTGGTGCCCTGTGAGAAACCATTTTACTTCCAGCTTTGTGTTGCTTTTCTCTGGACGCAGCACATCCTATTGAGACGCATGAGCATTTTACAGCAGAGCCCATGAACACAAGCCTATAAAAAAATAAATACATTTATTTATTTTTTTTCCCCTGAATGGTTTGGACCAGAGGTTTCAAACTGGCGACCATCCATCCAGCTGTTGTGGAACTACAGGTCCCGTCATGCTTGTAACTTTCAGTCTTGCAATGCCCCATGGAACTTGCAGTTTTGCAACAGCTGGAGGACCGCCAGTTTGAGCCCCCCCCCCCCCCCCGCTTTAGACGGTTACTGATAATACATGCAGCGTCATGCAATCGATCAGAGATGCAATAATAATGAAAGAATTCTCTACTCAAAAACGAGCGATTGGTGCTTCTAATAAATGATCCATCTGGTTGAATTTCGATCAGATTTTACCACCAGGAGGGATTGTTCCATTTATTGTTTACTTGTCAACTTCATCATTTGGCGCAGGCGACTTCTGTAAGGCGCTTTTTTTTTTTTCTTTCCCCTCTTTAATAAAATTGAACCATCATATTTGTATGCGTAGATCCACCCAGAAGTAACCGTTCTGTTTTTGGTGGATGCTGCAGATGTGGATTGTGCACCTATGTACCATTTTCAACAGACGCCCTTTCTGAGAGCAGACCCCATAAGATGGCAACTGTTATGTGTATTAGCCAGAAAAAGATATTCTCCCCTCCTTATTCTTGAGCTGCGGTTCTAGAGCGTTCTAAAAGCACAATGTTTTTTTTACCTTAATGCATTCTTTGCATCAAGGTACAACACCTTCTGCGTGTAGCCCCCTTTATACTTACTTGATCTCGATCCAGCAATTTGCACACGAGCCGTGGCTCTCTCTCCTCACTGGCTCATTAGCTCCTCCTGCTGTCAATCACAGCCAGTGAGGAAGGGGGTGGGTCTGAGCTCTGCCTTATGGGCTCGGGAGTGAGTATGTATGAGTGCCCCCATAGCATAGTGCCTTGCTATGGTGGGGAGGGGCCCAGAAGCGCCAGCGGGGGGGACTTAAGAAGAGGAGGATTGAGGCTGCTCTGTGCAAAACCATTACACGGAGCAGGTAAGTTATAAAATGTTTGTAAAGGTTTAAAGGGGTTGTAGACACTTGCCATTTTTCACCTTAATGCATTTAGATGAAAAAACTCATCCTGTGCTGCAGCAGAGCCCCCCACCCCTTTACGTACCTGAGTCCCAAAATTCCCATGACTGGAATGAGCATAACCGTTCCGCTCGATGTGTCGTGTCTTGATTGGATAGATTAATAGCAGCGCAGCCATTGGCTCCCACTGCTGTCAATCAAATCCAGTGACGCAAGCGACGGGGTCGACGCGGAGTCCTGTTGTCTGTGCATCTACGGACACAGCAGCAGGACACAGGTGTCATTAGAGCGCTTTAAGCTGCAAAAGCAGAGGATGAGGGGTGTTAATATGCAGCGGATGCGATGCCTTGCGTCTCATTGGTGGGAAAAATGATCCCTTCTAATCACATTCCAGTGAATGGGGAGGCGGTTGTGGGGGGGGTCTTGTGGCAGTCATTGGGTTCAAACAGATGGTGAGAAGGCGCCACGTTGCCTCCTCACTGCCTTTTTTATTTTACTTGGCCCCTGAAATGCGATGTTTGAATCCCATTTCAGAGGAGCGGTAATTCAGACGCAAGTCTAAATTTAGGCTTATTGGGGGAGTTGCTGTCATTGGTGCTTTACACCTTCCCACCAGCTGTACACATATGTGGTAACACGCTTTTGGCCTTTAAAGTGATTCTGCAGTCTTAACGTTTTTTTCCCCCTTAATGCATTAAGGTAAAAAACAAACTTCTGCTGCAAAGGATCCTTCCCACTCAACCCCGCCTTATACCAACCTGAGCCCGATTCTGATCCAGTACTGTGCACGAGAGCAGAAGCTCTCCCCTCCTCTATTGGCTCCCGCTCCTGTCAATCAAATCCTATGATGAGGGGGCGGTGCCAACCCTCCCTATCTGTGTCATAAGACGCAGACTGGATGGCTGGGAAGCAAGTCTGCATGAGTGCCCCCATAGAAAGCAGCTTGCTAAGGGGGCACTGTGGGTAGGAGGAGCCAAGAGTGGCGATGGGGGGGGGGGGGCAAGAAGAGGAGGATCGGGGCTGCTCTGTGCAAAACCACTACACAGAGCAGGTAAGTACCATGTGTTAATTTTCATTTTAAATGAAAGCTTTATTATCACTTTAACAACAAAATACCACATGTGTGTACAGCTGGCGTCCCTGTTTTGTGCTAGGTGCACATGTGTTTGGAAACCAACATCCCCCCCCCCCCCCAGCACTGTGACAAACTGCTACCAATTACTATTTTACAATCAACAACTGATAGCAGCATAGGCTCTCAATCACATGACCACTGTGGTGACAGCCAGTCACATTGATCACATGTTCAAGAGCCCACCTATGGGCATTTTGGGTCCCCTTACTTCTCTGGCTAATAAAGGTGATAGCATCTTGGGGTGTCTGCTCCCCATTTCATCCACGATCTGAAGTGGAAGGGATGGAGGGAAGTGAGCAGACAGGAACGTGGTACAGGGATCTCCCCTCCAGGAGACTCAACGAGATCCGTCCACCAAAAACTGCAGGCGGAAGATGTAGACGACTCCTAACCGCAAGTAAAACACACAAAGGAAGCTCAGACCGGCGCAGTGGGAGACGCATCCCATTGGCCGTTGTGGCCACGGACAAGTAGAAGAATTGATTTTCTTTATCCTCAGCAGAGTTTTCTTTCTGTTCTATTACTGAAGCATCTGCAAATGTTTCTGAACTGCCCTGTGTGTGTGAGCGTGTGTGGGTGAGCGCGCTGTGGGGACATTAGACATGACTGGTTTATGTTCTCTGTAAATGAATGCAGAATATCCCAGCATTATATGAATAAAAGTAGACATTTGTACGCAATAACATTATTTTGTTGTGGTGTCCTTTTTATTTCAGACAGTACTGTACATCTCCAAATCTTACGATCTAAGGTTCCTAGCTCACATACTAGGGCCAATGTAGACCGGAGTCAATTAACCATACAGATAATGTCCTGATTGGGGTTCCAACCAAAGACCCTATTGCAGCCAGAACTAATAAAAGGTGTGGGGTTTTAAGGCCTATTCTGGCACTCCTCTCCCACATGTAAAAATCATTATATATATATATATATGAGAGAGAATTTTGATGACGAACCTTGGCACCCCAGATGTTTTTGAACTATATTTCCCATGATGCTCAACTACACGGCAGAGTGAGCATCATGGGAATTGTAGTTTCAAAACATCTGTATACGGTAGACGTCCCCTCCCGCTGCTCATAAGAATGATCAAGCGGCGGAACAGCCGCTATGATCGTTCTTATGGTCGCCGGCTAAAAATGCCGATATCTGAATGTCTGTACCCTCAGGCATCGTTCAGATATACCCCCAGAAAATTCAAGGATGTACCTTGGGCGCCAAGTGGTTAATATTATGTAGTCCTTTATCTGGCCACAGGATGGAGCTTTTGGCTTCTTGTCACAAGCTGTAGTCCTTTATTTGGCCACAGGGTGGAGCTCTTCGCTTCTTTCTTCTTACAAGCTGTAATCCTTTTATCTGGTCACAAAGTGGAGCTCTCTGCTCCTTTTCAGTTTCTTCTAACCACAGCATTGTAAAATGTGTCTGCAGAGATAAGTGTTTGAAGTTGAATGAGCAATCAGGGCCACAGTTCATCCTGCATCTAAAGCCTAATGTGATGTTTGAATCGCAAAGACCTGGTTGGAAGGAACCCTTTATTTTTTTGCTGGCTTGTCTTACTGGATAACCCACAGTGCTCTGTGGGTCCTGTGCCCTCTATTAAAGTAAGTGGATCTTCTCTCCTCTCCACCCCTCCGCTGCCAGAATAGTGTCATTTTTATTAAATTTTTTTTTTAAACGCAAAGAAAAAAAGGTCACCCCTGCCGCCTTGTCCTCCCTTTGCCTTCTGGGATGTGCAGATCACAGATCCCAGGAGGCATAGCGCTTTATTCAGAAAGGAGGAGGGTGTGCCGCCTGAACCAGGTACAATTTGTCAGCGTGGGACTAAAAATCTCAGCAGGACAACGCTGGATCGCCCACCTACTTAAAGATCCACTTTAATTAGTTTGTAATTGCATTAGTCTAGTGTAAATCAATGTAAAGCTGTCCGTATGTTGATCAGCCAGCGGGTTGATTGAAAAAAAAAAAAAAGGGAACGGGGATCCTCCCCACATGCTATTGTGTTCTGACGACGGGACTCCTCCCCTGTTAGAATACATTGATTAGCAAGAGTTCCGTTCAAGAGGTTTCAGTCATTCAATTGACTCCTCTCAACATGAATGGCCATAGATGGATTGAAAATCCTGCGGAAACGGCCCGAATTTTCCATCCATCTATGGCCAGCTTTAGTTTACATATTCAGTACTGGAAGAGAAAATCATTGTAGTAGCCACTACTACTACAGTGATCATGGCTGTCTTCCGGGTCTCGTGGACTAGATGGGCAGGCGGAAACCGGCATCACAATTTCCACTTAGTCCAATCAGAGAATGCCTTGTATTTATTGTTAATAATGCAAGTCGTTCTCTGAATGATGCAGAGACACAAGAGGGCGCATTTAAGTGCAGCAAATACGTTATTTTATTAATAAAAGGAAAATAAACCGCTCACATGTAGTCAGATAAAGCGGTGCATATCATCTAATCGCAAAGCCGTCATCCATGGAACCCAGGCATTGCAGGGGCAATTCCGAGCAGGAGAAAGCGGAACCGCAACCATCAGATGACACACAGGCATAGGAGCCAATCTGACAGCGTGGGAACCTTTCTGATGACTTCAGATGCTGGGGGCGTGCCTACGCATTTTGAAGCAGTAGTGCCTCTTTCTCAAGCCTGCCTTCCTACAACCAACACATTTCTCCAGGTTGCATCTGCCATGCCTGGGTTCCATGGATGACGGCTTTGTGATTACATGGTATACATGGTTTATCTGACTACATGTGAGAGGCTAATTTTCTTTTTATTAATAAAATAACATATTTGCTGCACTTAGATGTGCCCTCTCTTGTAGTATTAAGACCCCATACACACTATTAGACTTTCTGCAGATTGACCAAAACCATATAATATGAGGTCAAACCATAAGAGTTTCAATTTGTATGCAATCAGGCAGGCCCTTGCACTACATGGTTTTGGTAAATCTGAAGACAAAAATCTGCAGAAAATCTAATAGTGTGTATGGGGCTATCTGCTGAGGATCTGCACTGACGTTGAAGCCAGCTGTTTTATTTGCACTATCCCCCCCCTGTGGTGGACAAATTAACTGTACAGCTAGGTTGTTACCACTCTTGAGGTCACTGGCTTGGTTGGGGGTTGTGCTATAAACAAATGTATTTATTAGCTCTCTGAATAATGACTGTGCAGGGGAACAGGAAGACAATGAGGGACCAGCCAGGTATAGAATATATATACTTACTGTCAGGGCTGGGCTCAGCCCTTCCTTCTCTGAGCTGGCTGCTCAGTTGTCATCTAATTGCTAGCTCCTATCTCTCCACAGTTACTAAGCTGTTGATGATATCCTGCTCGTCAGTCCTGCCTACTTAAGCCGCCCAGCCCAGATGATCTCTCCCTTCGCCTTGGTCAACATCATAGAGACTGTCTCCTGCATTCCTGTTGAAAGACTTGCCTGGCTGACATTCCGTCTGGCTCCAGATCCTGCTTGCTGTTTTACTGCACTCATCTCTGGCTCCCTGACGTTTGGCTTGTCTGACTATCCATTCCGGTTACTGAACTCTGGCTTTTGTTTTGACTACGTTTTGTTCTATTTACTTTTATTATTAAACAAGTGTGATTTAACTGTACTTTCTGTCTCGGTCTGATTTCATGGTTTCTGAAACTTACCAGGAATTCAGCTTTTTAAGCAGAGTAAAATTCCTAATGCTGCAAGCCTTAATAAACAGATGGGAAGGTATATTATATTTTATTGTTTAACCCTTTCATGCCTAAGCCTATTTCTGACATTTATTGCTTACAAGTTAAAATCCATATTTTTTGCTAGAATATTACTTTGAACCCCCAAACACATTATATATATATATATATATATATATATATAATTTATTTTTTATTTATTTTTTGCAGAAAATCTAGAGAATAAAATGGTGATCGTTGCTAAATTTTATGTCGCACTGTTTGCGCAGTGGCCTTTCAAACACACTTTCATGAATTAAAAAAAAAAAAAAACTATCGGTTAAGTCAGCCCAATTTTTTTTTGTATAATGTGAAAGGTGATGTTATGCCACGTAAATAGATACATAACATGTCATGCTTTGAAATTAACATGGATTGTTTGAAGATTTGCATTATTTCGTTTACAGAACATGCCCACAACTGCGAAGATGTTGTTTGTTTTTTTTAATTTATTGTGAAGCAAACAACAAATAGGACAAAATACCAGAAAAAGTCAATGTACATAACTATTCACCCCCCTAAAGTCAATACTTTGTAGAGCCACCCTTTGCAGCTATCACAGCTCCAAGTCGCTTTGGATAAGTCTCTATGAGCTTGCCACATCTTACCACTGGGATATTTGCCCAATTCCTCCTTGCAAAACTGCTCCAGCTCCTTCAAGTTGGATGGTTTGCACTTGTGAACAGCAATCTTTAACTCTGACCACAGATTTTCTATTGGATTGAGGTCTGGGCCTTGACTAGGCCATTCCAACACATTTACATGTTGCCCCTTAAACCACTCAAGTGTTGCTTTAGCAGTGTGTTTAGGGCCATTGTCCTGCTGGAAGGCGAACCTCCGTCCTAGTCTCAAATCACACACAGAGTGGTACAGGTTTTGATCAAGAATATCCCTGTATTTAGCACCATTCATCTTTCCCTCAACTCTGACCAGTTTCCCAGTCCTGACTGCTGAAAAACATCCAGTGACCACATGGTGGTGGCAGCATCATACTGTGGGGATTTTTTTCAGCAGTCAGGACTGGGAAACTGGTCAGAGTTGAGGGAAAGATGAATGGTGCTAAATACAGGGATATTCTTGATCAAAACCTGTACCACTCTGTGTGTGATGGTGTTCTTTGGATGATGTGATGTTTTGGGTTTGCAACAGACATAGCGTTTTCTTTGATGACCAAAAAGTTACATTTTAGCCTCATCAGACCAGAGCACCTTCCTTCACACATTTTAGGAGTGTCCCACGTGCCTTTTCACAAACTCAAAACGTGCCATTTTGTTTTTCGCTGAAAGTAATGGCTTTCTTCTGGCTACTCTGCCATAAAGCCCAACTCTATGGAGCGTACAGCTTATTGTCGTCCTATGTACAGCTCCTCCAGTCTCTGCTGTGGAACTCTGCAGCTCCTCCAGGGTTACCTTAGGTCTCTGTGCTGCCTCTCTGATTAATGCCCACCTTGCCCGGTCCGTGAGTTTTGGTGTGCGGCCGTCTCTTGGCAGGTTTGCTGTTGGGCCATGTTTTTTCCATTTGGTTATGATAGATTTGATGGTGCTCCTAGGGATCATCAAAGATTTGGATATTTTTATACAACCTAACCCTGACTTGTACTTCTCAACAACATTGTCCCTTACTTGTTTGGAGGGTTCTTTGGTCTTCATGGCAGTGTTTGGTTAGTGGTGCCTCTTGCTTCGGTGTTGCAGCCTCTGGGGCCTTTCAAAAAGGTTTGTATATGTAATGACAGATAATGTGACATTTAGATTGCACACAGGTGGACATCATTCCCTTCCCCCCTTTTTTCCTTCCCCCCCCTCTCTTTTTCTCCCCTTCTCTATTTTTCTTCCGCCCTGTGTTCACGTTATCACTGAGTCGTTTTTTTGGCCACCCGGTCACACCTGTGTGTGTGTACTGGTAACTAATTATTCATGACATCATTTTTTATACTAGCTATACATTTTTTAATCAGAGCCTGTTTAATACAATCCCCCCGATGAGTTAATGATTAAATTAACACATAATTCTGCAGTAGACACCAGGACGGCTGAGATGAACTATAAGTGCCTGGCAAGGTGGTATGCAACTCCGGAAAAACTAAGTAAATACCAACCTAATAAATCCCCAGATTGCTGGAGAGTAGGGATGAGCCGAACAACCCCCGGTTCGGTTCGCACCAGAACTTTCGAACGGACCCCAAATTCGTACGAACGTTAGAACCCCATTGAAGTCTATGGGACTCGAACGGTCGAAAATTAAAAGTGCTAATTTTAATGGCTAATATGCAAGATACTATCCTAAAAAGGGTTTGGGGACCTGGCTCCTGCCCCAGGGGATATGGGTCAATGCCTAAAATGTTTTTAAAAATGGCTGTTTTGGCGGGAGCACTGATTTTAATGACGATTAAAGTGAAAAAAAAACAGAAAATTGTACCATACTTACCGTAATTTTCTTTTCCTGGTGCCTATCCATGGCAGCATACCTGTGACAAGCTCCGCCTTGGCTCCTCCCTCAGGACTAGTGAATATTATAAAAGAAAAGGTTAGTACAACCCCCGCATTCTCGTTAATATAGAATACCGAGGGTGGGAATGTATGCTGCCATGGATAGGCACCAGGAAAAGAAAATTACGGTAAGTATGGTACAATTTTCTGTTTTCCTGGTGCTTCCATGGCAGCATACCTGTGACAAATAACTAGCTGAGACGGGTGGGGTAATGCTTAGAGGTTTATTTTAAAGAAATTATTATTTAGAAGAGGCGAAGGCCGAAGTGACTGCCTGTCTGCCAAACTCCACTGAGGAGAGAGCTCCTGGGTCCACCCTGTAATGTTTCAGGAATGTGTGTTGGGACGACCAGGTCGCTGCCCGACAAATAGTTTCGATCGACACATTCGCTCTTGCCGCCCAAGAGGCAGAAACCGCTCTGGTGGAGTGCGCCCTGACCGCCGAAGGGGTCTTTAGTCCCTTTGTCCTGTACACCTTGTGGATGAGTTTGACGATCCATGAGGCGATCGTTCTAGCTGATGCCTCCTTTCCTTTGTTTTTTCCCCAGGGAATTATGAACAGTCTGATGGAGGCCCGGGAATGAAGCTGTGGCTTGCAGATAGCATTTCAGAGTGGAGGCGATGTCTAATTCATGAAGAGCGACAGAGTCCTGTTCAGAAAATGTTGGGAGTGCCCAAGGTTCTGACATGCTCAAGGATGGAGCGACCTTGGGAATGAACCCTCGTACTGTTCTGAGTTCCACTCTATCTGGGTAAAATATAATGTGATCATGATCTGCTCCCAAAGCTTGGAGCTCTGAAACCCGTCTGCCAGAGGTTATGGCTATCAGAAAGGCTAATTTTAAGGTTAGATTCCAGAGCGATACTGAGTTCGAAGGGGCAAAGGGTGGATTGGCTAAGGACTCCAGGATGACCGTAAGGTCCCAAGTGGGAAAAGATTGGTTGGTGGTCGGATCTTCCTGACGGCCTTAAAGAACTGGATTAACAATGGATCCTCCGCCCATCTTTTACTGGTTGCTGCTGAGATCGCTGATACCTGTACCTTCAATGTACCTAACGCAAGACCTAGGTCCAGGCCTGCCTGCAAGAACTCAAGAATTTGAGATGATGAAGGGGAACCTGGATCACAGTTTCTGTCAAGCATAAAGGCCCTGAACTTGTTCCATACTTTATCGTATATGTTGTTCGTGGATGGTTTTCTCGCTTTGAGCAGGGTTGCGATCACTTTGTCGGAGCACCCCAGGGATTGGAACCTTTTCCTTTCAGTTGCAAAATGTGAAGGTCCAGCCTGCGGGGATCTGAGTGGGTGTGACATCCTTGCGACAGGAGGAGGGGTACTATTGGAACCTTGACTGGAGGACTGGTGCTCAGATCCATTGCTGTAGGGAACCAAGGCCTTCTTGGTCAGTATGGTAGAATCGCTATCACCGTCGATGTCTCCCTTACGAGTCTTGACAGGAACCTCGGTATGAGGGGCCGCGGAGGAAAAGCGTAGGCCCGATCGCATGCCCAAGGGGCTGAGAGGGCATCTGTTGCCTCCGCCTGGGGGTGCGGAAACCTTGAGATAAACCTTGGAAGTTTGGTGTTGGATGCTGTCGCAAAGAGGTCTAGCTCGAGGGGCCCCCACTGGATCACTATCCAGTTGAAGATTTCCGGGTGTAAGGACCACTCGTTGGTATCTGCGAACCTGCGGGAAAGGCCGTCTGCCCTTGAGTTGAGATGGCCGGGCAGATAGACTGCCCTCAGGTCCTTCAGATTCCTTTCCGCACAGAGGAATATGAGCTCCACCTCGTTCAGGAGGGATCTGCTGCGTGTTCCCCCTTGTCGGTGCACATAGGATACCGCGGCCCTGTTGTCCATCCTGAGGAGAACTGGTTTGCCCGAAATCTCGAACTCCAGGGCTAGCAGTGCAAGATAGGCCGCTCTGAGCTCCAGGACATTCGACACCATGCCGGCTGCATTGAAGGACCATCTTCCTTGTACTGAGGTCTGTTTGGAATGTGCTCCCCAACCAGCTGCGCTGGCATCGGTAGTAATTATGATCCAGTCGACATGCCCTAGCGGGCGAGACTTTAGAAGCGTCTGTCTCTTCATCCACCAATGTAGACTCCTGAGCATCCGGGTCGTCAGGTGTATGGGTTGGGATAGATATCGTCTGTCCCACAGTCTTAAGAACTCCAGCTGAAAATGTCTCAAATGCCAGTGGGCCCAGGGGACCATAGGGATGCATGATGACATCCGACCTATCAGGCTCAAACAATTTGAGGCTGTCAGGTAGGATCTCGAGCTCACCTTCTTCATTTGTTGGATAATGGAAGATACCTTCTGCGGTGGGAGAGACACCGTTCCGTTCATTGTATTGAACCGGGCTCCCAGATAGACCATCTCTTGAGTCGGAGAGAGGAGACTTTTCTCGTGGTTTATCTTCCATCCAAAATCCACTAGTGTTGTCAACAGGATATTCCTGTGTTCCACTAACTGGGTTGGGTCCCTCGCCAGGAGTAGAAGGTCGTCCAGATAGTGATACACCCGAAGCCCCAATTCTCTCAGAGGTGCTATGATGGCAATCAGGGTCTTTGTAAAGACTCTTGGTGACGTGCAGAGGCCAAATGGAAGGCTCTGAAATTGGAGATGTACTTGCCCCACCGCGAATCTCAGGTATTTCTGGAACGTAGGGAGTATGGGTAAGTGTAAGTAAGCATCTTGCAGGTCTATTGACAACATCCAATCCCCTAGTTGGACTACGCGAATAATCGTCTGTAGAGACTCCATCTTGAATTTTTCCAGAAAGATATAGCGATTTAGCCTTTTTAGGTCTATCACGGGTCTCCACCCTACGTTTCTCTTGGGGACTAGAAACAGGGTGGAATAGAAACCTAAAAATCTCTCGGATGGAGGCACTGGAACTACTGCTCGTTGCTCCTGTAGGGAAAGAAGAAATTGCTTTAGAGCTTCCGCTTTTTGAGGAGATCTTGATACCCTTGTCGGGGAAAAAACGTCCTTGGGAGGTTTGTCTAGGAAAGACCAGAAATGACCGTGTTTGACTGTTGCAACTACCCAAGGATCCCTGCATTTGTGTTCCCAAATCTTTGAGAACTGTTTCAACCTGGCCCCCACAAGGATCACTTGGGCTGGCCTGGCGTCAAAAGGATTTTGATGGATCCTGTGGGGTGGGTACTGGCCTCTGCCTCCTGGACTTGAGAAACGTAGACTGTGTACTTTTCCAGTTGTGCCTGAAGCCTTTCCCTTGTCTGGATTATCGGTAGTCCCTATTTTTGGAGTATTGAAACCTTGGTGCGGATGATCTGAAACGTCTGGATCGCCTGTCTTGGGGAAGTAGGCCTGACTTTCCGCCAGTGACCCGAGAGATGGCCTTGTCAAGTTTTTCCCCGAACAAGGCTTTACCGTCAAAAGGTATCTTGCACCAATTTTGCTTCGAGGCAACGTCCGCTGCCCATGGTTTTAGCCACAGTGCCCTTTTGGCCATTATTGTGTGAAGCATTGCCCTTGCGGAGCAACGAATCGAGTCGATGGCGGCCTCCCCAATGAAGTCAGCTGAGAGCTTCTGCTCTTCCAATGCCTTGATTATATCTTCTTTAGGGATGTCCTGTTGGATTGCCGACTCTATATTATCCGTCCAGACGCGTAATGCGTTGGACACTGATGTCAGGGCTATTGCAGGTTTACAGGCATTTCCTGCCATCTGATAGGCCTTCTTAATGTCGAGGTCCATCCTCCTGTCCAGAGGGTCCTTGAAGGAAGTTGAATCTTCTAGGGGCAAAGTGACATTCTTGGCCAGCCTTACCACTGCGGCATCTACCACCGGAGGGCCCTCCAGCAATGTGGAATCTGCCTCAGAGAGAGGGTATAATTTTCCCAGTCGATTGGTGGAAAGTCTTTTGTCTGTCCTCCCCCATTCTTCCTCGATCACTTCCCTGATTTCCTCCATAAGAGGGAAGAAGGAGATCTGGCGCTTAAGGAAGGGGAAGTATGATTTGGACTTCCTGACCTCCATGTTGGAATCCTCCCAACCGATTGCTTGTTTAACGGCCTGCACATAAGGCTGGACCATGGCGAAGGCAAAGCCAGAGGCATCTGTGTCATCTGAAGAATCCTCTGAAATGGCCATTTCGTCCTGATGCTTAGAGGAGGAGGGAGGGAGCGGGTGACCACTTCCACTCGTGGATGGCCCGGGAATGGAGGCCTCAGCCATCTGTTCCTGAGGAGGGGATGCCGGTTGTTGCATCGGCATTGTGGCGACCAATTCCGCAAGGGAGTCTTTTACTGCCTTTTTAAGGAGATCTGCCACTTGTAGGCCCTCAGACTCTCTGTCCGCTGCATAGTCTCTAAGGCAATCTCGACAAATCAGTTTATCCGGAAGCGGAGTGCCTCCGCAGGCCTGACATCTAGTAGGTCTAGGTCTCGGGGAGCGCGAATGGCGGCGCCTCTTGGCTGAAGCTTTCCTGCCACTTCTGTAATGCCCATGTCTGGGCGACCTGTCCCTGCTGTGACAGGAATCATCATCATCATCTTCGTATCGCCTTGAGGTCTTCTTAGACGTCTTCTGGCGTACAGGACTGAAATACAAAAAGTACCGTCCTTAGTGCACTCTTTTTTTTTTTTTTTAAACTTACCTGGGCGTAGGTCCTTACCTTGGGAGTAGAGTAGGATCTTGAGCGGGCGGCGAAAGGCTCATGTTAGGCGGCTTAGCAGAGGTAACGGCTAGGAAAGAGTCAGAGGAGAGGCGTCAACCGGTCGTGCACAGATTCATGAAAAAAAAAGGGAATTTGCCTACATAAGTAACGACTTTCCCCCCCTTGTTACTGTGTGCTGTGTTTTTTTCCTTTTTTTTTTTTTTTAGAGGCTCCGATTAATTTTTTTAAAAATAATTTAATAAATTAATACATTTTCAATAAATAAATTATTCCTTCATATCTTTTAGAGCTATATATATAAATATATATATATATTCACATGCTCATATGTATAAGAAAAACAAATGCATTAAGCCTTACCTTTAACAGGGGTGGGTATAGCCTGGAACTCTAGAGTGTAATTCTCTTGTTAACCACAGGCATTTCACTTGTGCTGCTGGGGAAATAAATAGGAGGAGGAGGAGTGATGGCACGCTTGAGCTCCTCCCCTGACGCTCTGAGGGCAAAGAGAACCATTCGCCCTCAGTAAAAATGGCCGCTGAATCCTCCGACGCTACCGCGCATGCGCCGAACGACGAGACTGGCCGTCGAAACATACAACCCGCCGGCGCATGCGCAGACGACGGCGGGAACGCTGACCTACAATAAAACAACACAGACTCGCCGCGCGCGGCCCCTAGTGAGTCTGAGGATGACAAATGCAAGGGGGAAGGGAGGGGGGCCTCCGAAATCTATGGGAGCCAGGGGAACCAGAGCGCAAGAGAGAGAGGGAGAGAGAAAAGACAGGTGAGACTGGAGAGGAAAAACAAGTCTCAGGAACAGAGCAAAGCTGCCACCTCTGCTGCCATAGACTGGAGCCTGAACGCCCATACTGCAGGTAAAGCTCTTACTTAAGAGACAAACTGCTTGTCCCAAAAGATCCTACAGAAGGGACTTCCAACCTTATAAGCGCATTTAGCTGCCCAAGAGAAGGTACTGCGTCCGGGAGAGGCTTGAACCCAGACGGACGCTGCCGAATGCAGAAGGTAAGGACGCCGACCAGGATTCACTGCCATGAGGTATGAGGAAAAAAAGGAGAATGCGGGGGTTGTACTAACCTTTTCTTTTATAATATTCACTAGTCCTGAGGGAGGAGCCAAGGCGGAGCTTGTCACAGGTATGCTGCCATGGAGGCACCAGGAAAGTGAATTATTCCTTTAAATATCATGCCTGGGGGGTGTCTGTAGTATGCCTGTGAAGTGCCACGTGTTTCCCGTGTTTAGAACAGTCCCTGCACAAAATGACATTTAACGGAAATAACGTCATTTAAAACTGCTTGCGGTTTTAATGTTATATCTGGTTCCTGCAATATGGTTGAAAATCATTGAGAAAAATGGCATGGGTAGCCCTCCCTGCCCATTACCAGCCCCTTTGGGTCTTGTACGGATATTAAGGGGAACCCCGTACCCATATTAAAAAAAGGAAATATGTGTGGCCCCCAGGCCCTATATACTCAGAACAGCAGTATACAGGCAGTGCAAACAAGACAGGGACTGTGTAGGTTTGTTGTGTTAAGTAGAATCTGTTTGTAATTTTGAACTGGTACATTTTTAAAGTGTAGCTCCAGTCCAAAAATCTATTTTTAAGCTTTTTGGAAAACATGGGGAAGGGTTATCACCCCTGTATAATTTGTTTTGCCGTCCGTCTTTTTTCATCTCACTTCCTGTTATCTCCTTCCGTTTGCAAGTAGGAGACGTTTGTAAGTTGGATGTTTGAAAGTAGGAGCCTGCCCTATATGCTCTGAAGAAATGGCGGTGTTGGTGTTGCCACAACATTGTAAGCCCTCAAGCCCTGGAGCGCCCTGCTGTGAACGATTATATCAAGAATTGTAATTACATGGCATTGTTGAACAGTGGTAGAAAAATTGGGCCTTTGGTGGTTGTGGTGCTGGTGCTGGTGCCACAACACTATAAGTCCTCACAGTTACTCTGGGTGGGCACAGGAACGGGCCCTGCTGTGAAATATTATATCAAGAATTGTAATTACATGCCCCTGTTAAACAGGGGCTGAAAAATTGGGCCTTAGGTGCTGGTGCCACGACACTGCAACCTCTCCCATATACTCTAGTTGTAGTGCAGGAATGAGCCCTGCTACAAAGCATTGCATCAAAAATTGTAATTAAACGCCCCTGTTAAACAGGGGCTGAAAAATTGGGCTGGTGGCACTGGTGCTGGTATAGGTGGATATAATGGTGTATAGTGCGGTCAGGGCACGCAGACAACACGCACAATCTCCTACAACTGACTGCAAGCTCTATTTAAAAAGAGCAAGATAGTTAGCTATATAGGTGGATATAGCGGTGTATACTGGGTTCAGGGCACGCACAATCTCCTTCAACTGACTGTAAGCTCTATTTTAAACGAGCAAGATAGCTAGCTATATAGATGGATATAGCGGTGTATACTGGGTTCAGAGCACGCAGACAGCACGCACAATCTCCTACAACTGACTGCAAGCTCTATTAAAAAAGAGAAATATAGCTAGCTATATAGGTGGATATAGCGGTGTATATTGCGGTCAGGGCACGCAGACAACAACCACTACAGAAGAGCAAGAACGCAAAATCGGCCTATAACGATTGGTGTATACTGTGTTGAAGGTACACAGAACACCCACTAACTCCTACAGACGCCAACACACTACACAAGGCCGCTGCGCTGGCGGCCTTATATAGTGTGGGGCGTGTACTACACAGCCTGAGCTATGATTGGCCACAGGCATCCTGCCTGTGGCCAATCATGGCTCTCCTCACTGCCGGCGCTGTGATTGGCCAAACATGCGGGGATCAAAGTGCATGCTTAACCAATCATGAGCCAGCAATGCACTGCGATGGCGCAGTGCATTGTGGGCCGTGAGCACCACACGAATTTGGCGCGAACGGCCCATAACAGACTAACAGCCGATGTTCGAGTCAAGCGTATGTTCGACTTGAACACAAAGCTCATCCTTACTGGAGAGGTCAAAAAATTGGCCTAGTGCACATGGCACAGCCAATACCTGATATTCTGTTCTTCTGGAATGGTCCAATAGAATTATTACACCAATTTTTAAATTTTTTCAACTCTGAGAACAAATTAAATTTAAAATTCACTATGACGTATAGTACCTCTAGCATTTATTTTTTGGACTTGACCATTGTCAAAGATTATGAGGGTCACTTGCAAAGTACACTATTTCATAAACCTACCGCTGGCAATACTATCCTATCTGCGGACAGCTTCCACCCCAAGCCTCTATTACAATCTATTCCCTATGCACAATACTTACATGCACAACGAAATTGCTCTACTGATGAATTTTTTAACCAAGAAGCTATTTTACTCAGAGAGAGACTTTCTGCCCGTGGTTACTCTAATAAAACTTTAAAAATGGCGTATAAAAAAGTGAAAAATCACCATGATCTTCTTTTTCAAAAACGCACCACATCACGTCCTCCCCCTCGCATTATTCTTTCTTATTGTCAACAGCATCAGCAGATTAAAAACATAGCATCCAGATATTGGCACATCCTAACCGCAGATAATAGTCTCACAACCCTTTGTTCCAGCCCAGCCATTATTCACATATAGGTGGGTCCCCTCTATACGGTACAAACTTGTTCGTAGGGAATACTCCCATACTCCTTCTACAACTACTAAATTACAAGGTACCTATCCCTGTGGCAATTGTAGATATTGTAAATATATCAACACTACTAATAATGTTGTGTTACCTAACCAACAGCTTTTTCAATCCTCATCATTACGTCAATTGTTGCACAGAGGGGGTAATTTATCTTCTATTTTGTGAATGTGGCTGTTTCTATGTGGGCAAGACTAAATTACCATTTTGGAAACGCATTTACTGCCATATTACTACTATTAATACTAAAGACCCTGACCTTCCGATTGGTCGACATTGTATTATGGTCCATCCGGATCATACACCACATGTAAGTTTTTTGGCTCTAGACCACATTCCTCCCAATATTCGGGGAGGTGACTATAACAAACTCCTATTACAAAGTGAACTGAGGTGGATTTTCCACCTCAATGCCACCTCACCCCCCCGGCCTCAACGAAGCCTTCAATTTTAGACCCTTTTTGGAGGGCTTGCATTCTGGGGTCTGTGAGCTTGACCTCTAATATCTTAATTTATCCTATTTTATTTTTCTCATTTTCTTTTATGTTAATTTTCTATTGGCACTACAACAATGCTATACATCTTTGTGGTATGTGATCATCTGCTGATGCTGTTGACATGTATTTTCGATACTTTGATATACTAATTTATATATTCTTTGGGTATTCGGTATTATAAATCAGGCCAATTCTCCTTTTACATCATGCCCATATTGCCTATGTTAATTACTTACTTTATTTTGATATTTTTTCTTACATGTTTATTGTATCATTACTGCTATACATGTGTATGTTTTTCATATATGATATTGTTTCAACCTCCATGATGATGTCTGTATGCAATGCTGCTCCCAACCAACACCATTACCAAATTCCACCAGGGAGTGTTTGTTACATACAAGACTGTTGTAAACTATATGTTGATCCCTGCAGCTAGTCCTGTGCTCTCCCACCTGCCAACATTATTGCCATATTCTACTATGGGGCGCACATATAATTATCAATTACTGTACGTACTTATATTACTTCTTATACAACATACGTTTATACTTTCCCCTTTACATGGTTCATCATCGCTGCTTTGGTACCCGGCGTGCAGGAGACTTGCACGCTCCCATACCATTTGGGATGCGTGCAGTCCTCTAGCCCAGCTGGCGGGGTTGTTTAACTTCGCCATGGCGCACTTGCGCTCCAGCTTGGAGCGCTGCGGCCAGGGCTACCCGCACGCCGGTGAGATCATGGCGTGCCGTCCCATCAGAGATCTCACTGCAGACGGTTAGTAAGTTGCCATTGGCGCTTCCACCGGCCACACCAGCTTCAGCTGTGGAGGCCACTTAGTGCCGCCTACTCACAGCTGATCATTATCATGATATAAAGCATGCACAGACGGCATTCAGTACGCTGCCTGGTGCATGCTGCTCTGGATCCACACATCTTGAATGACTTGGTGAGATATTACCGCACTTTAATTATACTTACCTATGTTTTTATTGATACATACCTCAATATACTCATTACTCTTATATACTCTCTTTGTTGTTCAGATACATACCAACGCTGTTTCACGTTATGCTGGTGTTACACTGGGTTAGGCTATCAGTATAGCTTCCCAGTTGAGACCTTGTTACCACAGCAGCCTCGGACATTATTGGCTTAATACCTGCATTCCCTTGAGCGCAAATTGGTTCACCTGACATCAGGCACAGCTCTATATATTGTGACATTTGTGAACATCACTAGATTTGCACCCCCTGCTGGTTCTTATTGGTATCCGCGCTTGGCTGGTATGTATTATACATCTTATGCACTATCATTTATGGCCCAAAAAGCAAGCTTTCTGCATGTATTGATTTAGATCATGTTGTACTGATTCAATTACATTTATACTTTTAGACTATGTATATACAAGATAAAATATATGCCTAGGAAAAGGGACGGTCGGTCCGAAACATGTCGGCATTCTTCTCCAAATATACTCGCAAGTTTATAAATAAAATAAGTCGCAAGTTTATTGTCTATACCATTAATATTTGGTCCAGCAGCAACATATGTAATATATTTTTGATGAATAAATCTATTGTATCATACTTCTTTACGGACTGGTACATTCAAACATCCCTAGGGGTATCGGCTGTGCCATGTGCACTAGGCCAATTT
The DNA here is from genome assembly GCF_037356315.1 of Lithobates pipiens. NCBI lineage: Eukaryota > Metazoa > Chordata > Amphibia > Anura > Ranidae > Lithobates > Lithobates pipiens. The sequence continues at coordinate 594,958,994 of NW_027507758.1, read as the reverse complement.
TTTGAGCATTTTTTTTTCTGGGATGCAATTTACCAGCCCAGTGTCGATCGCCAGCCTGCGCGAATTATATCGAGATTGCTGGAGAGGTTGTAAGGTGGTAGGAACAATGGCACACTTATGGTGGGAATGTCCCATAATTAAACAATATTGGACTACAGTCCTAACATTGACAGGAGAAATCACCGGAAGGGTAGTATTAGAAGACCCTTGGACATGCCTGTTCCATGGAACAGACGGTCCGATGAAACAATATAGAGAATCTCTGGTACCTATTCTATTAAATGTAGCAAAAAGCCTTATACCAAAAAAATGTCAGGAACAAGAAAGTCCAAGAATGCAAGATTGGTTGTTCGGTATTGGCGACACCTATATCCTGGAGAGATTAGATCTAAGTAGGGAAGAGGTAGAGAGCAGAGATGGCCTTGCGGTTCGCCCGGCGGTCAGTTCGCGACGAACTTTGCTCGTTCGCGATTCGCCGGACTTATGGCGCTGTTCGCGGCGGCCATATTCATTTACATTGTGAAGAACTTTGACCCATGACACATTCATCATGGGGTAGAGGACAGCCAATTGAGACATTTCAGCACATGGACATACCCCCTACCTTATAAATAGACCTGATCTGGCGACCATTTTAAATTCTATTTTTTGTCAGTGTAGGGAAAGGACGCTGTGTGGAGCAGGGACAGTCAGTCTAATCACTAGCTATTACTATTAGGTCCACAAAGGTCCTTTTAAGGACTGGTTTAGGGGTACAGTATATGGGGTTGGAATACACTTATAATATACTTTCTTTCAAATATAGAAAGCATATTATAGTGCACTGACTGCATGCAGTGCTGCTGACCGATTCTGCAGCTTTCGTTAGGGAAGGACAGTTTGGAGTTTGGAGCAGGGACAGTCTGCAATTCACTAGCTACTAGCTAGCTACTACTATTAGGTCCACAAAGGTCAGTCTAATCACTAGCTATTACTATTAGGTCCACAAAGGTCCTTTTAAGGACTGGTATAGGTGTACAGTATATAGGGTTGGAATACACGTATAATATACTTTCTTTCAAATATAGAAAGCGCATTATAGTGCACTGCATGCAGTGCTACTGATCGATTCTGCAGCTGTCGTTTCTCAGTGTAGGGAGGGACAGTTTGGTGTTTGGAGCAGGGACAGTCTGCAATTCACTAGCTACTAGCTAGCTACTATTAGGTCCACAAAGTTCCTTTTAAGGACTGGTATAGGTGTACTATTTGGTGTGCAGTATATAGGGGTGTAATACACGTATAAAATACTTGCACATATAGAAAGCATAGTATAGTGCATTTCTACTGTGCAGCATTCTGACTGCAGAGCGGTTCTGCAGCGATACTACAAAGAGGGACAAACGCAATTAGAAAAAAGTATTATAACTGGTGTGATAGACCAGTGGCCCTCCAAAACGACAGATTGAAGCGGGGGGGTTATATACTTTCTTCCACATATACTGCACTTCGCTAGAGACTTTTGTCACAGGGTCATTTAAAAAATGGCAGAGGAAGAGGCAGGCCCTTCCGTAGGGGTGGTAGGGGTAGGGCAGGAGCACCAGGCTTGAGCCAAAGTGGCAAATTGCAGAAGGTGCGTTCGATTACGTCAAAGGATGCACCAGACTTGGTTGAGTGGCTCACTCAGCCTTACTCTTCTGCACCCTCCTCATCCTCTCAATCTGCACCCTCTTCACTCTCTGACAAAGACACTACCACCAACACCTCCACTTGAGTCACAGGAATTATTTTCTGATCCATCACAAGACATTGCTGATGCGCAGCCATTAGGACCAGGAAGAGGAGGTAGCAACAACCGCCACTCAGCGGTCTGACGACAGTACCCAGATCAGCCCAAGGAGGAGGTTGGTCCCCGCTGTTGCTGCCTACTCAGAGATCTCTAATTATAGCGGTGGGGAAGGTGACGTCAATGATGACGTGTCTAGTGATGTCACGTGGGTGCCCACAAGAGAGGAAGAGGAGGGGAGTTCAGAGGGAGATATGGACCAGCAGATAGGGAGGAGAAGCAGGTGGAACTTACATTGCACAGGAGGGACAAACCAGACTGCTAATGTATCAGGAGCGAGGCATCAACCATGTACGGTCACATCTGGCGCTCCCAGGATGCCGGCACATGGCTCCGCAGTGTGGGGCTTTTTTTAACGTGTCCGCTGCTGACAATAGTGTTGCCATCTGCAGCCTTTGCAGTCAACGCATGAAGTCGCGGTAAGCCCAACACTCACCTAGGGACGACCGCCTTAAGAAGCCACATGAGCAGCCATCACCGACCCCAGTGGGAGCAACAGAACCCACAAAGCCACACTCCAGGCTCTCGCCGTCCAGCCTCATCTTCTACTTCTCCTTCTCCTCTCTCCTCACAATTTTCCTCCACTACACCTTCCATCAGGCCATCCTCACGTATTTCTGGAAAAGGGCAGGCTTCCATGGGCCAAATGTTCGAGCGTAAAAAAATGATGCCGCCGGATAACCCTCTTGCCCAACGGTTGACCGCTGACTTGTCAGAACTGTTAGCCCGCCAACTACTGCCATATAAACTGGTGGACTCAGAGGCCTTTCGAAAAAATTTGTGGCCATTGGAACACCACAATGGAAAGTCCCAATAAGGAAGTATTTCTCACAGAAGGGCATCCCAGAGCTATATGGCCATGTTCAGCGGCAAGTGAATGTATCTCTGGCACACAGTGTCGGTGCCAAGATACATCTAACCACAGACACGTGGTCTAGCAAACACAGGCAGGGAAGGTATATAACTTTTACTGCCCACTGGGTGAACCTTCTGACGGCCGTCAAGCATGTAACCCATGGCACCCGTGTAGATTTGGTTTTACCTCCACGGATTGCATGCAGGCCTGCCTCTTCTTCTCCTCCTCCTACTCCATCCTCCCTCTCCTCCTCAGCTGACTCCTCCTATTCCACTGCTAGCGTCTCTTCCACTGCACCACCCAAGCTCCCCAGAACCTATTCGACATGCCAGGTGAGACGTTGCCATGCTGTGCTGCGTCTGTTGTGCCTGGAAGCCAAAAGCCACACTGGCTCTGCACTCCTTTCAGCTTTGCGTTCACAGGCAGATCAGTGGCTAACACTGCACAATTTGACAGTTGGTAAAGTTGTGTGTGACAACGGTGCCAATCTGCTTAGCACATTGAAACAGGGCAAAATTACACACGTGCCATGCATGGCACACGTCTTAAACTTGGTCGCGCAGCGATTCGTTGTCAAATACCCTGGGGTCCAGGACATCTTTCGGCAGGCAAGGAAAATCTCAGCCCATTTCAGAAGATCTTACACGGCCATGGCTCGCCTTGCTGACATTCAGCGGCGACACAATCTGCCGGTCAGACGTCTTATTTGCGATTGCCCGACGTGATGGAACTCAACCTTCTATATGCTTGATAGACTGCTCCAGCAGAAACGTGCAGTTAACGACTACCTGTACGAACTCTGCGGCATAACAGGTTCTGGGGAGCTTGTTTTTTTTTCACTGCACCAGTGGTTGCTCATGCGCGACGCATGCAGATTTCTGCGGCCATTTGAGGGGATCACCAAACTGGTCAGTCGCAGCCATGGCGCCATCAGTGACATCTTACCTTATGCCTTCTTTATGGAGCGTGCATTGCGTCGTGTCATTGATCAAGCCGAGGAGGAGCAGGAAGAAGAGGAAGTCGCAATGCTGGATGAATTCCCGGGGGGGCTACTCTATCTGAGACAAGTCAACAACACGAGTCTGAAGAGGATTCAGAGGAGGATGGTGCCGGGGCAGATGAGGAGGAGCAAGAAGAGCATGCTTTAAACCTTTCTGGGATCCCTGTTGTTGTGCGTGGATGGGGAGAGAAGAACGAGGAGGACGACATTATCCTGGATGATGAGCAGGAGCCAGGCCACCACACCGCTTCCAGTTTAGTGCAAATGGGGGCCTTCATTCTCCAGTGTTTTAACAGGGACTCCCGTATAAAAAGCATAAAGGCCAAGGACCAGTACTGGGTAGCAACGTACTTAGACCCCCGGTACAAACACAAAATGGCGGAAATGTTACCATCATCACAGAGGGCTGTCAGAATGGAGTACTTCCAGGCCTTGCTTAGAGAAATGCTGCATTCTGCTTTTGCGTGGCCCTGGCAGAGGAATTCCCACTCCCAGAGAATGAGTTGCGGGTACCAATCCAACAGCGCCTGCAAGAAGAGGGTGGTTTGAAGATGTGTTGGTGACTTCTGATATGATATCCTTCTTTCAGCCCACCCATCGACAGGTGTCATCCGGATCCAGCATCAGGGAATGCCTAGACCGACTACATCGGGTTAACGGCTGATGTGGACGCTCTGAGAAGTAATGAACCCCTGGACTACTGGGTGGGCAGGCTTGACCTCTGGCCAGAGCTTGCACAATTTGCAATGGAACTGTTGGCTTGCCCCTCATCCAGTGTCCTGTCCGAAAGGACGTTCAGCACAGCAGGGGGGATTGTGACCGATAAGCGCACTCGCCTAGCTCACAAGAGTGTTGACTACCTCACATTTATAAAAATGAATGAGGCATGGATCTTGGAGGAATTCAACACATGTGACCAGTAGACCATGTATATGCATAACTCTATAAACAATTTATATAATCTAGCACACGGACCTTTTTTCTACCTTTGGCTCACTTGTACAAAAAAAGCACACCGTACTATATGCCCATACCCTCCTGTTTGAAGAGGTTGAACGGTGTCATATTTTTGGGTCCCGCAGCAAGTTGCTGGTATCAGTGCTGGTGTCAGTGCTCTCTATCATGGTGCTGGTGTGGTATCAGTGCTCTATATCTCTGTGCTGGTGTCAGTGCTCTCTATCACGGTGCTGGTGTGGTGTTAGTGCTCTCTATCTCTGTGCTGGTGTCAGTGCTCTCTATCTCGGTGCTGGTGTCAGTGCTCTCTATCTCGGTGCTGGTGTCAGTGCTCTCTATCACGGTGCTGGTGTGGTATCAGAGCTCTCTATCACGGTGCTGGTGTCGGTGCTCTCTAGCTCGGTGCTGGTGTAAGTGCTCTCTATCAAGGTGCTGGTGTGGTGTCAGTACTCTCTATCTCGGTGCTGGTGTCAGTGCTCTCTATCACGGTGCTGGTGTGGTGTCAGTGCTTTCTATCTCGGTGCTGGTGTCAGTGCTCTCTATCATGGGGCTGGTGTGGTGTCAGTGCTCTCTATCATGGTGCTGGTGTCAGTGCTCTCTATCACGGTGCTGGTGGGGGAGAAACAATTAGGGAATATACTGTACTGTTTTTGAATTTTGAAAATTAAATAAATAAAGAATAAAAAAATAAAAATACAATCCCCTGTGTCCGCCGCCGGGGGAATTGATGGGTCCTCTGGTCTGCGAGTTCTGCCTGTGGGGGTGAACTGATCTTCTTAATTCAATTCCTTCTTGTATTGTAAACCTTTTTGAGATACAGTGCCTTGCGAAAGTATTCAGCCCCCTTGAACTTTTCAACATTTTGCCACATTTCAGGCTTCAAACATAAAGATATAAAATTTTAATTTTTTGTGAAGAATCACCAACAAGTGGGACACAATTGTGAAGTGGAACAAAATCTATTGGATAATTTAAACTTTTTTAGCAAATAAAAAACTGAAAAGTGGTGCGTGCAAAATTATTCGGCCCCTTTACTTTCAGTGCAGCAAACTCACTCCAGAAGTTCAGCGAGGATCTCTGAATGATCCAATGTTGTCCTAAATGACTGATGGTGATAAATAGAATCCACCTGTGTGTAATCAAGTCTCTGTATAAATGCACCTGCTCTGTGATAGTCTCAGGGTTCTGTTGAAAGCGCAGAGAGCATCATGAAGACCAAGGAACACACCAGGCAGGTCCGTAATACTGCTGTGGAGAAGTTTAAAGCCAGATTTGGATACAAAAAGATTTCCCAAGCTTTAAACATCCCAAGGAGCACTGTGCAAGCGATCATTTTGAAATGGAAGGAGTATCAGACCACTGCAAATCTACCAAGACCTGGCCGTCCCTCTAAACTTTCAGCTCAGACAAGGAGAAGACTGATCAGAGATGCAGCCAAGAGGCCCATGATCACTTTGGATGAACTGCAGAGAACTACAGCTGAGGTGGGAGAGTCTGTCTATAGGACAACAATCAGTCGTACACTGCACAAATCTGGCCTTTATGGAAGAGTGGCAAGAAGAAAGCCATTTCTCAAAGATATCCATAAAAAGTCTCGTCTAAAGTTTGCCACGAGCCACCTGGGAGACACACCAAACATGTGGAAGAAGGTGCTCTGGTCAGATGAAACCAAAATCAAACTTTTTGCCCACAATGGAAAACGAAATGTTTGGTGTAAAAGCAACACAGCTCATCACCCTCAACACACCATCCCCACTGTCAAACATGGTGGTGGCAGCATCATGGTTTGGGCCTGCTTTTCTTCAGCAGGGACAGCGAAGATGGTTAAAATTGTGGGGAAGATGGATGCAGCCAAATACAGGACCATTCTGGATGAAAACCTGTTGGAGTCTGCAAAAGACCTGAAACTGGGATGGGGATTTATCTTCCAACAAGACAATGATCCCAAACATACAGCAAAATCTACAAAGGAATGGTTCACAAATAAACGTATCCAGGTGTTAGAATGGCCAAGTCAAAGTCCATACCTGAATCCAATCGAGAATCTGTGGAAAGAGCTGAAAACTGCTGTTCACAAACACTCTCCATCCAACCTCACTGAGCTCGAGCTGTTTTGGAAGGAAGAATGGGCAAGAATTTCAGTCTCTCCATGTGCAAAACTGATAGACATACCCCAAGCGACTTGCAGCTCTAATCGCAGCAAAAGGTGTCTCTACAAAGTATTAACGCAAGGGGGTCGAATAATTTTGCACGCCCCACTATTCATATTTTTATTAGTTAAAAAAGTTTCAAAAATCCAATAGATTTCGTTCCACTTCACAATTGTGTCCCACTTGTTGGTGATTCTTCACAAAAAATAAAAATGTTATATCTTTATGTTTGAAGCTTGAAATGTGGCAAAAGGTTGAAAAGTTCAAGGGGGCCGAATACTTTCACAAGGCACTGTATATATTTATTGCTTGCTGTGTTCATGTTTCATCTAAATGTATTTTCAACGTTATAGATTAACTCCTGATGAAGCGGTTTTCTGCAAAACTAGTAGAGGGAATTGTTGTATACTCCTTTCCAATTGAAACTCTATGAGGGAACCCAGCAGTAGTTTGCTAATTGTGGTGTATACTACTATTTTTTTAATGCATTGATGTTTGTGTAGATGTTTGTGTCTTTATTAAACTTTATATATTTTTGATTATTTATTGTTCATTTATTGACTACCAAGATAGTCCATACAAACAATCTCTTTGGTGTGGATGCACGGGGGCCAGCATAAGCAACTGCTCTGGCATTTACATACCAGTCAATTTTTCTAAATTATGAAATTGGATGAGGGTACTTCTATCGAATGTAATTTTCTGTGAACTTGAGGCGACACTCACATTCTGTCAAAGTTGAAGCTAAAATATCTGAAAATATGCAAACAATACAGATAGCTGGCAGCCTTGGACTACAAATTTCCTTCCCACCAAGTTTCAATATGGACCTACTTTTAGGTTAGAACAACTGTTACCTGTGGTCTTACCCTCACCTCTGATCCCCTCATTCTTCCACCCTTCCATTCTCCTTCTCCATTCCACCTTTCCACCTTCTTGTCCTAATGATGACATATTTTGCTCAAGCCGTGTACATTACATAATTCTCTTGCATAATATAATTTCCTGTTATTGACGTTCTTCTGGTGCAGCAATCTGTAAACCAATATGTGTAATATCTTTGATGTTAACGATGAGCACAACTTGTACTCACATGAACCATTTTAACCCTTTAAAGTGGTTGTAAACCCTTACAAACCACTTTGACCTACAGGTAAGCCTAGATTAAGGCTTACCTGTAGGTCCAAGAAATATCTCCTAAACCTATATGGTTTAGGAGATATTTGCCCAAAAACGGGCACCGCTGTCTACGGCGCATGCGCCGTAGACAGCGGCGCGCAGGCGCACTGAGCGCGGCATTCTCAGCGACGGAGCTGCCGCGCGTGTCGGCTCCCGTGCGCATGCGCGGGAGTGACGTCATCGCGGCTTCGCCGAATGACAGCGGCGGAGCTGCGAGACCCCACCAACAAGATGGATGCGGCGGACTACAGGGGACAGTGGTGACTTCGCTGGCTCCTGTGTCAGGTAAGTGACACATAATGGGCTACTATGCGATGCATAGTAGTCCATTATGCTTTGCCTTTGCAGGGAATGAAAGAGGAAGTAAACTCATCAGGGTTTACTTCCTCTTTAAATGCATTTACCTGATTAAATAAAAAAGTTTTGGCTGAATTTGGGCTTTCATGTTGGCTAGGATGGCCTGAAATAGAGATCCTTGGTTAGATTTTTCCATAATTTCCTCTTGTTACTGGAAAATGACATGAGGGTGAATCTCTCCAATAAAATCTCAGTAAAGCAAGATGGAGGATCCACCTTTTCCCCACTTTATCCTATTGTAGGTTATTCTAACTCTATTCTACCCATTCTACCCACTCCTCCTGTTTTATAGCCTAACCTAGGATGTTAACCTCTTGCAACAAAGAGTATGGGCTCTAATAACCATGCGCAGCACATATGCGTCCATGGATGGCCCAGGTTTCTGTGCGTAGGCCCCTTTCTCATTTTTCAGGTGCCACAGTGCTAAAAATAACGCCTGTATAGTGCCTGAAAAAATCCGGCTCCTTTCACTCCAGTGTGAATGCCGGAGGGCTTTCACACTGGAGCGGTGCGCTAGCAAGACAGTGAAAAAAGTCCTAGCCGCATGTTTGAAATCAATGGGGCAGCACGGCTATACCGCTGGCAAAGTGCCACTGCAGCAGCACTTTGCGGGCGGTTTTAACCCTTTTTCGGCCTGTCCCGAATCCCGCCGCTAAAACGACGGTAAAGCCGCTCCCGCAAGGGGCCTTAGAGTGCACTCACTGCAAGCTGTCAAAGACAGCTCCTGGTTAGTGAACGCCCGAACATCCGACGGTACGTTTCGCGAACGCGGACCGTGAACGAGGCCGACCGTTCGCGAAACCGAACGTTCGCCGCGGGCCCCATTGACTTCAATGGGAGGCGAACGTTTCAAACCTTTAGGTCGAATTTGCAGCCACTAGGTAATTATTAGCAGGGAAAACATAGTCCCACCACCTGGCCAATGACATAATACATGTATGAGGTGAATTTGGGATCGACAACTACAAGCATTCTTTTTTTATTTGGAAAATTGTTGTGACAATTCAGGACTGTGGAGCGCATGAAGGCAATGGAGGAGAGGGAAGGTCAGGGACCAGGGTAGGCAAAGAAGAGGGTGCAGGAGATGATCACCAGCAGCGTCACATACAGCAATGACACATGCACCGTGATAGAGGCATCTGACAACAGCACCGTGATAGAGGGCACTGACATCAGCAGCGTGACATAAAGCATTAACACCAGCACCGTGACATACAGCACTGACAGCAACACCGTGATATACAGCACTGACATCAGAAGCGTGACATTAAGCACTGACATCAGCACCGTGATATACAGCACTGACAGCAGCACCGTGATAGAGGGCACTGACATCAGAAGCGTGACATACAGCACTGACATCAGCACCGTGATATACAGCACTGACAGCAGCACCGTGATAGAGAGTACTGACATCAGAAGCGTGACATTAAGCACTGACATCAGCACAGTGATATACAGCACTGACATCAGAAGCGTGACATAAAGCATTAACACCAGCACCGTGACATACAGCATTGACAGCAACACTGTGATATACAGCACTGACATCAGAAGCGTGACATTAAGCACTGACATCAGCACCGTGATATACAGCACTGACAGCAGCACCGTGATAGAGGGCACTGACATCAGAAGCGTGACATACAGCACTGACATCAGCACCGTGATATACAGCACTGACAGCAGCACCGTGATAGAGAGTACTGACATCAGAAGCGTGACATTAAGCACTGACATCAGCACAGTGATATACAGCACTGACATCAGAAGCGTGACATAAAGCATTAACACCAGCACCGTGACATACAGCATTGACAGCAACACCGTGATATACAGCACTGACATCAGAAGCGTGACATTAAGCACTGACATCAGCACAGTGATATACAGCACTGACAGCAGCACCGTGACATTAAGCACTCACACCAGCACCGTGATATACAGCACTGACAGCAACACTGTGATATACAGCACTGACATCAGAAGCGTGACATTAAGCACTGACATCAGCACCGTGATATACAGCACTGACAGCAGCACCGTGATAGAGGGCACTGACATCAGAAGCGTGACATACAGCACTGACATCAGCACCGTGATATACAGCACTGACATCAGCACCGTGATATACAGCACTGACAGCAGCACCGTGATAGAGAGTACTGACATCAGAAGCGTGACATTAAGCACTGACATCAGCACAGTGATATACAGCACTGACATCAGAAGTGTGACATAAAGCATTAACACCAGCACCGTGACATACAGCATTGACAGCAACACCGTGATATACAGCACTGACATCAGAAGCGTGACATTAAGCACTGACATCAGCACAGTGATATACAGCACTGACAGCAGCACCGTGGCATTAAGCACTCACACCAGCACCGTGATATACAGCACTGACAGCAACACTGTGATATACAGCACTGACATCAGAAGCGTGACATTAAGCACTGACATCAGCACCGTGATATACAGCACTGACAGCAGCACCGTGATAGAGGGCACTGACATCAGAAGCGTGACATACAGCACTGACATCAGCACCGTGATATACAGCACTGACATCAGCACCGTGATATACAGCACTGACATCAGCACAGTGATATACAGCACTGACAGCAGCACCGTGATAGAGAGTACTGACATCAGAAGCGTGACATTAAGCACTGACATCAGCACAGTGATATACAGCACTGACATCAGAAGCGTGACATAAAGCATTAACACCAGCACCGTGACATACAGCATTGACAGCAACACCGTGATATACAGCACTGACATCAGAAGCGTGACATTAAGCACTGGCATCAGCACCGTGATATACAGCACTGACAGCAGCACCGTGATAGAGGGCACTGACATCAGAAGCGTGACATACAGCACTGACATCAGCACAGTGATATACAGCACTGACCATGACAGCAGCACGGTGACATTAAGCACTCACACCTTTCCGAAAGCCACAGAGAATGGCTGAATGTGGCTGAAAATAGCAGAGAACGGCCGAATATACCCGAGAACGGACGAAAATACCTGAAAGCCGCCGAGAGCGGCAGAGAAAGTTAGGAACGGCGGGGGATCGGCGTATAACACCCCCCCCCCCCCCCCCCGATTTCCCCCTGATTTTAGGGGGGAAAAAGTGTGTGTTATACGCCGATAAATACAGTACATAAATTATCCCATATTCTGAAAGCATTCTCTGTCAGTGGATTTGTGCTTTTTGCTAGGTCTTGGTATGACTGTGGGATCCATAACATCTTACCTAACTCTACTTTACTTAGTGCAAACTCTATCTCAACTAGTGATGGACGAACTTCCGACGGGACGTTTCGCGAACGCGGACCGCGAACGCGGCCGATCGTTCGCGAAACTGAACGTTCGCGGCGGGCCCCATTGACTTCAATGGAAGGCGAACTTAGGTCAAATTTGCAGCCACAAAATAATTATTAGCTGGGCAAACATAGTCCCACCACATGGCCAATGACATAACACATGTATGAGGTGAATTTGGGATCGATAACTACAAGCATTCTTTTTTTATATGGGAAATTGTTCTGACAATTCTGGACTGTGCAGCGCATGAAAGCAATGGAGGAGAGGGAAGGTCAGGGACCAGGGTAGGCAAAGAAGAGGGTGCAGGAGATGATCACCAGCAGCGTGACATACAGCAATGACACCTGCACCGTGATAGAGGCATCTGACAACAGCACCGTGATAGAGGGCACTGACATCAGCAGCGTGACATAAAGCATTAACAGCAGCACCGTGACATACAGCATTGACAGCAACACCGTGATAGAGAGCACTGACATCAGCAGCGTGACATAAATCACTCACACCAGCACCGTGATATACAGCACTGACAGCAGCACCGTGATAGAGAGCACTGACATCAGAAGCGTGACATACAGCACTGACATCATCACCGTGATATACAGCACTGACAGCAGCACCGTGATAGAGAGAACTGACATCAGAAGCGTGACATACAGCACTCACACCCGCACCGTGATATACAGCACTGACAGCAGCACCGTGATAGAGAGCACTGACATCAGCAGCGTGACATTAAGCACTCACACCAGCACCGTGATATACAGCACTGACAGCAGCACCGTAAGCAGCCCCAGGAGTAAGTCAGCACAGCACAGGGATGGTGTGATCCCCTCATAATAAGAACCCCCAGGAGGAAGTCAGCACAGCACAGGGATGGTGTGATCCCTTCATAGTAAGCAGGCCCAGGAGAAACTCAGCACAGCACAGGGATGGTGTGATCCCCTCATAAGAAGAACCCCCAGGAGGAAGTCAGCACAGCACAGAGATGGTGTGATCCCCTCATAGTAAGCAGGCCCAGGAGAAACTCAGCACAGCACAGGGATGGTGTGATCCCCTCATAAGAAGAACCCCCAGGAGGAAGTCAGCACAGCACAGGGATGGTGTGATCCCCTTATAGTAAGCAGGCCCAGGAGAAACTCAGCACAGCACAGGGATGGTGTGATCCCCTCATAAGAAGAACCCCCAGGAGGAAGTCAGCACAGCACAGGGATGGTGTGATCCCCTCATAGTAAGCAGGCCCAGGAAAAACTCAGCACAGCACAGGGATGGTGTGATCCCCTCATAAGAAGAACCCCCAGGAGGAAGTCAGCACAGCACAGGGATGGTGTGATCCCCTCATAGTAAGCAGGCCCAGGAGAAACTCAGCACAGCACAGGGATGGTGTGATCCCCTCATAATAAGAACCCCCAGGAGGAAGTCAGCACAGCACTCTGCGACGGCAGTAACATTTCCGCCATTTTGTGTTTGTACCGGGGGTCTAAGTACGTTGCCAGCCAGTACTGGTCCTTGACCCTTATGCTTTTTATACGGGGGTCCCTATTAAAACACTGGAGCATGAAGGCCCCCATTTGCACTAAAGTGGAAGCGGTGTGGTGGCCTGGCTCCTGCTCATCATCCAGGATAATTTCGTCCTCTTCATTCTCCTACCAATGAAGGACTGCTGCAGTATAGGGCTTCGGTCAGCAGTAGTGCACCTCAACCCTATGTATTGTGGACCGATAACAGTCCTTATAGAATAGCAGACTGTACCTCACTCAACCCTATGTACTGTAGCACCCTAGACCAAGTTACCAGTCCTTATAAGAACTTTTGTGGACCAAGCAGGTTGTGTGTTAGTGATTAGCAGACTGTACGTCAGTCCCTATACCAATGAAGGACTGCTGCAGTATAGGGCAGCAGTCAGCAGTAGTGCACCTCAACCCTATCTATTGTGGACCGATAGCGGTCCTTACAGAACAGCAGACTGTACCGCACTCAACCCTATGTACTGTAGCACCCTAGACCAAGTTACCAGTCCTTATAAGAACTTTTGTGGACCAAGCAGGTTGTGTGTTAGTGATTAGCAGACTGTACGTCAGTCCCTATACCAATGAAGGACTGCTGCAGTATAGGGCAGCAGTCAGCAGTAGTGCACCTCAACCCTATCTATTGTGGACCGATAGCGGTCCTTACAGAACAGCAGACTGTACCGCACTCAACCCTATGTACTGTAGCACCCTAGACCAAGTTACCAGTCCTTATAAGAACTTTTGTGGACCAAGCAGGTTGTGTGTTAGTGATTAGCAGACTGTACGTCAGTCCCTATACCAATGAAGGACTGCTGCAGTATAGGGCAGCAGTCAGCAGTAGTGCACCTCAACCCTATCTATTGTGGACCGATAGCGGTCCTTACAGAACAGCAGACTGTACCGCACTCAACCCTATGTACTGTAGCACCCTAGACCAAGTTACCAGTCCTTATAGGAACTTTTGTGGACCAAGCAGGTTGTGTGTTAGTGATTAGCAGACTGTACGTCAGTCCCTATACCAGTGAAGGACTGCTGCAGTATAGGGCAGCAGTCAGCAGTAGTGCACCTCAACCCTATCTATTGTGGACCGATAGCGGTCCTTACAGAACAGCAGACTGTACCGCACTCAACCCTATGTATTGTAGCACCCTAGACCAAGTTACCAGTCCTTATAGGAACTTTTGTGGACCAAGCAGGTTGTGTGTTAGTGATTAGCAGACTGTACGTCAGTCCCTATACTGCTGAAGGACTGCTGCAGTATAGGGCAGCGGTCAGCAGTGGTGCACCTCAACCCTATCTATTGTGGACCGATAGCGGTCCTTACAGAACAGCAGACTGTACCGCACTCAACCCTATGTACTGTAGCACCCTAGACCAAGTTACCAGTCCTTATAGGAACTTTTGTGGACCAAGCAGGTTGTGTGTTAGTGATTAGCAGACTGTACGTCAGTCCCTATACTGCTGAAGGACTGCTGCAGTATAGGGCAGCGGTCAGCAGTGGTGCACCTCAACCCTATCTATTGTGGACCGATAGCGGTCCTTACAGAACAGCAGACTGTACCGCACTCAACCCTATGTACTGTAGCACCCTAGACCAAGTTACCAGTCCTTATAGGAACTTTTGTGGACCAAGCAGGTTGTGTGTTAGTGATTAGCAGACTGTACGTCAGTCCCTATACCAATGAAGGACTGCTGCAGTATAGGGCAGCGGTCAGCAGTGGTGCACCTCAACCCTATCTATTGTGGACCGATAGCGGTCCTTACAGAACAGCAGACTGTACCGCACTCAACCCTATGTACTGTAGCACCCTAGACCAAGTTACCAGTCCTTATAGGAACTTTTGTGGACCAAGCAGGTTGTGTGTTAGTGATTAGCAGACTGTACGTCAGTCCCTATACTGCTGAAGGACTGCTGCAGTATAGGGCAGCGGTCAGCAGTGGTGCACCTCAACCCTATCTATTGTGGACCGATAGCGGTCCTTACAGAACAGCAGACTGTACTGCACTCAACCCTATGTACTGTAGCACCCTACACAGACCAAGTTACCAGTCCTGATAAAGAGCTTTGTGGAACAAGTGAGTTGTGAATGATTAGCAGACTGCAGCAGAAGGGCAGCAGTCAAGTATAATATTCTTTCTATATTTGGAAGAAAGAATATTATACGTGTACAAGCCTATTACCGTACCACTGATACCAGTCCTGAAAAGAACCTTTGTGGAACTAATAGTAACAGCAAGTCTTTAAACTGACCCTCACTGCCTGACAACACTGCTTCCTTCCTGTCCCTATACAAAGTGGCAAAAAAGAGTACACTGGAACGATTAGTGGTTACTGGAACAGCTCTTTTGTGGACCTGATAGTAACAGCTAATGATGATGATGATGATGATGATGAAAGACTAATCTGGCTGTCCCTGTAGCACACACCGTCCTTTCCCTTTCTCTAAACTGACAAAAGACACTCAGGCTGCTGCAAGAATCAGTAGCACAGCAAACCTATATACACCTAACACCTATACCAGTCCTGAAAAGAACTTTTGTGTACCAAATAGCTAGCGTTTTATCTTTCCCACTCCACACAGCAACCTTTCCCTATAGTGACAGAAGAAAGAATGTAAAATGGCCGCCGGATCGGGTGTATTTATAAGTTAGGGGGAATGTCCAAGTGTCCATGTGCTGTCATGTCTCAATTGGCTGTCCTGTACCCCATGATAGACGTGTCATCATAGGTCAAAGTTCTTTTACACATTAAACACGTAAGTCCGCCGGGGTGAACGACCGGAAAAGGCGAGCGAACGAGCGGACCGCGAACGACCGAAATTCACCGCGAAACGACCGCCGAGCGAACCGTTCGCCCATCACTACTCCTGGTCCCTAGAAATTATTGGAAGCTAGCAGGAATGGCTCCTGATCATGTGAGCACTGTTTCAGCCAGTCACTGATCAAGCAGTCCTACCCGCCCCCCCAAGCATAAAGACCCAGTTAAAGGGATGCCAGGGCTGGGCAAGAAGGAATTAACCACTTAAGGACTAGCCTCATTTTGAGATTTTGGTGTTTACAAGTTTAAAACAGGTTTTTTTTTTAACAGAAAATGACTTACTTAAAATTACTTAGAACCCCCCAAACATTATATATTGATTTTGTCTAACACCCTAGAGAATAAAATGGCAGTCATTGCACTTTTTTTCACACCATTTTATGGGCAGCGGTCTTACAAGCGCACTTTTTTGGGGGAAAAAAAATACACTTTTTTTAATAAAAAAAAAAAAGACAACAGTAAAGTACCCCAATTTTGTTTTTTTATATTGTGAAAGATAATGTTATGCCAAGTAAATTGATACCCAACATGTCACGCTTCAAAATTGCGCCCGCTTGTGGATTGGCGTCAAACTTTTACCCTTAAAAATATCCATAGGCTACATTTAAAGAATTCTACAGGTTGCATGTTTTGAGTTACAGAGGAGGTCCAGGGCTAGAATTATTGCTCTCGCGCTAACGATTGCGGCGATACCTCACATGACATGTGTGGTTTGACCACCATTTTCATGCGGGCGCTACTCACGTATGCTTTCACTTCTGCGCACGAGCTTGCCGGGAGGGGGGTGCTTTAAAAAAGTTTTTTTTAATTTTTCTTATTCATTTTACTTGATTTTATACATTTTTTCACTGTTTAAAAAATAAATAAAAAATTGGGTCACTTTTATTATCTTTTTATTTGGGTCAAAAAGTCCTCAGATATCATATTTGGACTTAAATGCAATAAAAAGGAAAAAAAATGTTGTCAATGACTTTGAAAAAATGGCCCTTTAAGACATATGGGCGGAAGTGACGTTATGACGTTGCTTCTGCCCTGCTATGGTATGGAGATGGGTGGGAGCCATATTCCATTCACGCCTCTCCATACCCGGCCACTGACAAGTTCCGATCGCCTCTGCTGCTGTCGTTGGCTCCGGTAAGCTGCAGAGGGTGCGGGAGGGGGGCACCTCATCTCCCCCCGATAACGGTGATCTTGTGGTGAATTTGCAGCAGAGACCACAATTATCGTAAACACAACTGGCTCCTGAAGAGATGGATACCTCGGTTGTGGCAGCAGCTGCTGCCATTACCGAGATATCCATCTTTAAAGTGCCAACGTATATGTACAGGAGGCGGTCAGCAAGTGGTTAAAAAAAAAACTGGGACCCCCACAAAGCCACAAGAGGGGCACATTCTCTCTTAGGTCTAAGATGCTCCAAGTTTGTCTCCGTTAAAGTTGACTTTCTATAATTACATACTACAGTGTGTAGTAACAGGTGACCGCTGAGGTGCAAAAGATTGAATTTCTCATCTCCACCCATTGCTCTAAATGCTGAATAAACCTTTTGTTTTATTAGCTATGCAAGAAAATTGAAACACTTAAAGTGTAACTCCAGCCTCGCAGTAGTGCAGTGGTCTCCAAACTGTGACCCAGGGCATTTGCTTGCCATTATCCGGCCCTTAAGGCACTGTCCCACTAATATGAGACATTATTCTGCCAACTGACATAAGCAATGAGCACCATTTCCCTCATTGGCACCAACAATGGGCCTCCCAATGATGGTGCACTATTCTTCTACCCTATACCAAATGTGGCAATGTTTGCTTCCACTAATGCAAGTGTAGTGCTCATATTTTTGCCTACTAACATAATGCAATGTAAGTCTATGTGCACTGTTATAGCTTAGTATTTGGCATCTAGTGGCCAATACAAAAAATGGACTCTTAGTATTTTCTTTTCTATAACACTAGAAATATAATAGGAAGTGACTGTTGTTTACATTTTTGCTATGACCTACCTACCCAGAATGCCAGGTGACCTGGCTGGGTAGGCTATAAAAGGACATGCATGGCCATTTTCCTTCTCTTCTGGACGCATTGGCCTGCCTGTAAGGACCTGTGAGGAGGTCTCCAGAGAGTGTGGCCTACAGACACTGTGGTGTGGAACAACTAAAGACTCTGTCTGTTACCTGATCACTGGAAGGACTTTGTGACCGGATCAGGAAGGATCCAGAGGCACCGGTCAGAGCCATCAGAGGGACCCGGTTCATCTGGCAGAGCGGAGCGGTGCGACAGAGCCGGCCAGCTATAAGCAAGACTGAGTTGTTACATTCTTCAGATCCAGTTTGGTGAGAGGGCTGCTGCCCACAGTTTTTCTGACACACTTTTATATACCTGGACATGTAGTCCCACAGAGGAGAGCCTAATAAAAGACTGAGTTTAAGCAGGCCTCAAGCCTACATTTTACTGTACTTTGACACCGTGTTACCCAAAGTCAATTACACCAGAGGCAATTACAGGTGTACCACACCACAGGATTTGTTCTAATATTCATCTCGCGTTAACCCTTGTTGTTCCACTGTTGATTCACTGTTGGATTACAATTGTTACAACACAAATAGCTAGCAGAAGAAAGAAGACTATAGACTGCATCTCTTAGTGCAAGGCCTTGCATCCTATTAAAGTAGGGTGAGCTTCCTAGTGATTGTGTTGTACTGTATTTATCACTTTGCATTTTTGTATTCACCAGAGTGTGCTGAAGTGGGAAGGTGCCCAGAGTAAGGTGTAGCCACTCTGAGCACTAGTCCCAATTGGAGACACATTCTCAGGGATTATCTAAGATAACTGTACAGGTACAAGCTTTTGTGTATATCTACTATGCTGTTACATTATGTTTATGTGACAGTGCAAATGCTGCATTTATTATTTTACATTAACCCCAGTAAAACTACGTTCTTGGTTAAGTACAAATTGGTGTGTAGTGTTGTTCCTTTTTCCAGCAGGTGGAACCTTGGATACCCAGGTAATAACAAAAGTATACTATTGTTATATTGCATACTGTGGGGTTATTCTTCATTATTAGCTTTACACCAACATTGCACCACAGCTGTGTCAAGAGGACTGAGCCAAGTCAATGGGGGTTTAATAGCAGAGTACAGGCCCAAACAAATTCAGCAGCTCCTTCGGGTGTCAGTGCTACACAAGGAAAATGTCCACTTCTGCTGGCCACCGTCCGCCCCCCTAAACTCTGAAGGACTATAAACTGGCCCTTCGTTTAGAAAGTTTGCTCTAGTGCACAATGAAAAACTATGCTGCTCTGATTTTCAGCATTTTGCCTCCAGGTGTTCATTTTGCAGCAGGCACACTTTCTGTCTGTAGATGCCCAGTCTCCCACAAGACTCACCGATTGTCTTGGACATGCCCCCTGGGCTTCACCCTTGTGCACATTAAATCCTACGATGCAGGCATAGTATACAAAATCATAATGCTGTTTTCTTGAATGAATTCCTGTGCATGAGGCCTTAAGCAACTTGCACCACTCTACTATGGCAGCATTCGCAATAGCGCTGTATCCAGTTTGAGGAGAACCCCAGCCCTGGAGGCAAAGGATCTGCGTCCAGAAGACACACTTGCATGCAACCACCCACAAACACACACAACAGGGGTAGTGCCAGACATGGATTTGTACATGTTACAATTATGGCTAAGGGGCTGTTGGCCTCAGCTGTTTGCACACAACTTGTGTATCGGACCTCTTCGGGAAAACCCTCACCAAGTACTTAAAGGACCTGCTTCGACAGGTCCCTAAGGAGCAGGTTCCACTTGGCTTTGGATTAAATAGACCATGGTATGCCTTGCCTCTGGGGGTGCTCAGGCATTGAGACTTCCACTTCGGGGGCTGGTCCTATTCTGTGCCCCTTGTGCCGTTTTTATTGTGTGCTGTGATTTAATGGTTTGTTCACAGGTGATTAACTAAGCACCGCACTATGGACCTCCATAGAAAAAGTAAAAATTGTGCATGGGACCGAAATTTTTCTGCTGGCAAGGATTGCCGCCAGGAAGCCAGTCATCCATTTTCAAGGCCTTATTCTTTGTTGTGGTCGGTAAGAATTACTATTCTCTCTACAACATGATTTAATTCGTTTCCAGGTAAGGTAGGTATTCAATACACAGGATGACTAAAAAATTTGACAAGGGACCTACTGACTTGAAATGGGACACCTGAGAGTATAATCAGAGCAATATTCAATAATCCATTGAGTTCCTTAATATATATATAGTATTTGCACTTACTGATACCACATCAGCTTACACTACTATGCTCCTCAACTTTGCAAAAATGCATAATTTTGCACACACTAACACCACAGCAATATATACTTTTGTAGTCTCCAACATTGCACCAACATGCACTTTCACATTTAACTGCTAATTAGGGGGGTTGTAAAAGTACATAAAAAAAATAAATAACAAACACGTCTATATTTACCTACTCTGTGCAATGGAATCTCACAGAGCGTGTGTAAACCTCATCTTCTGGGTCCCCTGCCGGCATTCCTGGCCCCTCCTCTCTGGCTAGTGCCCCCATGGGAAGCTGCTTCCCATGGGGGCACTCGTGCGTGTTTGCTCCCGAGTCCTTCTGCTGCGTCCATTGACACAGACAGCGGAACTCGGCCCCACTTCCTCATCACTGGCTTTGATTGACAGCACTGAGAGCCAATGGCTCCCAGTGCCTCAGTAGAGTCAGGGAGACCAGGAAGTGAGGTAAGAAAAGATCTGCAGATGTTCACAAAAATGTAAAAAAAAAAATCCAAATTCAATCAATATTTGGTGTGACCACCCTTTGCCTTCAAACCAGCATCAATTCTTCTTGGTACACTTGCACACAGTTTTTGAAGGAACGCAGCAGATAGGTTGTTCCAAACATTTTGGAGAACTAATCTTCTATGGATGTCGGTGTAACGGAACCCCCACACTCTGCTTGAGTGCTTCCATCAGTACACTGCTTCCTACAATCTGGCTCCTCAGATATCAAAAATTACAGCCATATATTGTAACCATGATTTTTATCATTTTTTTTTTTTTACTAGTAATGGCAGCAATCAGCGGTTTTTATCTGCGAAATTATGGCGGACACATTGGATATTTTTGACACATTTTTGGGACCATTGTCATTTATACAGCAATCAGTGCTATACAAATGCACCGATTCCTGTGTAAATGACACTGGCAGTGAAGAGGTTAACCACTAGGGGGCAGTGTAGGGGTTAAGTGTGCCCTGGGGAGTGTTTCTAACTGTGGGGGCGGGCGTGGCTGTGCGTGACACATCACTGATCTCTGCTCCAATCACAGGGAGCAGAGATCAGTGACAACGTCACTAGGCAGAATGGGGAGATGCTTGTTTACGTTAGCATCTCCCCGTTCTTCTTGTCCGTGAAACGATCGCGGGTGTCCCCGCAGACATTGAATCTGCGGGACCCGCGACCCAATTCACGGAGCTTGCCGTGCGCGTGCCCGCAGGCTGCCTCTTAAAGGGCAACGTACAGGTACGTTAGTCTGCCTGTACAAGCCCTTCTGCCGACGTATATAGGCGTAAGGCGGTGGGCAAGCGGTTAATGACTGTTTCAACCTACATTTGATGACCATTAGCACCTGCTTGGCATAATTGATTAATCATATACCTGACTCTAATCTTACAAAATAATAGACTTTATGCAAGTGTAAGAACTGATGCTGCTTTGAAACCAAAGCGTGGTCACGGCAAATATTGATTTTTCTCCTGCTTGTTCACTTTGCATTTTGTAAATTGACAAACATAAACAATTAAAATATATATTTTCAAAAGCATTACTTTACAGCATTTCTTCACACCTGCCTAAAATGTTTGCAAAGTTCTGTATATACTGTATATATACATATAAGCATTTATAATAAAGATCTGTTTTAATTGCCATCTAAATTATAGAAAAAAATTTGCCCCCATGGGGAGGGTACCTGAACTGCCTTTACTTGGCTTGTATACTGCAGTGAAAGGGTTAACCCCCCCTGGTACATTGCCATCTTCACCGCCCTTGTGTTCCCAGACATTGCACGGTGTTCTGCAATCCTGGGATGGTGTCACTGTGATGGTGGGGGAGGGTGTCAGGTACAGGATGTTTTCACGCTGCTGTGCCGGTGTTACACTTGATAATCAGAAGAGATGACGACCAGATCCAGAGACATCATGGCTTCAGTTGGTCTCTCCATCCTCCTGGCTCTCATCCTCTGCACAGTGTGTACTGGAACACCATACCCGTCTTCAGGTCAGTGGCATTGACAGTAGCAGTGTATAGTTTATATCCTATCTTGAGTAAGTTATGACTTTGACATTAAGGCTTCATGCGTGGACTTCATGCATAACATCTCAGGTGCTTTTCTGCGGCCAAAGAGCCCCAGCATATTTCCCTGACTGCAAAAGTGTTACATTTTGGGAAATACATCATATGTGCATACATGAGTAAATACCAATGCAAAAGCGATTGACATTTATACAAGTATGGCCAAGTACAGCCATTCACTTGTATTACTGGCCACAATACCTGCGCCTCCCCAGGCATGGGAGTTTGCCCAGGTTTTTAGGCTTGAGGACACAGGAGCTATTAAAGCAGGGATCCACCCTAAAGTGGAACTTCCGCTGATCGGAACCATCCCCCCCTCCGGTGTCACAATTGGCACCTTTCAGGAGGGAGGGGGGTGCAGATACCTGTCAAAGACAGGTATTTACACCCACTTCCGGGCATAGACTCCCACGGGAGTCTATGCCATTTCCTGTCCTGCCGCGCTGTCTGCTGGGACACAGGAGAAAGGCAAGCTGTGGGCTATCAGAGGTTTCCCCCACTCTCCCCTCCTTTCTCCTGTCAGGGAGAAGAGACGGCGGCTCTCGCCAGGTTCTCCACCCAGCTTCCTGCCTGCTCCGTTCCTTCCTTAATGGCCATAACTGAGGGCCAATCAAAGGAGACTAGGAGAAGAGAGCACCATGGGACAGGTAGTCCCAAAGATTGGTGGCCCCATTTTCCACAGGGAGGAGGCTACAGCTCGATCAAGAGAGAGATTGAGAGACTGCAGCCTGGAAAAAAGCTGAGTGAGAGAGTGCTACAGGAAAAAGAATGAGGAGTGTGCTGGGCGGAAGCCAGAGAGGGAGCCATGCTGCCCAGCGCCACCAGAGAGCGAAAGACTGAGCCTCTACCAGGGTACAGACATGCTCAACTACTGACCAGAGTCTCCCCCGGGTAACCCAGAGTGACCAATTGTCCAGCCAGAGGAATCACTGCTGTAGTTTCGCTGGGTCTGGTAAGAGGGCCTGTTGACCATTATCCATTACTTATCCTAGGGACTGTACTACGTCTGAAAACTCTGACCATGATAATGTGATAATTACATTGTCGAAAAGGGGCGGTGCATGGGTGACCCTAAAATGATGCCCCCCCTGAAAAAAGTTCTGCGGATGCCCATGTGCCCAGAGTGTCAGTATTCTGTGCCATCACCCCATTTTCGCAGTCCGCAGGTACCTTTACTGGTAATTGAAGTGCCTTTTGAAAGAATTGGCATGGATATGGTGGGACAGGTAGTAAAGTCTGCCTGGGGCTATCAGCACATACTGTTAATACTGGACTATGCCACATGGTATCCTGAAGCCATAACTCAGCTAAGACTATTGCCAAAGAGCTTGTCCAGGTATTTAGTCATGCGGGTACTCCAAAAGAGATATTAATGGATCAAGGCACACCATTTATGTCCAGAGTCACTAAAGAATTGTGAAAGTTGTTCAAAATCTCCCATCTACCACCGCCAAACTGATGGTCTTGTGCAGAGATTTAACACGACATTCAAAAGCATGTAAAAGTGTGGTGAACAAAGATGGGAGAAATTGGGATTTTTTGCTGCCGTACCTCATGTTTGCTATACGAGAGGTACCTCAGGCAGGGCCGTTTTTAAGGCAGGGCAAAAGGGGCAGCTGCCCTGGGCCCTGTCATTGTTGTGGGGCCCAAAGCAGCTGCCTCATACTTGTCAACTATGCCAGTTTACATTCCCTTGTCCCTTGAAGTTTTAATCCCTTGTTGTGTCCTGATATCTCAGTGTGAAGTTCTGCTACTAATGCTGCCCAGCTCTGCCCTATTGTTGTGTACAGATGACTCACCTGCGGACCGTGTTTACATGTAAATAACCTGCATTCATATGTAAATAGCAGCATCATTAATGTGTAAATAGCTGCATCCGGCGACATAGATCTGAAAATAAAGGCGGCATTCGTATGTATACCATGCCCCCTGCAGTGAGGAGATGATGTGCTGTAATCTCTAGCAACCAACCAATGAGCAGTATTACTGTATAGTAATCTCTAGCAACCAATCAACAAGCAGAAATCATGTGCTAGAAACTAATCAGCGTGCCGTATTGTGTGCTGTAACCACTAGCAACCAGTCAGTCAGCGGTAATGATATACTGTAACCTCTGGCAACCAATCACGATCGCTGCCTGATCTGATACAGTAAACTGACCTTAAAGCTAGCTGCTATTTATTGCATGTCTCCGAGCCGATGGAGAACGAAAATGTATGGGGGAGGGGGCCTAAGAAAACGTTTGCCCAGGGTCTAATCAATATTAAAGACGGCCCTGACCTCAGGCATCTACAGGTAATTCCCCTTTTAAACTACTGTATGGTGGACATCCCAGGGGAATGCTAGATGTCGCAAAAGAAACATGGAAGGGAGAGATGCCTTATAGAAGCGTCATCGAGCATATCTCACTCATGCAAGATAGGATTTCCGCTGTCATGCCATTTGTAGGGGAACATATGGAGAAAGCCCAAGAGGCCCAGAGAAGGGTTTATAATAAGGGTGCCAAGACTAGACCCTTCAACCCTGGTGATAGAGTCCCCACAGTTGAGAGTAAATTCCTAGAAAAATGGCAAGGTCCCTTTGAAATTATGGAAAGAGTAGGGGAAGTAAACTACAAATTTTACCAGCCAGGGAAAAGGAATCCAGAGCAAATATATCACGTTAATCTCTTGAAACCTTGAAAGCACAGAGAGACTTTACTGGCAGTGCCAACTCCTCAAAAGGACATGATCCTTGTGACAACTGAAGTACCCATAACTGAAACCTTGTCAGTGGCCCAACAGAAGGACGTTAAAGAGTTTGTGAGTAAGAATAGAGACTTTATCTCTCACCTACCTGGATAGACCAGTGTTAGTTAGCCCTTGTACACATGATTGGACATTCCGACAACAAAATCCGTCGGATTTTGTCCGAAAATTGTGTTGCGTACACATGGTCGGAAAAAGTTGTCGGAAAATCTGATCGTTCGTAACGTGATGACGTTATTTTGTTATGACGGGACTACGTTCAGGCTAGTAGCCAATAGCTTTGGTCTATTAATTTGATCTGAGCATGCGTGCCACTTTGTCCGATCGGAATTCTCTACAAACGATCGGACAAAGTCCGACCAGATCATGTTGTCGGAAAGTTTTATAGCCCAGCTCTAAAACTTTGTCCCAAGGGCTTATACAGCATGACATAATTACAGGACCGGGTGTCCATGTAAATGTTAAGCCCTATAGAATACCAAAGGCTAGGTCGAGAGGCAGTTACATAGTTAGTCAGGTTGAAAAAAAAAAAGTCCACCTAGTTCAACCAAAAAAAGAACAAAAAAAACATACAATCCCATACACAATCCTTCACCACAGTTGATCCAGAGGAAGGCAAAAAACCCCAGCAAAGCATGCTCCAATTTGCTACAGGAGGGGACAAAATTCCTTCCTGATCCCCGGAGAGGCAATCGTATTTTCCCTGGATCAACTTTACCTATTAATGTTAGTACCCAGTTATATTATGTACATTTAGGAAATAATCCAGCCCTTTTTTTAAAGCAATCTACTGAGCGGGCCAGAACCACCTCTGGAGGTAGTCTATTCCACATTTTCACAGCTCTTACTGTGAAGAAACCTTTCTGTTTTTTCGGTTGCAAATGAAATAAAGAACATGTTAGAGTTGGATGTGATAGAGGAGTCCCACAGTGACTGGTTAAGTCCCACGGTGATAGTCCCAAAGCCAGATGGCACTATAAGGTTTTCAGGGCTAGGCTCAGCCCTCCATTGTCAGTGCTCAGGTTACTCAGCTGTCAGTTAAGTGCCAGTACTTGTCGTTCCACAGTGGCTCACCTGGTGATAATTTTCTGCTCGTCAGCCAGCCCCTTCTGGCTTTTTAAACTGCCGGATTCATTCCTTTGGTGCCTTCGCCTTTGGTCAAACATATCCTGAAACTCTCTGCTGTGTTCCTGTTGAAGACTTGCCTGGCTGACATCCCTTCTGGTTCCTGATCCTGTCTGCTGCCTCTGACTACGCTGATCTCTGGCTTCCTGATTTACTGGCTTGTTCTGACTACCCACTTTGGCTACAGAACCCTGGCTATGTTTTGATTACAGTTACTATTTGTACAATTTTTTACCATTATATTGAAAGGGGTGATTTTTACTGCATTTTCTGTCTCCATCTGATTCATGGTTCCTGACAAAGGTTTTGTAATGATTTCAGGAACAGCATGTCCAAATTTGATGCGTGCCCAATGCCTTGGGTTGACAAGCTTGTTGACAGATTGGGAAGTGCCCGGTACATAACTACTTTGGATCTGACTAAAGGTTATTGGCAATTACCCCTAACAGAATCAAAATCGAAGATGGCCTTTTCTTTTCTAGCCCTAAGGGGTCCTGAAAATGTTTAGTTAGTGCCTGCATGGCAAGGATTTATTTTCTGTTTTGTTTATTTGATTTTTATGCAACCTTTTAAAAATAAAACTGGCTATAAGTAAGATATTAAGAAAACCTGTCATTTGGACTACCCTTTTCCCCAGGGAAGGTGATCCCTATTTAGCTATCCCCCCCCCACAGTATACATACACATGGAAGAGATTTTCCTAAAATTGAACTGTTAAAGAACTCTACCAGGGACAGAAACTGGGGCACCCCTTAAGAAAAAATGGCTGCCAATTCTCCCTTAAGGAATAACCGATGCTGCGAATGTGGTATGCAAATGAGCTCATATTCTCCCCATTGAAATCCCTTACCTTTAAATGAGAACATACACCTGCCTTACCTTCAACTTGAAGGTAGAGCAGGGGTCTCCAAACTTTTCTATATGAGGACCACATTGTATATTTTACAAATATTCACAGGCCAAAACAAAATCAGTTTTTATAAATCAACAAATCCAATCTAAATAAATTACATGTTTTACTTGGAGTTTTTTTTATCTTTGTAATCAGTATAATAGGATTTGAAGAACAGAGAAAAAACTTTATTAAAAAAAATAAATCCTAATAAACTTCCCCACTTACATCAGATTCCCCATCAAAGCCTCCTTATATCAGAATCCCCATCAAAGTCCCCCTTGAATGAGTGTCCCCCTTACATGAGAGCCTCATTCAAATTCCCCACACAATAGAGTCCCAACATCCAAGTCTCCATCAAAGTCCCCCTTACATCAACATCCCTCTTACATGACAGTCCCCATATTCACAGGCTGAAAATCAGTTTTAGCAATCATCTAAAAGAATAAGCAAGTTTTACTTAGAGTTTTTTTGTTTTTTGTTTTACTTTGAGTTTTTTATTTATTTATTTTTGCAATCAGCATTATGGGATTTGAACAACAGAAAAAAAATCAGTAACAAAAAGAAATTACAAAAAAACTTCCCATCAAAGCCTCCTTATATTGGAAGCCCCATGAAAGTCCCCTTTACATGAGAGTCCCCATTAGAGTTCCAATCAAATTCCCTATATATTAGGGCCCTTCTTTAATCAAAGCCCCCCTTACATCAACATCCTCCTTACAAATGAGTCCCCATATGAGTCCGTCATATCAGAGTTCCCATCAAAATCCCCCTTCCATCAAATTCCTCCTTATATGAGAATTCCCACCAGAGTCCTCCTTTACATCATGGTCCAAATCTGAACACCCCTTACATCAGGGTCCCCATAAGGCGCCCCCCCCCCCCTTATATCAGAGTCCCCATAAGTGCCTCCCTTACATCAGATATAATCTTGCAGTGGTCCAGATTTGGCCTGCAGGCCATAGTTTAGAGATAACTGGTCTGGAGTCAGTTCAAGATATTCCACAGATCACGTTAACCCCATGTACCAGATGGACAAGGACTGCAAACACACAGAGAGATACTCCAAACAACCAACACACAAGGAAATAATCCTTCACCTTTAATATCTTAAAAGTTTGAGCACAATAGACACAAACTATGCTACTAGAACACTACTAGAGAAAAAAAAACTAAATCCAAGTACTTACCAATAGTTAAACAATGCCTTTACCGTGATGGAAAGAGGACCTATGCCTCCACCGTGATGGAAAGAGGACCTATGCCTCCTCCGTGATGGAAAGAGGACCTATACCTACACCGTGATGGAAAGAGGACCTATACCTCCTCCGTGATGGAAAGAGGACCTATACCTACACCGTGATGGAAAGAGGACCTATGCCTCCACCATGATGGAAAGAGGACCTATGCCTCCAGCGTGATGGAAAGAAGACCTATGCCTCCACCGTGATGGAAAGAGGACCTATGCCTCCACCGTGATGGAAAGAGGACCTATACCGACACCGTGATGGAAAGAGGACCTATACCTCCTCCGTGATGGAAAGAGGACCTATACCTACACCGTGATGGAAAGAGGACCTATGCCTCCACCATGATGGAAAGAGGACCTATGCCTCCAGCGTGATGGAAAGAAGACCTATGCCTCCACCGTGATGGAAAGAGGACCTATGCCTCCACCGTGATAGAAAGAGGACCTATACCGACACCGTGATGGAAAGAGGACCTATGCCTCCACCGTGATGGAAAGAGGACCCATGCATCTACCGTAATGGAACAAGGACCTATGCCTCCACCGTAATGGAAAGAGGACCTTTGCCTCCACCGTGATGGAAAGAGGACCTTTGCCTCCACCGTGATGGAAAGAGGACCTATGCCTCCACCATGGTGGAAAGAGGACATGTGCCTCCACCGTGATGGAAAGAGGACCTATGCCTCCACCGTGATGGAAAGAGGACCTATGCCTCCACCGTGATGGAAAGAGGACCTATACCTACACCGTTATGGAAAGAGGACCTATGCCTCCACCGTGATGGAAAGAGGACCTATGCCTCCACCGTAATGGAAAGAGGACCTATGCCTCCACCGTAATGGAAGGAGGACATAGGCCTCCACCATGATGGAAAGAGGACCTATGCCTCCACCGTGATGGAAAGAGGACCTATGCCTCCACCGTAATGGAAAGAGGACCTATGCCTCCACCGTAATGGAAGGAGGACATAGGCCTCCACCGTGATGGAAAGAGGACCTATGCCTCCACCGTGATGGAAAGAGGACCTATTCCTCCACCGTGATGGAAAGAGGACCTATACCTACACCGTTATGGAAAGAGGACCTATGCCTCCACCGTGATGGAAAGAGGGCCTATGCCTCCACCGTAATGGAAAGAGGACCTATGCCTTCACCGTAATGGAAGGAGGACATAGGCCTCCACCGTGATGGAAAGAGGACCTATGCCTCCACCTTGATGGAAAGAGGATCTATGCCTCCACCTTGTAGGAAAGAGGACCTATGCCTCCACCATGATGGAAAGAGGACCTATATGCTTGTCAAGACCTCAGTAAAGGAATACAGAATGGCATCATTAGCCATTTTTCCAGCACAGTAGGTTTCTTTACATAAATCATTTACTTTTCCTATACCACAATAAATGTGTTATCTCAAGCAATATGGAGTAGCATAAATCCCTACACAATAGAGAATCCTCTAGGTAGGCTATAGCCTACAAAAAAATACAAAAAGTCTCATTCATGTGGTTACCCATAACATCATCCAATCACAGAATATCATTAGTAAATAAATAAATGGTGTCAACACAGGGTGGTACTGTGGTGGACAACTAGAAAGTGTGTTTCCCATATTCACAGGCTGAAAATCAGTTTTATAAATCAACAAATTCAATCTAAATGAATAAACAAGTTTTACTTGGAGTTTTTTTTTTTTGTTTTACTTGGAGTTTTTTTTTTTTTTTTTTTTTGCAATCAGCATTATGGGATTTGAACAACAGAAAAAAAAATCAGTAACAAAAAGAAATTCCAAAAAAACTTCCTCACTTACATCAGAGTCCCATCAAAGCCTCCTTATATTGGAATCCAAGATACAGTTTTTAAATTATTATTTCATTTATTAATGGAAAAAAACTGTTTAAACCTGCCTGACCCTATGTGAAAAAGTAATTGCCCCTCCCATGCTGAATCATGAATTAACTGTGATTAACCACAATTTTTTTCAAAGCTGAGATAAATTTCACTTGCCACACCCAGGCAAGTTGAATCAAGAAATCACGTAAATAGAAGCTGTCTGACAAATGATGCACGCTAACAGGTCACAAAAAGCCACACATCATGCCACAATCTAAAAAAAAAAATCAAAAACAGATTAGAAACAAAGTAATATACATGTATCCGTCTAGTGAATGACGGGGAGAGCCATTATCCACAAATGGAGATAACTTGGAACAGTGGTGAACCTTCCCAGGAGTGGCCGGCCCACAAAAATTACTCCAAGAGCATGACGACAACTCATCCAGGAGGTCATAAAAGAACCCAGAACAACATCTAAAGAACTTCAGACCTCACTTGCCTCAGGTAAGAGCAGTGTTCATGATTCAACAATAAGAAAGAGACTGGGCAAAAATGGCATCCATGCGAGAGTTCCAAGGCCAAAGCCACTGCTGACCAAAAAGAACACAAAGACTCTTCTCACATTTACCAAGAAACATCTTAATTATCCCAAGACTTTTAGGCAAATATTCTGTGGACTGATGAGACCAAAATTTAACTTTGTGGAAGGTGTGCGTCCCGTTACATCTGGCATAAAACGAATACAGCATTTCATAACAAGAACATCATGCCAACAGTCAGATATGGTGGTAGAGTGATGGTCTAGTGTTGCTTTGCAGCTTTAGGACCTGAACGACATACCATAATTGATGGAACCATGAATTCTGAGCTCTACCAGAAAATCCTAAAGGAGAATGTCCGGCCATCAGTTTGTGACCTCAAGCTCAAGTGCACTTGGATTATGCAGCAGGACAATGATCCAAAACACAACAGCAAGTCCACCTCCAATCAAACAAAGCAAAATTTAGGTTTTGGCATGGCCTAGTCAAAACCTGGACTTGAGATGCTGTATCATGACCTTTCACAGGCCATTCATGCTGGAAAACCCTCCAATGTGACTGAATTAAAACAATTCTGCAAAGAAGAGTGGGCCAAAATTGCTCCACAGCAATGTGAAAGACTCATCGCCAGTTATTAACGTTTGATTGCAGTTGTTGCCGCCAAGGGTGGCACAACCAGTTATTAGGGTTAGGGGGCAATTATTTTTTCACATAAAGCCAGACAGGTTTGGACAGCTTGTTTGTCTTAATAAATGAAACCATCATTTAAAAACTGCACTTACTCGGCTATCTTTGTGTAATAATAAAATATTTTGATGATCTGAATCATTTAAGTTTGACAAATATGCAAAAAAATAAAAAATCTGAAAGGGGGTAAATACTTTTTCACAGCATTGTATATAAATATATTTGGTAAAAACAGGTATGAAAAACATACACCAAGAGGTTATGAGTGGAAAACGTGTTACTGACTAACTAAAGATGAGTTGTGCCGCGTACACACGAGCGAATTGTCCAGCGTACTTAGTCCGGCAAACAATCCGGCGGATAGTCCGGCGGACTTTCTACCGAACGGACTTGGCCACACACGGACACACAGAAAGTCCGGCGTTTGCTAGCTCGATGACGTACAGCACGTACGACGGGACTAGGAAAAGGAAGTTCAATGGCCAGTAGCCAATAGCTTCCTTTTCGTACTTGCTTCTGATCATGCGTCATTCTTAGTCCGCCGGGCTAACATACTGACGAACGTATTGTGCGCTGAAACCCAAGTCCGGCGGAAAGATTGGACTGCAAAAATACTTTCTAAGTCCGCCGGACTTTATGCTGGAAAAGTCAGCTGAAGCCCACACACGATCGAATTGTCCGGTGAAATGCGTTTCGGCGGACTAAGTACGCCGGACAATTTGCTCATGTGTACGCGGCATTAGTCTTCTATTCAGTTAAAAACAAAGCAATGTAAAGCCATATCATCCTTGACATTGGTGAATACCCCAATAATAATAGCACAGCAGATGACCAAGCAAGTACTATCCTGGCGGAAATAGTCTTGGGGGCCAACAACACCAACTCGGGGTGTATCCGATCGGCTCAGAGGTTGCTCATTATTTGCTCGACTAGTTTTGCGCTATTACATGCTTCTTTGGGAGCTAATCACATCTATGTGGATCAGATATACAAAGGATCATTTTTTACAACTGTTGATTCATATTGTCTGAAGTTACCTTCTTTTTTCTGTATGCTTCTGAATTGTTTTATCTTTTGACTCAAGATTATACTTGTGACTAGTGATGGACGAACTTCCGACGGGACGTTTCGCGAACGCGGGCCGCGAACGAGGCCGACCGTTCGCGAAACCGAACGTTCTCGGTGGGCCCCATTGACTTCAATGGGAGGCGAACTTCGCAAACCTTTAGGTCAAATTTGCAGCCACAAGATAATTATTAGCTGGGCAAACATAGTCCCACCACATGGCCAATGACATAATACATGTATGAGGTGAATTTGGGATCGATAACTACAAGCATTCTTTTTTTATATGGGAAATTGTTCTGACAATTCAGGACTGTGGAGCGCATGAAGGCAATGGAGGAGAGGGAAGGTCAGGGACCAGGGTAGGCAAAGAAGAGGGTGCAGGAGATGATCACCAGCAGCGTGACATACAGCAATGACACATGCACCGTGATAGAGGCATCTGACAACAGCACCGTGATAGAGGGCACTGACATCAGCAGCGTGACATAAAGCACTGACATCAGCACCGTGATATACAGCACTGACAGCAGCACCGTGATAGAGGGCACTGACATCAGAAGCGTGACATACAGCACTGACATCAGCACCGTGATATACAGCACTGACAGCAGCACCGTGATAGAGAGCACTGACATCAGCAGTGTGACATACAGCACTGACATCAGCACCGTGATATACAGCACTGACAGCAGCACCGTGATAGAGAGCACTGACATCAGAAGCGTGACATACAGCACTGACATCAGCACAGTGATATACAGCACTGACAGCAGCACCGTGATAGAGAGTACTGACATCAGAAGCGTGACATTAAGCACTGACATCAGCACCGTGATATACAGCACTGACAGCAGCACCGTGACATTAAGCACTCACACCAGCACCGTGATATACAGCACTGACAGCAGCACCGTAAGCAGCCCCAGGAGGAAGTCAGCACAGCACAGGGATGGTGTGATCCCCTCATAATAAGCAGGCCCAGGAGAAACTCAGCACAGCACAGGGATGGTATGATCCCCTCATAATAAGAACCCCCAGGAGGAAGTCAGCACAGCACAGGGATGGTGTGATCCCCTCATAATAAACAGGCCCAGGAGAAACTCAGCACAGCACAGGGATGGTGTGATCCCCTCATAATAAGAACCCCCAGGAGGAAGTCAGCACAGGGATGGTGTGATCCCCTCATAATAAGCAGGCCCAGGAGAAACTCAGCACAGCACAGGGATGGTGTGATCCCCTCATAATAAGAACCCCCAGGAGGAAGTCAGCACAGCACAGGGATGGTGTGATCCCCTCATAATAAGAACCCCCAGGAGGAAGTCAGCACAGCACAGGGATGGTGTGATCCCCTCATAATAAGAACCCCCAGGAGGAAGTCAGCACAGGGATGGTGTGATCCCCTCATAATAAGCAGGCCCAGGAGAAACTCAGCACAGCACAGGGATGGTGTGATCCCCTCATAATAAGAACCCCCAGGAGTAAGTCAGCACAGCACAGGGATGGTGTGATCCCCTCATAATAAGAACCCCCAGGAGGAAGTCAGCACAGCACAGGGATGGTGTGATCCCCTCATAATAAGCAGGCCCAGGAGAAATTCAGCACAGCACAGGGATGGTGTGATCCCCTCATAATAAGAACCCCCAGGAGGAAGTCAGCACAGCACAGGTATGGTGTGATCCCCTCATAATAAGCAGGCCCAGGAGAAACTCAGCACAGCACAGGGATGGTGTGATCCCCTCATAATAAGAACCCCCAGGAGGAAGTCAGCACAGCACAGGGATGGTGTGATCCCCTCATAATAAGAACCCCAAGGAGGAAGTCAGCACAGCACAGGGATGGTGTGATCCCCTCATAATAAGAACCCCCAGGAGGAAGTCAGCACAGCACAGGGATATCATAAGCAGCCCCAGTATAAATATGACACTGCTCAACCTCTTCAAAGAGGAGGGTAGGGGCATATAGTACGGTGTGCTTTTTTGGGACAAGGAAGTGAGCCAAATGAAGAAAGAAGGTAGTGCACCTCAACCCTATGTATTGTGGACCGATAACAGTCCTTATAGAATAGCAGACTGTACCTCACTCAACCCTATGTACTGTAGCACCCTAGACCAAGTTACCAGTCCTTATAAGAACTTTTGTGGACCAAGCAGGTTGTGTGTTAGTGATTAGCAGACTGTACGTCAGTCCCTATACCAATGAAGAACTGCTGCAGTATAGGGCAGCAGTCAGCAGTAGTGCACCTCAACCCTATGTATTGTGGACCGATAACAGTCCTTATAGAATAGCAGACTGTACCTCACTCAACCCTATGTACTGTAGCACCCTAGACCAAGTTACCAGTCCTTATAAGAACTTTTGTGGACCAAGCAGGTTGTGTGTTAGTGATTAGCAGACTGTACGTCAGTCCCTATACCAATGAAGGACTGCTGCAGTATAGGGCAGCGGTCAGCAGTGGTGCACCTCAACCCTATCTATTGTGGACCGATAGCGGTCCTTACAGAACAGCAGACTGTACCGCACTCAACCCTATGTACTGTAGCACCCTAGACCAAGTTACCAGTCCTTATAAGAACTTTTGTGGACCAAGCAGGTTGTGTGTTAGTGATTAGCAGACTGTACTTCAGTCCCTATACCAATGAAGGACTGCTGCAGTATAGGGCAGCGGTCAGCAGTGGTGCACCTCAACCCTATCTATTGTGGACCGATAGCGGTCCTTACAGAACAGCAGACTGTACCGCACTCAACCCTATGTACTGTAGCACCCTAGACCAAGTTACCAGTCCTTATAAGAACTTTTGTGGACCAAGCAGGTTGTGTGTTAGTGATTAGCAGACTGTACGTCAGTCCCTATACCAATGAAGGACTGCTGCAGTATAGGGCAGCGGTCAGCAGTGGTGCACCTCAACCCTATCTATTGTGGACCGATAGCGGTCCTTATAGAATAGCAGACTGTACCGCACTCAACCCTATGTACTGTAGCACCCTAGACCAAGTTACCAGTCCTTATAAGAACTTTTGTGGACCAAGCAGGTTGTGTGTTAGTGATTAGCAGACTGTACTTCAGTCCCTATACCAATGAAGGACTGCTGCAGTATAGGGCAGCGGTCAGCAATGGTGCACCTCAACCCTATCTATTGTGGACCGATAGCGGTCCTTACAGAACAGCAGACTGTACCTCACTCAACCCTATGTACTGTAGCACCCTATACAGACCAAGTTACCAGTCCTGATAAAGAGCTTTGTGGAACAAGTGAGTTGTGAATGATTAGCAGACTGCAGCAGAAGGGCAGCAGTCAAGTATAATTTTCTTTCTATATTTGGAAGAAAGAATATTATACGTGTACAAGCCTATTACCATACCACTGATACCAGTCCTGAAAAGAACCTTTGTGGAACTAATAGTAACAGCAACTCTTTAAACTGACCCTCACTGCCTGACACACTGCTTCCTTCCTGTCCTTATACAAAGTGGCAAAAAAGAGGAGACTGGAACGATTAGTGGTTACTGGAATAGCTCTTTTGTGGACCTGATAGTAACAGCTAATAATGATGATGATGATGATGATGATGATGACTAAACTGACTCTCCCTGCAGCACACACCGTCCTGTCCCTTTCTCTAAACTGACAAAAGACACTCAGGCTGCTGCAACAATCAGTAGCACAGCAAACCTATATACACCTAACACCTATACCAGTCCTGAAAATAACTTTTGTGTACCAAATAGCTAGCGATTTATCTCTCCCTACTCCACACAGCAACCTTTCCCTATAGTGACAGAAGAAAGAATGTAAAATGGCCGCCGGATCGGGTGTATTTATAAGTTAGGGGGAATGTCCAAGTGTCCATGTGCTGTCATGTCTCAATTGGCTGTCCTGTACCCCATGATGGATGTGTCATCATAGGTCAAAGTTCTTTTACACATTAAACACGTAAGTCCGCCGGGGCGAACGACGCCAATAGTCGAGCGAACGAGCGGACCGCAAACGGCCGAAAATTCGCCGCGAAACGCCTGCCGGGCGAACCGTTCGGCCATCACTACTTGTGACATTTACTCTCTTTTTGTGCCTTGTCACACAAATGTATATTTTATATAATTTAATAAAAACATTTGTAAACAAAAGATGTACAAAGGATCAAAGATCTTATAGCTTCATAAATATGATGTAACAATATAGTGCAGGAATCTCCAAACTACGGCCCTCCAACTGTTCCAGAACTACACTTCCCATGAGGCATTGTAAAACGCTGACATTCACAGACATGACTAGGCATGATGGGAATCATGATAGGTCCTAAACAACTGGAGGGCCATACAGTAGTTTGGATACCCCTGATTATAGTGCATCAAAAAATAGATGGATACAAGGGAAACATTATAACCTTGAATGTTACTTACAACGGTAAAAAGATTTTTCCAATTATATGCATGGCTGGGCGAGTACAGGGGCATGGAGGATCACACATGTCCAGAGGCGTCTTTAGACTTTGTGAGGCCATTAGGCATAACTTAGACAGGAGGCCCCACTCACACCCCTAATGGAAAAAATTATTCAAGAAATAAAAATTAACTGCATACATTGCATATATTAAGAGCCTTAAAGTGCTGGTTTCAGTGTCCTCTATCTCATCACAGGTGTCAGTACGCTCCCTCTCTCTCTCAGTACTGGCGTCTTGGTGCTGGAGTCAGTGTCCTCTTTTTCAGTGGGATTCAGTGTTCTGTCTCTATCAGTGCTGTACCTAGGTGAGAAGGGGTCCCTGTCCCCAGGGGAGAGTGGGGGCCCTGTCCCCAGGGGAGAGTGGGGGCCCTGTCCCCAGGTGAGAAAGGTCCCTGTCCTCAGGGGAAAAGATGTCCCTGTCCCTAGGTGAGAAGGGTTTCCCTGCCCCCAGGGGAGAAGGGGTCCCTGTCCCCAGGGGAGAAGGGTGTTCCTGTCCCCAGGATGTCCCTGTCCCCAGGATGTCCCTGTCCCCAGATGAGAAGGGTGTTCCTGTCCCCAGGATGTCCCTGTCCCCAGGATGTCCCTGTCCCCAGATGAGATCGGGGTCTCTGTCCCTAGGTGAGATGGGGTCCCTGTCCCTAGGTGAGAAGGGTGACCCTGTACCCAGGTAAGATAGGGGTCCCTGTCCCTATGTGAGAAGGGTCCCTGTCCCCAGGGGAAAAGAGGTCCCTGTCCCTAGGTGAGAAGGGTGTCCCTGTTCCCAGGGGAGAAGGGGTCTGCTGTCCCCAGGGGAGAAGGGTATCCCTATCCCCAGGGGATATTGAGGTCTCTGTTCCTAGGTGAGAAGGGTGTCCCTGTCCCCAGGTAAAATGGGACTCTCTGTCCTTAGCTGAGATGGGGTCCCTGTCCCTAGGTAAGAGCGGGTCCCTGTCCCCAGGTGAGTTGGGGGTCCCTGTCCCCGGGTGAGATGGGGACCCTGTCCCCAGGTGAGATGGGGTCCCTGTCCCTAGGTAAGAAGTAGTCCCTGTCCGCAGGGGAGAAGGGTGTCCTTGTCCCCAGGTGAGATCAGGGTCCCTGTCCCTAGGTGAGAAGGGTCCCTGTCCCCAGATAAGATGGGGTCCCTGTCCCTAGCTGAGATGGGGGTCCCTGTCCCCAGGTGAGATGGGGGTCCCTGTCACCAGGTGAGATGGGGGTCCCTGTTACCAGGTGAGATGGGGGTCCCTGTCCACAGGTGAGATGGGGTACCTGTCCCCAGGTGAGATGGGGTCCCTGTCCTCAGGTGAGATGGGTTCCATGTCCACAGGTGAGATGGGGGTGGTCCCTAGGTGAGAAGGGGTCCCTGTACCCAGGTGAGATGGGGTCCCTGTCCCTAGGTAAGATGGGGGTCCCTGTCCTCAGGTGAGATGGGCTCCATGTCCCCAGGGTAGAAAGGGCCCCTGTCCCTATGTGAGATGGGGTCCCTAGGTGAGAAGGGGTCCCTGTCCCCAGGTGAGATGGGCTCCATGTCCCCAGGTGAGATGGAGGTGGTCCCTAGGTGAGAAGGGTCCCTGTCCCCAGATAAGATGGGGTCCCTGTCCCTAGCTGAGATGGGGGTCCCTGTCCCCAGGTGAGATGGGGGTCCCTGTTACCAGGTGAGATGGGGGTCCCTGTCCACAGGTGAGATGGGGTTCCTGTCCCCAGGTGAGATGGGGTCCCTGTCCTCAGGTGAGATGGGTTCCATGTCCACAGGTGAGATGGGGGTGGTCCCTAGGTGAGAAGGGGTCCCTGTACACAGGTGAGATGGGGTCCCTGTCCCTAGGTAAGATGGGGGTCCCTGTCCTCAGGTGAGATGGGCTCCATGTCCCCAGGGGTGAAAGGGCCCCTGTCCCTATGTGAGATGGGGTCCCTAGGTGAGAAAGGGTCCCTGTCCCCAGGTGAGATGGGCTCCATGTCCCCAGGTGAGATGGAGGTGGTCCCTAGGTGAGAAGGGTCCCTGTCCCCAGATAAGATGGGGTCCCTGTCCCTAGCTGAGATGGGGGTCCCTGTCCCCAGGTGAGAGGGGGGTCCCTGTCACCAGGTGAGATGGGGGTCCCTGTTACCAGGTGAGATGGGGGTCCCTGTCCACAGGTGAGATGGGGTTCCTGTCCCCAGGTGAGATGGGGTCCCTGTCCTCAGGTGAGATGGGTTCCATGTCCACAGGTGAGATGGAGGTGGTCCCTAGGTGAGAAGGGGTCCCTGTACCCAGGTGAGATGGGGTCCCTGTCCCTAGGTAAGATGGGGGTCCCTGTCCTCAGGTGAGATGGGCTCCATGTCCCCAGGGTAGAAAGGGCCCCTGTCCCTATGTGAGATGGGGTCCCTAGGTGAGAAGGGGTCCCTGTCCCCAGGTGAGATGGGCTCCATGTCCCCAGGTGAGATGGAGGTGGTCCCTAGGTGAGAAGGGTCCCTGTCCCCAGATAAGATGGGGTCCCTGTCCCTAGCTGAGATGGGGGTCCCTGTCCCCAGGTGAGATGGGGGTCCCTGTCACCAGGTGAGATGGGGGTCCCTGTTACCAGGTGAGATGGGGGTCCCTGTCCACAGGTGAGATGGGGTTCCTGTCCCCAGGTGAGATGGGGTCCCTGTCCTCAGGTGAGATGGGTTCCATGTCCACAGGTGAGATGGGGGTGGTCCCTAGGTGAGAAGGGGTCCCTGTACCCAGGTGAGATGGGGTCCCTGTCCCTAGGTAAGATGGGGGTCCCTGTCCTCAGGTGAGATGGGCTCCATGTCCCCAGGGGTGAAAGGGCCCCTGTCCCTATGTGAGATGGGGTCCCTAGGTGAGAAAGGGTCCCTGTCCCCAGGTGAGATGGGCTCCATGTCCCCAGGTGAGATGGAGGTGGTCCCTAGGTGAGAAGGGTCCCTGTCCCCAGATAAGATGGGGTCCCTGTCCCTAGCTGAGATGGGGGTCCCTGTCACCAGGTGAGATGGGGGTCCCTGTTACCAGGTGAGATGGGGGTCCCTGTCCACAGGTGAGATGGGGTTCCTGTCCCCAGGTGAGATGGGGTCCCTGTCCTCAGGTGAGATGGGTTCCATGTCCACAGGTGAGATGGAGGTGGTCCCTAGGTGAGAAGGGGTCCCTGTCCCCAGGTGAGATGGGGGGTCCCTGTCCCCAGGTGAGATGGGGGTCCCTGTCCCTAGGTGAGATGGGGGTCCCTGTCCCCAGGTGAGATGGGGGGATGGAGTGAGGTATGGGATTGTGTGTGGGGGATATGGATTCTCACTCACCATGAGCAGGTCTGCAGGGCACTCTTCCATGGCTGACTGGACTTCCTCCAGCAACACACACAGGGCGATTAACATATCTCCGAGGCAAGGAAGATTTGTGTATGATGGGGGGGGGGGTTGGCAGACAAGCCTGTAGTGCCCTCCGACTCTCATACGGCTGCACCTGTGTGCTTAAACTTTGCACTTAAACTTACTTTAAACCATCTCAAGCTCTTTAATTAGGTGATTGCCCACGTGAGTGGGAGGCCTTAGTCAACCGCCTAATTTGCCTAATTAGAGAGCCGCCTCTGCACATGTCATACAAGGCAGATATGGGGGTGTCTCATAGGCGGCAATTGCCAGAACCTAATGGTAAATGGGAAAAACCATAAACATAATGCACCTGGAAGGTGCAAAACTAGATGGAACACATAGATCACATAGATCATATAGCTTGAATTAAACCTACCTTCCGCTACTTACGCTTCAAGCATATATTATTATTATACAGGATTTATATAACGCCAAAGGTTTGCGCAGTGCTTAACAAAATGAAGGCAGACATTACAGTTACATTACAATTTGGTACAAGAGGAATCATACATATATAAACATGTATAAGATGTATAGGGTATAATCCTCTCCTAGGTATTTCAGTTCTAGCGTCCAGAGAAATATTCATCAAGTAGGTGGGTCTAGAAGTAAAAAGTATGGATATAATGTATATATAAATCACTGAAGAAATGGTAAACATACAAGACCCAGTTGATAATGTTAATAACCTAATGAAGTCCCTTGCACACTCACCTGGCTATAGTCATGAAACAGATATACACTGTATATATTTAGGGTAGGCTTCTGTATTTGAACATGTGAAAATTGTAAGTAGCCTAGTTGAAGCAGGTCTACAGTGTTATCTCACCATAGATATCTGTGGGTAGTATATAAATACAATGCAATTAATATCTGTTATGCCGCGTACACACGACCGGACTTTTCGACAGACTAGGTTCGACGGTCTTCCCGACGGACTCTCAGCGGAGTTCCGACAGACTTTCTGAATGAACGGACTTGGCCGGACACAATCACACCAAAGTCCGACGGATTCAAACGTGATGACGTACGACCGGACTAGAATAAGGAAGTTCATAGCCAGTAGCCAATAGCTGCCTTAGCGTCGGTTTTCATTCTTCGGACTAGCATACACACGAACTGATTTTTTTGACCAGACTCAAGTCTGTCGGAAAGATTTGAAACATGTTTTAAATCTAAAGTCCATCTGATTTTTAGACAGCAAAGGTCCAATGAAGCCCACACACGTTCAAATTGTCCAGCTGATTTGTTCCGTCGGATCTAGTCGAAAAGTCCGGTGGTGTGTACGCGACATTAGTGTTGGTTATATGGTCATTGACAGTAAGTCCCAGAAGGGAGTAGGGTTATGAAAGGGCTTACCAGCGATTGCTGTCATTAACCTGCTAAGGAACCTCCATGGTTTCACCTGTAGGATAGGTGCTGCCTGATCCCCCCCATGTAGTCCTCATATATATGCACCCCGATCAGTGAATCACATCACGCCACCAGGGGCGGGGTGTGTTGTTAGCCGACCCGGATATGATATCCGCGCATGCACCGACCCACCCACACATGCACACATCGTCCCACGGCCAAAGATCAGCCAGGGCCAAAGTGCAGGACAGGATGGAACATCCAGGATGGACTGGATGCGGCTGGGGGCAGGAGCACCCTCCAGTTGAACCACCAAATGCCACATATGAATACCCTCATCGAGTGCCAGGGAACCTGGAACTAAAGGCCATCACAAATGGCGCCTACAGCCCCATATCTGCCCATAGAGCAATCACAGAATATCTCCAAAAGGCATTCATGATAGCATGTTCAGGGAACCCACGTTGCATATAGAGCAGTCAGCCCATATCCTGGTAAAGCTGATGTCCAGGAAAGCTGCCAAGTACATAGATGAGATACATGGAGTGCAGCCACTTCACCTGCCAAATAATTTGTAGATTTAATCTGTGACTCCTGAGATTTACACAAATCTGGCAGCCCAGTTACTTGACTTTTCTCCAAAAAGTTAACCCTTTTTAAGTTAAAGTAAAAGGTTCACATGATAGCCAGCAGATCCTCTGTGTCCTAAACTTATATTGCCTTCTAGACTATGCCACTCACCAACCACAATAAAATATGAATATAAGTCCCTCTGCACTCCCACTGGTACAATACTGGTACAATATCCTGTGTATGTTGGGTACAGTGTTAACGGGGCTCTCTGTCCTTTATCCTCAGTCAGACCTGCAAATAGTCCAGATATGAAAGTCAAATGAAGGGGGGCTGTGTTCTGATGTAAAGGCAGGGCTCTGATGTGATGGGGGAGACCTCCAAAGTGATTAGGGGCCTCTCTTGAAGGGGGGGGGGCTCTGATGTGATTGAAGGCCTCTGATGTGAAGGGTAAACTCTGATATAAATGTTGAGCTCTGATTTGATGGGGGGACCACTGATGTGATTGGAGACCTCTTATGTGAAGGGGGAGCTCTGATGTGGAGGAGGGCTCTGATGTGATAGGGGGCCCTGATGTGATGGGGAACCTCTTTTGTGAAGGGGGGTTGTGATCGGATGGGAGTCTTTTATATGAGGAGGGTTCTGATGTGATGGGGAACCTCTGATGCGAAGGGGGACTTTGATGTGATGGGGAACCTCTGATGCGAAGGGGGGCCTTTGATGTGATGGGGAACCTCTTATGTGAAGCGGGGCTGTGATCTGATAGGAGTCTGTGATATGGAGGAGGGAACTCTGATGTAAAGGAGGGCTCTGATGTGAAGGGGGACTGCTGATGTGATTGGGGGAGGGGTCCGATGTGAAGGGGGGCTTTGATGTGATGGGGAACTTCTGATGTGAAGGCGGGACTCTGACATGATGGGGGACCTCTGATGTGAAGGGTGGCTCTGATGTGATGGGGAGCTCTGATGTGATAGGGGGCCTCTGGTGTCATCGGAGGCCTCTGATGTAAATGTAGCACCCCCTCAGAAACCACTTGGCAGATTGGGTTCTCTGTATTTTTGCCTCGACTTGGTGAACAGCCTTGGCCCCTCTAACACACCAGTTTAACCACTTAAGGGACTGAGGCTCTTTCTGAGATTGGTTGTTTACAAGTTAAAAACAATTTTTTTTGCTAGAAAATTACTTAGAAAAAAATGTAGAATGTTTGGTGGGTTCTAACACCCTAGAGAATAAAATGGCAGTCGTTGCAATACTTTCTGTCGCACCGTATTTGCGCAGCGGTCTTACAAGCGTACTTTTTTGCAAAAAATACACTTTTTTTTAATAAAAAAATAAGACAACAGTAAAGTTAGCCCAAGTTTTTTTATATTGTGAAATATAATGTTATGCCGAGTAAATTGATACCCAACATGTCACGCTTCAAAATTGCGCCCGCTCGTGGAATTGCGTCAAACTTTTACCCTTAATCTCCATAGGTGACGTTTAAAAAATTCTACAGGTTGCATGTTTTTAGTTACAGAGGAGGTCTAGGGCTAAAATTATTGCTCTCACTCTATTAATCGCGGCGATACCTGACATGTGTGGGTTGACCACCGTTTTCATATGCGGGCGGTACTCTCGTATGTATTCACTTCTGCACGTGAGCTCTGCGGGACGGGGAGCGTTTAAAAAAAATATTTTTCTTATTTATTTTATCTTTTATTTTTAATTTTTACACTGTTTTAAAAAAAAAAAAGCGTCACTTTTATTCCTATTAAATCCCTTGTAATAGAAATAAAGCATGACAGGACCTCTTAAATATGAGATCTGGGGTCAAAAAGACCTCAGATCTCATATTTACACTAAAATGTAATAAAAAATATAAAAAAAAAAAAATGGCCCTTTAAGAACTATGG
Organism: Lithobates pipiens; assembly: GCF_037356315.1. Classification (NCBI taxonomy): domain Eukaryota; kingdom Metazoa; phylum Chordata; class Amphibia; order Anura; family Ranidae; genus Lithobates; species Lithobates pipiens. Next base: position 594,914,943 of record NW_027507758.1, on the reverse strand, counting down.
GCGGAAGTGACGTTTTGACGTTGCTTCCGCCCTGCAGTGTCATGGAGACAGGTGGGGGCCATCTTCTCCTTACTTGTCTCCATGCACAGCATATGAAAGGATCCGATCGCCTCCACCGCTGCCGGTAAGCGGCGGAGGGCAGCGGATCGTGGCGGGGGGGGGGGGGTCTCTCCTGCCACCGATAAAAGTGATCTTGTGGCAAATCCGCTGCAGAGACCACTTTTATCCTATAGCCAGCCAAACACGGGGATCCCGGGGTTATTGGAGCTTGTTGCTACCATAACAACGATATCCATCCTCAAAGTGAAGACGTATATAGTTCTGCAAAGATAAAAGACCAGGTGCGCCAGACTCAGTGTAGTATTATGGTATCTATTTAATAAAATTAAATGCAAGTATCAAGCCAGAAGAATTAGCTGAAGTCGTTAAAGAACTGCCTTTCGCATAAGTCCCCGGGACTGGATGGTTTACCCTATCTTTATTATAAAACCTTTCTCCCAATTTTAAGCCCATATTTATTAGACCTTTTTTCTTCCCTGCAGAAGGGTATTATCCCTCACCCTAAATTTTTACATGCTCTTATTACAGTTCTCCCGAAACCTGGCAAACCCCCATCACTACCAGATAGCTACAGGCCCATAGCCCTACTCAACTCAGATTATAAAATCTTTACAAAAATCTTAGCTAATAGACTTTCCCCTATAATACCTAACCTCATTCATAGGGATCAGGTAGGCTTTGTCTCAGGTAGACGGGCAGGCGACAACACCACACCAGACGCACCATTGATCTGATAGATTTACTTGACAAAACATCCCGCTCTGCCCTTATCTTGAGCTTTGATGCGCAGAAAGCATTCGATAGATTTGGCTGGCCATGCATGTTTGCCACACTTACGCGCTTTGGATTCTTAGGTTCCTTTATGTCAGCTCTCCAGGCCTTATACTCCCACCCCACCTCCCAAGTACAACTGGCATCTTTTGTATCCCCGCCCTTTACACATAGTAATGGCACCAGACAAGGGTGCCCCCTCTCCCCCTCATTGTTTATATTATGCCTTGAACCCCTAGCTGCGGCCATCCGTGGGCACCTGGATATAAGTGGAGTCTCTCTGAGACAGAAAGAGTACAAATTGTCTCTTTTCGCAGACGATATACTGCTCACTTTAACGAAACCACATATTTCGCTCCCCGACCTCCACGCTTTATTAGATATATTCAGTAAACTCTCGTGTTATAAAGTTAATACGGCCAAGACGGAAGCTCTCCATATCCACATTGCCCCCACTCCTCTTACCACCCTACAAAACAACTTCCCCTACCATTGGTGCTCTGTGTCCCTTAAATATCTAGGCATACACTTAAGGGCATTTTATCACACCTTGTACCAAGCTAACTTCCTCTCCTTAATTTTGGAAACACATGGCTTATTCCGTAAATGGGCAGATTGGCCTCTGTCTCTTCTGGGCAGGATAAATGTCCTCAAGATGGCTATACTTCCAAAATTCTTATATCTTTTTGAAACCTTGCCAATTGCGCTCCCAATGTCACAACTTTGAAATATCCAACGGGCCTTCACTAAATTTATTTGGGGTAACAAAGCGCACAGGATTGCTAGCACGGTGGTGTTCGCTCCCTGCTCCCAAGGAGGGTTGGGAGCACCCAATAATATTAAATACTACTATGCTACCCATCTCACAGTGACCGTCTCATGGTCATCGCGCTTTGCAACAAGTAGATAGTCGGAATTGGAAATGAGCGTTACTAGCCCTGTACATCCTTGTTCAATGCTCTGGACCGATCTGACCTCTTCCATATCTCAGCTCAGACATATATGCCTAAGACCAATGCTATTTACTCTTTCCATTTGGAAAAAAATGTAACAAGAGGTTCTCCCTCTCTTCTCCATGCCCACGTCTCTTAAACATTATTTTTAACCCGGACCTGCCAGACAGCCTTTCCTATGTTAACATGAATCCATGGTCTCAGGCGGGCATTTTTCCGTTCCGCCACATAGTGCACCCTGTAACCTGCAAGCTACTCTCCTTTCAAGAATTCCAAAACAAATTTGACATACCCAGGGTGCCCACCTCCCTCCCCCTTTCCCCCCTTCTAATTCTACTCTCTATATTCTTTCATCCCCCGACCTCTCCTTTCCTCTCCCCTTTCCTCCTATCCAACTAAACAATGATCCCTCCCTGAGGACACTCAACCGACCTTTAGCCACGTAGAGTTGCAATTGAGAAGCTGTCTACATTCCCACACTATCATTAGAGCCAGGAGCAACTCCTTTTTCGGAACCCAAGTTAGACCTGACGATGTTGGTCTCGCGGGTGGAGCACCCATATTTAGCACTACTTGACACGACTTGATTGCATCTCTTGTAATATATCATTATATTGGTTATATGTTTGTTTCTAGGCTATGATTAGCTTTGTGTAGCACTGTCCTATCAACCACGACCAATGTAACCTTGTTTTTGCGACACATATGCCGTGTTACGAAGGAGTCGTGACAGCACCGTTTGTACTTGATTTATGCCTGTCGCACATGTTTGTATAATGTGAATTGGTTAATAAAATCATTTATGGAAAAAAAAAAATCTTATCTTCAATTTAAGCATTACTTCCATTCCGTATCACCTGACATGGTCTTAGAAAAACCCAATGCCTTTGAAGCTTTATGCGCCCAAGGCCCATATCAGTCTGGTCTCATATCCTCTATATACAAGATCCTCCATGACTCAACTCTACCCACGTTAGACTCTCATGTATACATGCGGAGATGGGCCAAGGCACTTCCATCCCCTATATCCCTCCCTCAATGGCAAGAGATCTAAACTTCCATATCTAAGGTTTCCAGATGTTTGGAGCAGAGAGAGACAGCTTATAAGGTCCTCATGTTTTGGTACGGGACCCCTGAGGTTATACATAAATATGACCCCTCTGTATCCCGGAAATGCTGGAGATGTATGCGGGATGTGGGAACACACTACAATATCTTTTTGGAATGCCCGTTAATTTTGCCATTCTGGTCCTCGGTCCAGTCAGTGCTTCAATTGGTGTTGGAGATGGACAAAAGACCCGGCACATTACTTGTTAGGCCTCCCAGTCCCGGGAATATCTAAACATGCCAAGAAATTGATGTCATATATTCTCTTAGCTGCCAAGAGAGTAATACCTACCCATTGGTTATCTTCCGACCCTCCCACACAATCCTAACTGATCTTAACTATAGCGCAGATGCGCAGAATGAAACATATAACGGCGGAGATTCAGGACTCCCTGCCTCAATTCTCGAAGATATGGGATCCTTGGGACAAATCCTCTTTTAATCCTAAATCACTATCCTAAAATGCTATCAAATGTCCCTTAGGCAACTTACCCCTTCATACTCAAATGATTAGCCTACCTGCTATTATTATATATTCTATTAATATACAATTGCTGTATCAAGATCCATGGTGTACCCTTTCTCCCTTATTTTTCTTTCTACTTTCCTCCTCATATTATATCATTCACTAAACAATGCTTTTTTTTCTTTGAATAAGATGGCAGGGATGCTCCTCTGTATCGTGTTTGTTTTTTCTCTGCTTTGTTAAGAAAAATTTTAAATAAATATACATTTACAAAAAAATAAAAATAAAATAATTAAATGCAAGCCAAATGGCTACTCACAAGAAGGGAGTAAATACAGGCTATAATGCATGGTCCAAGAGGCAAAGTCATTCAGCGGTCCAAGGTACTGTCCATATGGTTTAAAGATGGCAGGGTCCAGATGGTGTGGACAATAAGGCGCTTGGGAATGGAGTAGCGATGTAGCGGTGTAGCCTCTGATGTAGTCCGGAAGGCCGGAAAGGTACAGTATAAAAGAGTACTATGCAGCAAACGGAAACCGGAACCGGAAGTGCGTTCCAGCCTGGACCGCAAACAGCGAGGACCGGAACTGATGCGATAAGAGCAGCCAATAGGATGACGCGTTTCACAGCATCCACTGTTTCTTCAGATCCCACTCCTAAGGTTGCAGCCGCCAGTGTAGAGTGGAACCCATGTTGGAACTATCAGATAGACTTTTCCATTACTATCATCCCTTTTAGCTATTTATTTTATGATTACTAGAGTTGGTCTTTGCGCCGTCATCCCCTTTTTTCCTACATGTATATAGTTCTGCGGAGGTCGGCAAGTGGTTAAACAATTGAATACTGCATTGTATTTGGGAGCACAAATATAGGGACACTGCACACAACTAAAGGTCAGTGTCAAATGCAAATATCAGACTGGTTAGTGGTAAATGAACCCAATATATTGTCACAAGTAAATAGCAGTATGTACATAAAAGAGTAAATAAAGGATTAGGTCAATCACAGTTCTCTAGACAATGGGGTTGATTTACTAAAGGCAACACTACGCAGTTGCACTCTACAAGAGCAGTTGCTCTGCAGCTTGTTAAATGAGCAGAAGCTCTGCGGACTTCCATCATCCAATCAAGTGCAAGCAAAAATGCATTTTTTTTCCTTGCGTGTGATTGGGTATTCTTTGTAAAGTGAAGCTTTACCTCATTTACTAAGCTCTGGAGAAACTGCACTTGCAGAGAGCAACTGCTTCGCCTTTAGTAAATCAACCCCTATATGTTCACAAGGCTATGGGTGTCTATGCAGCTAAATTAAAGTAAACATGGTAATCCACAAATCAGCAACAGGCAATGGCACTAGAAAAATGAATGAATATTAGATTCCATGCCTAAGACCTAGAATGTGGCTGCTGCCTGACCCTTATTCCCCACCAGAGGTGGAAAATATAGAAAATATACATAAAGAGAGGTATGGGTGGCACTGCCCCAGTATTAGTGTCAGGGCCGTCTTTAAGGCAGGGCAAAAGGGGCAGCTGCCCTGGGCCCTGTCATTGTTGTGGGGCCCACAGCGATTGCTTCATACTTGCCAACTATCCCAGTTTAAATTCCATTGTCGCTTGAAGTTTTAGTCCTGTGCTGTGTCCCGATATCTCAGTGTGAAGTGCTGATACTAATGCTGCCCAGCACTGCCCTATTGTTGTGTGCAGATGACTCACCTGCAGACCCTGTTTTTACATGTAAATAACCGGCATTCATATGTAAATAGCGGCGGCATTACTAAGTAAATAGCTGTGGCCGGCAGCATTGATATGTAAATAAAGGTGGCATTCATATGTATATCATGCTCCCCTGCAGTGAGGAGATGATGTGCTTTAACCTCTAGCAACCAATCAGTGAGAAGTAATACTGTACGGTAATCTCTAGCAACCAATTAACAAGCAGAAATAATTTGCTGTAACCTCTAGCAACTAATCAGTGAGCCGTAATGTGTGCTGTAACCTCTAGCGACCAGTCATTAAGCGGTAATGATATGCTGTAACCGCTGGCAACCAATTGCAATTCCTGCCTGATCTGACACAGTAAACTGATTTTAAGTCTAGCTGCTATTTATTGTATGTCTCAGAGCAGGTGGAGAGTGAAATTGTATGGGGGGGGGGGAGGGGAGGGGGGGCAAGAAATTTTTTGTCCAGGGTCCAATCAATATTAAGACGGCCCTGGTTAGTGTATGCAAATAGTGTATAAAAAATGTGCTAGGGTTATGCATTACACCTTTAACTAATGTCCTAAGTAAGAAAAAATGATATTGCAGTTGATGAATCAGAGCCTACTGCGTCAGAATGGCACAGCTGGGCAAAACGACGTTATGTAACGTCGCTTCGCCCTGTGGCCACGGAGCCGATGCGAGTGCCCGGCGGTCGCAATCACTGCCGGGCTCCCACGATTGCTCGTGGCACAAAAAGAACTGGAAACGGTGTGTGAACACACCGTTTCTGGTTCTCTGAGGGGAGAAGAGACAGATCGTCTGTTCATAGAGAGTATGAACAACGATCTGTCATCTCCCCTACACAGTCCCTTCCCCCCTTCAGTTAGAACACACACTAGGGAACACAATTAACCTCTTGATCGCCCCTAGTGTTAACCCCTTCCCTGCCAGTGACATTTTTACAGTAATCAATGCATTTTTATAGCACTGATCGCTGTATAAATACCAATGGTCCCAAAAATGTGTCAAAATTGTCCGACTAGTCTGCCATAATATCACAGTCCTGATAAAAATCGCAGATCGTCGCCATTACTAGTTAAAAAAAAAAAAACATAATAAAAATGCGTATTTGTAGACGCTATAACTTTTGCACCAATCAATATACGCTTATTGCGATTTTTTTTACCAAAAATATGTAGAAGAATACATATCGGCCTCAACTGAGGAAAACATTTTTTTTTTTATATATTTTTGGGGATATTTATTATAGCAAAAATTAAAAAAATATTGTGTTTTTTTCAAAATTGTCACTCTTTTTTGTTTATAGCGCAAAAAATAAAAACCGGCAGAGGTGATCAAATACCATCAAAAGAAAGCTTTATTTGTGGGGAAAAAAAGACATCAATTTTATTTCGCTACAATGTAGCACGACCGCACAATTGTCAGTTAAAGCGACGCAGTGCCCAATCGCAAAAAGTGCTCTGGTCAGGAAGGGGGTAAATCCTTCCAGGGCTGAAGTGGTTAATTGTCATAGCAGAGTTCCCTTCTCCAACTACATATCCCATGGTTCACTGCTCCCAACATTAAAGTATCTTGAGCTCCTCCTTCTGCTTGTAAGCTCCACCTGGTGGATGGAGGTGAGGTAGTGTTAACCCATTCATGCTGAAATCCAATGCAGACACAATAAGCACTGCAGCAATGTATACTAAATCACTCTCTGTCTCTGTTTTTTTACTAACAATAATCATGACATTTACTGACAAAGCCATATTATTTTACTGACATTTAAAAAAAAAGTACATAAAATGGTTGTTTTAAGTGCAAATATCAATATGTAAGTGATAAACCTGTATCTAGTGCTTTTAGCAATATGTTTAAAATGGTTGTAAAGGCTGAAGGTTTTTTTTATCTTAATGCATTCTGTGTGCAGCATCCCCCCTAATACTTACCTGAGCTTCCTCTAGCTCCAGCGATGTTGTAGGAATGTCTCGGCCATCTGGGACTCCCCTCCTCATTGGCCGAGACAGCAGCGTATTGCCATCAATTGAAGTCAGTCAGCCAATGAGAATAGAAAGGGCCAGGCCGCAGTTCCGTGTCTGAATGGACACAGGGAGTTGTATTTTGGCTTGGCGGCCCCCATAACAAGCTGCTGGCTGTGGGGGCAGTCAACAGGAGGGAGGGGCCGGGAACAGCAAAGAGGGACCCGAGAAGAGGAGGTTTGGGGCTGCTCCGTGCAAAACCACTACATGGAGCAGGTAAGTATAACATGATGGTTATTTTTAATTATAAAAAAAAAATAGACTTTACTATCACTTTAGGTTATAAGGAAAGTCCAAATCCCTATTTCTCCTTTTAAATGAAGGTAAAGTTAATATAGCCCAGCAGTTTTGTCACTGTCGTCCAGCTGGAGAGATTTCCCTTCAATTTCAGTCCCATAGACTAGTCGTCCCCAACCTTTTTTGCAGCGGGGACCGGCATTATGGATTAAAATTGTGCCAAGGGTGATGGGGGACCTCTGATGTGATTGAGCCCTCTGATGTGATGGGTGACCTCTAATGTGATTGGGCCCTCTGATGTGAAGGAGGACCTCTGATGTGATGGGGCCCTCTGATGTGATGGGGGTACCTCTGGTCTGATGGGGACATCTAATGTGATGGGGGGACCTCTGATGTGATTGGTGGCTCTTAAGAGGGAGCTTTGATGGGGGGTCTCTGGTGTGATGGAGGTCCTCTGATGTGATGGGGGGGCTTTGATTGGATGGGGGGACCTCTGATGTGATAGGGGACTTCTGATGTGATTGGGGGCCTCTGATTGGATGGGGGGACCTCTGATTGGATGGGGGGACCTCAGATGTGATAGGGAGCCTCTGATGTGATGGGGACTGCTAAAGTAATGTTGGGAACCTCTGATGTGATTGGGGGCCTCTAAAGGGGGAGCTGTGATGGGGGGTGTCTCTGGTGTGATGGGGACCTCTGATGTGATGGGGGGACCACTAATGTAACAGGGCCTCTGATGTGATGGGGCCTCTGATGTGATGGGGGATCTCTGGTGTAATAGGGGCTTCTGATGTGATGGGGGGGCATTGATTGGGTGAGGGACCTCTGATTGAATGGGGGGCTCAGATGTGATGGGGAGCCTATGATGTGATGGGGACCTCTAAGGGGATGGGGGGACCTCTGATGTGATTGGGGGATTCTCTCCACTGTCTCCAGTCCAGTCCAGTGCATATTGGCAAGCCTGGCTTTCGGCACTCCCGCTTACTTGCTCTTGACTCCTTCACTGTCTCCAGGCTCCTCCTCTGCCTCCACTGACAGTGCTCCTGTGGACTTTGTAGAATGACACCGCTGAGAATATGCGCTGGCCTGCCCAATCTGAGCCCGGCTGAGTGCAGCCAAGCCCTGCTGACTTCAAAACTTCCCATGCCAGGTTGAAGCCACAGTCTGTGAATCACGCCTAATTTATGAACTGTCTCTAAATTTACAGACAGTTGGCAACTCTGGTCTCTGGCCAAGCACCTAGCTACACGAAGGAGGGCTGTGATCTGTTCAGGAACCTCTGATGGGAATGGGGGACTCTGATATGATGGAGGACCTTTGGTGCTAAGGTGGGGCTCGAATGTGATGGGGGTGCCTCTGATGAGATTGGCCTCTAAAGGGGGAGCTATGATGGGGGGTCTCTGATGCGATGTTGGCATCTGACAATATGGGGGACATCTGATGTGAAGGAGGGATTCTGATGTATAGGTGGTGCTCTGATGTGATGTGGGGGGAACCTCTGATGTGATGAGGGCCTCTGATGTGATGGGGGACCTCTGGTGTGATGGTGGCCTCTGGTGTGATGGGGGATCTCTGATGTGATTGGGCCCTCTGATGTGATGGGGTACCTCTGATGTGATGGGGGACCTCTGATGTGATGGGGTACCTCTGGTGTGATGGGGGACAGCTAATGTGATGGGGGACCTCTGATGTGATGGGGGTACCTCTGGTGTGATGGGGACATCTAATGTGATAGGGGGACCTCTGATGTGATTGGGGGCTCTAAAGGGGAGCTGTGATGGGGGGTCTCTGGTGTGATGGAGGACCTCTGATGTGATGGGGGGCTCTGATTGGATGGGGGGACCTCTGATGTGATAGAGGACTTCTGATGTGATGGGGGCCTCTGATTGGATGGGGGCCTCTGATTGTATGGGGAGACCTCTGATTGGATGGGGGACTTCAGATATGATGGGGAGCCTCTGATGTGATGGTGGCCTCTAAAGTAATGGGGGAACCTCTGATGTGATTGGGGGTCTCTAAAGGAGGAGCTGTGATGGGGGTGTCTCTGGTGTGATGGGGGCCTCTGATGTGATTGGGGGCTCTAAAGGGGAGCTGTGATGGGGGACCTCTGGTGTGATAGGGGACTTCTGATGTGATGGGGGGGCCTCTGATTGGATGGGGGACCTCTGATTGGATGAGGGGACCTCTGATTGGATGGGGGGGCTCAGATGTGATGGTGAGCCTCTGATGTGATGGGACCTCTAAGGTGATGGGGGGACCTCTGATGTGATTGGGGGCCTCTAAAGGGGGAGCTGTGATGGGGGGGTTCTCTGGTGTAATGGGGACCTCTGATGTGATGGGGGGACCTCTGATGTGATGGGGGACCTCTGATGTGATGGGGGACCTCTGATGTGATGGGGGGGACCTCTGGTGTGATAGGGGACTTCTGATGTGATGGGGGGTCTCTGATTGAATGAGGGGCCTCTGATTAGATGAGGGTACCTCTGATTGGATGGGGGGGGGGCTCAAATGTGATGGGGAGCATCTGATGTGATGGGGACTTCTAAATTGATGGGGGGACCTCTGATGTGATTGGGGCATCTAAAGGGGGAGCTGTGATGGGGGTCTCTCTGGTGTGATGGGGGACCTCTGATGTTATGGGGGGACCTCTAATGTGATGGGGCCTCTGATGTGATGGGGGGACCACCTTTGTGATGGGGCCTCTAATATGATGGGGGGGCTCTGATGTGAAGGGGGCCTCTGATGTGATGGGGCCTCTGATGTGATGAGGGGCCTCTGATGTGATGAGGGGCCTCTGATGTGATGAGGGGCCTCTGATGGGATGGGGGGGGCCTCTGGTGCGATAGGGGACTTCTGATGTGATGGGGGGGCTCTGATTGGATGAGGGGACCTCTGATTGGATGGGGGGGCTCAGATGTGATAGGGAGCCTCTGATGTGATGGGGACCTCTGATGTGATTGGGGGCCTCTAAAGGGGGAGCTGTGATGGGGGGGTCTCTGGTGTGATGGGGACCTCAAATGTGATAGGGCCTCTGATGTGATGGGGGACCTCTGATGTGATGGGGGGACCTCTGGTGTGATAGGGGACTTCTGATATGATGGGGAGCCTCTGATTGAATGGGGGGCCTCTGATGTGATGGGGAGCTTCTGATATGATGGGGACCTCTAAAGAGATGGGGGGACCTCTGATGTGATTGGGGGCCTCTAAAGGGTGAGTTGCGATGGGGGTCTCTGATGTGATGAGGGACCTCTGATGTGATGGGGGGACCTCTAATGTGATGGGGCCTCTGATGTGATGTGGGGCCTCTGATGTGATGGGGGGCCTCTGATGTGATGGAGGACCTCTGGTGTGATAAGGGGACCTCTGGTGTGATAAGGGGACCTCTGGTGTGATGGGGGGGACCTCTGGTGTGATGGGGCTTCTGATATGATGGGGGGGGGCTCTGATGTGAAGGGGGGCCTCTGATGTGATGGGGGAACCTCTGATGTGACGGGGGAACCTCTGGTGTGAAGTGGGCCTCTGACATGATGGGGGACATCTGATGTGAAGGAGGATGTATAGGTGGTGCTCTGATGTGATGGGAGGGCTTCTGATATTATGGGGTGGGGGCACCTCTGATGTGATGGGGGGCCACTGATGTGAGGTTAATTCCATCAAGATGGTTTTGTGCCTTATCCCAGGCTTTCTTTAGATTTTTTTCATTTTAAATTGGGTTGCCTCTAGGTTTTGCAGACTTTTAAAGGGTCCCACAACTGATAAAAGTTTAAGCAATACTGATCTAAGTTGGTAACTATTTCTGGAATCTAATATCTTTCAGCACTGGCTCCTCCTCCAGATCTGATTCCTGTATGTCCAGCCTTCGATTCATCCATCTGTATCTATGCCAGGCCCGGTCCTGCCCAATGTCACAATGACAGCCAGTGTACCGACTCCAAGAAATGCTGCTGCATCAACTGTGGCCTGGTATGCGTGCCCCCGGAAAGAGGTAAAGCACTGTGAACCTTCTAATAACCTTACCATAGCGAGCCATCACTGACCACCCACTCTGTTCTTTCCCGCAGTCAGAGCCGGCCGATGTCCAGACATAAAAGCCAAATGCCGCCCGGAGCCCACCTATAACTGTACCAGTGACAGTGACTGTCCAGGGACAAAGAAGTGCTGCAAAATATGTGGGAGGACCTGCTGGGACCCGGCACCAGGTACCACCTATTGTGTAAATTGTTGCTCAACAGATATCGGGGGGGGGGGGGGGGGTTACTAAAACTGTCATGGTAGCCAATCAGCTTCTAACTTCAGCTTGTTCAATTAAGCTTTGGCAATATAACCTGAAAGCTGATTGGTTTCTATGAAGAGCTGCACCAGATTTTCCATACTCCGGTTTTAGTAAATAACCCCCCAAGACTATTAAAGGTCTGCCTCAATTACTTCTAGTATTTTAACAACACGTTTTTTCCATGTTTTTTTTTTTGAAGAGATTGTTGGTGTCAAAGTAATACCAGTGCTTGGGTTATCACGATTATGAACACAGCGTTAGGAGTAAAAATTGAGTTTATATTGGTTTTAGGATTATTTATTCATTTAATTAAAAGTATTAAAAAAAATTAAAATCCACTTTTAGTCAAGCATTTACAGTGGTTATTTTGAAGACACTTTTAAAGAAAAACATAAATAATACAGCCATCATATCTAATGCCGCGTACACATGATTGGAGTTTTCGTTCGGAAAAAGCTCTGTTGGTTTTCCCGATGGAATTCCGCTCAAGGTATCTTGCCTACACGCGGTCACACCATATTCCAATCGTTTAGAACGCAGTGCCGTACAACACGTACAACGTGACTAGAAAAAGGAAGTTTAATAGCCAGTAGCCAATAGCTTCTGTCTCGTAGTTGAATCTGAGCATGCGTGATTTTTTGCATGTCGGAATTGCATACACACGATCGGAATTTTTTCCGTCGGGAAAATTGAGAACATGCTATCAATTTTTGGCTGGCGGAAATTCGGACAGCTAAATTCCGATGGAGCATACACACGGTCGCATTTTCCGATGAAGCTCTCATCGTCTTTTTCTGGCCGGAATTCCGATCGTGTGTACGCGGCATAAGAATTGGTAAACTGCAATATAATAAATTATTGCTTTTGAGTTTATTACTGCTTTAGGCATTTACAGCACAGCCCGCAGACGAGAGCAAGGCGTAGGCGCAGGGCTGGCATGAGGACAGCGGACTGCAGCGATTGGCCGGGGGGCGGAGTCAGCGCCAGGACGTGTGCGCGCTCTACGCCCCGGCGTCAGTGGAAGGTGCAAGGTTCCCACCCTCCCTCCCTTACCTTGGACGGAGTGGTTATGGTAGAATCTACCGGGGGGGGGGGGAGGACAGGCTAACTTGTTCTTTTCTGTTTCAGGTTTGCGGTGTTGGATGTCGTAGCGGTTGGCGGGTGTTGGTCGATGCAGGTACAGGAAGATAGCCCCTCCCCACAGAGAAGTTGATGCGGGACCCATTGCAGATATGGGCTCGTTGATGATATGCCATATAGTGAAGGTTGATATGGCTGATGGTGAATGGGTGCACTGCGGTAAATAGTTCGGTGTCTTTGAGCCAGCATGTCGGCTTGAGGCCTAGTTAAAGGAATATTACCGCAGTGCTTGTTTGGATCGATATGCTAATGGGGTGGAGAGGGGGAGTTTTACTGCAGATGACCAACGCGTTCAGGGTTTGAAGTTAAATTATGTTTTGTTGATATTTTGTTATACGTTAAATTATTATATTTTGATTAATAAAGAGGCTGCTACGGCCACTAAATACTCCAAAGGAAGGTGTGGTCTCATTTAATGGGAAGGGGCAATTATGGAGTTGGGTGGTTGGTACAGCAGCTGAAGCACGTCAGTCATTCTGTAGTCAAGTGGATTTTTTTTTAAGCTGCTTTTATTCAAGCACCTACAGTGGACAATTAAAAAAAAAACGCTTTTATTCAAGTATTTACGGTAGACATTTTTTAATCTACTTTTATTCAAGCATTTCCAGTAGACGTTTTATTAGAGGAAAAACTATTATTTTATTCAAGCAAGTGGATATTAAAAAAAAAAAAAAGGTTTTTACATTGATTTTTTTTTCTAAAAAGTTGATTAACTAAAACTGGAGAGCGCAAAATCTGGTGCAGCTGTCCATGGTAGCCAATCAGCTTCTAACTTCAGCTTGTTCAATTAAGCTATGACAAAAAAAAAAAAAAACTGGAAGCTAATTGGTTTCTATGCAAGGCTGCACCAGATTTTGCACTCTCCAGTTTTAGTAAATGAAGCCCCATTATCTTTGCTTTACAACTAAATATAAAATGCATGATCAAGGATTCCCAGAGTGCCATGTTTAATTCTTCCTGTAGAGCCGGCGGGGGTTTGTCCCAGGAATGATGGTGGTAAATCCGGCTCTCTCCAATGTCATTCTGTAAACTGCAGCCGGGATTCAGACTGCAAGATGGGGGAGAAATGCTGTGCCTCCGGAGAAGGACAGTCATGCGTGAAGCCCTTTACAGGTAATAATAACCCCCAAACATGAAAGTTTACACCCAATTTACTAATCTAGAAGTGCATTATTTTTCATAATAAACTCTACTTTCATACAAAGGGCTGTTATCTTCACTTCTCATGACTGGCAATAATGTCTTTTATGGCAATTAAAGATGGACTCTAGGCAGATAGACGAGTACACAATTTATAGCAGCTCTGGCATCACCTGGGCATATTCTGAGTTTTTTTCTGTGCTTTCTGAAAACAAAAACCATGAAGGTGGTTTTGGTGGGACATAATAGAAGTCTATGGCAAAGTGCAGCATTAGTCTGAAAGCCAAGCTGATCGTTTATTATTACGGACCCCTGAACTCGTTTGTTTTTTTTGTTTTTTTATTAAAAGGCATTTATTATGACAAAAGGCATTTCCAATACAGATGTTCATATATACCAGTGATGGCGAACCTTGGCACCCTACATGTTTTAGAACTACATTTCCCATGATGCTCCACTACACTGCAGAGTGCATGAGCATCATGGGAAATGTAGTTCCAAAACATCTGGGGTGCCAAGGTTCGCCATCACTGATATATACAGTCTGTGCAAGAAACAGAAACAACTTTATATATACAGGGAGAATTCATTTTTACTTTATACTGTATCTTATATAAATTCACAGTATATCTTCCATATTGCCTTTTGCAGAAACTTCAAATAAGGAAAAAACAAAAAAAAACAAAAAGGAAAAACATTTCAACCTTATTAAACCAGTGTACATTTCTTCCAATATACGACTCTATAGCTATATAACTTCTACCGCAAAAGCAACGTGTCCACTGCGTCTCGCCATAATGTGTGTCCACCATTGCATGCCTCTTTAAACTGTAAGGACGCCTTCACTGGGCTATCAACATTGTAGTAGCCTGCTGAGGGCCAGTTGTGGAGGAGCTACTTCTGGGGCACCCAACCAACATTGCCATATTTTTTCGAACTTCTTAGGTGATTTTCTATGATAATAGTTATTCTTTTCACAATTAAGAATGTTAGGTGCTTTAGTCCATTGTTTGCTCACCGGAATTTGGGTAGACAACCAATACCTCGCTGTAAGTTTACCCCTGAACTCTGTTAATTAATACTGATCTCATGAACTCTCCCCCACTTATTACTGACCCCTGAACTCTCCCCCACTTACTACTGACCCCTGAACTCTGCCTCACTTACTACTGACCCCTGAACTCTCCCCCACTTATTACTGACCCCTGAACTCTCCCCCACTTACTACTGACCTCTGAACTCTGCCTCACTTACTACTGACCCCTGAACTCTGCCTCACTTACTACTGACCCCTGAACTCTCTCCCACTTACTACTGACCCCTGAACTCTGCCTCACTTACTACTGACCCCTGAACTCTCCCCCACTTATTACTGACCCCTGAACTCTCCCCCACTTACTACTGACCCCTGAACTCTGCCTCACTTACTACTGACCCCTGAACTCTGCTTCACTTACTACTGACCCCTGAACTCTGCCTCACTTACTACTGACCCCTGAACTCTGCCTCACTTACTACTGACCCCTGAACTCTGCCTCAGTTACTACTGACCCCCTGAACTCTCCCCCACTTACTACTGACCCCTGAACTCTGCCTCACTTACTACTAACCCCTGAACTCTCCCCCACTTGCTACTGACCCCTGAACTCTGCCTCACTTACTACTGACCCCCTGAACTCCCCCCCCACTTAGTACTGACCCCTAAACTTCCCTCCACCTATTACTGATCCCTGAACTTTCCCCCACTTATTACTGACCCCTGAACTCTGCCTCACCTACTACTGACCCTTGAACTCCGCCTCACTCAGTAGTGGCCCCTGAAATCCACCTTACATACTAATGACCCCTGAACTCCGCTTCACCTGCTACTGGCCCCTGAACTCTGCCTCACTTACTACTTACCTCTGAACTCTGGTTCACTTACGACTGACCCCTGAGTCACTTCTGAGCGTTGCATCACATACTATAGGGAAAATCCGATTGCCTCTCGGAGGATTAGAAAGGGAATTCTTCCTCTGCTGTAGCAAATTGGAGCATGCTTTGCTGGGGTTTTTCATCTTCCTCCGGATCAACTGTGGGTGAAAGATTGTGTATATGGGATTGTATATGTAGCACTAACCCCCGAAGGAGCTGCTGGTTTTATTCGGGCTTACCGTTACCTTTCCTGCTCGGCTCTTCATCTTAGGAGGGTTCCGTAGGAAAGTAGCCCAAATGATGATAGATCAGACACGTGGTCCTTTTTGAAGATTTGTTTAGGGATCCAGAGGACAAACAGCTCCACAGACTGGGTCCAGCAGTCACGGATAGGCCCCTCTCACTTGACCTAGCAGCCGATGAGATGCTCAACAAAGTCTCTGCCACAGACTTGTTAATTGAACTTAGAGATTTTTGAGAGTAGATATTCAACAAAGTCTCTGCCACAGACTTGACAATTGAACTTAGAGATTTTTGAGAGTTTTAGGAAGAACTACCATATAGTACCAGATTCTTTCAGCTGACCCGGCGATACTGTACAGCTATTGATCCTCAAACTGAGTTCCCAGGCTCCTCCAGAGACACCAGCCTTGCGCTCGGTCCTCCACTGGAAAAGTCCTCCCCTGGATCCTCCAGCTTTCTCGGCTTCTCCCCGCAGGCGAGACAGCACAGGACCACCCCTGGATCAGCAGGCCCCAAGACGTTCCTGGGCCTACACTCTCAGTTGCGAAGCCTTGGGCCAGCCGGCCCCGAGGCGCAGATCCATGCGACACAGGCCCCAGGCCAGGAGGGCCATGAGGTCAGGGCAGCGGACCTCAGGAAACGAACCCAAAAAAATGACGTCAGTACCTTAAATACCCTCTCCCAGAATGCACAGCAGGCAAACCACACCCACTGAACCATTTACGAGCAGGAGGTGCTTTCAATGCATCCAGCCTGCTGCTGTTCCACACCCACCGAAGGTGACAGCGACACCTACAGTCAAGAGGGAATCAGTGCAACCCAGCCTGCTGGAGAAGAAGGTATGCTGTGCTGTCTCAAAAGAAAGAGCCAGCAGATGTGAGTGTATGCTGATTGCTGTTTTACCCTGAAACAGCCAGCTGGACTGAGCTATACCTTGTCGCACTATTGGCTACTCCAGTGCCTGTCCAAGATTGCCAGTCTGTAACTGAGTCCCTGCTGTTTGGGCCTGCTGGAGAAGCCACCGAGATGAACCGCCCCAAGATACTCATCACCCAACAAACAGTTAAAGGTCAACAAAAAGGGGGTCCCCTCCAATACTTCGGCTGATCGCTACAGGATAGAGTGGTGAGAGGGTCTCAGACCCACAGTTAAGCTGATCCAGTAACAATATTATTAGTACTCAATTGAAGAGGTCTGCAGGGTTAAATAACTACACCCCTTTGTCCTAGAAGTTTGTTGCTGCTGCTGAACTAGGACCAATGTGGCCAATCTACCTGTTCATTCCATCTAATTAGCCGACAGGAGATTTCCATTAAGGATTATATCCAGTGGCGTAACTAGAACCTTCAGGGCCCCGATGCAAGAAACCATGAAGGGCCCCCCTGAACCCCAGCCAGGGCCCTTCCCTCCGAGTTCGGCGGTGGAACTCCAGGGCATGGTCACAGGTATGACCTTTGGGAGCCCTGTAGTTCCACCACTGGGTGGGGAGAACAGACATCGGACTGAGCGGCAATGCATGGAGCAGGAGAGGGGTACTCTGAGGACACAGGTCATGCGGGGAATGCACAACTAAAGAGCAGCCAGTGCGATAGTCGAGCATGGAGCTCTGCTAGTCACCCTCCGCTTCCAGCCACCCGTGTGCATGGTGCACTGGTACCCCTACCTGCCTATGCTGCTGCCGGCCATATGTAGAGGGGGCTGCATGGGCCCCCTGCATCACAGGGCCCGGTTGCGGTCGCAACTGCTGCACCCCCTATAGTTACGCCCCTGATTATATCTAGATAACTTCATCCTGAGGGCAGACTTGTAATTGACTTTTACATTCAAGGTTTTTATTTTAAGTCAAAGCCGCAATATCAGCAAGGTGACAGTACAGTGCCATCCAACATGACATAAGGCATTGGCATGCAGAGCAAAATAGTAAAACATCCAACATGTGACAATAACATATGAATCCTGATTTGGATACCGTACTTCAAAAAACTAGAAAGAGATGCATACAACGTGGTGGCAAAATAGCTTGCACTACCAGCAAATATATACAAAAAAAAAAAGGTATTATCTTGAAGATATTGTTGTGGATTAAAAAACTGAATAGGCACCATACATTTCACTGAAGTGAACTTGCAAACCATAATCACAGGTAAATGTCAAAGAAAGTAAAAGAGAAAAAAAGAAAGGAAAGTAAAAAAGATAAGCTCAAAGGTAAAGGGAGTATCCCAAAAACGAAAGGGGGTCTAGGCTAGAGTGGGAGATGGAGAAAGAGGAGAGGAAGGAGGAGAGGAGCCCAGGGACCTTATCGTGCCGGCAGTAAGAGATAAGGGTATATGTATTGTAGATGTATCTCCCAGGGTTCCCAAATCTGTTCAAAAAAGTTCTGCTGGTCACTAATAATACTAGAAACCATTTCATTGTAGCGGCGACACCTTGGACAAGGTGTCCACTAAGTACAAATTTATTTTTCTGGCTCAGAACAGTAAAAGGGTTCTGAGGGCTAATTGTGTAGGTTTAACTTTGGCATCAGTTTGACTGGGCTGTGTTAGGGTTCTGCCTGGCCATGTGTACAGTGGGTGCACATGACAGGCTTAGAACAAGGCCTGGTTGGAAGCTTTAGGAATTGGCGTTTCCCGGGAACCAATCAGTAGGTGCGTCTGGCCCCGCTGAGGAGTCTGGGGAAGGGTACTTAAGATGTTGAAGTCACGTGTTCAGGGTTCGTTCGTGAGGCCAGAGCAGCCTGTTCCTGTAGCTGGACCGGGGTAGCCCCGTGAGGGGTCCCGGTCACAGGAGCGTAGGCCGCCCCGCAACATGGTCAGTTTGACTAGCCCCATTAGACCCGCATGGTCTGGGGTTAGGAGCCATCTGTTCCCGAGTCTCTGAGCCGAATGGTCCACGACGCAGTAACCGAGGGAGGATTCAAGGCGCCCAGGTGTGCTCTCAGCTTGGAGGGTCACCGCAGCTCATGTAAGCGACCGGGGGAGGACTCTTCGGAGGAGGGCCAACAAGCTGGCATCCCAAGAAGTGCCTGATTGCTGGGTTGTCAAGGACACTACCGAATCCACGTTTTCCAGTACTGCCAAGGAGGCAGAGAACGTTCCAGGTATTGAGGAAAGGTTCCTGTTCACTTTTGGTTGCAAACTTATTCAAGGTTAGAGACTTTGCAAGTTCCGGTTTAAAGTGCTGACTGCCATAATCTCTGGCTGGAGATTTGTTCAGCTTTGAAGCGCCCAGCTGCGAGTGGCTACTCTCTAGGTTGCACTAGAGACTTTCTGATTATTAGCAGTTCAAGGTGCCTGAGTCTCTTCACCTTTGCTCTCTGTTCCCAAACGAGACTGTGTTTGTTGGATGTTACCCCTGCAAATAAAAACCTTTCTAAAGGACTTTTATGGTGTCAGAGTCCAAAGTTGTTGGGTACTAACCCTAGGAACCCCTAGACGTGGAAGAACAAGCCAAACGGAGGTAACCGGTAAGCCCAAAAGTCAAGGCCGCCCCATCGAGGGTTATGGCCGCCACATCTTGAATCGTAATCCACAAAATTTTATGTTTCAGTCATCTAAAGGACACTGAGGGTTTCTTCCTTGCTTCTGCTATATTGATCTAAGCCTCTAGCAGAACAAAGCAAACCAGATGTTTCAGTGGACAGGGCCATTCAGGCGGCAAGTCATTTAGCAAGCGCCAGACTGGGCCCTTGTTCAATAGACAACCCCTTCCGATTTCAGAGCATCGAAAACACCCTGTTCCATAAATTCCTAAATTTGGACATTCCCACCATATATGAAGCACAGAATAGAACCTCACAACTTGCATGTACCTGACTTTAAATTCCTAACCTTAGTCCTAAACCTTGTCCCCTTGGGACAGCTCCCAATTGACCTAGCCTGGTCTTTGTTTAGTACTTATTGAGGTTTTTGGTGGCATTTCATCTCATGAGGAGAGCTACAGTTTATGCCGTTGGGATCATAGTATACACTGGAGTTTAGAAACAGTGCAAGGGACTCTGGTTGTGTATCTATTATTGTGTTCCATGTTGGTTGACTAACTACCCAATACATTCTGCTATTTTCCATAGAGTTGTGAGTCCAATTCTTGTGTGCTCATTACAGCTTACAGAAAGATATATTGGTGATGTCAATGAGGTTGAGGCCTCACACGGCTGGAACAGAAGTAGAGGACCCAAATTAAATAGAGTTTCCTGCAGGGGTAGGGCTACATTCTTCCCACTGTCCACAAATGTAAGGGACATTCTTTCCACTGGCCTCTGGTGAACTGAGGGGTTCCCCAAGACCTGGAAATTATTTTTGGAGCTCCTCTATGGGGAAAAAAGGTTGAGAAAGGCCTATCCTGTGCATCAGGTTTAATCTATTCTGATTCTTTAATAGCTGCTAGTCCCACTGTACATTGGGATCCCACTGTACATTGGTATAAAAAAGAAATTGTGACATTTCAGCAAGGTATGTAATTTTATCGAAATGCATTGGTGTCAAGAGGAAGGGTTTTTTTCTGGTGGTTTTTAAGGGTGCAATGGGATTTGAGTGGCTCCTGTGAGTTATGGAAGTTTCATAGTTTCATAGTTAGTAAGGTTGAATAAAGACACCAGTCCATCCAGTTCAACCTGAGTGTGTGTCAACAATTGTCCCTATCCCTGTACATTGTACACTCCCATTGGTCCATACCCTCATGGAAGGTTTGTTTGGTTTTTTATCAAGCAAATGGTGACAATAAGGCTAAGTGAATCATTTCACTGTAAAGTTAAGTTTGGAAAAATCATCTGCTCATGTCAAATGGTTCTCTTTAGTATCCAAATATCTTTAATGGGCACAATTATCCAGAGTATACATTTACCTACCTGTTCTTCTGACACATTAGACTCAATTCCCAGGTAAAAACACCAGAATAAGGATACATATTTTCATAAAAGTGACAGGTATTTTTGTCCAGGCCAAAGAGATCTGAAAATAACAGCCACTTACCTGAGCTACAGATCTTTATCCTTGTGTAAAGCTTCCTGACTAGTGTCCTGTTTTCATTGGGTACAACGTTGCTGATTTTCTCTGTCCTCTCTCCACAGTCAGACCTGGAGAATGTCCATCGCCCCTTAAAATCCAGTGTGTTAGGGCTGACTATACCTGCAAAAGTGATGATGACTGCTCTGGAGAGCAGAAGTGTTGTAATATCTGTGGTAGGAACTGCTGGAACGCAGAACCAGGTATCACTATAACTTATGCTACTATTTAGGACCTTCAGCTTTGCTGTTTCTTTTGTCACTTCCTCATCTCTAGTCAGTCTGCTTATTTGCGCCATCATGTTTTTCACATTCTGTCCTCTCTCAGCAGTCAAAGCCGGACAATGCCCAGACATAAAGGCCAAGTGCCATCCAGAGCCCACCTATAACTGTTCCAGTGACAGCGACTGTACCGGGACAAAGAAGTGCTGCAACATATGTGGGAAGACCTGCTGGGAACCAGCACCAGGTACCACTATAACTTATGCTACTATTTAGGACCTTCAGCTTTGCTGTTTCTTTTGTCACCTCCTCGTCTGTAGCCTGCTTATTTTCGCCATCATGTTTTTAACATTGTGTCCTCTATCAGCAGTCAAAGCCGGCCAATGCCCAGACATAAAAGCCAAGTGCCATCCAGAGCCCACCTATAACTGTTCCAGTGACAGCGACTGTACCGGGACAAAGAAGTGCTGCAACATATGTGGGAGGACCTGCTGGGACCCGGCACCAGGTACCACCTATTGCATAAATTGTGGCTCAACAGATATCAAAGAGTATCAAATGCCTGTGTCAATTAATTATCCTAGTATTTTAGCACCAAATCTTTCCATTGACATTTGAAGGGATTGCTGGTGTCAAAGTAATATCCATGCTTTGGTTATGGCTGGTATAAAACCAGTTATGAATGAGTTAGAGGTTATAGGGAATCTATAATGGCTTGGGGGGTCAGTTTATTTAGTAAAATCATTTACAAGCCACTTTCATTCACGCTATTACTGTGGTAATTTCTTTTAACCACTTCAGCTCCAGAATTTTTTTTTACCCCCTTAATGACCAGGCCATTTTTTGCTATTCAGCACTGTGCTACTTTAACTGGTAATTGCGGGGTCATGCAACACTATATCCAAATATAATTTATATCATTTTATTTTATTTTACCTGCATTAAGGTAAAAAAAACTTCCATTTGCTGTTCCTTCAAACCCACCCACCAAAATACTACATTACCTGGCTTCTCTCTTGATCCTGCGCTGTGCCTCTCTGCATCCCCACTCTCTTCTCATCCTCTTCTCACAGGACACACAGGCATGCAGTGTGACGCATTTGCTTTTGCTGCTGTCAGTCAAATTTAGTGAGGAGGGATCAGGGGGTATGGCTGAGCCAAACTTTGTGTGTCTATGGGCCCGGCTTGCTGGAGGGGGGGCAAACTCAGAAGAGAAGGAGCGGAAAGCGCCAGTGGGAGACTCTGTAAGATGAGGTAAGAGGCCAATCTGTGCAATAATCTTGCAAATTTCAGGTAAGTCTAAACCTTTTATTTTAGGTAAAAACATATGATCCTTTAGTATCACTTTAATGATAACAAAAAAGCCATTAAAATACTGTAGATCTCCTGCAGCCAGCAACAATAGGCCCCCCCCAGCAACAAACGACACACCCCAACAACAATAGACCCCCCCAGTAGGGATGAGCTTGGTGTTCGAGTCGAACACCGGCTGTTCGCCCGCTCGGCGAAGCCAGAACTCTGCACTGCTCCATCGCAGTGCATTGCTGGCTCATGATTGGCCAAGTATGCACTGTGATCCCGCATGCTTGGCCAATTACAGCATCGGCAGCGAGGAGAGCCATAAATGGCCACAGGCAGGAAGCTTGTGGCCAATTATAGCTCAGGAGGTTTAGTACACGCCCCAAACTATATAAGGTCGCCAGCGTGGCGGCCTTGTGTAGTGTGTTTCGGCGTGCAAGAAAGAGCTGGATAGGGAGGGACAGTGTGTTCTTTTCTCAGGCATCTGCAGGAGTTAGTGGGTGTTGTGTGCCTCCAGCGCAGTATACACCTGCATCTACCCTTTATTGCTGGTGTTCTGTAATACATGCATCTGCAGGAGTTAGTGGGTGTTGTGTGCCTCCAGCACAATATACACCGGTATCTACCCTTTATTGCTGGTGTTCTTTAATACAAGCATCTGCAGGAGTTAGTGGGTGCTGTGTGCCTCCAGCATAGCACAGTATACACCTGTATCTACCCTTTATTGCTGGTGTTCTGTAATACAGGCATCTGCATGAGTTAGTGGGTGTTGTTTGCCTCCAGCACAGCACAGTATACACCTGTATCTACCCTTTATTGCTGGTGTTCTTTAATACAGGCATCTGCAGGAGTTAGTGGATGTTGTGTGCCTCCAGCACAATATACAACTGTATATACCCTTTATTTTTGGTGTTCTTTAATACAGGCATCTGTAGGAGTTAGTGGGTATTGTGTGCCTCCAGCACAATATACACCTGTATCTACCCTTTATTGCTGGTGTTCTTTAATACAGGCATCTACAGGAATTAGTAGGTGTTGTGTGTCTCCAGCACAGCACAGTATACACCTGTATCTACCCTTTATTGCTGGTGTTCTTTAATACAGGCATCTGCAGGAGTTAGTGGGTATTGTGTGCCTCCAGCACAATATACACTTGTATCTACCCTTTTTTGCTGGTGTTCTATAATAAAGGCATCTGCAGGAGTTAGTGCATGTTGTGTGCCTCCATCACAGCACAGTGTACACTTGTATCTACCCTTTATTATTGGTGTTCTCAATGTCATCAGTCACTCCTTCCCTAGACCCACCATGTCCTCCTGAGGAGTCCCCCAAACTGTTTGAACACAGTGTTGGGTACACGCTCCAGGAGGATGCCCAGCATTTTGAAGGCTCTGATGATGATACCCAGCTAGAGGAAGGTAGTAGCGTGAGCGCAGAGAGAAGAGATGCTCAAAAAGGACAGCAATCTGGCAGTCATGTTCCACCAGCTGCAGCATACTGCCAGGTTAGCTCCAGTGATGAAGAGGGAGGGGGTGATGAGTTCACTGACTGCACGTGGGTGCCTGATAGGAGAGAGGAGGAGGAGGGGGAGGCACATCTCCAACGAGGCAGGATGTCCTCCAGGGGCCAGCTTAGGGGCAGCACACCTGCTGAATACCACCGCAGAGCTCCGTCTGTGCAGGGCGCTGCCTCTGCACGTTACTCCAAAAGTTCTTTGGTGCAGGCTTTTTTGAGACCAGA
Source organism: Lithobates pipiens (assembly GCF_037356315.1). Classification (NCBI taxonomy): domain Eukaryota; kingdom Metazoa; phylum Chordata; class Amphibia; order Anura; family Ranidae; genus Lithobates; species Lithobates pipiens. The sequence goes on along the minus strand of NW_027507758.1, from coordinate 594,890,645 downwards.
GCATCAGATCGCACCGCTGCTATTTGCAACATATGTCTCAAGCGTATCTCGTGTGGCCAAAACATCAGCCGCTTGGGCACCACATGCTTGACCAGACATATGTTGACCTGCCATGCAGTTCGTTGGCAAGCGTACCTTAAAGACCCACACCAAAGAACAAAGCGGACCTCTCCTTGCTCCTCATCAGCTGGGATCTCCAACCCCACTAGATCTTCAATCCTCTCTGAAACCTGCACTGAGAGGAATGAAGGTGTAGAATTAGGTGTGTCACAGCAGATATTTTGTTAGCTCTGCAGGGGCAGGCCGAGAGGTGGTTGATGCCACGCCAGCTTAAGCCAGGAATGGTGGTTTGCGACAATGGCACCAGCCTCCTCTCTGCCCTCCAACAGGGACAACTGACCCATGTGCCCTGTGTGGCTCAAGTCCTTAACCTGGTGGTGCAGCGGTTCTTGGGCAGGTAGCCAGTCTTACAGGATGTCCTGAGGCAGGCCAAGAAAGTCTGTGTGCATTTCTGCCAATCATTTAATGCCAGTGCTCAGCTGGCTGAGCTCCAAAAGGAGTTGAACCTGCCCAAGAAACGCCTTATATGTGACATGCCCACCAGGTGGAACTCAACGTTGGCCATGCTGCAGTGGCTGCACACACAGCAGAGGGCCATCAATGAGTACCTGTGCGACTACGGCACCAGGACAGGGTCAGGGGAGCTCAGTTTTTTTCACCACGCCAGTGGGGCATGGTCAGGGATGCATGCACTGTTCTGTCACCATTTAAGGAGGCCACGAGGATGGTGAGCAGTGACAGTGCATGCATCAGTGACACTGTTCCTCTTGTGCACCTTTTGGAGCATACGCTGCATGGAATAATGGACAGGGCACTTGAGGCAGAACAGAGGCCCCCTTTATACAGACAGTGTTCCTGCTGTCCCACCCATAACACAGGAAGAGGAGGAGGAAGAGGAGGCTTGTGTCAGCATGGAGGTGGAGCCTGGCACTCAGCATCAGCAGCAGCAGTCTTTTAGGGATGATTTACAGTCACAAGAAACACGTGGACTTGTATGTTGCTGTAAGGAGGTGGCTGTGGATCATGTTGTCCTTAGTGACCCAAAGGACTCCGGACCGAATGCCTCAGCTAACCTACGCTGCATGGCCTCGCTGATCCTGCAAAGCCTGCGGAGGGATCGTCGTATTCTGCAGATGAAGGAGAGGGACCATTACTGGCTGGCTAATCTCCTTGATCCACGGTACAAGGGTAAGGTTGCCGACCTTATCTTGCTGTCGCAGAGGGAGCAGGGGATGAGACATCTCCGGGACACCTTGCAGAAAGGTCTATGCAATGCGTTCCCAGAGACTGGGAGGTTACAAACTCCTGGTCCTGGACAAGGTGTTGCTGAGGCTTCGGTCAGTCACAGAAGGAGCGGTGGAGGTGGCCGTCTGACCTATGTGTTCAGACAATTTTTTAGTCCGAAGCCCTAAGGTATGATCGGTTCCAGCAACCATCGCCAGCATCTGATTTACATGGTGCAGGAATACCTAGGGGCAAGGTCAGACTTGGACACCTTTCCCACCGAAAATCCTCTGCCTTACTGGGTCTTGAGGATGGATCACTGGCCAGAGCTTGCACAGCATGCAATTGAGCTACTGGCCTGTCCTGCATCCAGTATTCTTTCGGAGTGCTGCTGGTGGCTTTTTAACCGATCACAGGGTGCGCCTATCCACCGACTCGGTTGATCGACTGACCTTCATAAAGATGAATCAGTCTTGGATCACCACCAGCTACCAAGCACCTGAAGCTGATGTAACCGAATAATATTTTTTGAAATGTCACATCCCTTCAAAACTGCCTATGCTGATGCTGAGTGAATGTCCTGTTATGTTGACTGCCTATCCTCTTCCTCCTTAATGATCCCGCTGATATCTCGGAAGAACATTTTTGGTTCTGGGTGATGCCACCAGCCCAATTCTTCAGCCCCTGTTTAACAGGGGCATGTAATACAATTTTTGATGCAATGTTTTGCAGCAGGGCTCATTCCTGTACTCCAGCTAGAGTATATGGGAGAGGTTGCAGTGTTGTAGCACCAGCACCAGTGCCTAAGGCCAATTTTTTCAGCCCTTGTTTAACAGGGGCATGTAATTAAAATTTTTGACGCAATGCTTTGCAGCAGGGCTCATTCCTGTATTCCAAATAGAGTAAATGGGAGACGTTGCAGTGTTGTGGCACCAGCGCCTAAGGCCCAATTTTTCAGCCCCTGTTTAACAGGGGCATGTAATTACAATTCTTGATATAATATTTCACAGCAGGGCCCGTTCCTGCGCCCACCGAGAGTAACTGTGAGGACTTATAGTGTTGTGGCACCAGCACCACCACCACAACCACCAAAGGCCCAATTTTTCTACCACTGTTCAACAATGGCATGTAATTACATTTCTTGATATAATCGTTCACAGCAGGGCACTCCAGCACCCACCAAGAGTCACTTTGAGGGCTTACAGTGTTGTGGCAACACCAACACCTTAGGCCCCCATTTCTGCAGAGCATATAGGGCAGGTTCCTACTTTCAAACATCCAACTTACAAACGTCTCCTACTTGCAAATGGAAGGAGACAACAGGAAGTGAGATGAAAAAAGACAGACGGCAAAAAAAATTATACAGGGGTGATAACCCTTCCCATGTTTTCCAAAAAGCTTAAAAATAGATTTTTTGAATGGAGCTACACTTTAAAAATGTACCAGTTAAAAATTACAAACAGATTCTACTTAACACAACAAACCTACACAGTCCCTGTCTTGTTTGCACCGCCTGTATACTGCTATTCTGAGTATATAATGCCCGGGGGCCCCACGCCTTTCCTTTTTTTAATTTGGGTACGGGGTTCCCCTTAAAATCCATACAAGATGCAAAGGGGCTGGTAATGGGCAGGGGGGGCTACCCATGCCATTTTTCTCAATGATTTTCATCCATATTGCCGGAACCAGATATTACATTAAAACCGCAAGCAGTTTTAAATGACTTTTTTTCCATTAAATGTCATTTTGTGCAGGGACTGTTCTAAACATTAGATCCTCCTTAGTAACAATAGACCCCCCCATGCAACAAAAGATACAACCCAGCAATAGACCCCTCAGCTACAATAGATCCTTGTTAGGAACAATAGACCCCCCAGCAACAAAAGATACACCCAAACAACAATAGACATCTGAGCAAAAATATATCCCCCCCAGCAATAACATACCCCTCCACCAACAATAGGTCCTCTCAGGGAACAATAGATACACCCCAACAACAGTAGATCCACTCCAGAAAGAAACCCCCAGCATCAATAGACTCCCCCCCAACAATAGTAGATCTAGTGGTAGAAAAAAAGGGCTGTGAGGGAAGGCAGCACAGTGGTTTGTGGTTAGCACCATTTGTGGTCAGTCCTTGTTTTAACGCTTAAAGGCCAGGACAGTATCTGAATTGAATTTGCATGTTCTTTTTGTGGTTGCATGGTTTTCCCCTGGGTATCTGGTTTTCTCAGACTATCCAAAGAAAATACGTGCTGGTAAGTTAATTGGCTGCTGTCTCAATAGTTCCTAGTTTGTGTGTTTAAAGTGGCTATACACATGTTCATCCCAAGCCTGTGTAAATTGGAAGGGCTGAACAAAAATATGGCATCCTACCTTGAAGAAAGTTGACGAAAATGGCCCTTAAACATATCAGAACTGCTGGCTGAAAGGTGGATATGACTGAACGGGTATGATACACACTAAGAGGAATTCTCTGGATATCTTTGGCTGGAGTTCTGTTTTTTTACCCTTATATCTTAGTGGATTGCACATTTTGTATTGTATTAATGCAAGTCCAATTTGATCCAACATTGGGTTTTCAATTTGGGTTTTAGCACCTACCTCCATAATATTTCATCCTTAAACCCTGCACAATCTATTATATCAGCCTATTCTCAAACTTTTTACCCAAGAGGAACCCCTAAAATTTTCAGGTCTCGGGGGGAAGCCTTGCAAAAAACAGTTTGACGGTGATCAATGGCAAAATGTCCATTACATTTATGGTCAGTAAGAATGCAACCCTTAGGCTGCTTTCACACTGGGGCGGTATTCAGGCGTTACAGCACTAAAAATAGCGCCTGTGTAACGCCTGAAAAAAACCGGCCCCTTTAACTCCAGTGTGAAAGCCGGAGGGCTTTCACACTGGAGCGATGCGCTGGCAGGACGGTGAAAAAAGTCCTGCTAGCCGCATCTTTGCAGCGGTGAAGGAGCGGTGTATTCACCGCTCCTATACCGCTCCTACCCATTAAAATCAATGGGACACCGCGGCAATACCGCCGCAGGCGGGTTTAACCCCTTTTCGGCCGCTAGCGGGGGTTAAAACCACCCCGCTAGCGCCCGCACACCGCCGCTAAAACGACGGTAAAGCGCCGCTAAAAATAGCGGCGCTTTACCACCGACGCTGCTCCCGCCCCAGTGTGAAAGCAGCCTTACAGTGGTGGTCAGAATGACGAATGTATGTAAAATCTCATTAGTACATTTGATAAAGCCATCAGAGGCTTGACTAAAGTTGTTCAAAAGTACTCCAAAATGATGATTTTAATTTCATTAATTTATCATTAATTTATGGAATTAATGGAATTTCCTGAACGAAAACCACATTTACAGTTAGCATTTCAGTTTTGTGAAAAATTTCCACCTTGCTCCTTCAATTTTTTCTTTACTGTGGTCAAAAATTATCAGCAATTTGACCCCATTAACTATTAGAAAGTTGAATAAACATTTGGAAAGCAAATTTCACCTGTGTATGGCCAATAGGGATGAGCCAAACACCCCCCAGTTTGGTTCGCACCAGAACCTGCGAACGGACCGAAAATTTGTGCGAACTTTAGAACCCCATTAAAGTCTACGTGACTTGTGCTTTCGAAATCAAAAGTGCAAATTTTAAATCTTAATATGCATGTTATTGTCTTAAAAAGGTTTGGGGACTCAGATCCTGCGTCAGGGGACATGTATCAATGCAAAAAAAGTTTTAAAAACAGCAGTTTTTCGGGAGCAGTGATTTTAATGATGATTAAAGTGAAAAAAAAAGTGAAATATTCCTTTAAATATCGTACCTGTGGAGTGTCTATAGTATGCCTGTAAAGTGCCCCTTGTTTCCCATGCTTAGAACAGTCCCTGCACCAAATGACATTATTAAAGGAATAAAAGTCATTTAAAACTACTTGCAGCTTTAATGTAATGTCTGGTCCTGGCAATATGGATTAAAATCGGTGAAAGAAATGGCATGGGTACACCCCCCCCCCCCAGCCCATTACCAGGCCCTTTGGGTCTTGTATGGATATTAAGGGGAACCCTGCACCCAAATAAAAAAAAGGAAAGGCGTGGGGCCCCTAGGCCCTATATACTCTGAACAGCAGTATACAGGTGGTGCAAACAAGACAGGGACTGTAGGTTTGTTGTTAAGTAGAATCTGTTTGTAATTTTGAACTGGTACATTTTTAAAGTATAGCTCCAGTCAAAAAAATCTATTTTTAATAACAGCCACTTACCTGAGCTACAGATCTTTATCCTTGTGTAAAGCTTCATGACTATTGTCCTGTTTTCATTGGGTACAACGTTGCTGATTTTCTCTGTCCTCTCTCCACAGTAGTCAGACCTGGAAAATGTCCATCGCCCCTAAAAATCCAGTGTGTTAGGGCTGACTATACCTGCAAAAGTGATGATGACTGCTCTGGAGAGCAAAAGTGTTGTAATATCTGTGGTAGGAACTGCTGGAACCCAGAACCAGGTATCACTATAACTTATGCTACTATTTAGGACCTTCAGCTTTGCTGTTTCTTTTGTCACCTCCTCGTCTGTAGCCTGCTTATTTGCGCCATCATGTTTTTCCCATTCTATCCTCTCTCAGCAGTCAAAGCCGGCCAGTGCCCAGACATAAAAGCCAAGTGCCATCCAGAGCCCACCTATAACTGTTCCAGTGACAGCGACTGTACCGGGACAAAAAAGTGCTGCAACATATGTGGGAGGACCTGCTGGGACCCGGCACCAGGTACCACCTATTGCGTAAATTGTGGCTCAACAGATATCAAAGACTATCAAATGCCTGTGTCAATTAATTATCCTAGTATTTTAGCACCAAATCTTTCCAATGATATTTGAAGGGATTGCTGGTGTCAAAGTAATATCCATGCTTTGGTTATGGCTGGTATGAAACCAGTTATGAATGAGTTTAGAGGTTAAAGGGAATCTATAATGGCTTGGGGGGGTCAGTTTATTTAGTAAAATAATTTACAAGCCACATTCATTCACGCTATTACTGTGGTCATTTTTTTAACCACTTCAGCTCCAGAAGGTTTTTTTACCCCATTAATGACCAGGCCATTTTTTGCTACTCAGCACTGTGCTACTTTAACTTGTAATTGCGGGGTCATGCAACGCTGTATTCAAATATAATTGATATGATTTTATTTTACCTGCATTAAGGTAAAAGAAAAAATTCCATTTGCTGTTCCTTCAAACCCACCTACCAAAATATTACATTACCAGGCTTCTCTCTTGATCCTGCGCTGTGCCTCTCTGCATCCCCACTCTCTTGTCATCCTCTTCTCACAGGACACACAGGCAGCAGTGGGACCCATTGGCTTCTGCTGATGTCAGTCAAATTTAGTGAGGAGGGATCAGGGGGTGTGGCTGAGCCACACTTTGTGTGTCTTTGGGCTCGGCTTGCTGGGGGGGGGGGGGCAAACTCAGAAGAGAAGGAGCGGACAGTGCCGGTGGGAGACTCTGTAAGACAAGGTAAGAGGCCAATCTGTGCAATAATCTTGCAAAGAGCAGGTAAGTCTAAACCTTTTAGTTTAGGTAAAAAACATATGAGCCTTTAGTATCACTTTAATGATAACAAAAAAGTAATTAAAATACTGTAGATCTCCTGCAGCCAGCAACAATAGACAACCCCAGCATCAAGCGACACACCCCAACAACAATAGACCCCCCCAGCAACAAAAGATACACCCCAACAACAATAGACCCCCAGCAACAGCAGATCCTCCCCAGCAACAGCTGACCCCTTCACAACAATAGATCCTCCCCAGCAATAATAAACCCCTGCCAGAAACAACGGATCCCCCATCAGCCAGCAACAGTAGAATACCCTCCCTCCCCAACAACTAAAGATACAACAATAGACCCCCAGCAACAATAGATTCTCCCCAGCAATAATAGACCCCTGCCAGCAACAACAGATCCCCCATTAGTCAGCAACAATAGACCCTCACCTCAGCAACAAAGGATACACCACAACAACAATAGGTCCCCAGCAACAGTAGATTTTCCCCAGCAACAACAGACCCCTCCATCAACACAGTAATTAGTAGAAGATGATTCACAGCTCCATACATGTTCTTAAATATATCCAAATTTATTGATGCTCCATAAAAGGCAGGTAGGTACAGCCAGAGCTGCTGATAAGACTGTACAGCCGACCCTCCTGTACCGGGCCCAAGCCCCATCAGTTCACAAGGGAGGCCCAGGCACCTGCTGAGTAGGAGGGCCGCCTGTACTGCCTTACTGCAGACACAACAATCCTCTTCTTTCTATCTCGCCCTGCAATGCTGCCGGCTTCTCTCTCCAGCTGTACTGCAGGAGGATCAGTTCTAGCATCCCCATCCCCCTGTTTTCTGGGCCCCATATGCTCCCCTTTTCCTTGCAGCTTTGGCAGCTTCCCCCCTCTCCCCTCACACCAGCAGCTTCTGCAGACACACAAGGAGGTGTTTCAGAATGGAGAGCAGGGGAAGGGGCTTGACTAAAGTTGTTCAAAAGTACTCCAAAATGATGATTGCTTGTATCATTAATTTATGGAATTAATGGAATTTCCTTAACGAAAACCACATTTACAGTTAGGATTTCAGTTTTGTGCAAAATTTCCACCTTGCTCCTTCAATTTTTTCTTTACTGTGGTCAAAAATTATCAGCAATTTGACCCCATTAACTATTAGAAAGTTGAATAAACATTTGGAAAGCAAATTTCACCTGTGTATGGCCAATAGGGATGAGCCGAACACCCCCCGGTTTGGTTCGCACCAGAACCTGCGAACGGACCGAAAATTTGTGCGAACTTTAGAACCCCATTAAAGTCTACGTGACTTGTGCTTTCGAAATCAAAAGTGCAAATTTTAAATATTAATATGCATGTTATTGTCTTAAAAATGTTTGGGGACTCAGATCCTGTGTCAGGGGACATGTATCAATGCAAAAAAAGTTTTAAAAACAGCAGTTTTTTCGGGAGCAGTGATTTTAATGATGCTTAAAGTGAAAAAAAAGTGAAATATTCCTTTAAATATCGTACCTGTGGAGTGTCTATAGTATGCCTGTAAAGTGCCCCTTGTTTCTCATGCTTAGAACAGTGCCTGCACAAAATGACATTATTAAAGGAATAAAAGACATTTAAAACTACTTGCAGCTTTAATGTAATGTCTGGTCCCGGCAATATGGATTAAAATCGGTGAAAGAAATGGCATGGGTACACCCCCCAGCCCATTACCAGGCCCTTTGGGTCTTGTATGGATATTAAGGGGAACCCTGCACCCAAATTAAAAAAAGGAAAGGCGTGGGGCCCCTAGGCCCTATATACTCTGAACAGCAGTATACAGGTGGTGCAAACAAGACAGGGACTGTAGGTTTGTTGTTAAGTAGAATCTGTTTGTAATTTTGAACTGGTACATTTTTAAAGTATAGCTCCAGTCAAAAAATCTATTTTTAATAACAGACACTTACCTGAGCTACAGATCTTTATCCTTGTGTAAAGCTTCATGACTATTGTCCTGTTTTCGTTGGGTACAACATTGCTGACTTTCTCTGTCCTCTCTCCACAGTAGTCAGACCTGGAAAATGTCCATCGCCCCTTAAAATCCAGTGTGTTAGGGCTGACTATACCTGCAAAAGTGATGATGACTGCTCTGGAGAGCAAAAGTGTTGTAATATCTGTGGTAGGAACTGCTGGAACCCAGAACCAGGTATCACTATAACTTATGCTACTATTTAGGACCTTCAGCTTTGCTGTTTCTTTTGTCACCTCCTCGTCTGTAGCCTGCTTATTTGCGCCATCATGTTTTTCACATTCTATCCTCTCTCAGCAGTCAAAGCCGGCCAATGCCCAGACATAAAAGCCAAGTGCCATCCAGAGCCCACCTATAACTGTTCCAGTGACAGCGACTGTACCGGGACAAAGAAGTGCTGCAACATATGTGGGAGGACCTGCTGGGACCCGGCACCAGGTACCACCTATTGTGTAAATTGTGGCTCAACAGATATCAAAGACTATCAAATGCCTGTGTCAATTAATTATCCTAGTATTTTAGCACCAAATCTTTCCAAAGATATTTGAAGAGATTGCTGGTGTCAAAGTAATATCCATGCTTTGGTTATGGCTGGTATGAAACCAGTTATGAATGAGTTTAGAGGTTAAAGGGAATCTATAATGGCTTGGGGGGGTCAGTTTATTTAGTAAAATAATTTACAAGCCACTTTCATTCACGCTATTACTATGGTCATTTTTTTTAACCCAGAAGAGAAGGAGCAGACAGCGCCGGTGGGAGACTCTGTAAGACAAGGTAAGAGGCCAATCTGTGCAATAATCTTGCAAAGAGCAGGTAAGTCTAAACCTTTTATTTTAGGTAAAAACATATGAGCCTTTAGTATCACTTTAATGATAACAAGAAAGTAATTAAAATACTGTAGATCTCCTGCAGCCAGCAACAATAGACAGCCCCAGCATCAAGCGACACACCCCAACAACAATAGACCCCCCCAGCAACAAAAGATACACCCCAACAACAACAGACCCCCCCAGCAACAAAACATACACCCAACAACAATAGACCCCCCCAGCAACAAAACATAAACCCAACAACAATAGACCCCCCCCCCCAACAACAATCTATCCCCTTGGCAAACAACAGACCCTCTCAACAACAAAAGATATACTGCAACAACAATAGACCCCCAGCAACAGCAGATCCTCCCCAGCAACAGCTGACCCCTTCACAACAATAGATCCTCCCCAGCAATAATAAACCCCTGCCAGAAACAACGGATCCCCCATCAGCCAGCAACAGTAGAATACCCTCCCTCCCCAACAACTAAAGATACAACAATAGACCCCCAGCAACAATAGATTCTCCCCAGCAATAATAGACCCCTGCCAGCAACAACAGATCCCCCATTAGTCAGCAACAATAGACCCTCACCTCAGCAACAAAGGATACACCACAACAACAATAGGTCCCCAGCAACAGTAGATTTTCCCCAGCAACAACAGACCCCTCCATCAACACAGTAATTAGTAGAAGATGATTCACAGCTCCATACATGTTCTTAAATATATCCAAATTTATTGATGCTCCATAAAAGGCAGGTAGGTACAGCCAGAGCTGCTTATAAGACTGTACAGCCGACCCTCCTGTACCGGGCCCAAGCCCCATCAGTTCACAAGGGGGGCCCAGGCACCTGCTGAGTAGGAGGGCCGGCTGTACTGTCTTACTGTAGACACAACAATCCTCTTCTTTCTATCTCGCCCTGCAACGCTGCCGGCTTCTCTCTCCAGCTGTATTGCAGGAGGATCAGTTATAGCATCCCCATCCCCCTGTTTTCTGGGCCCCGTATGCTCCCCTTTTCCCTGCAGCTTTGGCAGCTTCCCCCCTCTCCCCTCACACCAGCAGCTGCTGCAGACACACAAGGAGGTGTTTGAGAATGGAGAGCAGGGGAAGGGGCTGGTAAATATCTCACATAATAATAATTTTACTGTATTTTTAGCAAAAATATAATTTGATATTATTGGGGGGGGGGGGTGTTGTCAGATAAGCAAAATGGGGCCCCTTTATTTCTAACAGCAGCCCTGGGTACAACACATGTTATGGCCTTGTTCGCAACCATCCTCCATTAACAATAGATTCTCCCCATGATAATAGACCCTTGCCAGCAACAGATCCCCCATTCCCCCATCAGCCAGCAACAATAGACTCCAGTAGATAAAGAAAAGAAAAAGCTGCGCTTATTAAAACAAATAATATTGAAAGTGGAATGGAAATTTCCATTTGGTGCACCTCTAGCAGACATGATACAGGAGATGGTGGTCAGAGACTGCAGACATGATACAAGAGATCAATGCAGCCTCACCAGTGTCCATCAAATGCAACTTCACCAGTGCCTGTCAGATGCAGCCTACCAGTCAGATGCAGCAGCCTGCCCGTGCCCATCAAATTCAGCAGCACGCCAGTGACCATGCCATGCAGCCCGCCGGTGTCCATCATGTACATTCCACCAGTGCCCATCATGTACAGCCTACCAGTGCCCATCATGTACAGCCTCCCAGTGTCTGGTAGTGCGATCCTATGCTGTGTGTCAGAGCTGGTTTTGAATCGCAGTGCAGCCGCTGTAACAATGCCCCGCCTCTTATGACACACAGCGCAATGATTCCTGGCAGTAGATCAGTGTGCTGTCTATCACAAGAGGAGGCAGGATATTGTTACAGTAGCTGCACGGTGATTCAGATCTCTGGCACACAGCATGAGATCACGCTGCCAGTCACTGGGGAGGCTGTATCTCATGACACTCATGAGAAGAACAGGAGGGAGGGGAGACTATGAGGGGCGCAGCAGGATGATGCATGTGCAGCACCCGACGAGACGTCCCCGCCCCTTTTTCCATTATCTGCACTTTTGTTCTTTTGGTCGCCCTGCCAAAAACACAATTTTCGGCCGATATTTTTCGGAGGCCAAAATTATGGTGCACCACTAGTATGTAGTCTTTTCACACTGTTTCTTTGCTGTACAGAATGAATGTTCATGTAGTTAATGCGGAGAGCCACCCAAAAGGGGCAGCTCCGCTTGTCTGCCTCCTACCTACTTGAAGTCTGTTTACCTGCGCTGTCTACATTGTAGGGGTCCCAGAGCATTACTTTGTCCAGGGACCCATGATGCTATTAACATGGCCCTGGTTGGAGGGTTATTTGGACTGCAGTGGTGTCTCTGCTGTAGGATGACCTGTTTTCACTAAATACAACTTCACCCAGAGCTGGTGTTCACTCAGACATGTCTAGGGGCCTTAGCCTTAATGACCCCATCCAACAGGGAGTAATAGGCAATAGGACAGCCAGTAATCCCTAGTCCCAGTATTGGGAATACTCCAGGCAGTGCTCCTGGCAAGTGACCAAACACTGTATCATGGCAGAACTGTAAAGTCCCTTCATTTTTCCCCAGGTTTCTGCTTGGTCTTCAGTACCATGTCATCACCTCCGTACGTGCCCTCTACAGTGTATTACAAAGACAAGGCCTATGACCTTGCATGATAAATTCATTAAACTTCCATACTCTGGCTTGTTTTGACAATCCATCAGTACTAACCTATCTTGTTGTGTCCTGCTTAACTTAATAAAGTTTTCTGATTCCCGAAAGACTGCTAGTCCCATGGTGCTTTTGGATGAGCAAGTCAAGAAAATAGGAGATGTCAAGAAAATAGGATTTTTTTTTTTTTTGGAGGATTTTAAGGGTGCAATACTTTTAATTGGCTCCTGGGAGTTCTGGAAAAAAAATTTATCAAGCAAATATTGACGTTAATGCAATCATTTCACTGTAAAGTCTTTTTGAAAAACCGTCTGTGTATACCAATGGTGTCCTTTATTGTTCGAATACTCTTAATATGTGCCATTAGCCAGAGTATAAAGCAGTCCCTCTATACTCCCCCTGACTAATTAGATTTAATTCACCAGGATAAGGATCCATATTTTCATAAAGGTGACAGTTATTTTTAACCAATCCAAAGAGGTTTGAAAATAACAGTCACATAGCTGAAATAAATATCCTTATCCTTGCATAAAGCTTCATGAATTGAGCCTATTGTTCTGTGTTCGTTGGGTACAACATTGCTGACTTTCTCTGTCCTCTCTCCACAGTCAGACCTGGAAAATGTCCATCGTCCCTCAAAATCTATTGTAAGAGGAATGATTATACCTGCAAAAGTGACGCCGATTGCTCTGGAGAGAACAAGTGTTGTGGTATCTGTGGCATGAATTGCTGGAAACCAGAACCAGGTATCACTATACACTTATGTTAGTGTGTCTTAAACCTGGTCAAATCCTAGCCTTGCTACACCATTATTAGGGACCTGCAGCTTTGCATTTTTTTAGTCACTTCTTCGTATGCGGCCTGCTTATTTGTGGGAAGGTGCAGCATGATGCGACGGGCAGAAAACACGTAAGTCCAAGTACGGTAACAAGAATATATTGTAACAGAAGTCCAGGAATACAAAACAGACCCGTGGGAAGGCAACCTGTCCGGGAATGCTCACATGATGTAACAGCAAAGTGGCAGTATAATTGGGGGACAAGAGGTGCCAATGGTACCTGTCCCAAAGAGCGTAATGCGGCCTGGCCATTCTGCACCCAAATGGGGGAGACTTCCAGAAATGATGGACTTTCCCTACTCCTCTGGAATCTTTTCTTTAAGCTAAGCTCTGTCACTGTGAAAGAAATGGGTGTAGGGGGCGCTATGATAAGTGGTAATCATTGACTGATTCCTAATCCATACTGATCAATAAAAATCATCACATAAAAAATATTAAAAAGACAAAAGAATGTGAATACATACAGTCCCAACTAAGTGACAAATTTAGCATAAAAAACACATCAGTGAAAAATTTCCATAAAAGTCCACAGAGAAAAGTTGTATGGAAGAAAACATCTATCTTCCAAATATAACGACGTCTTCCAACAAAAATTTGTGATCCTTCACCAAGCTTAGGAAAACATGGACACCCAAACGCAAATGGATAAAGCCCCGTACACACGACCGGACTTTTCAACATCCAAAGTCTGACGGAATGATTCCGGCAGACTATTCGATCGTGTGTGGGCTGCAACGGACTTTTGATTTGCAAAAGTCTGACAGACTTTAGAAATGGAACATGCTTCAAATTTTTCCGCCAGAACTCTGCCGGACCCAGTTCCTACCGAAAAATTTGCTCGTGTGTATGCTATTCCGACGGACTAAAACCGACGCTAGGGCAGCTATTGGCTACTGGCTATGAACTTCCTTATTCGAGTCCAGTCGTACGTCATCACGTTCGAATCCGTCGGAGTTTGGTGTGATTGTGTGTGGCCAAGTCCGCTCATTTGAAAAGTCCGTCAGAACTCCGTCAGAACTCCGTCGAAAGTCTGTCAGACTTAATCCCTCAAAGTCTGGTCGTGTGTACGCGGCATAAGTGATCTGCTTACCAGACCAGTTTGACTTCTTTCCTACGAAAGATAGTCAAACAGCGCTTTTGAAAGATAGTGCCTGCTCACATAAGGTGGAATGGAGATATATTCAATAACATTCAATGTAGTTATTGAGTAAAAAAACAAAACAATTGTTTGGGACTTTATATGAGACCAAGACCAATAGGTCTTGTATCTCCATCCCTATCTAATGAAAGCAACATGGAAGGGGAGGGACAATGGGCACAGGTGGGACTTTGTGTGAAGCATGCAGTCTAGGGGAAAACCAACTGATAATAGTATAATTGCTTAAATAGATACATTAAGGCCATGGTCGACAAAATAAGATCAATGAGTGATAGTGGTACTATAACCCCTGGATATGATTTTTGAATACACCTACTCATGTATAAAGTAGTAGGTTTTCCCCTAGACTGCATGCTTCACACAAAGTCCCACCTGTTCCCATTGTCCCTCCGCTTCCATGTTGCTTCCAGTTTTCTGTTATTGTCATGTCTGATTGTTCTGTCTCTTCATACAGAGCCTGCAAGGAACCATGATGATCAATGCGAACACCACTAGTTTGATTCTGTACACTGCAGCCGGGATATAGACTGAAAGAGGAACCAGAAATGTCTCAAGATCAGAGGTGTAAAGAAGTGCATGAAGTACACCTGAGCTGTGCCATGTAGAAAAGAAAGAGATGAGAAAGTTCATGGAAAAATCAATAGTCTATAATCACATTAAATATTATCTTTTAGGTACGCATGTTGAACCTAAGGATGTTTCAACCTGGCTGTTGAAAATAAACTTACCAAAGTTCAAAAACCCATTCTATAGGAACACAGCACTAGTGTACGTTGCATAGATCTGTATGTAACCTCCCTTAGTCCAAATTCTTACATATTCCATGAACAGATATAAGATACCACAATTTGGTATTGTAAAGAGCTTCAAATCTAAAATGCCAACAAAAATATAAATATAAAGTGCTTGCAATAATAAAGTGTCCACAGTAAATATAAAGTGCTTACAATAATAAAGTGTCCACAGTAAATATAAAGTGCTTACAATAATAGAGTGTTAACAGTAAATATAAAGTGCTTCCAATAATAAAGTGTCCACAGTAAATATAAAGTGCTTCCAATAATAAAGTGTCCACAGTAAATATAAAGTGCTTCCAATAATAGAGTGTTAACAGTAAATATACTGTAAAGTGCTTGCAATAATAAAGTGTTAACAGTAAATATAAAGTGCTTACAGTAATAAAGTGTCCACGGTCGATAAATCAATAAAGTGCTTTGTATTATTCTCAACTATTCTGCAACAAGTGTCACTCAACCAACTTGCCAAACCCAACATTCTAGAATACTCACCGGACATCCACAACCCCCTAAATTCAGCGGGTCACCCAAAGCTTTGTTCCCTTGGGAGAACCCATATCTAATGCAGCAGCTTCCTCTATATTCACCTCAATATATATAAAACATACCGCAAGAGAAAAAAACTTTATATAATGTAAAACCTTTTATTAGAAATGCACCATTAAAAACAATCAATATATACTAACATTATAAAGAGCATTATGCAATGCACCAGGGCTGTACTGCTGAAAAACTGTTTCAAACTGGCTCCACCATACATGGTGCAACCTTAACATTTACTCCAGACACTTCCAGGTATACATCACAGGGTGTCCTTGGCAGGATGACATCACTTCCTGTAGCTCTGTTGCTGTTGGTGTAGAACAGTGATTCTCAACTAGGATTCCGTGGAACCCTAGGGCTCCTCCAGAGGTTGCTAGGGGTTCCTTCAGCATTAGGCAATTTCTGTCTCTCAGATCAAGATTTACATTGTCTTGAAAAAGTATCCATACCCCTTTTGTCATATTACAACCGAAAACGTAAATGTATTTTATTGGGATTTTATGTGATAGACCAATACAAAGTGGCACATAATTGTGAAGTGGAAGGAAAATGACAAATGGTTTTCCAATTTTTTTACAAATAAACAAATAAGTATCTCAAAAGTGTGACGTGCATTTGTATACAGTCCCCTTTACTCTGATACCCCTAAATAAATTCTAGTGAAACCAATTGCCTTCAGAAGTCACCTAATTACTAAACAGAGTCCACCTGTGTCTCATTTAATCTCAGTATAAATACAGCTGTTCTGTGAAGCCCTCAGAGGTTTTTTAGATAACCTTAGTGAAAAAACAGCACCATGAAGGCCAAGAAACACACCAGACTGGTCAGTGATAAAGTTGAGGAACAGTTTAAAGCAGGCTTGGGTTATACCAAAATATCCAAAGCTTTGAACATCTCATGGAGCACTTTTGTACCATTAAAGTCCATTTCAGCCTCCCCCAAACCTCCTTTGCACTTTACTCGGACGAAGGTACCATTTTATACTGCATTATTTATGCTGGCACTCTTTCAAATATCTCAGGGAGCACTGTTCAATCCATCGTCTGAAAATTAAAAGAGTATGGAACAACTTCAATCATACCAAGACATGGCCATCCACCTAATATGACAGGCCACGCAAGTAGAGCATTAATCAAAGAAGCAGCCAAGAGGCCCATGGTAACTTTGAAGGAGCTGCAGAGATCCACAGCTCAGGTAGGAGAATCTGTCCACAGGACAACTATTAGTCATGCACTTCACAAATCTGACCTTCATGGAAGAGTGGCAAGAAGAAGGCAATTGTTGAAAGAAAGCCATAAGAAGTCCTGTTTGCAGTTTGTAGGAAGTCATGTGGAGGACACAGCAAACATGTGGAAGAAGGTGCTCTGGTCAGATGAGACCAAAATTTTACTTTTTGGCCTAAAAGCAAAATGCTATGTGTGACAGAAAACTACCACTGCACATCACCCAGAACACACCATCCTTACTGTGAAACATGACGGTGGCAGCATCATGTTGTGGGGGTGCTTTTCTTCAGCAGGGACAGAGAAGCTGGTCAGAATTGATGGGGCAATGGATGGAGCCAAATACAGTGCAATCTTAGAAGAAAACCTATTAGACTCTGGAAAAGATTTGAGACTGAAGCGGAGGTTCACCTTCCAGCAGGACAAGGAACCTAAACATACAGCCAGAGCTACAATGGTATGGTTAGATCAAAGCATATTCATGTGTTAGAATGGCCCAGTCAAAGAGCTAAATCCAATTGAGAATCTGTGCCAAGATTTGAACATTTCTGTTCACAGGCACTCTCCATCCAATCTGACAGAGCTTGAGGTATTTTACAAAGAAAAATGGGCAAAATATTTACTCTCCAGATGTGCAAAGCTGGTAGAGACATCCCCAAAAAGACTTGCAGTGAAAGGAGGTTCTACAAAGTATTGCCTCGGGGGGGGGGGGGCTGAATACAAATGCACACCACACTTTTCAGATATTTATTTGCAAAAAATGTAAACCATTTATCATTTTCTTTCCACTTTACAATAATGTGACACATTGTGTTGGTCTATCACATAAAATCCCAATAAAATACATTTACGTTATTGGTTGTCACATGACAGAATGGGGAAAATGTCAAGGGTTATGAATCATTTTTCAAGTGAAAACAAATGGAGCTGAGCTAAAAACTTGATACCTCATACGCTCCACCGTATTGT
This sequence comes from Lithobates pipiens, assembly GCF_037356315.1. Taxonomy (NCBI): domain Eukaryota; kingdom Metazoa; phylum Chordata; class Amphibia; order Anura; family Ranidae; genus Lithobates; species Lithobates pipiens. The sequence goes on along the minus strand of NW_027507758.1, from coordinate 594,872,793 downwards.
GTATCCACCACCTATTGGTATTAGGCTTATCAGATGGCCAATCGCATATGGTTTATCTCCTCACCGCACTCAGGGGCGGGTCCAGAGTCTAGTCTCGGGAGGGGCACTTCTATACAATATGTTTTTTTGGGGGCAATTTATATGGGAAATGGCTGGTATTGGCACTTCAATCATTACGGCACCATGGTTGTTATGGTGTCAGGATGATTGAAGCACATTATTTATATTATTACATTGTAATATAAAATTAAATGGTTCAACTCACCATAATGCAGAATCAATGGGAGCCCTGAGGGTGTCTTTCGCCATGTCGCCTGCCACCAAATGCGGATTGTCACTTGCCACGTCACTTGTCACCAAATGCGGATTGTTACCTGCCACACATTGCGGATTGCCACTTGCCACGTCACTTGTCACCAAATACGGATTGCTACTTGCCACGTAGCCTGCCACACATCGCGGATTGTCACTTGCCACATCACCTGCCACACATTGCGGATTGTCACTTGCCACATAGCCTGTCACACATTGCGGATTGTCACTTGCCACGTCACCTGCCACACATTGCGGATTGTCACTTGCCACATAGCCTGCCACACATTGCAGATTGTCACTTGCCACGTCACCTGCCACACATTGCTGATTGTCACTTGCCTTCTCGCCTGCCACACATTGCGCATTGCCACTTGCCACGTAGTCTGCCATTCATTGCGGATTGTCACTTGCCACGTCACCTGCCACACATTGCTGATTGTCACTTGCCACACATTGCGGATTGCCACTTGCCACGTCACCTACCACACATTGCGGATTGTCACTTGCCACGTCACCTGCCACACATTGCGGATTGACACGTAGCCTGCCACACATTGCGGATTGCCACTTGCCACGTCGCCTGCCACACATTGCGGATTGTCACGTAGTCTGCCACACATTGCGGATTGCCACTTGCCTCGTCACCTGCCACACATTGCGGATTGTCACTTGCCACGTCACCTGCCACACATTGCGGATTGCCACGTCACCTGCCACACATTCGGATTGCCACGTAGCCTGTCACACATTGCGGATTGTCACCTACTGTGTCACTTTTCTGCTAAGGTGTTCTTTTGTTGAGTCCAGAGTGAAGATAGGCAGCAGAGAGATGATGTAATCTCTCTGCTGCACACAGCTTCCTGCACAGTGAGGGCGGAGCTGGAGGGATGCAGGGCAGTGAGAGATGATGTCATCTCTCTGCTCCCCTGCCCGCTGGCTTCCTGACTGGCCAGCAGCCCTCCTAAGCTGCCCAGCTGCCCCCCCTCACCCGTCCACTCTGCACAGTCACCCGCGGAACCGGGCGCGCTGGCACCCGCGGAACCAGGCGCACGGGTACCTGCGGAACCGGCCACGCTGGTACCCGCGGAGCCGGCCACGCTGGTACCCGCGGAGCCGGCCGCGATGGTACCCGTGGAACCGCCCGCGGGTACCCGCGGAACCGGCCGCGATTGTACCCGCGGAACCGGCCACGCTGGCACCCGCTGGGCATATTCTCAGAGGGGGCAATTGCCCCGTTGCCCCCCCTGGATCCGCCGCTGACCGCACTTAGGTGTGATGGGATATGTCTCCCTGGGCTTGGGATCCTGAATCGTCCGTCCTCCCCAAGGTGAGAGATTTATTTGTAAAAAAACAAAATTTTATAACATAGAACATGTAAAAAGCTTTAAAAAACTAAAATCGGGTGGCGTACGCTGTGCTGACATCACCACGTGTGGTCTCACTCCGTATTTCACGGGCAAACTGATTATTTTGAGCTGGCCGGCTATGATTTTAGATTTTTTAAAGCTTTTTACATGTTCTAAAATTTTTTTTTTTTTTTACAAATAAATCTCTCGGATCTTACCGATGTTGGCCCCCTTGGATTTTTTTCTTTTTATGGCCTTGGAGTGCTGATCGCCATATATACATAACCATTCCTGCCATTGAGTGCTACGAGCAGCCGTGCAGAGGGGGACCTGTCCAGTGCCGATCATATCCTTGGGGAGGACGGACAATTCAGGATCCCAAGCCCGGGGAGACATATCCCATCACACCTAAGTGCGGTGAGGAGATAAGCCATATGTGATTGGCCATCTGGTAAGCCTAATACCACTAGGTGGTGGATACACAATACAGTGGAGTGTATGAGGATTTGACACCGGGTGTTTCTTCTTTGGTTGTTCATTCTTTCATGGAATGGGCTCCTTTATATATTATTATTATTAACGATTTATATAGAGCCAACAGCGCTTTACAATGTATAGGGGAGACAATCTATATTAGATTGTAATGTGTACACATGCACTTTATTCGTGATTTATTGTTTGTCACCATTTGATTTGTAGATACTTTTGGGTGTATTTTATTAATTTATATTTAATCACTCACATGGTTTTATCAGTAACATATATCACATTTCTGTCCATCTTTATTTATTTCATATATTTTTTTTTATATATACACGTGGTTTCATTATCACTTTTTTCACATGTTATATATCACGTTTTTAGCGCAGCTCCATTTGTTTTCATTTGTTTTGTAGTGTTGTATATCACTTTGAGCTGCAGCTATTAGCCCTTGTACACACGCTCGGATATTCCGATGGACAATGTCCAATAGGAACGTGTTGTCGGATAATCCGACCATGTGTGGGCTCCATCGGACTGTTTCCGTCGGAGTATCCGACGGACCAAGTTTTCCAGCTGGGCTATAAAATTTTCCGAAATATAAATTAAGCTTTGGCGCTAAAACCTTTTGTGCACTGTGAATACTAAAATCATATATAAGTGTAAGATGATCTATTATCTCTGCTGGTGCTCTGAAGAATATTAAAACAAATTGCGGTGGAAAACCTCTTAAAACCACTGTATATGTGATAAAAAATGCGTGAAAAAAGAAAAGAGGATGTATGTCTGTTGATTTACACCTCAAAAAATGCACATATGTATTGGAAAAGTGGTGAATCGATCATATAAAAACAATTCTACTGTGCTCGATAAACATACATAAACCAATATCTGAAAGATCATATGCAAATGTGTTCAAAGTGATAACGTTTTGTGAAAGTACCCAAAAAAATAATAATAATAGTAACAAAAAATCTTATAATGTCCAACGGAAATTTTCAAAGTCGCATCAACCAGTTGCTGCAAAAACGCATGGAACTTTCATCAAATGAGGAAGGTAGAGTAAAGTGACTAGTGCAGAAGGGTTAAATACATTCCTCTCCGGTGCGCCACTCTGTGTTAGGCAAAAGGTATGTATATGTGCTCACCAGACAAAAAACCCTCAATGGGTTAGTCGAGCAGCCACAGTATGAGCCACTGTGCAGCTTTCTTTGGGCTCTGTTTCTGCTATGCTGGGGAGATGCTTTACACTTTTCCTTCCACAAGTAGTCCGTTTAGCAATTATGCATGAAGGGAAACAGAAGTACAAACATAGTGCAATACTGTTGTTTGAACGTTTTTTATGTTTATTAAGAAGTCAGATTACTCACAATATCCAAAGAGACAAAATCGCTTTCAAATTAGCCGCGCCGGCGTTACTGCTTGTATGCCAGTGTAAGGTGCACGTTCTAGGCCACGCCCTACGCGTTTCGTCAGAGCGACGTCATCTGGAGCGCCAGATGACGTCGCTCTGACGAAACGCGTAGGGTGTGGCCTAGAACGTGCACCTTACACTGGCATACAAGCAGTAACGCCGGCGCGGCTAATTTGAAAGCGATTTTGTCTCTTTGGATATTGTGAGTAATCTGACTTCTTAATAAACATAAAAAACGTTCAAACAACAGTATTGCACTATGTTTGTACTTCTGTTTCCCTTCATGCATAATTGCTAAACGGACTACTTGTGGAAGGAAAAGTGTAAAGCATCTCCCCAGCATAGCAGAAACAGAGCCCAAAGAAAGCTGCACAGTGGCTCATACTGTGGCTGCTCGACTAACCCATTGAGGGTTTTTTGTCTGGTGAGCACATATACATACCTTTTGCCTAACACAGAGTGGCGCACCGGAGAGGAATGTATTTAACCCTTCTGCACTAGTCACTTTACTCTACCTTCCTCATTTGATGAAAGTTCCATGCGTTTTTGCAGCAACTGGTTGATGCGACTTTGAAAATTTCCGTTGGACATTATAAGATTTTTTGTTACTATTATTATTATTTTTTTGGGTACTTTCACAAAACGTTATCACTTTGAACACATTTGCATATGATCTTTCAGATATTGGTTTATGTATGTTTATCGAGCACAGTAGAATTGTTTTTATATGATCGATTCACCACTTTTCCAATACATATGTGCATTTTTTGAGGTGTAAATCAACAGACATACATCCTCTTTTCTTTTTTCACGCATTTTTTATCACATATACAGTGGTTTTAAGAGGTTTCCACCGCAATTTGTTTTAATATTCTTCAGAGCACCAGCAGAGATAATAGATCATCTTACACTTATATATGATTTTAGTATTCACAGTGCACAAAAGGTTTTAGCGCCAAAGCTTAATTTATATTTTAGATTTCTAACCTATTCCTACTCTTAGGGACAGGTCTCAAGCACAGGCAGCTTTAACCCCTTTAGTTCAATTTATAATTTATTTTTAATTTATCTATATTTCACCATATTACATTATATATATATTCTTTTTTCCCCTTGCCTGTGTGGCGAACGGGCGGAATTTGTCCATAGCGCAATCTTATCTATCTTTTGCTATAAAATTTTCCGACAACATGTTTAGATCGGACTTTGTCCGATTGTGTGTAGAGAATTCCGATCGGACAAAGTGCCATGCATGCTCAGATCAAATTCCTAGACCAAAGCTATTGGCTACTAGCCTGAACGTAGTCCCGTCGTAATGAAATTACGCCATCACGTTCTGCACGATCGGATTTTCCGACAACTTTGTCCGACCATGTGTATGCAACAGTTTCGGACGAAATCCGTCAGACAAAATCCAACGGATTTGGTTGTCAGAATGTCTGACCGTGTGTACAAGGGCTAAGAGGTATCTTTATAGCGCGTTTTTTTCTTTATATGTAATCATTTTTCAAGGCACGGTTTTATATGGTATATATTTGAAAACTTATCAATGTGTGCATATTTTAGAAACCTCCTTTCTGTGTGCAGTTTATAATTTTTTACACTATATGGCCAAATGTATGCAGTCACCTGACCATCACACCTTCAAATGGCCAAATGTTGAGTTCAGGTGTCTCCAGTGAAGGGTACTGTTATTAGTACTGTACACAAACACATTGCAGACAATTATGATCTTCCAACCTTGTTGTGCCAGTTTGGGGAAGGTCCTTTTCTGTTCCTTCATGACTGTACCCCTGTGTACAAAGCCAGCTCCAAAAAGATATGGTTTGACCAGTTTTGATGGAGGAACTTGAATGGCCTGACCTAAACCCCACTGAACACCTTTGGGACAAATTGGAATACAAATTGTGAGCTATTTTTTCTCATCCAACATCAGTACCTAACCTCCACCCTACTGAACATCCTTTAGATAGATTGTAACACCATTCTTATTCCAACATTAATACCTGACTTCAGCCCTACTGAACACCTTTGGGATGAACTGAAACACCAACTCTAAGCCAGATCTATTCATTCAACATCAGTACCTGACCTTAAGGACAAATGATTACAAATTCCCATAGACACACACTTAAAATCCTGTAGAAAGTCTTCCCAGAAGAGTGGAGGGAAATGAATGCCCATGGTTTTGAAATAGGATGTCCAACAAGCACACATGGGTGTGATGATCAGTTGTCCACATTTTTTGGCCAAATAATGTACTCTTAGTTCTTAGTTCTGACCAAAGCTGAATCTGCTTGGGTCTGATTTGCCTCAGAGTCATGGGAATTATTTTGTTGAGGAGCCCCAGTAGACCAGGGTGGGACCTAAAATTTGGAACCTTTAGGTTATAGGTGAACAAAATCAGGTGTGGATCACAAGCTTTTTTACCAAATGATCAACCAAAATCAAATTTTCGATACAGTTTGTGGAGTAGTATTCCTTATTTCTAATGCCGCGTACACACGAGCGGATTGTATGGCGTACTTAGTCCAACATACAATCCGACGGACAGTCCGTCGTACTTTCCACTGAACGGACTTGACCACACACGGATACACAAACAGTCCGTCGAAAGCTTGCGCGATGACGTGTACAGCACGTACGACGGGACTAGAAATAGGAAGTCCAAGACACAGCAAAGCACCCTTCCGCCGTGTAAATCCTTTCTGGGCATGCGCCATTCTTAGTCCGTCGAACTAGCATACTGACGACCGTATTGTCCGCTGAAACCAAAGTACGACGGACAGAATTTAGAAAAAACCGAAATACTTAGTACTCCGGTCTGCACGCTGAAAAAGTCCGCTGAAGCCCACACACGAGCGGATTGTCCGCTGAAATGTGTTTAGACGGACTAAGTACGCCATACAATCCGCCCGTGTGTACGCGGCATTACTGATAGGACTTACTGAAGCTAACTACATATCAATGCCCATGGTTTTAAAATGGAACTTCCAAAAAACACATATAGGTGTCATGGTTAGAAGTGTCAGGGCTGGGTTCAGCCCTTCCTTCGCAAAGCTCAGCTGTCGGCTAATTGCCAGCTCCTATCTCTCAACAGTGACTCACCTCTTGATGATATCCTGCTTGTCAATCCTGCCTACTTAAGCCGTCCAGTCCAGATGATCTCTGCCTTCGCCTTGGTCACATCTCTAGAGACACTCTCCTGTGTTCCTGTTAAAGACTTGCTTGACTGACATTCCTTCTGGCTCCAGATCCTGCTTGATGTTCTACTATGCTCATCTCTGGCTCCCTGATGTTTTGGCTTGTCTGACTATCAGTTCCAGTTCCTGAACTCTGACTATGTTTTGACTACGTTTACTCTGGTTCCCTTTTTTTATTATTATTAAACAAGTGTGATTTAACTGTACTTCTGTGTCAGTCTGACTCATGGTTCTGACAGGAGGTGAAGGCCATGAATTCAGAAGATACAGTCAATCCACTTGTTGGTAATATTTTTTCCAGATTGGATAAGCAGGAGCATTGCATGGATCAGTTTGCCATGGCGTTATAAACGCTCCTGAGTCACATGGCTCACCTGGAATCTCCCACTGTGGCTTCTCTGGTACAACCTGTGTTGCAGACCGTCCCTGCTGCTGCTCCAGTCTCTGTGCAGGCCCCCTGCCTTGAGTATCGCCTCTATAAGAGGTATGTCTGGTTCTGCTCCACTTCCCCAGCAATTTGGGGGAGATCCAGTCCAATGCAGAGGGTTTCTCAACCAAGTTGAGATATACTTTGAGAAGCTGCCCCAGGCGTTTCCCACAGACAGAAGCAAAGTAGGTTTCATGATATCTTTGCTTTTTGAGAGAGCCTTGGCCTGGGCAAATCCTCTATGGGAGACGCAAAAACCTGTTGTCTTGAGTTACCCTGAGTTTGTGGCTTCTTTTAAAAAGGCATTTGAGGTTCCCACACTCTCTGCTTCTGCTGCAAAGTGCCTCATGTCCATTACAAGAACTGTTGCCGATTACGCCATTGAATTCTGTACTCTGGCAGCAGAGGTTGCTTGTAACAATGAGGCCCTCGTGGCTCCTTTTTCTCATGATCTCTCGGATACCATCAAGGATGAGATAGCACCCGAGATATACCCACTGAGCTGGAGAAGTTGATCACATTTGCCATCCTCATTGACTCCAGACTTAGAGAAAGACTACCTTTTTTTTTGTATAATCAGTATTTTTTGCAATATAACAGAAACAGAAACATGAAATACAAGACAAGCTCAACATCACATTTAAGTGCAATACCTATCGGCTGCATAAGAGCCGCCTTAGGGTCAGTTTAACAGCATGTAAGTTGAACAAATAGACATACATAAAGAAAGAGGTCACAGAGTCATAGAAAATGGAAGAATGTCGTGGGCATACATCTAGTGGGTAGGCTGGTGAAACCTTATAGTTGCAAGGGTAAAAAACAGGCTTGTAGGCGTTGGGACTACTCTGGTATAAAAATTATCTGAAGAGTGGACACCATCCCGTCATTAGGGTAGAGGGGGGGGCGCCTAACAGCCGCCAGCTAGCCGCCCTCCACCACCAGCGTATCCCGGGAATCCAGCGTCACCACAGAGGGTCAACCAGAACGTCTCCACCTGCCAACCTCGGAAATTCTCACCCGGATGCCCCGGGGCTAAAGAAGGGATCACAGCCCACCATCTACCCGCTCCGGTATATCAGGCTCTACGACATTCAGACCAGGGAGAGGTTGAGACGTAAAAAAAAAAGGAGGAAGAGGGGGAGAGAAAAGGACAGCATAGGGTAGAAAGGAAGAACAGCTGCGGCTGCAGCGGATAAGGGGAGGGGGATAGATTGGGAGAGGTAGGAAGAAGGGAAGGGAGGTAGGAAGAAAAGGGCAGGTAGAGAACAGGTAGAGTAGGCCAATTTACCTGAGTATAAGTTCCAAATGTCCGCTTTGTCCGCACCGGGCACACCACTCTCGAACGTTAAGTTGCATAGGCAGTATTCCCTTGCTAAGAGCTCCCAGGGGGAAATCTAGTCCCCCCCCCCCGGGCTCCACCCAATCTAAGAGCTTTAAGGGTAGGGTCTGCCAACTCCAGCAGGGCCACGTCTAAACTCGAGGGTACTTAGTTAGGGTCCGATGCATATGCCGACCAGGGTCTCCAGACATCATGAAATCGGTCTTCAAGGCCCTTACAGGTGGCAACCCAATGCTCCGCCTCTTTCACCGCGTTCACTCCCCTGCACCACTCCTCCCGAGTGGGGATTCCAGGCCTTCTCCAGTATACTGGAATCAGGCGTCTCGCTGCATTCAGCAAATGTGCCAGCACAGTTTTCTTATATGTATTGAGCGGGACCGGGGGTACCTGCAGAAGGAAGTGCAGCGGCGAGAGAGGGACATCTATCCCTGTCACTACCTTTACTTGGTCCCGTATGTCTTCCCAGAAGGGTCGAATTAGGGGGCAATCCCACCATATGTGAACTAGGGTCCCTCGGTCCCCACACCCTCTCCAACAGAACTCCGATGCGGAGCGGTAAATACAAGCTAAGTCCGCTGGCACCCGGTACCAACGTGCCAATAGTTTAAAATTGGTCTCCTGGACCTTGGAGTCTCTAGAGGACGAATGGGTGAGGGAATAAAGGTGTGCTAACTGCGTCTCCGTAAACGTCGTCCCTATGTCAGTCTCCCATCGTCTAATATAGGCAGGGGTGGCCTGGGGGCCGGCCGAGTCCAACAGCTGGTATAACTCAGAAACCAGGTGTGGAGTCGGCTCTTCTGCAAGAAAAATGCGCTCAAGTGGGGTGAGGGACAGGGGATCCCTAATAGATCGACCATGTACCTGGAAAAAGTGGTGCAGTTGTCTGTATCTCCAGAAATTCATTCGTGAGCTGCGACTACCTACGGGCAGGGCTTCATACGGCATAAGACCACCATCCCTCAAGAGTTTCCCGCAGCTAGCATTCCCATCATCAACCCAAGTCTCGAAGAAAGCCATCTGTTCTCCCGGTGGGAACCATAAGAAGCCACCCAGTGGGGCCAACGGGGACATAGGGGGAGCCAGCTTTAGGAGTGGGTTGATCCTGTCCCAAACTGAAAACACATGGGTCGTCAGGGGGGAGGTCATCTCCGCCAGGCCTCTATATTCCCGGGGCAGCCAGGGCGCGTAAGATAAGTTCCTACTCGCCAGACATTTCTCCAGAGGGACCCAGAGCTTAGTTCTAGAGTGGAAATGCCAATCCAGAATCCTCTGGAGGGCTATGGCTCGATAATACTGTCTGATGTCTGGGACACCCAGGCCCCCCCTCCTCTTCGAACGACGTAGCACCCGTAACGCTATTCTAGGTTTACAATCGTTCCAAATAAAACGAGACATCATACTACTTAAGCGGTCAAAGAAGCACTAGGGCAAGGGGATCGGAATCATCTGCAAGTAAAAGAGTATACGTGGTAGGACATTCATCTTTATGACGTTCACCCGACCAAACCACGTAAACGCCGTCCCCGTCCATTGCAAGAGATCTCGCTTGATCGCATCCAATAAAGGTGGGTAATTGGCTAGGTATAGGGTATCAAAACGGTTTGTTAAGTGCACTCCCAAGTATCGCAGGGACGACATAGTCCAAACAAAGGGAAAGGCTGCCTTGAGGGATGCTATGAGGTGAGGGGCCAATTGAATGGGGAGTATTTCTGACTTTGAAAAGTTTATCTTAAAATTAGATAACGACCCAAAAAGTTTCAGTTCCCTCATCAGGTTTGGCAGAGAGAGCAGGGGGTCCGTAAGGTGAAACAGCACATCATCAGCACAGGCCGAGAGTTTGTGTTCGGTATTACCAACTTGGAGGCCCTTAATATCAGGGCTAGCTCTCACCGTGCAGAGAAAAAGCTCCAGCACCAGGGCAAACAAGAGGGGTGAAAGAGGACACCCCTGCCTCGTGCCGTTTCTAATGGGGAACCGGGCCGACAAAGTCCCATTCACCTTGACCTGAGCACAGGGCGTGGAGTATAGGGCCGCGATCGTAGTCAACATCCGCGGGCCTAATTGTATGGAGTGAAGCACCTCTGTCAGGTAGGACCAGTCTATGCGGTCAAAGGCCTTTTCAGCGTCTGTGGACAAAACAATATACGGTTGTGGGACTGGGTGGGAGCGGGCCCAGTGAATAAGATGGACTGCCCGAAGGGAGTTATCCCTGGCTTCTCTCCCGGCTACAAAGCCCGTCTGGTCAGGGTGGACAAGGTCAGGAATAAGGTGCTTCATTCTATTTGCTAAAATTTTTGTCAGAATCTTTATGTCCAAATTAAGAAGGGAAATAGGGCGGTAGCTCTGGGGGACGGCGGGGTCCTTGCCTTCCTTCGGTATCACAGTAATGTGAGCTAGAAGGGCTTCTGGGGGGATGGCACCACCGCTGGCTATTGCGTTAAAATAGGCGCACATGGGAGCCTGCAGCTGGGGCAGGAAAGCTTTGTAGTAGACCTTAGTAAATCCATCCGGACCAGGACTCTTACCATTAGGCAAGGACTCCACCGTGGCCCCAAGCTCCTCCGCAGTAATTGGGAGCTCCAGGGCTGCGGATTGTTCTTCAGTAAGTTTCGGTAGGTCAGCCGCCGCCAAGTAGGCACGGGTCGCCGTGAGTCTATCCACTCGGGTTGCGGGGGAGATTGTAGAGTCTAGATTATATAGTGTTGTGTAATACTCTCGGAACCCGGCCGCTATTTTAGAGGATTGGATCACCGGAACCCCCGCAGAATTGTGCAATTTGTGAATATATGTCTGAGCGTGGCGTTTACGGAGGGCGCGGGCCAGCATCCTTCCGCATTTATTCCCGTGTTCGTAATATTTATGGGCCAAAAAGCGAAATTGTTTGCGGGCTTGGCGGTCTAATAACCGCAGAAATAATTCCCGTAGCTCCGTCAAAGCCGACAATGCCTCTGGACTCCCACTAGTCTTATGATCGAGTTCCGCTTTCTGAAGGGCAGTATATACCCGTGTAAAATCAGCCCGTCGTTCCTTTTTCAGCCTAGACCCCTGAGAAATTAAGGCCCCTCTAACCACCGCCTTATGTGCTTCCCATACAACCCCTTCACCCAATTCAGCTGACGAATTTTCCCTAAAGTAGTTAGTGTATCTGTGACCTCCTTCACCGCGACCCCATCATCCAGTAAATTATCATTGAGCCGCCATGTCCAGGTCCTCTGCAGGCCCATGGGCAGGGCAAAGGCAACCGTCATTGGGGCATGATCTGAAATAGAAATTACGTCGATAGACGCGGACTGAAGGAGTTCCAGAACATTGCGGTCAACGTAGATGTGGTCAATGCGTGTGTATACATCATGTACCTTTGAATAGTAACTGTAGTCCCTATCAGAGGGGTGTAGTGTCTGCCAACCGTCCGATAGGAGATGAGATTGCATAGTCTTGCGGAAGTGTTTAAGGAATTTGTAGGAATGTGAGGGTCTCGCATGGGATGTGTCCAGCTGGGGGTCAGGGCTTACGTTAAAGTCGCCTCCTACAATTAAAAAGCCTTCCCTAAAATCTGCTAGACGGTCCAATGTACGGTCAATAAAAGTGAGTTGGTCGGCGTTAGGGGCATAAAGCGTCGCAAATGTGTATAGTTGTCCAGCTATAGTGCCCTTCAAGGAAAGACTACCTTTTAAGGAGAGCTTGTGGAAGCCTCCTGTACATTTGTTTTTCGAACTTTGCAGTCCACCCTTGCCTCCTTCACCTCCCATGCCTCTCGGTACTGAGTCGATCTGTGAAGATGAACCCATGCACTTGGGCTTCACATGTCTCTCTGCGGATTAGAGAACCCTTAGGAGGAAGGAGAGATTGTGCCTTTATTGTGGCCAGGCAGGTCACTTTTTGAAGTTTTGTCCTACCCCTCCAGGGAACGCCCGAACCTTGAGGTCCTGTCATGAACAGACCTTAGGTGGCGTTGTTTCGTCCCAAGTTATCCAGAAGGATAAGCCCCTGGTTTCGGTTACCCTTTCTTGGGCTGAGTCGTGCGTCGAGATACAGGCTTTTATCGACTCTGGGGCTGCAGGCCTGTTCATTGATTCTGCCTTTGTATCGAAGTACTTGATTCTGCTGCAGCTGCATGACACTCGACTTGCCATTGAGGCTCTTGACGGGAGACCTCTACAGCCTGCCCATGTGACTCATGAGACTGCTCCATTGTCCATGGCCGTAGGGGCTCTTCACCATGAAATAATCCAATTCAAAGTTATTTTCTCACTTAAGTTTCTACTGGTTATTCCTTGGTTACAGAGGCACAACCCCTCTTTTGATTGGCTCTGTGCTGAAGTTCTCTCCTGGTCACCACAATGCAGTAAGACATGCTTCCAGAAGGTAGCCAAGGTCCTGTGCACCTCTTCACTCTCCTCCCTGCCGGAGCAGTACCACGATTTTAGTGATGTCTTTAATAAAGGTCAAGCCAGTAGTTTGCCTCCACACCAGTCGTAAGATGATTGCGCAATTGACCTTCAACCTGGTGCCATACCCCCTCGTGGCCAGGTTTACCCTTTGTCGGTCTTGGAGGATAAGGTCATGGAGGAGCATGTTGCAGATGCACTTTCTCAAGGTTTCATCCGCAAATCCTCGTCTCCTGCTGGTGCTGGTTTCTTCTTTGTGAAGAAGAAAAGTGGTGAACTGAGACCTTGTATTGATTATAGGGGTCTCAATCATTTCGCGATTAACAATGCCTATCCGATTCCATTGATTACGAAGTTATTTGACCGCCTCAAGGGTTTTCACAAAGCTTGATTTGAGAGGGGCATACAATCTCATGAGGATTAAGGAGGGCAACGAGTGGAAAACTGCATTTAATACTAGAACAGGCCATCATGAGTACCTCATAATGCCTTTTGGCCTTTGTAATGCCCCAGCAGTTTTACAGGAATTTATTAATTATGTTTGCTGAGATTTTTTGCAGTTATGTGATTAATTATGTTTGCTGAGATTTTTTGCAGTTATGTGTAGTGGTTTATCTCAACGATATCCTCATATTTTCCAAATCCCTGGAGACCCACCACACAGATGTCTGTCGTGTGCTTCAGAAACTAAGCGAGAACAATTTCTATTGGAAATTGAAGAAGTGCGAATTCCATCGTGAACAGGTTAAATTCCTGGGTTATGTCATTTCCACTGCTGGTTTTTCGATGGACCCAGAGGAACTTTCCGCAGTCATACAGTGGCGCCGACCCATGTGTTTATGTCCTCTACAGAGTTTATTCGTAACTTTTCATCTCTGGTCAAGTCCCTGACTGATATGACCAGAAAAGGCGGTAACCCACAGAGTTGGTCTCTGGAGTCCATTAAAGCATTAGGAAGTCTCAAGGCTGCCTTTGTTTCTACTCCTGTGTTGGCATATCCTGATCCTATGTTACCTTTTATCCTTAAGGTTGATGCTTCTGAAAATGGAGTTGGTGCCCTTCACCTAACTTCTCATCTCTGGTCAAGTCCCTGACTGATATGACCAGAAAAGACGGTAACCCACAGAGTTGGTCTCTGGAGTCCATTAAAGCCTTAGAGAGTCTCAAGGCTGCCTTTGTTTCTACTCCTGTGTTGGCATATCCTGATCCTACGTTACCTTTTATCCTTAAGGTTGATGCTTCTGAAAATTGAGTTGGTGACCTTCTGTCTCAAAGTCCTACCTCTGAGAGCACTATGCATCCTTGTGACTACTTTTCCAAGAAATTGTCACCTGCAGAATGCAATTACGAGACAGAGAGCTGTTAGCAATCATTTTAGCCCTGAAAGAATGGAGACATCTCCTTGAAGGTACCACTGTGCCGGTTCTCATTCTTACTGACCATAAGAATCTCACATTCTTGTCTGAGGCTTAACACCTCTCTCCCAGAAGGGCGTGATGGGCTGTTTTCTTGTCTAGTTTCAATTACATTGTCTCATTCTTACCCGGTACTAAGAATGTAAGGACTGACACTTTGTCTGGACAATTTTCCTCTACTTTCAAGATGGAGTCGGTTATACCTCGGTCATACCTCTTACCATGGGTGGAGTTTGCTCACAATAGTGCCTTGAATTCTGCTTCCCAATTGTCCACGTTTATGGTGAACTATGGTTTCCAACCTTCCATGTTGCCTGACTCATTTGTTCCGCAGAGTAGTCCTGCGTTAGAGGAGCATCTCTGTGGTCTTTCTTCTACTTGGGCACAAGTCCAGGAGGCTTTGCGACATGGCAGATAGATGATAGATACAGACTCCATACTGACCGCAGACTCTAGCCTGTGCCTTCCAACCAGGTTGGGGACAGGGTCTGGCTGTCATATTGCAACCTCCGACTTCATGTTTCCTCTCTGAAGTTTGCACCTCGGTTTATTGGGCCTTACCGTATTCTTCACAGGATTAACCTAGTGGCTTACGCATTAGACTTTCCTTCTAATATGCGTATCTCGAATGTATTTCATGTCTCCTTATTAAAACCTTTGGTCTGCAACCGCTTTACCACCTTGGTGCCTCGTCCTTACCCTGTACAGGTTGAGAATCATGAGGAGTATGAAGTACAGTCTGTTGTTGACTCCTATAGGTTCCGTGGGTGCATTCAGTACCTGGTGCATTGGAAAGGGTACGGTCCGGAGGAACGCTCATGGGTCTCATCCTCAGACGTACTCACCCCTGTCCTTCTCCGTGATTTCCATAGACATTTTCCCCTCAAGCCTGGTGGTCCTCCGAGGGGGAGTGGTCATTGAGGAGGGGGTACTGTCAGGGCTGGGCTCAGCCCTTCCTTCTCAAAACTGGCTGGTCAGCTGTTGGATAATTACCAGCTCCTATCTCTCCACAGTAACTCCCCTATTGATGATATCCTGCTCGTCAGTCCTGCCTACTTAAGCCATCCAGTCCAGATGATCTCTGCCATCGCCTTGGTGTTCCTTTTAAAGACTTGTTTGGTTGACATTCCTTCTGGCTCCAGATCCTGCTTGCTGTTCTGCTATGCTCATCTCTGGCTCCCTAACGTTTTGGCTTGTCTAACTATCCATTCCGGTTCCTGAACTCTGGCTATGTTTTGACTACATTTACTCTGTTTACCTTTTTATTATTAAACAAGTGTGATTTAACTGTACTTATGTCTCAGTCTGATTCATGGTTTCTGAAGAAGTCCACAAACATTTTGGCATAAAGTTTATAATTAGTCATTGTGATGGACCTAGGTACTCAAAAGGAGTATGTCCATCGTATACTGTAAGCTTCCCTTGCTCGGTAACAGAACGATCCAAGATTCGTAATTCACCCAGTCACTTGTCAGGACACAGTGTAGGGTGGCACATCAACTGTTTATTGAAACAGGCACAAAGAGATATACACTCTGGGACAATCCTCCCTTATTTGCATAATCACACAGGGTGGGGTAAACTGTACATCCAGTAACATGAGACACAGGTACATTCAATCTTTTCAACAAATAATTCAATCAGTAACTGTGCACGTAGACAGCTTTATTAGCAGGAAGGACCATTGAAGAAATTCTCCCTCTAGCAATTATTAGCTGACAGTGATATAATTATCTTGAGCTAATTAACTCGACACTTAAACCAGCCTAGGTGACCAGATCATTCAGCACCTATAAACCTGAATACAAAGTACTGTACAATACACATTATAAGCATAAAGCGTAACATCTCACAATAGTCCCATAACAAGTTAAAGTGGTCACAAAATTAATCTCATGTACAAGACATGCTCAAACAGACAGAAGCAACAGAACAATGGGAATGACCTAATTAACAATAAACACATAACAAACCCCACCTCAGACTATCCATCAAAATGTCAACGACACTCTATGAAACAAACTCCTATAATATTCCAGCAGTCTGAAAAGGTGGGATTAATTTATCTTCAACGATTTCTTAAAGCATTTGTTAACCCCACCCCCCCCAAAAAAAACAAACAGATACTGTTCCTTTAAAGCATGTTATACAGCACAGTGCTTGTGCTGTGTCATTTCCCCTCCCCTGTATACCCTAAATAAATCTGGCTGATCCTGCCTGGCTATGCCCTCCCCTTTGAAAATAGACCACAATAATCATGTCTGCTGAGCCCTGAGATTGTGGTCCATTTGCGTGATTCTGGCAGCCGCAGGCCTGCTCTCTGCAGCTCTCCCTGTGTCCTCTGTCCTCCTCCACCCTCCCCTCCCTGCTTGTACCAGCGCCAACCCCTCCCCCACTCCTGCTCCTCTCTGTCTGCTATGAAATCTTATCCCTCTGTACCTTAATAATATGTGTCCCTGTGCCTGTTTAATGTAAAAAATCTTCCGATCTGTACCTTGAATCAGTGCAGCTCTAGACGCTCAGCTGATTTGTCAATTCTCTCCTTTCTCCCCCTCCTCCCGGCTGATGTCAGCGGGACGGCTCGGCCCTGTCCACTGCAGCTGTGAGCCGGAGAGAGAAGGAGGAGAGGAATCTGTGTGCCAGAGGCCGAGCTTATATAAGTACAGATCAGCGGATTTTGTACAGAACACAGGCACAGGGACACACAACCACTTTAAGGGATATTGTTGAGAAATAGTCCTGTCCCATTTGAAGGAGCCTCTCCAATCCAATCTGCAGGAGGGCCAACCTGTACAAGAATAATAATACCTCTTTCCATCCACTCCAGAAGGGAAGCTTTATTGTCCTTATTCAGAGAAGTAATCCAAACCATGCTCTTAGCATCCATTAAATGGTTTCCCATCATTTGAGAATTATCTGCTCTCTCCATTGGCCATAATAAGTGGGTAGGAGGCTTGCCCCTAGTCCTCTCCAAAAGCCCCTATCCTGACTGAATCTATCACAGCTATTATTATCATTTACATCCCACAGTTACAACCCACATCACTCTCATTTCCTGGCCAAAGGGGTGGCACTATTGTTCAAGCTCTGGACCATAAATGAATATCATCAATCTGGGGAGGTCCTTCCTAGGCTCTTTCCTTCCAATACACTGTTTGAAAATGTTCCCCTCCAGACTCAGTTCCTGGAACATTTCAGGATGACCTCATTAGGCGATGCAGTAGGATCTCACAGTGCTAGTACCAAAAAACGAGCTCATAAACAAAGTGCTAACTAAAGCAACGTGCTAACAAAGTGCTAATCTAAACCCAAAAATAAAAATGTGCTATTTTGCAGATTACCAGTCCTTGGATGCGCTGCCTGCACTAGTCCTCTTGATTATGAGTCTTTACTCTCGAGAAGAGTATGTCCTTCTGTCTTGGAGCCTGCTTTCTCATTCTACCCATGATCTTGACCCAGTGGGTTTCTTTGCCTAACTCCCCCTCTTTTTTTCCTTCCCCTCCCCCTCCCCCATCCTCTTCTTTTCTTTCACCTACTGTTCTTACTTGGTGGTTTGGGAAATTGGAGTTGGACCTATTGCGGATCCTATCAGGCATTCCACTGACAACTGCCAAAGGGCTCAAAGCCTTTATAATTTCCTTTAAAAGCAGAGTAATGGCCCCGGCCTTTGACCTTAATGCTTACCTACATTGCCCAGCACCGGCCATGTGTGTAGCCTGCAGTTGTGTTAAACTTCTGTGTCTTGTTTATTGTAAATCCTGTAAATTCTTAAAAAAATAATTTTAAAAAAATCTATTAATAAGCAGCTTTAAAAAAAAAAAAAAGATTTCCTCTACGTATGCGGTGGCAGTAGTGCAGCAACACTCCTGGCAACAACTATGTGGCCACATCTACAGTTTGTAGCAGTGTACTTCATGCCTGACGTGCTTCAAGAAACTCAACCCTTGAATGGGAACCACTGAACACACAGGGAACCTTGATGTTTTAGGGTTGAAACTCTTCAGGAAACACGCTTCAAATCTCTGAAGTGTGAAAAGTCTTAATGTGCTCCATGTAATTCACAAACCCAAAGCAACATCCCCGGTGTACAGTACCATTTTTCAAAGCAACTGGACTTGTCTTTAAGCAAAAGCAGGATAAGCACCACTCCATGTCGGCTCGCTAATCTGTGCACTAGGATGAGGGTGCGTCTCCCTACTCACCAATAGCAATAGGATAAAATGTAACATTTATTTAGGACTTTATTAAAATGTAAATCAAACATGGTGTGTGTGCCTATTTACTTATAGGGAGGGGATAAAATAGACTCTAAAGATATGATAATCAAAAAAAAATGGTCTATGGTTTTCAGCCGCCCAGAAAAGTAAAAATCCCTGTTTGCAGCTCTACGTCAATACATCTATATCCATGCATCAATAGCCAATGAATGGATATCTTTATCATGTCATAATCACAAGGTGAAGAAGTCACCTTCACTCCACCTTCAGTGATGACAATTCTTAGCATGCAATACGACCCCATGCAAGACTAAGCACCAATGGAGGTGCCAAAATATAGATTTCAGTGATTTGAGGGACAGTTTAGCAGCCTCCCCGTTAACTGTGCCCCTTCCATGGGAAAAATGTGGACTGTATAAAACTGCACCATAAATTTAACAAGGAGTTACTAGCCCCTTCCCCAATAAACCATGTGTGCCCTCAAAAATAAATGTTTAAAAAGTTTTTCCAAATAAACCCAACATGTTTTGCTCAAAAATACCAGAGCTTCATCAGGGGTACAAAATAAAATAAAAAGAAGCAACCAAACAAAATGAAAATGAAAAGGAGTGCAAGTTAACCCCACA
Source organism: Lithobates pipiens (assembly GCF_037356315.1). Lineage (NCBI taxonomy): Eukaryota > Metazoa > Chordata > Amphibia > Anura > Ranidae > Lithobates > Lithobates pipiens. The sequence continues at coordinate 594,853,623 of NW_027507758.1, read as the reverse complement.
TTGCAAAAATGGTGGCTCTATTTATTTTCCTCCTGTTTATGATCTTATTTCAAGATGGCCTCCACGCTCATTGCACAATAACGTGATCTGCCTTTGCTACCATACTGATAGGTGCTGGCCCAGCTCATGGCTGTCTTCATAGAAAAGTAGAACAAATCCTGCCTGCGGCACGACTAAAATCTATTTTTTGAAAAGCACATGAAAAAAATGACATATCCATATTAGAAGAAAAACAGTTAACGCGTTTCCTTCTCATTCATCACTTATTCATCATTTATATATCCATTTGAACATCCAAGAACCTCCCATATTCTTTGAAATTTAACAAGGTGATAAGACATGCAGTTGTTGATGATTAATCACTGCATGCGTGTTACTAATGCCACGTACACACGATCAGACTATCCGGCGGACTTAGTCTGGCGGACAAACCGCCGGACTGTCTGCCAGACTTTACGAACGAGCGTACCTGCCCACACACAGTACTTTTGCGGCGCACTATATGCCGTACTTTTGAAATTAACGGACTTGCCCACACACACAGAGGAAAATCCGGTCATTTTGAGCGCGGCTCCAGGTAGCCGGGAGTAGCGAAGGAAGCGTCGCTGGCCCCGTCACCTGGTGTGGAGTTAAAGGGGAAGCCCTACGCCGGAAAAATGACCGGCCAGGTAGCGTGCTCGGATAAGGGTCTGTTATGGACCTAGGGGGGACCCCCACGTTGTTTTTTCGGCGTAGGGCTTCCCCTTTAACTCCATACCAGGTGACGGGGCCAGCGACACTTCCTTCGCTAGTTCCAGCTACCTGGAGCCGCGCTCAAAATGACCGGACTTTTCTCCAGGCAGGAAAAGTCTGTTCATTTCAAAAGTACGGCGGACTAGCATACACACGGCCGTATTTTGGTGCAAAACTACTTTCTTACTTTTGGGTAAAAAAAGTCCAGACTTTTCCACATGGCATAAGTTAGACTAAAAACAGAAAATGAAACACATTACTATATTCCTATATCTCCTGAATAAATGGAGATGAAACTAGCCCATAAACAAAGTACTGATTGAAGCAAGCCTAAACCTAAGAAAAAAAATTTATGTTTTGCAGATTACCAGTCCTTGGATGCTCTGGCTGCACTAGTTTTATTTTATCAGCGAACTATTTCAGAAAATACCGAAAATACCTGTTGACCCTGCCTTGTCAATTCCTGTTTGCTGAATGAAAGCACAAACAATATTATTTTTCTTCTGTAGGCTACCAACCCCTTTCCCCAACCATCATGTAAAGGGAATGAAAAGAGAAAGAGATATCTGAAGTCCAGCCTGGGTAACAACCATGGCTCCCTTCATAGATACAGTGGAGGAGTAAGTGTTGTCAGCCATGGAAAGATAGTGTTATTTGCAGGATCACCAGGTAAAAAAAAAAAATGCAGTCGCCTAATCTGAGGACTGCGTAGTCATCACTGGCACAGGAAGGAATGGACAGTACAATAAAATTTTCTTAAGTTCTAAACTTTCCACACTACTATGAAAGATACAGTATATGTTTTCACTGCTGCTTCTCCTTTCACTGTCCTGGCACAGACTGGTTAGGTCCAAGACAACTTGGGGTCAGACTATGTGGCTTGAATGATACCAGCCATCAGACTGAAGATATCTAGTGGAAGAAACAAAGTACTGTGGGTGGGGGAATGAGTCTCTGGATTGATAGTGAATATTGCAACAAAAGCCATTTTTTCTTTTAATGGGCTATTCATTTTTGTCTTGCCATTTTTGTCTGGAAATTTTCACATACCCCTTTACGCCAACACCCCCCAAAGCATTATACTCAACTGTCCACTCTCATGATCCTGTGAAATCTATGCTCTCCACGCCCACAAGGAATCACGCAGCTGGCACTGCAAACTCTCCGACCGCTTCTTCTGGAGAACAAATTCTATTTGTTCCTACGGAGAGGTCATCCACCATAATGGACAGCTTCTTTATAAGAATCAATAGGAGTTCCTCCTCATATGCAGATGTAAATGTGCAGCTCCTTGAGGACAAGGACAATGTGGATCCAACAAGAGTGTGGGCAAAGAAGTATAAAAATTAGCTGTGAGAAGGGCCAATGTAATGGATAAGTGTACAAAAGTGAAGCTAAACTTTAACAGTATTTGAGTACATTTTTAATTTTCCCCATCAATTAGCCCTATTAGATATTGGACTGGGCAGAATGACTGAAAAGGAAAAAAGAATATGATGACATTAGATCTTTTTTTTTTTTTTTATTCTTTCAGCTGGTAAACAAAGGAAACAAAAGCAGAACTCCAAACTGCTAAGTATTTGATGAGCGCTGCAATTCAGGAACAGCTGCCAGTGCCTCATAGATATCTGGCTCTTCAGGGATGTGTCTAAGGATGTAATTAGAGAGCAAAGACAACCTTGTCATCAGAAGGCAGATTCCTCCATTCCCCTGACGCTACGCCACAGGTTGGTATTAAGTGTGATTTGCTGAGGCTCAAAGGGGTGTCAGCATGTAATTAGCACAGCATATAATCCCTGAGCCCTTCATCAAGGTGTCTACAATGTGACGCTTCTGTGTGGCCCTCAGAGTAAAGTAAAATCTCTAATCATACCATCTCAGCGTATGCTGAGTGCTGAAGAACCGTAACCGGTCACATGGGCCAAGGACATATATAAAATGTTTATCTATGTATAGAAACATACATTAGAGGTCAGTATGGGACATTACCTACATCACAATACAGTATTATAGTCTAGTATTTTACTATTATAGGAAATGTGATGCTACTCAACAACCACAATCATTTGTGGACAAGTAATATTAAGGAACTGAAATTCAGGTCAACTCAACCAAGACAGGTGGGTACATCCAACGCACAACAGCACCCTACTAACTAGCGAGTCACCGGGTTAGCTGTGCTGTCTGTGTAAATGTCAAAACTGGGTAGACAGAAATGCGAAACTTTTGGGCACACAGCTTCATTGTATAAATTTTAATTGTAACTTAGCTATTTGTTTAGAGTTCAGATTTGAATGTATAGACCATGTCATTAAATAGGGTCCTCTTGTTCTGTCCTTATGCTAAAAATACAAAGATAATTCGTATGCCGCGTACACATGGTCAGACTTTCAGGCAGAAAAAGTCAGACAGAATATTTTCATCAGATATTCCAATCGTGTGTGGGCTTCATCGGACTTTTTTTTTTCGAAAATTCGGATGGGCCTAGAAATAGAACAATTTTTAAATTTTTCCGACAGAATCAATTCCTATCGAGAAAAGCGAAAAGCTGTTCAACTGCCTAGACACCACACATGGAGATAGTTTGTTCCCCCAGTAGCACAATATAAGTAGGATTCCCTACGGCTTAACTGGCGGATAAACAGACTCTGAATGGGAGAAAGCTGTATCATCGATTGAATTTGTGAACCAGTCGGATACTATTTGCGAGGAGGAATACAGCAATTGCATGAGTTGATAAGCATTCATTTATATTAAGTGTATTTGACCCTCTGTAATTTAAAGGGTCCACACGATGAGGTGAGCAGCCAATTCTACCATTGGTGGTGGCCCTCCCTGGCACTAAGTCACTTTATGCATGGTCTGATTGTACACCACTGAAGATTTCTCACGTGGATTTCTAGATATATAAGCTATTTTGGACATTTTTATTAATATTAATTTTAATAGGTTAGAAATTATTGTTTGATCCATCTGGAAAATCGCTCGTCTGTATGCTGTTCCGACGGACCGAAAGCGGGCGCATGCTTTGAAGCAAGTACGAGGCGGTAGTTATTGGCTACTGGCTATTGAACTTCCTTTTTCTAGTCCCGTCGTACGCGTTGTACGTCACCGGACTTTGGTGTGAGCGTCTGTAGGCAAGGCAGTTTCAGCGGAACAAACGGTCGTGTGTACGTGGCATAAGTGTTAATTAAAATTGTGCATCTCAGTAAAGCTGTAATAACACTAAGATAAAGGTTTAACTTACCACAAATTGTCTGTCATCTGTGACTTTTCAATATAGGTACAACATATTATCAGAAGGAGGATGGAAAAACACCAGAGGAAAGATAATGGTATATTGTTATAAACAATATCATTAATCTAAGGCAGCCATTCTCAACCAGTGTTCCCTGGAACCTTAGAGTACCTCCAGAGGTTGTTATGGGTTCCTTGAGCTGTGGCTAATTGACCGCCAATCTGCTGGTGCCTTCATAGTTCTGGGTCTAACACCATTTGGCTGTGCCAGTAGCAAGACTCCAATGATCTTTTAATTGTCCGTAAGAGTGGCATTCTTCCCAGTAGCCAACAATGTAAGAGGCATTTTTCCTTTTCATTTTTCCCAATGGATTGGCTTTAGCAGGGGTAATCCCAAGATTTAAAAATTATTTCAAGAGTTGCTCTTAGGTTAAAGATCAGAAAGGCTGACTCGGCTGGGGATAGAAATGTCACCAAAGGACTTAAGCCTCATACACACTATCAGTTTTTCTGCTGAATTTTTCCTTCAGGTTTACCAAAACCATGTAGTGGAAGGGCCTGCCTGATTGCATACAAATTTAAACTTCTAAGGTTTGACCTCATATTTTATGGTTTTGGTAAATCTGAAGAAAAAACTCAGCAGAAAAACTGATAGTGTGTATGGGGCTTAACTGATCAATCATTGAAATGAAATTTTGTCTATGGATTAAAAAGTACACTTTGGTTTGTGTATGTGACACTTGGAATACTTTATCTTTAACACGCTGTATTATTATTACCTTTCAACCTCTGTCTCTCAATAAAAAATAAAACATGGCCAAACTTATGTGAACACCCCTGCCGAATGATTTAGTTCAGGTGTCTCCAGTGAAGGGCACTGTTAATATTATATCATACAAACACATTTTAGACAATTAAGCACTTCCAAACCTGTGTTATCAGTTTTGGGAGGTCCTTAAAGCGCGACTGTACCCCCGTGCACAAAGCCAGCTCCATAAAGACATGCTTTGTGATGAGTTTGTTGTGGAGGAGTTCCCCGTGTCCTGCACAGAGCCCAGACCTTAACCCTTTGAGATGCATTGGAACACAGATTGTAAACCAGGTCTTCTCATCCAATATTAGTACCTGACCTCACAAATGTTCTTTTGGCTAAACAGGGGTGCAAAATTCCACAGAAACACTACAAAAACTTGTGGAAAGCCTTCCCAGAAGAACTAGGCTGTTATAACTGCAAAGGAGAGGCCAACTCCATAATTAATTACATGGTTTTGTAATAGGATATCTAAAAAGCTCATATACAGTACGTGCAACGTTCAGGTGTCCACAAATATTTGTCCAAATAGCGTTCTTTTAGTTCTTCTGACACTTCTAAACTACTAACGTATTCACCATTATTCAATCTGTCTGGGGATTATCATATAGATTAAGGAGCCCCCAGGTAGCAGACTGGGTGGTAACTGATCAAGGTAGGTGGTATCAGGTACAGTAGAGTACAGTAGGGTCGGTAGAGTCTAGTAAGGTAAAGCTGCCCTGTGTGTGTTGATTGGCATCCCATGTGCAAGAATCAGCTGAGTGGCTAGAGGATAAGCTTTTTCACATTCTTTAGCCGTTCAGCTGGTTCTTCCACTTGGGACACCAGTCAACATACAAAGGGCAGCTTTACTTTACTGGACTCTATAACGTATTGGTCATGTACAGTACCTGTATAATTACTGCTAAATGTGAGCTTGATGATTTTATCTTTATTCAGCAACAATAAAAGGATTAACTTCACTAGGGTATGCATTTCATTTTTTCTTTTCTTTTTTTCCCTCCAGTTTGTTCTTCACCCATGGATCATTGGTCCACACTACCCTTGAACTGTCAGCTGCTGTTATAGTTTAAGAGTGACTTTTTGGACTGTGGTGTGACTTAATTGGTACGGATTCAGCGCAACAACACTGTTTTGTTTTTTGCTTGGGAGGGGGTTAGAACCTAGGTTTTTGATGCTCTCTGTGCCCAGTGGGCTAGCTATCCTTTCAGTTCCTGGCACAGTGGCAGGGTGTCACAATGGCAGGAATGGATGCACGGATCTTTCTTAAATGTGGAGAAACACAAACACATCCTATAGGACAAAATCGCACATATTTAGCAGATTGAGGAAATTTTAGAGCATCTATCAGATTTTAGTTACTCTTTGTGTCTCCCCATCCTGGTGACACAAATTTATTTCCAAAAAATAAATTGCTGGTAGCAGTCCATTAAAGTGTTTGTTACTCAAATATGTTTTTTTTTTTTAAATGGAGCCTGCTCCTTTAAAGTATGAATAACAGCACAGTGCTTGTTCTGTATAATTTGGACCACTGTATCACCTGAAATACCTGTCTGATCCTGCCTGGTTATGCCCTCTCCCCTGTAAACTGACCACGGTTTATCGTGGCTGCTGAGCCCTTACACCGTGGTCAGTTTATGTGCCTCCGTCATCCACAGCTATCTGCAGCTCTCCTGCTCAGCGCTTATGTTGACTGGCCGGCTCTCTCCTCCTCTGCTTCCGACTGACATCAGTGGGGGATTCTCTGCCCCGCCCACTCTAGCTGCCAGATTGGGAGAGAGGAGAGGCAGGTCACATGAGCAACGCTATAAAATCAGGTATAGAACAGCATATTTTTAATAAGACACATACCCAGGGCACTTAGTATTATAAAAACACCAGGGGAATGCGTGATTATTACATTATTAGTATTATTTACAACCACTTTAAACATGAAGTGGCTTTATTGATCCAGACAAATCCAGCCAGACATAGAGCAATCCCTGGGACCTCCTTCTCTGATGCATTTCACCCAAAGACTGGGCATACGCAAACAGACATTGTGACTCCTCTCCACTATCAAAAACTGAAAAAAAAATAGTTTTGTTGAGAGATAATCTGCTTCATGCAAATCTCAAGTCTTAACTTTTTGTCTAGGGCTCCCATAAAGGAAACCACTCCTGGTCATTATAATGAGGACCAAACCCCGGTCTCTATGAAGACCCTCTTCTTCCTTCTGCTGCTCCTCCCCCTCTCAGCAGTACAAATACCCCCCGGGTGCATGCTGCAGGGCTGGAACATGGACACCTTTACCCAGCCAGGTGATGTCATGGTTGGAGGAATATTTTTGGTCTACTCTGGGTATGATTTCCCACTGGTGAACTTCCATGAACCGCCTAAGCCATTCTCCTGCAAAGGGTAAGTGACAACAGTATCCTCCTCAAAAACAGCAGTGTAAAGCTAAGACTAATGCCGCGTACACACGACCGTACTTTTCGTCAGCAAAGGTCCGACAGAACGAATCTGTCAGACAATTCGATCGTGAGTGGGCTCCATCGGACCTTTGCTGTCCAAAAATCTGACGGACTTTAGAAATAGAACATGTTTCAAATTTTTTCACCGGAACTCCGTCGGATCCAGTTCCTATGGAGAAATCCGCTCGTGTATGTTAGTCCGACGGACAAAAAACGATGCTAGGGCAGCTATTGGCTACGAACTTCCTTATTCTAGTCCGGTTGTACGTCATTATGTTCAAATCCGTCAGACTTTGGTGTGATTGTGTGTGGCCAAGTCCGTTCATTCGGAAAGTCCGTCGGAACTCCACCGTAAGTCCGTCGGGAAGACTGTCGGAACTAGTCCGTCAAAAAGTCCGGTCGTGTGTATGCGGCATTAGGCTCTTGCATAATTACTTTCATCTTAAAGTGTATGTCAAGTAATAATAATAAAAAAAAAACATATTTAGTAACTCTCATAAATACAAGTTTTATTCCTTTAAACATGCTGCAAGTACAGAAAAACACCTGCTTAGGGTCCAAAAATATTCTACCTTCCTCTTTGACATGACAGCACAGCTCTGATTTCCTAAGCATGTGGAGTCAACCCTGCAACACAGACCTCTCCAATCAAACACTGCGGCCACCCTCTGACTCTATTGTACACTCTCTAACCCACATCTACAATCTCTCCCTCTTTTACCTAACTCCCTTAAACATGCACTAGTCACCACCAGACTTAAAAAGCCGTCCTTGGACCCTGCCAATTTTAATAATCTACGCCCAATCTCCTTGCACCCCTTTTTCTCTAAACTCCTTGAACACCTAGTCTACAACCAACTGAGTGACCACCTCATTAAGAATAACCTTCTTGGTCCCCTTCAGTCTGGATTTCTCCCTCAACACTCCGCAGAAACTGCTCTTTTAAAACTCACAAATTACTTGCTAACAGCGATAATCAATGGACACTAATCTGTACTCTTACTTCTGGACCTTTCAGCTTCCTTTGATACTGTTGATCACCCCCTCCTCCTCAAAATACTTTACTCCTATGGTCTCCGTGACTGTGCTCTTCACTGGCTCTCATCCTACCTATCCCACCGCACCTTCAGTGTCACTTGCAATTTTACTTCCTCCGGTCCTCTTCCTTATTCCGTCGGGGTACCCCAAGGTTCTGTTCTTTGACCTCTCCGATTTTTAAAACTACACCTCCTCCCTGGGTCAGTTAATAGCCTCCTATGTCTTTCAATATCATTTCTATGCTGACAAACACCCAAATCTATCTTTCCACCCCTCAGCTTACTCCTTCAGTCTTCTCACGCATCACTAATTTAGTAACAGCCATTTCTGTCAGGATGTCACAACACTTTCTCAAACACAACTTGTCCAAAACCGAGCTCATAATATTTCCTACCCCACGTGCCTTTCCCCCTGACTTCTTTGTCAAGAGCAATGGCACAACCATACACTCTTTCCTGCATGCCAGGGTGCTAGGTGTTATCCTGGACTTGCCGCCTAAGCCTCCACAACATCTCTAAAATACATCCTTTCCTAACCAATGAAACAACAAAGCTCCTGATTCACTCCCTGGTTATCTCTCACCTTAACTACTGTAACTCCTTCCTCATTGGTTTACCTTTAAATAGGCTATCCCCCTTGAGTCCATCATGAATGCTGCTGCCAGGTTATCCACCTTACAAACTGCTCAGCATCTGCTACCACTCTCTGCCAATCTCTCCATTGGCTGCCACTCTCCCAATGAATAAAATTCAAAATACTAACAATAAATGACAAAGCCATACACAACTCTGCCCCCAGCTACATCATTAATCTAGTCTTTAAATACCAACCAAATCGTCCTCTTTGTTCATCCCAAGATCTCCTGCTCCCTAGCTCCCACGTTACCACCTCCCATACTCACTTCCAGGACGTCTCTCAAGCCTCTCCCATCTTCTGGAATTCCCTACCCCAATTTGTCCGATTATTTCCAACTCTAACCACTTTTAGGCAATCCCTGAAAACTTTGCTCTTCAGAGAAGCCTATCCTGACTCCACCCAACAACTGTACTTTAATTTTCTTCATCAGCTCATCCCCCACAGTTATTACCTTTTGTATCACTTGAGCCTCCCTCTTAGATTGTAAGCTCTCACGAGCAGGGCCCTCTGATTCCTCCTGTATTCAACCTGTACTGTCTGCCCCAGTGTTGGCGCTATATAAATCCTGTATAATAATAATATAATATTCCTGAAAAAATCTAAGGGATAGTGTTTCAGCGGAATGGCATAGATGTAATATAGAAAGATAATGTTCCAGGGATGTAAAAAAAAATCAGAGAGGTATAGGATGTGATATAGAGTGATAATGTTCCATAGGTGAGGAAAAGTCAAAGAAAGGTATACAATGTAATAAAGAGTGATGACTTTCCAGAGGTGGAAAATGGTCATAGAAAGATAAAGATGTCATTTGGAGGGATAGTGTTCCAGAGGTGAGGAATGGTCATAGAAGGAAGGTGTAAGGTTTGGTATAGAGGAATAGTGTCCCAGAGGTGAGGAATGGTCATTGAAGGAAGGTGTAAGGTTTGGTATAGAGGGATAGTGTCCCAGAGGTGAGGGATGGTCATAGGAGGAAGGTGTAAGGTTTGGTATAGAGGGATAGTGTCCCAGAGGTGAGGAATGGTCATAGGAGGAAGGTGTAAGGTTTGGTATAGAGGAATAGTGTCCCAGAGGTGAGGAACGGTCATAGAAGGAAGGTGTAAGGTTTGGTATAGAGGGATAGTGTCCCAGAGGTGAGGAATGGTCATAGAAGGAAGGTGTAAGGTTTGGTATAGAGGAATAGTGTCCCAGAGGTGAGGAATGGTCATAGGAGGAAGGTGTAAGGTTTGGTATAGAGGAATAGTGTCCCAGAGGTGAGGAACGGTCATAGAAAGATAAAGATGTCATTTGGAGGGATAGTGTCCCAGAGGTGAGGAATGGTCATAGAAGGAAGGTGTAAGGTTTGGTATAGAGGGATAGTGTCCCAGAGGTGAGGAATGGTCATAGGAGGAAGGTGTAAGGTTTGGTATAGAGGAATAGTGTCCCAGAGGTGAGGAACGGTCATAGAAGGAAGGTGTAAGGTTTGGTATAGAGGGATAGTGTCCCAGAGGTGAGGAATGGTCATAGAAGGAAGGTGTAAGGTTTGGTATAGAGGGATAGTGTCCAAGAGGTGAGGAACGGTCATAGAAGGAAGGTGTAAGGTTTGGTATAGAGGGATAGTGTCCCAGAGGTGAGGAATGGTCATAGGAGGAAGGTGTAAGGTTTGGTATAGAGGAATAGTGTCCCCAGAGGTGAGGAACGGTCATAGAAGGAAGGTGTAAGGTTTGGTATAGAGAGATAGTGTCCCAGAGGTGAGGAATGGTCATAGAAGGAAGGTATAAGGTTTGGTATAGAGGAATGGTGTCCCAGAGGTGAGGAACGGTCATAGAAGGAAGGTGTAAGGTTTGGTATAGAGGGATAGTGTTCCAGAGGTGAGGAATGGTCATAGAAGGAAGGTGTAAGGTTTGGTATAGAGGAATGGTGTCCCAGAGGTGAGGAATGGTCATAGAAGAAAGGTATAAAGTTTGATACAGTATAGAGGGATAGTGTTCCAGAAGTGGGGAATAGTCATAGAAGAAAGGTATAGGTTTACTATAGAGGAATAGTGCTCCAGAGGTGAGGAATGCTCATAGAAGAAAGATATAAGATGTGACATAGAGGGATAGTGTTTCGACAGGTGAGGAATAGGAATAGGAAGAAAGGTTTAAGGTTTTATATAGAGTGCTAGTGTTCCAGAGGTGAGGAATGGTCATATAAGAAAGGTATAAGGTTTGATATAGAGGGATAGTGTTCAATAGGTGAAAATGGACATAGAAAAAGGTATACAGTTTGATATTGAGGGATGTTGTTCCAGAGGTGAGGAATGGTCATAGAAGAAAAGGTATACAATTTGATATTAAAGGTCCATAGTTAATGAGCTCTCATAAGGTGTCCGAGAGTGGAATTCTAGAAGTGAACATTACAAAGGTGTAAAATGTTTCGCAGAAAATAAGGGATTTCCAGAGGAATGGGAAGCAACAAGAGCAATATCGTTAAATCACATAAATATAAGAGGGTTAAGAGAGTAAAGACATGACCTTATGTTTCCTCTCTGTGTCTTGCACAGGTTCCACATCCGTTATTACCGGGATGTTCTGGGCCTGAAGTTTGCAGTTGATGAAATTAACAATTCTCCAGACCTGCTGCCTAACATCACTCTTGGCTTCAGCCTCCTGGAGTCTTGTATGTCAGAGCTCCGGGCCATAGGAGGGGTTATGTCCCTTCTATCAGGGTTAGGAAACCCTGTTCCTCAGTATGACTGCCACAGTACCGCTGCCATGGTTGGGATAGTTGGAGATATGGTGTCAGCTCTGTCTATTCCCATTGCCAGGATCCTAGGAGTCCTTCATTATCCACAGGTATCCAACTTAAGTTATAAACATAGAGTAAAGTTAAAAATTGTTTAAAAAATAATTTGTAGATTAAGTACTTTTTTTATACCCTCTTTTCTCGTAACTTTTTAATAACAGTTATATCAGGTCCCTTCCCTGGGACCTCTGTCGTCCATGTGAGGAACGGTCAAAGCAAGAAGTAGGGTTTGATATATATTTATAGTGTTCCAGAGCAAAAAGGACAGTATTAGCAGAGTGGAAGGGGTGATATAGAGGGATAGTGTTCCAGAAGTGAAAACAATCAGAGAAAGGTACAAGGGGTGATATAGAAGGATAGATTTCTAAAAGTGAACAAAGTGAGTTATATGGTGTGACATAGAGGAATAGTGTTCCAGATGTGAGGAATGTTCAGAGAAAAGTATGAGCAGTGATACAGCGGAAGAACTTTCCAGACGTGAGGAATGCTCAAAAAAAGGAATATGGTGTAATTATAAGGAATAGCGTTCCAGAGGCGAGAAACATCAGAGAGCGGTAGAAGGTTTGAGATAGAGGAATAAGGTTCCAATGTTAGGATCGGTCAAAGAAGGTTATGAGGTATGATATACACTATATTGTCCAAAGTATTGCGGCGCCTGCCTTTACAACACATGAACTTTAATGGCATCCCAGTCTTAGTCCGTAGGGTTCAATATTGAGTTGGCCCATCCTTTGCAGCTATAGAAGCATTAACTCTTCTGGAAAGGCTGTCCACAAGGTTTAGGAGTGTGTCTATGGGAACGTTTGACCATTCTTCCAGAAGTGCATTTATGAGGTCAGGCACTGATGTTGGGTGAAAAGGCCTGGCTCGCAGTCTCTGCTCTAATTCATCCCAAAGGTGCTCTATCGGGTTGAGGTCAGAACTCTGTGCAGGCCAGACAAGTTCCTCCACCCCAAACTCACTCATCCGTGTCTTTATGGACCTTGCTTTGCGCACTGGTGCGCAATCATCTTAGAACAGGAAGGGGCCATCCTCAAACTGTTCCCACAAAGTGGGGAGCTTTAAATTGTCCAAAATGTCTTAGTATGCTGACGGTACACCTTAAGATTTCCCTTCACTGGAACTAAGGGGCCAAACCCCTAAAAAACAACCCCACATCATAATTCCCCGTCCACCAAATGATTTAGACCAATGCATAAAAGCAAGGTCCATAAAGACATGACAACAATGGGGAAAATGAGCGCTAGTCAAAATTAAAAAAAAGCAGCTAACACTCATAAAGGTGAACATACAACCCACAAAAAGCAATCTAATAACAGAAGTTCAGCACTAAAAAGAATATATCTAGTGAAATTCCAAAACAAAAGAATAAAGTCCCAAATAAATCGGTCTTATTATGCAGAAAAAGTCTTGGGTAGGTTCCAGAAATCCACAGTGCCAAAACACTCACCTGAAAGGGAAAATAAAATAGCCTTGAAAATCCAAAATATTCCACAGTGCTCCTTATGCACTCACCAGAAGTAAAGCCTTTAAGAGCCTTGTATCAAAATCCTGGAGCTTGGATTGGATTGGATATCTACCCATTCAGAGTGGTAGATAATAGGGGTGAACCTCATGAGAGACCAGCACTGTGCAAAATAAAGCTCACGCAAGTGAGCCCAAGTAATGCTTACATAGTGTAGTATTTATTAAAACAAGTTGCTGCAGCATGAAAACAGAACATGGCCAAAAAACAGAAACTTACAAAAGATGGCCATCGCCCCCAACACAAGGGCATGGCCGCAATGACGTCAGCGTGTAGGCCCCTCCCAACGCGTTTGCAAGCATGTTCTCAAGTGGTTATCTACCACTTGGAATGCAATGATGCCAAGCTCCAGGATATTGGTACAAGGCTCTTAAAGTGGAAGTCCATGCAAAAACTAAAATCCCTGCATCTATAGACACCACTGATCTACCACTAACCTATCTATCCCTGTAAAGAAAAACTGAGTATACGTACATGCATGCATGGACTTCCATTTTAAAGGCTTTACTTCTGGTGAGTGCATAGAATGGTGAATGGATTCCACCACTAAGGAGCACTGTGGAATATTTTGGATTTTCAAGGCTATTTTATTTTCACTTTCTGGTGAGTGTTTTGGCACACTACGCTGTCACAGTGGATTTCTGGAACCTAGCCAAGACTTTTTCTGCATAATAGGACTGATTTATTTGGGACTTTATTCTTTCATAAAGACATGAATGAGCGAGTTTGGGGTGGATAAACTTGACTGACCTCTACCCGATAGAACACCTTTGGGATGAATTAGAGTAGAGACTGTGAGCCAGGCCTTCTCATCCAACATCAGTGCCTGACCTCACAAATACACTTCTGGAAGAATGGTTAAACACATTCCTAAACATTGTGGACAGCCTTCTCAGAAGAGTTGAAGCTTCTATAGCTGCAAAGGGTGGGCCTACTCAATATTGAACCCTACGGACTAAGACTGAGATGCCATTAAAGTTCATGTATGTAAAGGCAGGCATCCCAATACTTTGGGCAATATAGTGTATATCACATGTATAGTATTTTAGAGGTGGTGGAAAGTTCAAATAAAAATACAAGTGAGTTATAGAAGAATAGTGTTCCAGAGGAGAGGAATGGTCATAGAAGGAAGGTATAAGATGTGATATAGAGGGATAGTGTTCCAGAAGTGGGGAATAGTCATAGAAGAAAGGTATACGTTTAATATAGAGGTGAGGAATGCTCATAGAAGGAAGGTTTATTTGACATAGAGGGATAGGTGTTAATGAAAGGAAGTGTACCCTTTTGATGGTGTCAGTGGAAGAAGTAGTGCACCATTGTTGGTGTCATTGAAAGGGAAAGTGCCCCATGGTTGTTTTCAGTGGATGGACTCATGCCCAAATGGTCTACTCTACAGCTTTAGAAATCCACCCACTACCAGAGGAAGAAAAGGGCAAGGAGAACACTTGATGTTACTGGACTGGCCCAAAGATTGCTGAAAAAACATCCAAAGCTTTAGTAAATGATTCAGTCAGTCATTAAATCTACTTTAATGACTTTGCATTCTTACCTTTCAGATCAGCCATGGGGCCTCTTCATCATCCTTGAGCGACAAGGTGAACTTTCCATCTTTCATGCGCACAGTGTCCAGTAACATGTTTCAGAACGTTGCCCTCTCACGACTTGTTAACTTGTTTGGTTGGACTTGGGTTGGAATGCTGATAGTGGACAACGATGTGGGTGAGCAGGGTGGGAGGGTGATCAGGGCTGAGATAGAGAAAAGTGGAAGCTGTGTGGCCTTTGTTGAAAAAATCCACCTGAGCTACTCCAGAAAACAAGTCCTGAGGCTGGTGGGAATCGTAAGACAAAGTTCAGCCAACGTAATTATCCTTCACAGCACTGAGCCTCATGTGATGGCATTGCTCGATGCCTTGTTTGATGATGGTGTGACTGGGAAGATTTTCATTTCTTCTGTTTCCTTTACGATCACTCCTGGCCTGTTCTCCAGGAAGGCATGGAAAGTTCTTAATGGGACTGTAGGACTAATGCCGAAAACAAGACCAATGCCAGGATTTGAGTCTTTCCTTCAAAATCTACATCCAGCTTCAAACTCTACATTTCCCTTCATTAAACCCTTCTGGGAAACAGCATTTCACTGCAGCTGGTCTGGGGAAGGAACACTGGAAGGTGAAAAGTCTACGAGTGGTGGGTCACCATGCACTGAAGATGGAACTCTGAGGATGAAAATCCCAGAATTATTTGAAATCTATGACCTAAGCTACACACACCATGCATACCTGGCTATATATGCCTATGCCCATGCTCTTCACGCTCTGCTCAAGTGCCAACCAGCAAACCGTATTTGTGCTGATGTCAGTGGTACCCAGCCCTGGCAGGTAAAATTAATGAGACAATGTTCTAACATCAACATAGATAACAGAGCAGGTAGACAGTAAAGATGAAGGCATAGTCAATTGCTAGGCATATCAAGTTTTGCAAACAAAATTTAGGATGTGGCCTTTTTAATCTTATGGAGTAGTGATCCAAAATAATTAAAGGATTAGTTGACATATTAGCTTATGGTAGGTGTTGGAGTGTTTAACTACACAATGATTTCTTAGATTTCTCCAGAGGTCAGTGGTGGGATCTCTGTACACCTGCTTTATGATGCAGTCCCATTCCTGGACGTATTTACATTATGAAGAATGGGATTGGACCTTTGCTCCCTCTCTCTGCAGCAGTATCATACACAATTTTTTGAGGCAGAGCTAGAGTTCTCCATTCAGTAAAGCTTGTGCCCCCTGCTTTTTGGAGATCTCAACACTAATGTAGCAGGGGATGCAAGAGCTCTGCAGAGAAACTTCCACATGGAGAGCAAGCATCCTTCTCTACAACACACTGAAGGGGGGCAGCTGTTAAAGAGGCCAACAGTTAAAGAAAAGCTCCAGCATCCCCCCCCCCCCCCCAAAAAAAAAAATTAAAAAATGTTAAAGTCAGCAGCTACAAATACTGTAGCTGTGGACTTTAAATAAAACACTTAGAACACTTACCTGTCCAAGGATCCAGCGATGTCCTCACCCAAGCTTATTCTTTGGGCCATCTATAACCATTGTATATGAAAATACACTTTATTCATAGAAGTAGTTTAGAAGATTTAGACAGGCATGTTTAGTATATGTAGTGTGGATTTTTCATGAATGCTCCATGAATTTCTAGACACATGGATCCATATATCAATTGATGCAGCCTAGCTCTAGTGGTCCTCAACACAATCCAGACATAATGAATGAATGAATTCTTCAAGCGTTCCAATGACTTTGAGAACCTCATAGAACAGAAAAACATTAACATTTTTTTCTTTGATGGATCCACAGGTCCTGCATTCTCTACAGAAAACCCCTTTCCGTCCCCCATCTGGGGACACCATCACTTTTGACACCAATGGAGATGTTTCTGCATCATATGACATTGTGACCATCCAGATTCTTAAAGAAGAATTCCAAATGCTGACTGTTGGATCATTTAACCCTGAGGCAAATTCAGGTCATGTGATCGATATTAACACCAGTAACATTCTATGGAATGAGCGATTTTCCCAGGTAAGAATTATTAATACTCACTGACCTCTGGAAAACAATGCCGAAGCAGGTCAGAAGTGCCCCTTTAAAGCATAGCCAAAGCTAGAACTTTTTATTTTAATTTTGGACAGAGTATGGAGTATTTACAGTGGTGTGAAAAAGTGTTTGCTCCCTTCCTCATTTCCTGTTCCTTTGCATGTTTGTCACACTTAAGTGTTTCGGAACATCAAACCAATTTAAACAATAGTCAAGGACAACACAAGTAAACACAAAATGCAATTTGTAAATGAAGGTGTTTATTATTAAAGGTGAAAAAAAATCCAAACCATCATGGCCCTGTGTGAAAAAGTGATTGCCCCCTAAACCTAATAACTGGTTGGGCCACCCTTAGCAGCAACAACTGCAACCAAGCGTTTGCGATAACGTGCAATGAGGCTTTTACAGCGTCCTGGAGGAATTTTGGCCCACTCATCTGTGCAGAATTGTCCTAATTCAGTTACATTAGAGGGTTTTCGAGCATGAACGGCCTTTTTAAGGTCATACCACAACATCTCAATAGGATTCAGGTCAGGACTTTGGCTAGGCCACTCCAAAGTCTTCATTTTGTTTTTCTTCAGCCATTCGGTGGTGGACTTGCTGGTGTGTTTAGGATCATTGTCCTGCTGCAGAAC
This sequence comes from Lithobates pipiens, assembly GCF_037356315.1. Lineage (NCBI taxonomy): Eukaryota > Metazoa > Chordata > Amphibia > Anura > Ranidae > Lithobates > Lithobates pipiens. Next base: position 594,836,200 of record NW_027507758.1, on the reverse strand, counting down.
CCAAGTTCGTTTCAGCTTGAGTACACGAACAGATGGTCGGACATTCTCCTTCAGGATCTCTTGGTAGACAGCAGAATTCATAGTTCCTTTTATCACGGCAAGTCTTCCAGGTCCTGAAGCAGCAAAACAGCCCCAGACCATCACACTACCACCACCATATTTTACGGTTGGTATAATGTTCTTTTTATGAAATGCAGTGTTCCTTCTACGCCAGATATACTTGGACACACACCTTACAAAGAGTTCCACTTTTGTCTCATCGGTCCACAGAATGTTGTCCCAAAAGTCTTGGGGATCATCAAGATGTGTTGTGGAGAAATTGAGACGAGCTTTGATGTTCTTTTTGCTCAGCAGTGGTTTTCTCCTTGGAACTCTGCCATGCAGGCCATTTTTGCCCAGTCTTTTCCTGATGGTGGAGGCATGAACGCTGACCTTAACTGAGGCAAGTGAGGCCTGCAGTTCCTTGGACGTTGTTGTGGGGTCTTTTGTGACCTCTTGGATGAGTCGTCGCTGCGCTCTTGGGGTAATTTTGGGCGGCCGGCCACTCCTGGGAAGGTTCACCACTGTTCCATGTCTTCGCCATTTGTGGATAATGGCTCTCACTGTGGTTTGCTGGATTCCCAAAGCTTTGGAAATGGCTTTATAACCCTTTCCAGACTGATAGATCTCAATTACTTTCTTTCTCAATTGTTCCTGAATTTCTTTGGGTCTCGGCATGATGTGTAGCTTTTAAGGATCTTCTGGTGGACCTTACTGTGTCAAGCAGCTCCTATTTAAGTGATGCAATAATCAGGCCTGGGTGTGGCTAGAGAAATTGAACTCAGGTGTGGACAACCACAGTTATAGTATGTTTTAACAAGGGGGGCAATCACTTTTTCACACAGGGCCATGATGGTTTGGATTTTTTTTCACCTTTAATAATAAACACCTTCATTTACAAATTGCATTTTGTGTTTACTTGTGTTGTCCTTGACTATTGTTTAAATTGGTATGATGTTCCGAAACACTTAAGTGTGACAAACATGCAAAGGAACAGGAAATGAGGAAGGGGGCAAACACTTTTTCACACCACTGTATTAGCAATATCAGGTTTTTTTCTCTACTTTCTTTTTTCTGTGTCCTGTTAGGAAATTTTTTCTTCAAGTCTCTCTCTAGATATACTGCAGGAGGTGGGAGAAAATGTCTCCAAAATGAGGGGAAAACCCCTCTTAGCCCTTTTACACACGGTCGGACATTCCGACAACCAAATCCGTTGGATTTTGTCTGACGGATTTTGTCCGAAACTGTTGTATACACACGGTCGGGCAAAGTTGTCGGAAAATCCGATCGTTCAGAACGTGGTGAGGTTATTTCATTATGACGGGACTACGTTCAGGCTAGTAGCCAATAGCTTTGGTCTAGGAATTTGATCTGAGCATGCGTGGCACTTTATCCGATCGGAATTCTTTACACATGATCGGACTATGTCCGATCGGATCATGTTGTCGGAAAGTTTTATAGCCAAGCTGGAAAACTTGGTCTGTCCGATATTCCCGACGGAAACAGTCCGATGGAGCCCACACATGGTCGGATTATCCGACAACACGGTCCGATTATCCGACAACACGGTCCGATCAGACATTTTCCGTCGGAATGTCCGACCGTGTGTACAAGGGCTTAGCCAGTTAGTGCCACAGGTGTCTTCACTGGAAGATGTCACCTCCGGTTGTGGTGACAGATGTAAAATTTTGGATTTCCCCTCACTTTCAGTAACAATTGTCACCAGGACAAAGACAGAGGCTAAATCTCTCCTGAGGAAATAGACAGCAATAAAAAGGTTGTAACTCTTCTCTAGTTCATGGTATATCTAGTAAATGTTAATCATGTTCCACTGGACTTGTTGAAGATATTTTGTAGCTTCTCCAATCTGCCTCTTCAAGCAGTGGCTTGGAGAAGCTATGAACACCTTCAACTTTACAGAAGACATCCAACTGAATGTGACTTACTACTTTTGAGGGTTCCAGTGCTTGTTTAAATTTCCCAGTCAGATCAGTCTTTCCTAGATGGGCTGCTATAAGAGCCTTCTTGGCATTCTGCTAGGTCAAGAGGTTCTTTAGGACTTCTACGGCAAACCCATCAAATAACAAGGGTCTCAAATATCTCTATTTGCCAGCCAAAACCACTGGTTACAAGTTGTGTTTTCCACCACTAGTAAAATAAGAGATGGGATTGTATTAGCTCTAATCCATTATCACTAAAGCTATCAACAAAATGTGAATATAATTCCTGCAGGCGGGATCTTATAGCATTTACTGCTCCTTTTCCAAAGCTCATAAAATATTGAAACTTTCTTAATCCAAGTACCAAGTGCCAGAGAGGATAATGGAATATTTTGTCCCAAAATACAATGAAATACCAAATAATATGCTACAAAGCAAGAGCCAGTAAGCCTAAAGCTGCCTACACACCAGCAGAACTTCATTTGAAATTTCCTTTGATTTTCTAATGGTTAATGGGGTCAATCTGTGATCTTTTTCAACTGTAGAGATGAGTAGATTCAAAAGAGCAGGAAGGAAAATGTTTCTTGAATAAACAAAATTATAATTGTGAAAGTGGTTTTCGTTCGGGATAAATTGTACATATTGTAATGTGCATGTGCCTGGTAGACACAGGGCATTTGATATAAATCACGGGGCCCCATTCAGTCCCAATGCTGGTCCCTCCTTCAGCCCCACCCTGGTCTTGTCCCTGGCCCCTCCCCAGACCTCACCTTGAATTAAAGTGCAGGTTTGTCTTCAGGTGATATTTATCTTTCTCCAGCCAGTTATAAGTTTTATTATCCAAAATAAATACTGTGATGATACAAGAGATGGTCAGAGACTGTAGACACTGTACAGGAGATAGTCAGAGACTGAAGACATACTACCAGAGATGGTCAGAGGCTGCAGACATGATACAAGAGATGGTCAGAGGCTGCGGACATGATACAAGAGATCAATGCAGCCTCACCAGTGCTCATCAATGCAGCCTCACTGTGCCCATCTGCAGCTTGATCAGTGCCCATTAATGCAGCCTCACTGTGCCATCAATGCAGCCTCACTCTACCCATTTTAGCCTTATCAGTGCCCATCAATGCGGCTTCACTGTGACCATCAATGCAGCCTTACTGTGTCCATCTGCAGCCTCACTGTGCCCATCTGCAGTACCTTGATTACACAGAGTATTACACCGGAATCTCCCTCTGTGTTATCGAGCTGGGGTCTGAACTGTTCAGCAGCTGTCCACTGTAACAAAGCCCTGCCTCCTAGATCGTGATAGACGGAACACTGATTCAATTTCCCGGTGTTGGATCAGTGTTCTGTCTATCATGATCTTGGAGGCGGGGCTTTGTTAAAGTAAGTGGACAGCCGCCGAACAGTTTCGGACCCCAGCTCCAGGACACAAAGGGAGATTTCCATCTCCCTCTGTGTGTGATTAGCTACACAAGCAGAGGGAGGGAGAGGAGAGGAGGGAGGACTCGGCACTTAGATCAGCCCTGTGCGCTGCTGCAGGAGGGGCGCTGGGTGAAGATTTTTTTATTTTTCTATTCTGCATGCATTCTTCTGTCAGATTGCCTGGGCCCCCCCTGCTGGCCTGGGCCCAGTACAACAGGGCCAGTTGTACTGGCTTATCAGCAGCCCTGGGTAGACATGTGTATTTCAAATTTGTTATAATTTATTTTTCAGAAAAAAAGAAATAATTTTTGGAGATTCAAGATTCAAATGTATGCATTTTTTTAAAATTGTTTTTTAAACTTCCATAAGAACGTTTCAAATGGAATTCTACTGGTGTATGGCCAGCCCAATGTCCTTAAAGCTTAAAATTCTGACTCACAGCCCAGCACATCCATAATGGTGAAAATGGGCCTTTCAATAAACTATAGTGGCAGTTGTATATGCACAATAGTTGCCCAACTCACAAGGAAACTCCATCAGGGCCAATTTCAGGCTTTAACCCCCTTGCCCCCCCACATGTATTTTATACTTTTTGTTTTCAACATTTAGCTCTTCCAAATGTCTTAAGCCCAGTATATGACGTGCAGGGTCCACTAGGTGCCTTCAGGTATAGGAAGGTATGGGACTTCCATCCATGATGCAATGCTCCTCCCGCCCCAACCATTTTACACTTACGTTTTCAGTGATCCTCTGCCACTACAACCTTCATCATGGCCACCATTAAAATACCCACCATGGGCTGGTGTTGGAGCTCAAAGGGAGCGGTGACCTTACTCTCTCTGTCATGTGACAGTGCTCAGGCCTAGTGATCATCCGCTAGGCCAAAGTACTGTTTTAAGGGTTGAGAGGTGGGCTTTAGTGATCTTTCCTTAGGACACACTTAACTATATACAAAGGTGAATTTACCTTTAAAAGACATTCATCAGATTTTATTAAAGCAAACCTGTTCCCAAATTGGCATAGTGACATGTTCACCTTAACTACTTCAGCCCTGGAAGAATTTACCCCCTTCCAGACCAGAGCACTTTCTTTGCAATACGGCACTGCGTCCCTTTAACTAGACAGTTGCGCGATCGTGCGATGTTGCACCCAAACAAAATCGATGTCCTTTTTTCCCCACAAATAGAGTTTTCTTTTGGTGGTATATGATCACCTCTGTGGTTTTTATTTTTTGTGCTATAAACAAAAAAATAGAGACAATTTTGAAAAAAAAAGCAATTTTTTTTTACTTTTTTCTATAATAAATATCCCCAAAAAATATATATAAAAAATAATTTCTTTCTCAGTTTAGGCTATGTATTCTTCTACATATTTTTGGTAAAAAAAATAAAAAATAAAAATCGCAATAAACGTATATTGATTGGTTTGCGCAAAAGTTATAGTGTCTACAAAATAGGGGATAGATTGGATTTTTTTTTTAATGGCGGCAATCTGCGATTTTTATCGTGACTGCGACATTATGGTGGTCACATCGGACACCATTTTGGGACCATTGTCATTTATACTGCGATCAGTCCTATAACAATGCACTGATTACTGTGTAGGGAAGAGATTAAACACTGTCAGGGAAGAGATTAAACACTAGGCGGCGATCAAAGGGTTAAGTGTGTCCTAGGGAGTGACTGTAACTGTGAGGGGGATAAGCTCCTAACAACATAACAGAGATCACTGCTCCCGATGACAGGGAGCAGTAGATCCCTGTCATATTGGCTAGGCAGAACACAGAAATACCTTGTTTACATTTGCATCTTCCCGTTCTGTCGCTCTGTCATGATCGCAGGCCCCCAGCAGACATCAAGCCCGCTGGCACGGTCACGGAGTGCTCGCCCACTAAGCTGCGTCTTAATGGGGACATACAGGTACACCCATTTGCACAGCCGTGCCATTGTGCCGACGTACATCGTTGTACGCTGGTTGGCATGCGGTTAATAATGCTTAATTATTCCAAACATTTTCAAGCACTGCAGGTGTGAATGCCCTTCAGAATTAATAATATATTATATTCATAAATTCATAGTATAGTATAGTCACCAGACCATTAACTTCAACAAAAATCCTCTCATCTGGTTACATGTGCATTTAACATATGCTATGCATTTTATTTACCTTTTAAACCTGTAGACATCCAAAAGCTCTGAGACTGCTGGGCACCACCATAATGAGTGCGATGTTAGCAACCTCTGCACACTCAGTGCTGTTACTCGAGTAGCACTCTATATCAGCCTTTTCTCAATCTTTTTACCCTAGAGGAGACTTTAACATAATTCTAAGGGTACCCCTGCTAAGATTAGTCCATTAGGAATCAGGAGAATGCCCCTTCCATTTGTGATCAGTGGGCAGAATGCTCCTTACATTGGCAGACAGTGGAAAGAATTCTCCTTACATTGATAGTCAGTGGGTGGTATGCTTCTAAAGTTGCTGATCTTTGAGAAGAATGTCCTTTACACTGATGGTCTGTGGGATGAATGCTGCTTGAGGAGACCTCTGACCCTCAGGAGAAGACCTTAGGATACCCCTGACCCTCAAGCTGAGATTTTAGAGGACCTCTGACCATCAAGTTTTGATTTTAGGAGACCTATAACCCTCAAACTGAGCCTTTAAGTGACCTCTGTCCCTCAAGAGGAGACTTTAGGGACCTTGGATCCTCAAGCTGGGACTTTAGAGCTCTCTGACCCTAATCTAAAAAGATCATTGGTGTCAAGCTACTGGTGCTGCCACAAGGCTTTGAACCTGCAACAATACAGGCACCAGCACATGGAAGGTCAATTAGCCCTCAAACTGAGCCTTTATGTGACCTCTGACCCTCAAGAGGAGACTTTAGGGGAACTTGGATCCTCAAGATAGGACTATAAAGTGGTTGTAAACCCATGGAAAAAAAAAAAGCAACCTGCAAGGCAAAGGCATATTGAGTTAGTATGCATAGCTCATTATGAATAACTTACCTGAGAACGAAGTCCCTGAAGCGGTCCTCCGTCTTCATGTCCGCCGCTGCCATGGATCCCGGAGTGACTTCCGGGTCTCGCTGCTCCAGCGCTGTGATTCGCCAGAGCAGCGATGACGTCACTCCCGCGCATGCGCACGGGAGCTGACACTCGCGGCATATCGCCGCGATCTGGGGCCTGCCCAGTGTGCTTGCATGCAGCTGTCTATGGAGCATGCGCCGTAGACAACGGTGGCTGTCTTTTTGTAAATATCTCCAAAACCGTATAGGTTTAGGAGATATTTCTTGGACCTACAGGTAAGCCTTAATCTAGGCTTACCTGTAGGTCAAAGTGGTTTGTAAGGGTTTACAACCACTTTAAGGAACCTTGGATCCTCAAGTTGAGAATTTAGGAAACCTCTGACCTTTAACCTGAGGCCTTAGGAGACCTCTGACCCTCAAGCTGAAACCTTAGGAAGACCACTGACCCTCAAGTTAAGACCTTATGAGACCTCTGACCCTTAAGCAGACCACATTGGTGGTCAGTGGGAAGACTGTCCCTTACATTAATGATCAGTGTGAAGAATGCACCTTACATTGGTGGTCTGTGGGAGGAATGCACCTTACATTGGTGGTTAGTGGGATGAATGCTCTTAATGTTGCTAATCTTTAAGAAAAATGCTTACACAGATGGTCAGTGGGATGAATGCTGCTTACATTGGTGGTTAGTGAGAAAAGCCCTCAAGAAACGGCTAGAGGAGACCTCTGACCCTTTAGGAGGAGACCTTATGTACCCCTGACCCTCAAGCTGAAATTTTAGGGGACCTCTGACCATCAAGTTTTGACTTTAGGAGACCTATGACCCTCAAACTGAGCCTTTAAGTGACCTCTGACCCTCAAGGAGACTTTAGGGACCTTGGATCTCTGACCCTCAGCTAAAAAGATCATTGTTGTCAAGCTACTGGTGCTGCCACAAGCTTTGGACCTGCAACTATACAGGCACCAGCACATAGAAGGCCAATTAGCCATAGTGCAAGGAACCTCTGGAGGTGTTCCATGAAAATAAAGGTTAAGGCAGAGGAGCTGGGCCAGCACAAATAGTAATTAGACACTCCCAGAAGAGAAGAGGGCTATGATGTGCAAGGAGGAAGGGTGCTGTGCTAGAGAACTGACTCTCCAGGGGCCAAATTTTTTTTAGCAAGTTTAAAGGCACGGTGAATACAAAATCATTTATCGAAAGAAAACAACACTGCAGGTATGCTTGACATTCATATGGTTTAAGCTGGAGATGTACCCAATAAATCACTTGGTAAATATCCTCTGGGGAAATATGTCTCTAACACCTCTATCAGTAATTTAGTCTATGTGGTGTTTTCCATGTCTGCAGGTCCCCCCCTCAAATTGCAGTGACAGTTGCCCTCCCGGATACAGGAGGGTCACCAGAGAGGGACAACCATCCTGTTGCTTCGACTGTGTCTTGTGTTCTGCAGGAGATATTTCAAACAGGACTGGTGAGTTCACTTTTAAAAAATAATAATTTTTTTTATCATTAGATAAGGAACACGTCTGTGAGGGTATTTATGGCTTTATTTTCAGCAGAACATTAAAAAAAATAACAAATAGAATGCCCATACATAAAAATGTTCTTACACCAGTACCTGTAGGGGATGCCTAAAGAGACTTGGCAAATGTCATTCAATAGTATTTAAAAATGTAATTTACTTTTAACATTCAATTTTGGAGTGAATACATTTTTTACTGGAAATTGCATACACTCATTTTTGTTTGTTCGGAAAAAAAAAATTCCATCCTGTTCCTCCGATTCTTTTCAGCACAACAGTCAAAAATCAAATTTATCCTATTAACCATTAGAAAATCAATGTTCTGAAATGAATTTTGTCAAACAAAATTCTACTTGTGAATGGGCAGCTTTAGAGTTAATGTAAACAGTATAATAAGATCAATCTATTAGAAATGCTATTATAGCTGACATCTGGTTTAAATCCATATTGTTAAAGTAACCGAAGAAAGAAAAAACTCCTTCATCTTGGATAGATGTTGGCTGTCCACTATCGGTTTGTTCAGGCTTCATGACATTTTATCAAATACTCACTTAAAATCAGATTTCAATTTTAAAGGGGACCTACGGTTCAAATACAATTTAACTGTATTTTACTCAAGATGGTCAATCCTAGTATAGAAGATTAAAGGAAATGACAAATGTCCACCTTCCATTGGTCATGTGATTTCTACTAATAGGTTTGATCATTGGTGCTCATCTTTTTAAGGTCAAGACGCCAAGCTGGAAACATTTTCAGGATTCTATGCACACTATATGGCTTAAGATTTTTGGTCACGTGGCTGTCTTGACCTATATCAGTTTGTTTGGCACCCACTACCAAAACCATGATAATTAAAATGGGGTTCAGGGGGTCAACGGTGCACATGTTGCACGGTGGACCCTTGCTTTCAAAGGGGAGTTCTGACGCGCACCCTATAGCTCTCCAATCAGCGGGGAACATGAGCTTTTCTGATTGCTGAGCTAGATATCTGACTCGGACGGGGACCTCTGTATGAGCTAACTGCTTCCACACGGAGAGCAAGGGTCCCACTCTGAAAAATGCTGGCAGAGGACAGGATTTCCTACTAAGGCTGTGGGTGAAGGAAAACCAACTAAGATTTGCACACTTTTTCTTTTGACGCACCAGTAATGTATTTAGGCGATTTAAATTGAGGGTTTAGTTGGACTTTATCTGCAGGGAAACTACAAGCAATACTTGTGACTAATCCTTTGCCTTCCGTCTGTCCTTTTTGGGCATAGATTCCAGACTTTTAGTAATGACAAATTTATTACCAAATAAATAGGCCCAGAAATGTAAAAATGTCTCTGATCTATAAGGTGCAAGAGCTGAAGTGATTAAATCTAGTAGGATGACTGTAGACCCGAGACACATAGAGATGGGTGCACAGACCATCAGATACATTGCCGGTGCCTCAAAATCCAAGGCATTCTATCATACAGAATAGCCTCAACTACTAACCCACCTCTAGCACATGAATATTGGTCATTAACTATAATGGCCATCCTAAGTGAGCAAAAGTAAAATGTCAGAGGTAGGAGTGTCTATGCCACAGCTCAAATCCCGAAGTCACTATTTACATATTAGTCCACCCAAGGCTTTGAGGAACCTGCATATTGCAAGGAAAATTATTTCAAGGGTTTAGTGTGCAAATTGAGCACAGAAAGAGATGGATGTTTACGTATGTGAATAAGCCCAAAAAAGTGTGGGAACGGTAAAATGTGTTTCATTCCAGATGCTGCTGAATGTCTCCGATGCCCAGGAGATCAGTGGTCAAATGAAGAACGGAACAGATGCATCCCGAAGATTATAGAGTTCCTTTCTTATCAAGAACCACTGGGAATTATACTAGTACTGATAGCCACTGGGTCCTCCATCCTGGCACTTTGCATCCTAATGATATTTATTAGGTTCAAAGACACGCCTGTGATTAAAGCCACCAACAGGGAATTGAGTTACATCCTGCTGGTGTCACTGATTATCTGCTTCCTCTGCTGTCTTGTGTTTATTGGTAAACCATCCACTGTCACCTGCCTCCTAAGACACACCATCTTTAGTGTGATCTTCTCTGTTAGTATCTCCTCAGTACTGGCTAAGACAATCACGGTGATCCTGGCCTTCAAAGCTACACAGCTGAACAGCCCATTAAGGAAATGGCTGGGTCCCACCATTCCTCGTATTGTTGTAGGACTTTGTTCGGTTTTACAGATTGCTATATGTTCAGTGTGGCTTAATAGGTCACCTCCGTTTCAAACTATGAACACTGAAACAGAAAACAATAAAATAATTCTTGAGTGCAATGAAGGTCAGAAAGTGTTTCACTACATGTCTCTGGGGTTCATGGGCTTCTTGGCCATGATAAGCTTCCTAGTGGCTTTCCTGGCAAGGAACCTACCTGGAAGCTTCAATGAGGCCAAACTGATCACCTTCAGTATGCTGGTCTTCTGTTGTGTCTGGATCTCCTTCATCCCGGCCTATCTTAGCACCAGTGGCAAGTACACAGTGGCTGTTCAGATATTTGCTATCTTGGCTTCAAGTGCTGGACTGCTAAGCTGCATCTTTCTTCCCAAATGTTGCATTATTCTACTGAGACCAGAAAGGAACAGCCGACAGTCGATTAGTGTAAAATATTTTAGACATCAAAGATTACAGATGACAACAAAGATTTAGCAGGTGCTGCATCATACTGCTGGAAGTGTATCATGTTTCAACCTTATAGGCTGACAAGTTTTGATCCACCAGTAGACTACCTTCACACTTTTAAACCAGAAACAATTGGTTTGTGGAACAAGCAACCATACCAAGGACTACTGGGTGTCAAGGATGTACCACTGGCTGGTGGCAGTGCAATATGTTTTTGAGGTACTAGCCCGCCCTGCTGCATTTGTCATGTGGAGAGGGGGGGGGATTTGTGGTTCAGAAGCCGATTTCTAATAAAAGGAAACTGACCTGGATAAAAAAAAAAAAAGAACTACCAAAAATTAACTGTAGATGTTACTGAAAATCAGTACATTTATTTTATACATGTTTAACAAAAATTAACACTTTCCCCGGGTATTTTCATGTTTGCTGGTGCTACTGTCAACACGTATGCCTCCTGGCACCTCTTATTCCCGATTAACTTTGCCATAAAATCAACTGAACCCCTCACATCCAAATAGAGCTACATTTTGGAAGAGAACTCTGTACCTTCTGTCTCAACATTTGGCCCTATCCCCACAGCCTTGTGTCTCTAAAACACCCCAAAACACATTAAATCAGGGGTCTCAAACTGACAGACCATCAGCTGTTGCAGAACTACAAGTCCCATAATGCATTGCAAAGCTGACAGTTACAAGAATGACCACAGGCAGAGGGATGATGGGATTGTAGTTCTGCAACAGCTTGAGGGCCGTCAGTTTGAGACCCCTGCATTAAATGCTACTCTGGGAAAAACAACTGGGTAAGACCCTGCCGGACAAGGACTGGGGAGAAATTTTTGTTCTACAACCCAAATATATAAAGTATTTCTTCGCTCATACCTCATTCCCTCATGGATCATCAAGTTTTGGCTTAAGGTGGTTGTAAACCCTTACAACCAACTTTGACCTACAGGTAAGCCTAGATTAAGGCTTACCTGTAGGTCCAAGAAATATCTCCTAAACCTACACGGTTTAGGAGATATTTGCCGAAAGACAGGCACCGCTGTCTATGGCGCATGCACCATAGACAGTGGCGCACTGAGTGCGCCACTGTCAACGGCGATATGCCACAAGTGGCGGTTCCCGTGCGCATGAGCGGGAGTGACGTCATCGCTGCTTCGCCGAATGACAGGGGCGGAGCTGCAAGACCCACCGAGAAGATGAATGCTCCGGACTACAGGAGACAGCGGTGACTTTGCTGGCTCCTGTGTCAGGTAAGTGACACATAATGGACTACTGTGCAATGCATAGTAGTCCATTATGCTTTACCTTTGCAGGGAATCAAAGAGGAAGTAAACCCAACAGGGTTTACTTCCTCTTTAATAGCCCCCTTGCTTTTGTAACCGTGGACAGGAAGGAACAATGTTTCATGTTGGTGGTGGTGCACCAAGACTATGGATCAGAGTTTATTCATGAATATAGACAGCGCTGGTTTGTAGTCTGCGCAAAGATATAGAAGCTTTACTAGGCAAACTTAAAATTTCTCAATCACTAAGCTAAATTAGCTTTATATTAATTTCTACAAAACAAATAAACCACTCTGAAACAGTGGAAACTAGTGGTTCTATTTTTTGAGGGGGCAGCAAACAACCACCCGACTCCCCCTCAGGCGGCTGGTGACCCCCCCCCACTCTGTCTGCCGATCGGTCCAGCACTTACCCCCATGTAGGTGGCAGGCTGCGGCTCCAGGGTCCTCTGCTCCAGCATGGTGGACCCGATCTAGGTGGCGGGTGATTGGCGGCGGGCTGCGGCGTTCTCATCTCCAGCACAGCGGCTTTTGCAGTGCTTCTCCTCTCTCCTCCTCATAGGCGCTAGATGTTCTATAGGATCTCCTGATGTTTTGACCAATCGGGAAATGGGTATAATGACCCGCTTTCTGATTGGCGGGGAGGAGAGTTAGTGTGAAAATAGTGAATATTCATCCGCTGTTGTCACATAACTAGGTGGGCTCAGGGCACAGTGCCCTGCGCCCGAGCCTACCCTTTTTTTGTAGCCTATTAGAGCCTCTGGCTCTAACCACGTGCTTCAAAAAAAAAAAAAAAAAAAAGCACCCCCCCCCCCCCATTGAAATACATAGTCCCGCGCCCTGTATGTAGATGAGGGGACCAGATGCATGGATAGCGGGGGGGGGGGGGGGGGGGGCGGCACCACTGCCCTGAAATCTCCTTTACTGGATATTTTGGAAGGTAAAAACCTCACCTACATTGAACCTTGATCAATAAATAAAACCTGATGACTGTTACAGTGGATACCCATATAAAGGTTCTTAGATTTAGACCCCCCCCCATTGGAATACATAGTCCAGCGCCCTGTATGTAGATCAGGGGGCCAGATGCATGGATAGCGGGGGGCGGCACCACTGCTCTGAAATCTCCTTTACTGGATATTTTGGAAGGTAAAAACCTCACCTACATTGAACCTTGATCAATAAAAAAAAAAAACCTGATGACTGTTACACTGGATACCCATGAACGGTTCTCAGATTTAGACCCCCTGGATAGCTTATTCCTAACCTAATTCCAGAACCCAATACACAACAGTGCAAAAAAGGAAATGGCTGAGTTCCACCATTCCTCATAATATTTTAGAACTTTGCTCAGTTTTGCAAATGATTTGTTCAGTGTGGCTTCACGAGTCGTTTCCAACTATGAACACTGAAACTGAGAATAAGATTTCACTACATGTCTCTGGGGTTCTTGGGCTTCCTGGCCATGATACGGCTTGTTGATTTAACCCCTTCTTTCTCTCTTCTCCCCCTCCCTTTCCTACCTCTTACTCCATTATTCTCACCTCCCTTCTTTCTCTCAGTTACCTCTAACCTCTCAACTTACTTTCCATTTACCCCCAACATGAAACATCTCATTTGCTTTCTGAACTTCCTCCTTGTATGTTGCTTTTTTATTCGCATGCACTCCAATCCATGATAACATACATACAGTACTAATGTCAACACAATATTTATTACAATCACTGCGCAAATATATGTATCACTCGATTGTGGGATTTTCATTGCAGGCTCCATATAGCCATGATGAATTGAAGCTTGGTGACCTCATGGAAATGGTCAATAAGTCCAATTAATTTCCATGGTCAGCTGGTATCTTTGTATTTTTGAGTTTTTTACACTGATTTGTATTTGAATCCAATGACGATGTACAGTATATGTGTTTCCATGTATATTTCTGTTTATTCATCGTAAATGCGTTAATAAACTCATTGACCAAGAAAACACACTGGCCTTGATTGTGCTGCACAGTTTGGAATATTCCACCTGGCACGGTATGCTTCCACCATACCCAGTGGTATCTAACCAGACTATGGCACAACAATCCCCTAATTCATGATGCACCTTCTGAGCTTAGCACACATAACAAATATTTTGCCAGAGGCCACGTCCCCCCTGGGAAACTAAATAACTGACCACCAACAACCATCTTCTCCATAGCTTATGCGTTGGTCTAGTCATAGAACAGATTTTTTTTTGATTATCTGTTGATAAAACACATCTTACCCATGGGTTCCTCCCTTTTCATGTTGCTGTGTGATTACAACTTATAATAAGAACTTCAACTTTTTACTCGCCAAAAAAAAACAAACACATTTCGGTCTTGTATACTTTTTTTTTTTTAATACTCTTTGACACTGAATCCCACGGTGCTATATACAGTCTTCCTTGTATTATACAGTCCAGCATAGACAAAAACAAAGTCAATTAATAAAGTAAATAAATGACAGTTGATAGTCACTTTTCAAATGCCGAAACCACATCGAGAATCGGCTATTATATTAAGGAGTTAAAAATTTGAGAAATACAAGAGAAAAGAGGCCCTTGTCTACTGAGCAAGAGCAGGATGGGTAATATTCTTATTAACACTGGAGGCTGCAATGTCCATCCTATCCTCTGCACATCTGTATTGTCTTCCAGTGGGATGCAGTTGTGTCAGCCTGAGGACCAGGTGTGTAGTCGTAAAAGTACCATATAACGTGATCCTATAACTATAATACTGTATATAAATAATATATATATATATATATATATACTTAGTGCCAGTAAAATCTTTACAGTGCAATTGAACACTGAGGGAATGAATGATTGCAGCGTTGTAATGACGTCACTGTCACTGCAGCCATTGCTAAAGATGTGTTCAATGCTCCTTATACGGACCGGTAGTATTTCTCGGACCTTACACACTCCATTACAACACAAAGAAATAGGAAACACAGCTGCACTGATTGTGTCTCCTTTGTCTCGAATGCTTCTCACTACCTATACAAACCCCAAAACCACCCTGGTCTTACCTTGAGGTGGAGATGCACTTTAAGAGCATCCCACAATGCAAAGCGGTGACCCAGGACTCGGTCCCAGCAGCTAAGTATGCCCATTGGATCATGGGATGCAGGGCAGAGTTCAGACTGTTGTATGGCCAATAATGGAAGTTGTACTTACCTAGAAGACATTCTGCTACCTACACAAGCTTACTGTCAACTGCTCTTTGGGGTATTATATACATTTGTTTTAAGGGTTTTAGCGTTATTTCAATCTGATGTTCTATGCTGAGAATATGGTAATGAAAATTATACGGGGGAGCTACCAGAGGATACCAGTGGACTGGTTCCCTGCAGAACTGGATGAATTTCGGTCTATGTATGGCTGGCTTAACTCTCAAAAGGAATGGTCCTCAACCATCCTGTGCAGTCTGCATTTCACAAATGGAAGAGGTCCTCAGCTGCCTTGACTGTGCAGTCTGCATCTTACACAGCAGAGCAGTCCTGTGCAATATGCATCTCATGGGGAGGAGAAGTCCTCAGCCACTTTTGCAGTCTGAATCTAAGAATAAAGGAGAGGACATCAGCCACCCCCATTATGTCTGCATCTAACAAAGAAAATAAGTCCTCAGCAGCCCCATTTAGTCTGAGTTTCACACAGGTAAGAGGTCCTCAGAACATCCTGTGCAGTGTGCATCTCAAACAGAGGCAAGAACCTCCTTACCCACCCTGTGCAGCCTGTGTTTCATGCAAAGGAGAGGTCCACAGCCAACCTGTGCTTCCTGGATCTAACAAAGAGAGACCCTCACTCACCCTGGGTCATCTGAATCTCACACAGAGGAGAGGTTCTGCGCTGTATACATCTCACAGAAAGGAGAGTGTCCATGCATTGTGCATTTCATAGAGAGGAGAGGTCCCCAGCCACCCTGTGTCATCTGCATCTCACACAGAGGAGAGGTTTCATGCATTGTGTAATTCACAGATTCACATACCACTCTGTACAGCCTGAATCTCACACAGAAGAGGGATCCTCAGCCACCCCATTTAGTCTGCATTTCAAAACAGAGGGGAGGTCCTCAGCCATCTTGTGTTGACAGAATCTCACACATAGGGCAGTCCTCAGCTGCCCTGATCTCACAGAGGAGCTATCATGTTTAGTCAGTTTCTCAAAAACAGAGGAGAGGTCCTCAGCCACTCTGTTTAGTCTGATTTCAGGCAGAGGAAAAGTCATCTGCTACCCCGTTTAATCTGATCTTACATAGAGGAGAGGTCCTCAAGCACTCAGTGAAGCCTTCATCTCACACAGAGGGGTCCTCAACCACTCTGTGAAGCCTGCATCTGGCACAGAGGAGAGGTCCTTAAAAAGGAAGTAAACCCTGATGGGTTTATTTCCGCTTACATTCCCTGCAAAGGTAAAGCATAATGGACTACTATGCATCGCATAGTAGTCCATTATGTGTCACTTACCTGACACAGGAGCCAGCGAAGTCACCGCTGTCCCCTGTAGCTCCGAGCGTCCATCTTCTTGGTGGGTCTCGCCGCTCCACCGCTGTCATTCGGCGAAGCCGCGATTACGTCACTCCCGCACATGCGCACGGGAGCCGCCACTCGCGGCATAACGCCGTTGACCGTGGCGCGCTCAGTGCGCCTGCGCCGTAGACAGCGGTGCCTGTCTTTCGGCAAATATCTCCTAAAACGTGTAGGTTTAGGAGATATTTCTTGGACCTACAGGTAAGCCTTAATCTAGGCTTACCTCAGGGCTCGACAAACCCCGGGCGTCAGGTCGCATTTGCGACTAGAATTCGCATCCTGGCGCCTGGGGCAACACAGCTGGGGTATCCGGTCTCCGTGTGGACCCAGAACTCCGCCGTGCGATTGCATCGGGCCGCGCCGGCCAGTAATTGAGGCCGCGGCTTTGCGGCCTTCTAATGTCTTTCCGTAGTCTGGCGCCATCTTGTGGTGGATGTTGAAATTACAACCCCTTCCAATAATGCTAATCCTAATGGAGCTTCAAAGCCCTGCCTGGCACCTTTTGCCCAACGATGAGTGTGGTGGCTGGTAAATAGCTTTATTTATATATAATAGCTTGTATTTTTATTTATTTTTTAAAAAGTAAAAAAAATTAATTTTAATTAAGGAAAAAAAAAATTATTATTTGTAATCCTACCTGCTTGGCCCCTTTCACAAGGGCTGCCTGATCAGGTTCACCTGTCAGTTTTTCAGGTGGACCTGATCGAACCCTTAGCAGGGATATGGCAGTAAATAAGCGGGAATATGGCGGAAATAAAAGTCACATTCTTTTGTTAACCACTTCGTGCCCGCGCTATAGACAAAAGATGTCTACAGCGCGGACACCAATTGCCGGGAGGGCGTCCCTGGACATCCTCCTGTTTACTTCCCCTCTGCACGCCGCCATGGGCGCGCATCAGGGAATTTCTGTGTTGGCCGTGTCCCTTGGATACAGCCAATCACAGATCATGCTAAATGGCCAATCACAGCGGCCATTTAGCACTCGAGCGGTGTGTCCAATGGGAGGTAATCTCATATGTGGGGGGCTGGGGGCTATCTTCCCCTCGCTCATCTCCATGTCAGGACAGGGACAGGTCCAGATCGCCGTCACGGACCTGGCTCCTAACTTTTTTAGCTGGCTCCTAGATTCCAAGCAGATTTGTCAACCCCTGGCTTACCTGTAGGTCAAAGTTGGTTGTAAGGTTTTACAACCACTTTAAGCACTCAGTGAAGCTTGCATCTCACACAGCGGAGGGGTCCTCAACCACTGTGAATCCTGCATCTCACACAAAGGAAAGGTCCACAGCCACTCAGTGAAGCCTACATCTGACACAGAGGAGAGGTCCTCAGTTGCCCTGTGCAGTCTGCATCTCACACAGAGGAGATGTCCTCAACCACTCAGCGAAGCCTGCATCAAACACACAGGAGAGGTCCTCAACCACTGAGCGAAGCCTGCATCAAACACAAAGGAGAGGTCCTCAACCACTGAGCGAAGCCTGCATCAAACACAAAGGAGAGGTCCTCAACCACTGAGCGAAGCCTGCATCAAACACAAAGGAGAGGTCCTCAACCACTGAGCGAAGCCTGCATCAAACACAAAGGAGAGGTCCTCAACCACTGAGCGAAGCCTGCATCAAACACACAGGAGAGGTCCTCAACCACTGAGCGAAGCCTGCATCACACACAAAGGTGAGGTCCTCAACCACTGAGCGAAGCCTGCATCAAACACACAGGAGAGGTCCTCAACCACTGAGCGAAGCCTGCATCACACACAAAGGAGAGGTCCTCAACCACTGAGCGAAGCCTGCATCAAACACACAGGAGAGGTCCTCAACCACTCAGTGAAACCTACAGAACACACAGAGGAGAGGTCCTCAACCACTCAGTGAAGCCTGCATCTCACACAGAGAGGTCCTCAATCACTCGGTGAAGTCTGCATCTCGCACAGAGGAGAGTTCCTCAACCACTCCAGTGAAGCCCGCACCTTACACACAGAGAGGTCCTCAACCACTTTGTGAAGTCTGCATCTCACACAGAGGAGAGTTCCTCAGTTGTCCTGTGCAGTCTGCATCACACAGAGGAGAGGTCCTTAAGCACTCGGTGAAGCTTACATCTCACACAGAGGAGAGGTCGTCAACGACTTAGTGAAGCCTGCATCAAACACAAAAGGAAAAGTCCTCAACCACTCAGTGAAGCCTACATAACACACAGAGGAGAGGTCCTCAACCACTCAGTGAAAGCATGCACCTCACACAAAGAGGTCCTCAATTGCTCTGTGCAGTCTGCATCTCACACTAGTAGTGCAGGCAGCTGTGGTGTAACCTCCAGGCGACTTTGCTCTCACAGACCGTGCATTACATGAGATCATATAGTACATTTGCAAAAGTATAAAACTTAGACTTCTGTTAGTTTTTTTTTTTAATAGAGACCAATTTAGTTGGATCTCCGTTTGCTAGCAGGGCTGAGTGCTGAGAAATGTATTATGCACACGTAGTGTACACATAATTTTGTATTATGTACATATAGTGCTGAATGGATTTCCACTTTCTCTTTATGTGGTGGACTTGTTAGGGCTCTACAGTAAGAAGATGGCTTCTGATGGCTAGTACTGCTGATACAGCACAAAGAATCTTTGGGACAGGAAACACAGTAATAGGAGATACCTTGGACAGGACATGTGGTAATCTTTGTTATGTTGTTGATGCAGAGTGCATTCCAGCCAACCATCCGTGGCACAGGACAATTTACCTTTACGTCTGTCAATTCAGAGCACTTGTTGCCAATACCTTATGGTTTGCTGGACTGTTTGGACAGGACACATACACAGTGGTGGCCACTATTCTTATTAATACCCAACGCTGCAGTATTCTACCTAGTGTACTAGTCATAAATGATTACATTCGAATATGATTCTAAAACGCATAAGTGCCACGGTTCGTGGCGCACAGGATAACCATCAGAGTGGCGGTGTACTGAATACAACATCCTCTCCTTCGCCACCTCTTTCCACACCTCGCAGGATATCCTCCACTACGTGCACCCGACTGTGCATCCGCAGCTGAGACTTATATATGAAGGTCCGGTGGCAGCGTGTGCACTGGTGGGGGCGGTCTCCAGCCATGTGAGTGCGTTGGTGGCGGTTGAGGTCGGAGTTCTGGCTAAAGCTCTTTGGACACAGGTGACATTTGTGAGGCTTTTCCCCGCTGTGGGTCCGCCGGTGGTGGATGAGGTTGGAGCTGTGTGTAAAGGTTTTGCCACACTCGGTGCACTGGAAGGGCCGTTCCCCAGTGTGGGTACGCTGGTGATCCTTCAGCTGGGTGCTTCTGTTGAAAGTCTTGGGGCATTTTAGACACTGGTAGGGGCGTTCCCCAGAGTGCGTGCGCAGGTGCTCTTTCAGCTGTGTGCTACGCAGGAAGGTCTTCTCACATTGCGGACACTTGTACTGTTTTACCCCGCCGGTGGTCAGACTTTCCTGGAAAGTGCTGGCTGCGCCAGGTAGACCCCAGTCGATGGAGAAGTGGTGAGCGCTGTTGTCTGCCACCACCAACGGCTGCGGCTCAGCTACAATTGTTGGTAACGATCTCCTAAGCTGAGCCTGTCTCTCTTTTTCCTCATCGAAATAACGCAGCAGGCTTCCCACCAGCACTTCCGGAAGAGGTTGCCCGCCATGTACGGCCTTCACTGGCTCCTCAGGATTGTTGTGTGGGGTGACATCTGTGTGAAGGGAAACATAAGAGGTTAATATTGATGGATGCAATATCAAGACAGAAGAATTATTAGGCTATATAAATTAAAGTTTGTGGAGATACCCTTACTGTATGGACAAAAGCATGTGGACACCCCTCCAAATGACTGAGTTCAGGGGTTTCTAGTGAAAGGTACTGCTAATACTACAGCGTATAAAGACATTTTGGACAATGTGGTAACCTTGTGGTAACAGCATAGGTGTGCGCAGCCTATTGCATTAGGGTGTACACTTCAAAAATGTATATGGACTAAGTAAATAAGTATATACTGAAGTGTGAGTTTGCACAGCATCAGTCAGAATTCTGGTTCAATGCTGCGAGAAGGCGGCAGTCGCAGGCACAAACACATACCTGTAAGTTGGCTTGTGCTTTTCCGGGTCGGTGACCTGCATGCACGTGCTTCCTGCCGACCCATGCTGTGATTGGACACAGCACGAGTTTGGCAGCTGATTTCAGCAAATGATTTTGGCTGAAGACAACCGAGAAGCTGTGGCCAATCACAAACAGTTCTGTGTTTACTTTGTACAGGGAACAGCGATCTAGCCATTTCTTTACTTTGCAAAGCAGGGAGAAAAAAACGGATAGTAAAGTAACGCAGCACATATTACACTTGTCAGGTACATAGTTAACTGGCTGTAGCACAAACCAATGAGCTGGTGCCTACCGCTGACTGGTCGTCGGCACACGATGATCGGCTCCAGAGATTACAGAAGAGAGCCTTGTGTAGGGCTCTAGATCAGCCTTTCTCAACCTTTTCAACACAGAGGAACCTTTGAAATAGTTCCCCTGTCTCGGGGAACCCCTGCTAACAACTCATGATACAATAGTTGGATGGTCAGTGGGAAGAATGGTCCTTACACTTGTGGTCATTGGGAAGAATTACCTCCTTACAAGTAGCTAAAATGATCAATGGTGTCAGTGGGAACTTATCTGAGAGGCAGAAATGGCCCAATGCTGAAGGAACCCCTAGAAACCTCTGAAGGAACCCTGGTTGAGAATCACTGCTCTAGATGTTAGCTCCTTCCCTTCCAGTGTCGTTAGTACAGTGGCTGTATTGGTGCCACTGACTCCCAAAAAAAGTGTCAAGTGTCCGATATGTCCGCTGCAATATCGCAGCCACGTTATAAATCACTTATTGCCACCATTACTAGTAAAATAAATTTAAAAAAATTCTGTAAATATACAGGATCCTATAGTTTTTGGATGCTATAACTTTTGCGCAAACCAATCAATATACGCTTACTGGGATTTCTTTTTTTACCAAAAAATATGTAACAGAATACATTGTGGCCTAAATTAATGAAAAAATTTGATATTATTTGTTTTATAGCAGAAAGTAAAAAATATTTTTTTTCAAAATTGGTCTTTTTGTTTATAGTGTAAAAAATAAAAAAACACAGGTGGTGATCAAATACCACCAAAAGAAGTCTCTACTTGTGGGGGAAAAAAATTGTTAAAGTAAAGCAGTGCCGTATCGCAAAAAATGGGGGGGGGAGGACGGGACGGGGGGGTAATAAACCTTCTTGAGGTCAAGTGGCTAATATACACTTCTTGGCATTTTTTTTTTTTTTTTGTTACCAAAGACATGCGACAAATAAGGTTTAACCACTTCAGCCCCGGAAGAATTTACCCCCTTCCTGGCTAGAGCACTTTTTTTGCGATTCGGCACTGTGTCGCTTTAACTGACAATTGTGTGGTAGTGCGACGTTACACCCAAACGTAATGTCCTTTTTTCCCCCCACAAATAGAGCTTTCTTTTGGTGGTATTTGGTCACCTCTGCGGTTTTTATTTTTTTTGCTATAAACAAGAGCATCAATTTTGAAAAATAAAATAAAATAAAATGTATTTTTTTTTTTACTTTTTGCTATAATAAATATCCCCAAAAAATATATAAAATATTTTTTTTTTTTTTCTCAGTTTAGGCTGATATCTATTCTTCTACATATTTTTGGTAGAAAAAAAATAATTACAATAAGCGTATATTGATTGGTTTGTGCAAAAGTTAGAGCGTCTACAAACTATGGGATATGTTTATGGCATTTTTATTATTAATAGCGGTGATCAGCGATTTTATCGTGACTGCGACATTACGGTGGACACATCGGGCACTTTTGACGCTATTTTGGGACCACTGTCATTTATACAGCTATAAAAATGTGCTGATTACTGTGTAAATGACACTGACAGGGAAAGAGGTTAAACACTAGGGGGAAATGAAGGGTTTAAGTGTGTCCTAGGGAGTGATTCTAACTGTGAGGGGGCTGGGCTACCAGTGACACGACAGTGATCACTGCTGATGACAGGGAGCAGTAGATCACTGTCCTGTCACTACTCAGAACAGGGAAATGCCTTGTTTACAACATACCTGTACGTTGCTTTGCGCAGCTGTGTTATTCTGCCAATGTATATCGGTGTTAGCTGGTCAACAAGTGGTTTATGTTGACAAATGTAAAGTTATGCACTTGGGGGCTAAGAATATGCATGCATTATACATACTAGGGGGAGTACAACTGGGGGAATCCATAGTGGAGAAGGATCTGGGGGTTTTGGTAGATCATAAGCTCAATAATAGCATGCAATGCTAAGCTGCGGTTTCCAAAGCGAGCCTTTGGGCACCAGTTCTCAAAAAGGATATCGGGGAACTGGAGAAAGTGCAGAGAAGGGCAACCAAACTGATAAGAGGCATGGAGGAACTCAGCTATGAGGAAAGATTAGAGGAACTGAATTTATTCTCTCTTGATAAGAGGAGATTAACCACTTAAGCCCCGGACCAATTTGCAGCCAAAGGACCAGGCCCCTTTTTGCGATTCGGCACTGCGTCGCTTTAACTAACAATTGCGCGGTCGTGCGACGTGGCTCCCAAACAAAATTGGCGCCCTTTTTTTCTCCACAAATAGAGCTCTCTTTTGGTGGTATTTGATGACCCCTGCTGTTTTTTATTTTTTTGTGCTATAAACAAAAATAGAGCAACAATTTTGAAAACTTTACTTTTGCTATAATAAACATGCCCAAAAAATATATAAAAAAAAGTTTTTTCCTCAGTTTAGGCTGATACGTATTCTTCTACATATTTTTGGTAAAAAATAAATCGCAATTAGCAATTGATTGGTTTGCACAAAAGTTATAGCGTTTACAAAATAGGGGATAGTTTTATGGCATTTTTATAATTTTTTATTATAATTTTTTTTACTAGTAATGGCGGTGATCAGCGATTTTTATTGTGACTGCTACATTATGGTGGACACATCGGATATTTTTGGGACCATTGTCATTTATACAGCAATCAGTTCTATTTAAATGCAGTGATTCCTGTGTAAATGACACTGGCAGTGAAGGAGTTAACCACTAGGGGGCAGTGTAGGTGTTATGTATGAAATTATGAGTTTTTTTTATTGTAAGGGGGGCGTGGCCTGGCATGTGACGTCACTGATCGTCTTTCCCTATAAAAAGGAAGAGACGATCGGTGACAGCTACACAGGGAAGCACGGGGAGAGGTTTGTTAACACAGACTTCCTCCTCGTTCTTCAGCTGTGACCCGATCGCGGGACACCGGCGGCGATCGGGTCCGCTGGTCCCGCGGCCAGTCACGGAGCTCGCCGCTGGCGGCAAGCTCGCGACCCACGGCTGGGCACTTAAAGAGCAACGTACAGGTACGTGCTTGTGCCCAGCCATGCCATTCTGCCGACGTATATGTGCAGGAGGTGGTCCTTAAGCGGTTAAGGGGGGATATGATCAACATGTACAAATATATACGGGGTCCATATAATGAACTTGGTGTTGAGTTATTCACTTTACAGTCAACAAAGAGGACAAGGGGGCAACCTTTACATCTAGAGGAAGAGATTTCATCTCCAAATATGGAAAGGTTTCTTCACAGTAAGAGCTGTGAAAATGTGGAATAGACTCCCTGCAGAGGTGGTTCTGGCCAGCCTAGTAGATTGCTTTAAAGTGGTTGTAAACCCACAATAAAAAAAAAAAAAACCTGCAAGACAAAGGCATAATCCTCAATATCAGCATGTTTTCTCATTTACAAAAAAAAAAAAAAAAATTATAATCTTAGGGTGTGTACTTTACAAAATAAAAGGTTATTCTGGGACTGCCCGTTTGGTCCTGGCATTTTTTTAAAATTTACTCTGTAGGTTTTATAAACAAAAGTTTTTTCCTTTTATACACGGTCACCAAAAGTATTGAGACGCCTACCTTTACACACACACATAACCTTTAACGGCATCCCAGTCTTAGTCCGTAGGGTTCCATATTGAGTTGGCCCACCCTTTGCAGCTATAACAGCTTCAACTCTTCTGGGAAGGCCGTCCACAAGGTTTAGGAGCGTGTCTATGGGAATGTTTGACCGTTCTTCCAGAAACGCATTTGTGAGGTCAGGCACTGATGTTGGATGGGAAGGCCTGGCTCACAGTCTGCGCTCTAATTCATCCCAAAGGTGTTTTACAAGCCAAAAACAGCAGCTGTAAAAACGTTCAGTGTGCATGAGGCCTAAGCCCCTGTACACACGGTCGGAGATTTCGACAACCAAATCCGTCGGATTTTGTCCATCGGATTGTGTACGAAACTGTTGCATACACACGGTCGGACAAAGTTGTCGAAAAATCCGATCTTTCAGAACGTGATGACGTAATTTCGTTATGATGGGACTACATTCAGGCTAGTAGCCAATAGCTTTGATGTAGGAATTTGATCTGAGCAGGTGTGGCACTTTGTCCGATCAAAATTCTCTACACATGATCGGAGTATGTCTGATCGGCCCAGTTGGTCAGGAAATATTTCCAACAAGTTGGAAAATTGGGTCCGACGGAATCAGTCCGATGCATACCACACACACAGTCGGATTATCCGACAACACGGTCCGATAGGACACATTCTGACAGATTCTCCGACTGTGTGTACAAGGGCTAATAGTTTTGCACAGAGCAGCAGTGATCATCCTATTTTGGGGTCCCCTGCCAGCAGTTTGGGCTTCACACCCCCCCCCCCCCAGCAAGACTTTGCTATGGGGGCACTCGTGCATGCTTGCTCCTGAGCCCTGCTATGTGTCCCCATAAGACACGCATAACGGGGCTCGACCCCACCCCTCCGTTCCTGGCTCCAATTGACAGCAGCAGTAGCCAATGTCTCCCCGCTGCTGTATCTGAGCCAATGAGGAGCAAGAGAGCAGAGACAGCCTCAGCTTTCCTGCACATCGATGAATGGAGTTTGTGCTCAGGTATGTATTTGGGGGTGCTGCAGGGGAAGGTGTTTACCTTACTGCATAGAATGCAAAATACCTTCTGCCTTTAGAACCACTTCAAGCAAATGTGGTTACTGCATAAATGGGGATGTACCTTTAAAAGTCCCATAGGAAATGTTCTTTTGGTGTGTGACTGGACGATGCTGTCTGACATTAAAACACTGGAGGATTGAAGACATCTAGGAGTATTTAGAAAGGACTTTCTCAGAGTGACAGTGTTGGATTAGAGCAGGCGTGCCCAACCTTTTGAAGAGCGAGGGCCACTTAAGTGACTTGGTAACCGGTCGCGGGCCACAATGAGTGGAGCGGGTGGATGGCATGTCCGTGTCCGCTCTGCATTTGCAGAGCGGACATGGACGTAGCCCACGATACTTTTTAGCAGATCGTATTGGAGGTAGAACATAAGTCGGTTTATGTCTGCCACTACTTAGAGGTGAATGGAGGGTCCAATTGGTCGGACTGTTGGACTGACCGTGTGAAAGGGGTCCAAGGCTGCTTTCACACTGATTCGCTGTGGTTTACCCACACCACGTGTGCAACGCAGTGTTCCTTTGGCTTTCCTGCAGTTTGCAAATAGACTTATATTCTGCAGGTTTGGTGCACTTTCAGAAAGCTCACCAAACTTGCAGGTAATAGTAGAAGTCTATGGCTCAGTGCAGGTAACCTGCAGGTAAACTGCTCTGCACCTGCGGATCAGTTTGAAAGCAGCCCAGTAACCACTGCAGAAAAAATATGCCCATATACACTGTGATTTAAGTAATAAACTGAGCTTTAATAATGGTCTTCTTTCTATTCTATCCCAGAGCAGGAGGTCGCGGGCCACATCAGAGGGCTCCGCGGGCCACTGGTTGGGCACCCCTGGATTAGAGGCAAGAATTGCAGCAAAAAAAATAAATCAAGTACTGGGCTGCATTATTTATTATTATAGTTATTATAAAGATAAAATATCTGCTTTAGGCTAAAATTAGAACTATATGTTCATGGAAACACAAAGACAAGACCTGGATGTTTCCCCTGTGCACAGTCTCTTCCAAGGTCTCCTTCAATTCATACCACTAAATCAAGGCAAGAAACCATAAAACCAGTACAAATAACATAACACAGATCGGTGCTTTGAACAACTCTAACAAAATCTTTAACAACCATCGTCATTAACCATTACCAGGGTATGAAATTCTGACCAATAAAGGCAATACTTTGTGACGTAGATTGATACCAAGGTAATGCAGTTCTTGAAGGCCATACCAAGTCTACGGACAGGAGTCCAAATCTGCAGAGCCTTCCAATGCCAGCATAAAGAAGACGACTCTAAACTAGGAAAAAAAAATCCCGAAAAAAATATATACAAGTCCTCCTTCTGCAAGGTCTCCAGAACGGGGGGCTCGTCGCTATCTGTCTGTGGTACTGAAGCTGGCCAGCCACTCATCCATCCGACAATCCCCAAACTCCATCATGGAAGAGGACGAAGAGCTCCGATGAATGTTGTGTGTTTTTTTGAAGCTCTCCAACCAGCCATTGGAAGCTTTGAAGTCCTGGATGCCCATGTCCCGAGCAACCTGCAGTGCTTTATCCTGGATGATCCGGCCGGAGAGCGTGATGCCGGTGCCACGAATGGACAGCAACCAGTCCCACACCGCCGAATTAACCCGATCGTTTGCAGTCCTCCTCTGCCTTCTGATGCGATCTCCACTCACGTTGTTCTGCAGAGCTTCTAGTAGTTCCTCTCGACGTTTTATAATCTGAACGATCTGAGCACGGCTGACTCCGAACTGGGTAGCCAGGGATCCCACTGACTCCTTGTTTTCAAAGGCACACAGCACCAGGATCTTTTCCCTCAGCTTTAGCCCGTTGCGTTTGTGCACGGCCGGCTTGTCGCGGGAAGGCTTGGGTAGGCTTCCAGCCTTTGTCCAATGCGTCCCTTCAGTTTGGATGTGCTGGCTCAGTGCTGAAAGGGACAGGAAGGAACCAGGTTACAGGTTTGTGTGCCGAAGGTGAGCCAAAGCTGTATCCATTCCAAAAGGTGGAGACTAGCTCCAACTCAACAACTCTACATCACCACAACTCAACATCACCCTGACCGATGGTCATCAATTCCAGGCACAAGATTCATTGTTTCCTCTACGTCAATAACTGTTAAATAGTTTATTCTTTTTAATTAAAGTTTGATAGTGGACTACTCACACCCAAAAACCTCAGAAGCACGGACAAGTATACAGAATAATGTTCCTTGAATGCGACGATGGAATTCCCAATCGAGTGTTCCGCTTGGCGTGTGAAGTTTTCCTTAACCACTTCAATACAGGGCACTTAAACACCTTCCTGTCCAGACCAATTTTGAGCTTTCAGCGCTGTCGCACTTTGAATGACAATTGCGCGGTCATGCTACACTGTACCCAAATGAAATTTTTATCATTTTTTTCCCACAAATAGAGCTTTCTTTTGGTGGTATTTGATCACCTCTGCGGTTTTTATTTTTTGCGCTACAAATAAAAAAATACCGAAAATTTTGAAAAAAAAAATGTTTTTTTTTGTTTCAGTTTCAAAGCGTTGTAAATAAGTACGTTTTCTCCTTCACTGATGGGCACTGATGGGGCTACACTGATGGGCACTGATAAGGTGGCATTGATGGGCACCAATGAAGTGGCACTGATAGGCGACACGGATGGGCGACACGGATGGGCGACACAGATGGACACTGATAGCTGGCACGGATGGGCGGCACGGATGGGCATGGATAGGCGGCACAGGTGGGCATGGATAGGCGGCACAGGTGGGCATAGATAGGCGGCACAGGTGGGCATAGATAGGCGGCACAGGTGGGCATAGATAGGCGGCACAGGTGGGCACTCATAGGCGGCACAGGTGGGCACTCATAGGCGGCACAGGTGGGCACTCATAGGCGGCACAGGTGGGCACTCATAGGCGGCACAGGTGGGCACTCATAGGCGGCACAGGTGGGCACTCATAGGCGGCATCGGTGTTATAGTAATGGATGCCAATCAGTGCCAATCAGTGATGCCCATTGTGGGCACTGATTGGCATCCATTATGGGCACTGATTGGCACTCATTGTGCTGACTGGCATCCCTGGTGGTCTAGGGAGGATTATGGATTTTATTACCTTTTCCCTGGTGGTCTAGTGGTGTCCCTGGTGGTCCAGTGTGGGCATCCTCGGGGGGGCTGTGCTGATAATCGATCAGCACAGACCCCCCCTGTCAGAGGAGCAGCCGATCGGCTCTCCTCTACTCGCGTCTGACAGACGCGAGTGAGGGAAAGCCGATCACCGGCTCTTCCCATTTACACTGTGATCAGCCGTGATTGGACGCGGCTGATCACATGGTAAAGAGTCTCCGTCGGAGACTCTTTACCGAGATCGTAGTTGTAGGGTGTCAGACTGACACCCCGCAACAACGATCGCCGCGATGCGCGCCCCCGGGGGCGCGCAGCGGCTCATAATCCTAATCACGTCATATGACGTCCGGTTAGGATTATGAAACCACTTTGCCGCCGTCAATTCCCTATAGGGCGGGCGGCAAGTGGTTAAACAAAACTTTACCCATAACAACTTGATAATAAAAAATGTTCTTTTAGCAAGGAACATACATTCCACATTAATAATTATGCTACCAAACGTATTGTGTGCTGTAAATTGCCTCCAACATTGCTTCTGTCTCTTCTTGCCAGAGACTGCCATTTTGCTGAAGCCCAGAGCCCGAGTAGCAGTAAATCTTTAGGCGATCAACAGATTGGCCTCTACAAATGCAGCACAGTGCCTAAAAATAGAGAGCAACTGAGCATGTGCAGTGCAAAAGGGGACAGCCTGAAGTGATATAAGCAGGATTTAATTTTCTGACTACAGTTCTACTTTAACCATTTCAGCCCCGGAGGATTTGTCTGCCAAAGGACCGGGCCACTTTTTTGCGATTCGGCACTGCGTCGCTTTAACTGACAATTGTGCGGTCGTGCGATGTGGCTCCCCACAAATAGAGCTTTCTTTTGGTGGCATTTGATCACCTCCGCGGTTTTTATTTTTTGCGCTATAAACAAAAAAAAAAGTGACTATTTTGAAAAAAAAAAGCAATATTTTTTACTTTTTGCTATAATAAATATCCCCCAAAAAAATATAAAAAAAAAACCCAGTTTTAGTCCTCAGTTTAGGCCGATACTTATTCTTCTACATATTTTTGGTAAAAAAAATAAAATAAATTAAATTAGTTTAAATTAATTCAATTAAAATAAGCATTTGATTGGTTTTGCGCAAAAGTTATAGCATCTACAAAATAGGGGGTAGTTTTATTATTATTTTTTATTTTTTTACTAGTTATGGCGGTGATCTGCATTTTTATCGTGACTGCAACATTATGGTGGACACTTTTGACGCTATTTTGGGACCATTCACATTTATAAGGCGATCAGTGCTATAAAAATGCACCGATTACTGTATAAATGTGACTGGCAGTGACGGCGTTAACCACTAGGGGGCTAGGAAGGGGTTAAGTGTGTCCTAGAGAGTTATTCTAACTGTGTGGGGGGCGGGGCTTACTGTGACACGACACTGATCACTGCTCCTGATGAGAGGTGTCCTGTCACTAGGCAGAACAGGGAGATGCCTTGTTTACAAAAGACATCCCCCCCATTCTGCAGTTCCGTGACCCGAACGCGGGACACCGGCGGACAGAGACCATGGCGGGCGTGCCCGCTAGGCAGCAGATTAAACGCAACGTATATATACACACGTTGCTTTGCCTGCCCGTGCCATTCTGCCAATGTATAAGTGCGTGAGGCAGTCGGCAAGTGGTTAAGCAGCTCTTTGGAGAACAGAGGCCATGGCTCAGCTCTCAACTCAATATGGAGAAAGTACCAGACCAGGGTTAGCTCCCATTTACCAAAAAATTGCCTATGCAGGTAAGGGGTGTCTGAAGTTAAAGAGGAGCTCCAGTCCTCTCAAAAAAACTAAAAAAGTCGACAGCTACAAATACTGTACCTGCTGACCTTTAATATAAAGACACTTACCTGCCCCTGGATACAGCACTGTCATCCGAGATGATTCTTCAAAATCGACTTTTGGTCCAGGCGCCAATATTTTGACGAAGGGAAACCGGCAGTGAAGCCTTGTGAGACTTCACAGCCGGTTTCCCACTGCGCATGCTTGAGTCACGCATTTGTGAATGGTCCTGCAGTCTTTTGGGACCTGTGATGCATCACAGAACGCTGCGGAGAAAGGGGGGGGTGAACTTCCGCTCGGAGCGCCTCGGCGATCCACCCAGGGGTGGGAAAGCGGGTACCTGTCAAAATCAGGTACCCGCTCCAACACTCCCCAAAAAAAAGTGCCAAATGTAAAGGAGTAGGGGAAAGGAGAAGGAAGACTGGAACTTTTGGGTGAAGTTCTGCTTATTAAAAAACTTGAAATTGAAACGTGAAATTTTGAATAAAATAGAAAATTACTATTGCTCCACATGTAGGACACAGTGCATCCGGAAAGTATTCACAGCGCCTTCACTTATTCCACATTTTGTTATGTTACAGCCTAAAGCGCCATATATTTTTTTTAGTAAATCTGAAGGAAAAAAATGTGTAATATGAGGACAAACCTTAGGAGCTTCAATGTGTATGCAATCAGGCAGGCCCTTGCACTACATGGTTTTGGTAACTCTGAAGACAAAAAGCAGCAGAAAATCAGTGTGTATGGGGCTTTATTCCAAAAATAGATTAAATTCCCCTTTTCCCCCTCAAAATTCTACAAACAATACCCCATAATGACAACATGAAAGAACTTTGTTTGAAATCTTTGCACATAAGTATTCACAGCCTTTGCTCAATACTTTGTTGAAGCACCTTTGGCACCAATTACAGCGTCAAGTCTTTTTGGGTATGGTGCTACAAGCTTGGCAGTTACTCCCATTCTTCTTTGTAGCAACAGAAGATTCGCCCTAATGGGACTTTAAATGAGGTGGGCACCATTTGGCCAAAAAGCATCACACCAGAAATTGAAGTATAATGTATATGTGTTTATTCAGGTAAAAGTCATGCATATATTGGTATCATCAGCAATGGCCACTTTTTAAACAACATACATGTAAAATGGACAATGGTACACAAATGGATGATCAGCACTTTTACCTGAATAAACGCATATATTTTATACTTCAATTACTGGTATGATGCTTTTTGGCCAAATGGTGCCCACCTCATTTAAAGTCCCATTAGGGCGATTCTTTTGTTGCATATTTCAAGGATGGGGGTGGGTTACCGGTGACACCAGACCGCTCCTTTTTATTTTTTCAATTCTTCTTTGCAGGACCTCTTGGGCTCAGATTGGATGGAGTGTGTCGGTGCACAGCCATTTTCAGATCTCTCCAGAGATATTCAATCGGGTTCAAGTCTGGGCTACTCAAGGACATTCACAGAATTGTCCTGTAGCCACTCCTTTGTCATCTTGGCTGTTTGCTTAGTGCCTTGTCCAGTTGAAAGATGAATGTTCCCCCCAGTCTGAGGTCCAGAGTGCTCTGGAGCAGGTTTTAATCAAGGATGTCTCTATACATTGCTGCATTCATCTTTCCCTTAATCCTAGTCTTTCAGTAACTGCCCCTGAAATACATCCCCACCGCATGATGCTACCACCACGCTTCTCTTTAGTATGGTAGTGGCCAGGTGAGAAGCGGTGCCTGGTTTCCTCCAGACATGACGCTTGTCATTCAGGCCAAAGAGTTGTTTCTTTAGAACAGAGAATTTTATCATGGTCTAAGAGTCCTTCAGGTGCCTTTTGGCAAACTCCAAGTGGAAGGCTGTCATGTGCCTTTTAATGAGGAGTGGCTTCCGTCTGGCCACTCTACCATCCAGGCCTGATTAGTGGAGCGCTGCAGAGATGGTTGTTCTTCTGGAAGGTTCTCCTCTCTCCACAGAGAAGCACTGAAGCACTGTAAGAGTGACTGGTTCTTGGCCACCTCCCTGACGAAGACCCTTTTCCCCCAATCGCTCAGTTTGGCCAGGCGGCCCGCTCTAGGAGACCTGGCGGTTCCAAATGTCTTCCATTTACGGATGATGGAGGCCACAATGGGACCTTCAATGCTGCAGAAATGTTTCTGTAACCTTCCCCAAATCTGTGTTTCAATACAATCCGGTCTCGGAGGTCTACAGACAATTCCTTGGACTTCATGGATTGGTTTGTGTTCTGTAATGGCCCGTACTCACGATCCGCAAATCGGACGACAGATCGTCCGACTTTTTTCGCTTAATAGTCCCAATTAGAAATTGAATAGGTTACTAAAGCCATGAAAATTCTCATACGACAGAAAAAAAAAAAAAAAATCGGAAGCGATGTCACGTGTTGTAATGTATTTGTATTGTATTTTCAGACGATAACTATACTGACTAAAACAAAAATCGTATAATCTGGTATCCTACGGGGAAAATTTTCGTGCTTGTTTGATCGAACAATATCAGATGAATTTTTGTGATTGGCTCTCGAAGGCTCTGTACTAATGATCCGATTATCATACGATTCTTCCTCGGACGACAGTTTTCATACGATATTCGTATTGTGTGTACGGGCCATAATACAGGCCCCTTTCACACGGGATGGATCCGTAATGATCCGCTTGCT
Source organism: Lithobates pipiens (assembly GCF_037356315.1). Lineage (NCBI taxonomy): Eukaryota > Metazoa > Chordata > Amphibia > Anura > Ranidae > Lithobates > Lithobates pipiens. Next base: position 594,803,177 of record NW_027507758.1, on the reverse strand, counting down.
CAGCGGGGATCGCTCGGTTTATCCCCGCTGAGCCGGTGGATGACAGGGTGGTCCCAGTAGACTGTGCAGGGACCAACCTGTCAGATCTCCGCTCTCCTCTATGGGGGATCGGGTGAACACGGACCGTCTGTACGTGTTCATCTGATCCGCTCTGCAGACGGATAGAATTTTTTTCTCCTCCGTCTGCAAAATCGGACCATAGTGGAGACAGACGATATCGGATGTCAGAGGATGTTCATCCGCAGATCCCATAGGGATGCATGTATGTCCGTATTTAATCTGAAAGGGGCCCAACTGTGGGACCTAGTATAGACAGGTTTGTGCCTTTCCAAATCATGTCCAATCAACTGAATTTACCACAGATGGGCTTCAATCAAGTTGTAGAAACATCTCAAGGATGATCAGTGGAAAGAGGAGGCACCTGAGCTAAATTTTGAGTGTTGTGGCAAAGGCTGTGAATACTTATGTACATGGGATTTTTTCATTTTTTATTTTTAATACATTTACAAAGATTTCAAATAAAATTCTTTCATGTTGTCATTACGGGGTATTGTTTTCTAGAATTTTGGAGGAAAATATTGAATTTAATCCATTTTGGAATAAGGCTGTAACATAACAAAATGTGGAAAAAGTGAAGCGCTGTGAATACTTTCTGGATGTACTGCATCTACTTCCCAAAGCCTTGCCAGCAAAACTCCCAGATATGGTGTTCTCCCATCCTACCTTGCTGCTAGAACATTGCAAAGATGCTCCCATCCTACCTTACTTGCCTCATCATCATAGTAATAATAATAAACTTTATTTTATATAGCGCCTTTAAAAGGTGGCTTTTGAAAGCGCTGTACAAGAAATACACAGGATAACATAGGGGAAAAACTGACAATTAAGTGAAAGCTTGTCTAAAGAAAACGTTTTTTGCATTTGATTTTTATGAGTATAGAGAAGGTGACTCTCTGACGTTCTTAGGAAAAGAAGTCCAGAGCTTTGGAGCATAGCATGAGAAGACTCTGTCTCTCATTGAGTGCAGGCGAGTGGGGGGGGGGGACACACAGTAAACCAGAATTTGAGGAGCGGGTGTTTTGGGGGGGGTTAGGTTGTAAAAGTTCAGAGATAATGGGGTGCACTGCCAAGCCATGTAGCCTTGTAGGTGAGCAAGAGGATCTTAAATGTTTATGTGAAACCTGACAGGTAGCCAGTGCAAGGACTCCAAGATAGAGGTAATATGATCACTTGTACCAGACCTATGTCAGAACTCAACATACTGAAAATCGATTTAGGATGGGTTCACAATTGTGTGATGTGGGAACCCTGCGAATCCAGTGAGGGTTCTCGCATCGCACCTGACTCGCACGGCAGTTCACACTGCCGTATGCGAACTGCTGGGGAGCGTCATACAATATTAACCACACCCCGATTTCAACGCGAATATCGCACTGCAAAATAATAGTTCGGACATGAATTGGCGATTCTGGTGCGGACCAAAAAAGGGTCACTCCCTCACAGGTATAGGCTTATTTCATTAAATGAGTAGTTTCATTTCACATGGTTTTATTTCCATACTCTTGCAGAGCAGCGTGGACTGTTAAACATACACTAGATTCACATAGTCATGACATGATCGCCTGGTCTTCACCTGTTTGCTGTATCTGGTTTGGATGGGACTCCTCACCTCACCCCCGGGGGAGATGATCATCCTCGTCTTCCCTTGGATCCAAGGTTGGGCACCACCTTTGGGCCGTATTGTAAATATTGAGAGATTGTTCCCCATTTAAAGGATATCCTCTATTTATAGAGAATATTGCTTTAATTTCAGAGCCTTTTACTCCTGACGATTGGCATGAGCCATGAAACGTGCGTCGAGTTGCATCGAGCTGATGTCTAGGCAAGTTTGGCTGACCATGAGCAACGGATTATATTCATTTAATTTTTATGAATGGATGAGTGTTTTTATGTAACTGTAATGCTGATTATGTTTTACCTTATTCTGTATACCAATTATATATTCTTACAAGTGTATCATAGCATAGTGTGTCCCATATTTACAGATTGACATTCTCTATAACGTGACTTGTTATTAATAAATAATTATACAAATGATTTGAATAGGGTATCCATTCAGTGACCTGCCTCACTCAAAGTCCCATTTCTTTCATTTTTCTGCCATTAAAAATACATGCCTATACTGTTTAAAATGGAGCAATATATCCTGCTTTGCACATCCTCAGTTGCTCTCTATTTTTTGCCACCTGGCGAAAAATATAGAGGTGGATCTGCTGACAGCCTGAAGATTTACTATCGGTCAGGGGCTCTGGGCTTCAGCAAAATGGCAACCCCCAGGAAGAAGAAACAGGAGCAATGCTGAAGGCAATTTACAGCACACACTAATTTTGGTAGCATAATTATTAATGCATGTTCCTTGCTAAAGAACATACATTTTTATAAAGTTGGCATGGCTAAAGTTCAGTTTTAAAGGCCAGGACCTTAATCAAAGCAACTGTTAGGGTCTTGTTCAAGTAGCAAATAGCCAGGTTGAAGGCCAGCAGAGTCAATTTTTTTGTAGAACTCCTCCTCTAATGCAGCGTACACACGACCGAATTGTCCGGCGGACTTAGTCCAGCAAACAATCCGCCGGACTTTCTAACGAACGGACTTGGCCACACACGGAAAGTCCGTCAATTTCTAACGCAATGACGTACAGCACGTACGACGGGACTAGAAAGAGGAAGTTCAATAGCCAGTAGCCAATAGCTTCCTTCTCGTACTTGCTTCTGAGTATGCGTCATTCTTAGTCCGCCGGACTAGCACACTGACGAACGGATTGTCCGCTGAAAGCCAAGTCCGGCGGACAAATTTTGAGTCAAAATTACTTTCCAAGTCCGCCGGACTTTACGATGAAAAAGTCAGCTGGAGCCCACACACTATCGAATTGTTCGCCGGACAATTTGGTCGCGTGTACGCGGCATAAGGGGCACTCTCCTTCTCTGGGATCAGCATACATTACTTCCTGCAAGTGAGGGAGTACCAGAAAAGATTTGGAATTTTTTGGCAGCCACCAGTACCCAAAACTAGTGGCCATTGAAGAAGAGGATTCTGGAAGTGGTTCTTTCGAGTTAGTGCAAAAAACAAATTTTTTGCTAGGAAATACACTGTGGTCTGCTGAGTCTGGGACAGCCCCAGACCCAGAGATCTCTCCTGTGAGGACTTGTCTATAGAGGATCCCCAATCCTCGACAGCTTCCTTATATTCCTCATCTTGAGGATGTTCCTCTGACCCCTTATCCTACTACAGGGAGACAACGGGCTGCAAAATAACTCTTCCCTTGACACAAAGGAAGAAGACTGTGTCCGAGACAGTGGAAATACAAGAAAAGGGCATATTCAATAGCGAAGTTGAACCTTCGGTTAGCCAGTGCAGGGTGAACTGTACCACTAAAGCAACGATCAATCCCCTGACCAAATGTCCCTGGACACTTGCTGTGTCATGCAGATGCTGTATTCCAACAGTAGAATTGCTAGCCGTTTCTGAGCTGCAGAAGATTTGTAAATGCATGCTGCTAGTCCAAATATAACTGGCAAAATGGCAATTACACATGAATGTTCAATAGAATCACTGTATAGACATAACATGATGGTCTTCCCCTTCGGAACACCACTACTGATGGAAAAAACACAGCCAAATTGGTCCTACTACCAGAAACACCAGAACACCAAGGGAAAAACTGCCGCATGTGACATATAGCCCAGAATCACTCATCTGGCCATGTAGCAGGGCCAGCAGACCCAATCTTCACCCATCACGGTACATGGGCATTCAGGGACTCGACTCCCCTCTCTGAGGTATTGCTACTCCAAAAGACATGCAGGTAGGTTAATTGGCTTCTGTCCAAAATTGGCCCTAGTATATGAATGGGGACCTTGGATTGTGGGCTCCTTAAGGGTAGGGACTGGTGTGAGTGTGCAATGTACAGGGATAGGGACCATTGTAGACACTCAGGTTGAATTGGATGGACTGGTGTCTTTATTCAAACTATGTAACTGTACCCTGAACCTGTAAAACACCATGCCAGCATGTCCCTCCTGTACACAGTACACTGGAGATAGCTGTCTACAGAATCCGATTTTGTCCGAAACTGGTGTTGCATACACACGGTCGGACAAAGTTGTCGCAAAATCTGAGTGTTCAGAACATTTACCCGAATGTGGTGGTAGAACTCAAGTAGCCATAACTATGAAATCCTCTGTGATGCATGAAGTATCAAAGAGTTTCAGAAGCCCATGGGCAAGTCGTACCTCCAGCCCAAAATACCCTTTTTACCAACCTAAAGCCACAGTCACCTGCCATTCCAATCCTATGCCTCCTTCCTATTTCCTGTCCAGTACTGTGGTCCCTTTCAGGATTCAGAAGAGAAGGCTGCAGCCTTGACATCAGCACAAAAGGACTGTCAAGGGCCAACTGGCTTTGGTACATATGCAGCGCGGGATTAGCGTCCCACCCCCAAAGATGGCATTGGTGGGGACGACCCAACTTAGGCAAGGATATTTTGCTTCACAGGGTACGAGAAAAAGCTTTCAGTGCAAACCCTCTAAGGGGGTGATCCATCCCCCCAGAGGTGCAGCAACATGCAAGAAAGCAGCTGCTGACATGCATCCAGTACAAAAAAAATAGGCAGGCTTCTCATCAATTTATAACCCCACGTTCGTAGCATAGACCTCTTTTAAATGAATACAAGCAGAATTTAATTAAAGGTTCTCTTTCTAGCTAAGAGAGACAGTGTATTTGTGGTGTTACACTGCTTAACCACTTCAATACTGGGCACCGTCACCCCCTTCCTGCTCAGGCCAATTTCCAGCTTTCAGTGCGGTCATTCAACGTTATTTTTTTGAGACAGATAAAGCTTTCTTTACCACTGGGTTTTATTATTTTTTTGCTAAGTAAACAAAAAAATAAATAAAAAAAAATAAAATAAAATGTTTCTTAGTTTGTTATAAAATTTTGCAAATACCGTATTTATCGGCGTATAACACGCACTTTCCCCCCTTAAAATCGGGGGAAAGTCGTGGGTGCGTGTTATATGCCGATCCCCACTGTCTGTGAGTCTAAAATACCGAGCGCCGCCGAACAAGACAGAGCCCATTGCTCGGCTCCGCTCGTAGTCCGGCCTCCCTGCTGTTTCTGGAGCGAGCGCTGCCGAAAAAGACCGAGCCGACTGTACTGTGTACTCGGCTTGGCTTGCAGTCCCGCCCATACTGGGCGGGACTGCGAGAGGAGCCCAGCCGAATACACAGTACAGATGGCTCGGTCTTTTTCGGCAGCGCTCGCTAGAGAAACAGCAGGGAGGCGGGACTACGAGCGGAGCCGAGCAAGTCGGCTCTGTCTTGTTCGGCGCGCTTGGTCTGTCTCGGCGGCGGGAAATTTAAACATGGGCAAGGCTGCAAACGGCGCTGGCCAAGCTGCAAATGACACTGCAAAGCTGCAAATGATGCTGGGCCAGCTGCAAATGACACTGATCATTCTGCAATGATGGACAAGGCTGCAGATGCACACTGATAAGGCTGCATTGACGGGCATTTAAATGTACGTTTTTTTTTTCCTTAAACTTCCCTCCTAAAACTTTTTTCCTTAAAATGCCCTCCTATACTTGGGGTGCGTGTTATACCCCGATAAATAGGGTAAGTCATTTTTCTTCTTCGTTGATGTGTGCAGCTGAGGCTGCACTGATGGTCACTGATGAGCGCTAATGAGGCTGCACTGATGATCAGCGCAAGCAATGTATTCCCTGTGCCCTGTCAGATCAGTTCTCCTTTCCTCACACGCTGTCTATTTGAGCAAAGGAGAGCCAATAAGTAGCAAGCCTGTTAACATGAGACCAGCTGTGATTGGACACAGCCGATCACATGGTAAAGGGGCACTGTGATTTGCTCTTTACCCTGATGCGTGTTCAGCTGTGTCCAAAGCACATCGAGCATGCCCGATGTGCGCACAAGGGAGGACGTCCTCCCAGAAGTGGAGACCCACGCTGTAGCTGTCTTTCAGTGGGAAACTTTTAATAGAAAGCATTTGTCATGACTTAATATCAGAATATATACTAGCATTCAGTTAGCATTATGCAGTCATAAGATGCTATGACTAAGGCCCCTGTAGGTCAGAAACATGTCGGCGATTGCTGTTTTATGGACTTTGCATTTGAAATTAAAGTGACAAAGGTTTTTATGAGTGCTGCCATTTTATTACATATGTTGTGTATCCAGAAGAGGAGAGTTGAGGCTTTGCACCATGGTGGTTCAGCGCTGGGTTAAATGAGGTCCCAAGTCTTCAGCAACGCTTACCCCAAAATTGCAGGTGGTGCAATGCTCTCCCTATGCCCTTCACATGAAAAGAACTCTAAGGACAGCACAGGCCCCACAGCCTCAACCAATCAGCAGGTGGAGCAAGGAGCAGGGGAGTGGCTTGCCATTGAGGCTATCAGCTTCAATGGACGTAAGGGGACTTGCCCATGTAGCCAGATAGGATTGCGCGTGCAACGGTGACTCCGTGGGTCTCTGTAAGGGAATGGAGTCACCCGAAGAAAGGAACCAGAGAGGGAAGAATTTCCAAAAGAGGATTTGAAAGCAGACACAACATTAAAAGAAGAATGAACATACAAACAAGGTAAGTGCTAACATCTACATCACTGCTCCTGATCTTTGTGCAAAGTCATATACACCAATCATCCATAGCATTATGACCATTGACAGGTGAAGTGAATAACATTGATTATCTTATTACAATGACATCTGAAAGTGGGTGGGATATATTAGGCAGCAAGTGAACGTGCAAGTTAATGTGTTGTCCCTGAAGTTGATTTGTAGGGCAAGCAAAAGGATTTGAGGGATCTTGGCAAGGGCCAAATTATAATGGCAGGATGACTGGGTCAGAGCAACTCCAAAATTGCCATTTTTGTAGGATTTTCCCAGTCTGCAGTGGTCGGGACTGACCAATAGTGGTCCAAGGAAAGAGAACCAGCAAACTGGAGACAGGGTCATGGGCGGCCAAGGCCCACTTATGATTGTGGGGAGCGAAGACTAGCCCATGTAATTCCATCTAATAGACAAGCTACTGTAGTTCAAAATGCTGAAAAGGGTAATGCTAGATAGAAAGATGTTTGAACACACAGTACATCACAGTTTGTTGTGTACGGGGCTGCGTAGCCCTAGACCGGTCATAGTGCCCATGCTGACCCATGTCCACAGCCAAAAGCACCTACAATGGGCACGTGAGCATCAGAACTGGATCACAGAGCAACGGAAGAATATGGCCTGGTCTGATGAATTCAAGAACAGTCAGAACAACACTGCAATAAATTTGAGGCATTGACTTGGCCTCCGAATTCTGCATATCTCAATTCAACTGAGCGTCTCTGGGATGTGCTGGAAAAACAAGTCAGATCCATGAAGGTCCACCTCACAACTTACGGGATCTGCTACTGAAGGCTTGGTGCCGGATACCACAGCATAACCTCCGAGGTCTAGTGGAATCCATGCCTAGACGGATTATGGCAGGCGAGTCATAATGTTATGGCTGATCAGAGTATGTCTCCAATAGATAGTTCAGAGCTGGGGGCCACACTTATCCGGGGTGCTTTGATGTAGCAGTGTGGCTTCCATATATATTTGCAAATGTAAGCAACTAAAACCCAAGTAGTTAAATGGATTTTTTTCTCTGGCCTGAAATATGCATGGTATGCATGTTCAGGTCAAGAGATTCTACAAATAACGAGACTAGAATTCAAGAATGTGAGGCCTTTATTATCTTCTGCTTATATATGCTGTATAGCAGGACAATCTACAGATCCATATGTGAAAATATGTTGGACAGCAAGGAGGTATAAAATTAGAGTTAAGCTAAATTTATTCTCAGGTAAAGGATCCAATAATTAAAAAAAACGAAAAAAAAAAACACTTGCTTGCTATTTAAATTATACTAGTCTTTACCTAAAACCTGCTGTCCAAAGCCGGCCCCCGAGGTGTCTGCCTTGTCTGAGCCTCAATCTCCAATGTCCAAGCTGTGCCACGTCCAGACCCTCCCTCTAACCTACATCCCCCAATGAAATGCTGCAGCTACAAACAAGTACTGCAGGGGGCGTAACAGAGCTCCTCATTTAGAGGTGGAGGCTGACCTTTGCAGGCAGAGTTCCCATGTTAATGGGCTCACTGGACACTCTTGGTGCCGGCCTTGGGCAGCTTGGTCCATGGCAGGTCCAATTCATGTACTATGTTCTCTCTGCTCACCTTCCACGGCAGGAAGTGTCCCGTCCTCTTTCCCCGGGAAGGAATGCGCTTCTTCCTGCTTGATCCACAGCGCCAACTCTGGATTAAACACTGCATTGTCTGCATGGGGGGGGGAGAACAAGGAGTGAAATAACATCATGGAAATAAATAGGGGAGGGAAGATTTACTAAAACTGGAGCACTCAGAATCTGGTGCAGCTGTGCATGGTAGCCAATCAGCTTCTAACTTCAGCTTGTTCAATTAAGCTTTGAAAATAAAACCTGGGAGCCGATTGGTTTCTATGCAGAGCTGCACCAGATTTAGCTTATTCAACCACTTCAGTATCGGGCACTTTCACCACCTTCCTGTCCAGGCCAAGTTTCAGCTTTCAGTGCCGTCTGCGTTTGGATCACTTTACAGACAGCATTCGACAGGCATTGACGAGATGTACTAAACAGTTTATTTTTTTTTCTCTCTCCCCCAAATATACCTTTTTACCATTTTTTTAATGAACACAAATGGTCAGTATATCGTAAATTCAGCTGTGTTAGTGGTTTCCTGTTTTCCCTTTTAACTGGTTTCTGATCAGGACAGCAGTGTGTGTATATGAATGATGAAGGTTATACTGCATAGTAAGCTCTTGCAGGGGGCAGACTAATGTTCTGCTCAAAGTATAAAACGTAATAAATACCACCAGTTTATTAACCACTTACGGACCGGTAAAGGCGGAGACGATCGGGTCCTCTTCCCAGAGGGGCATGGAGCCGAGTGAGGGAAAGACGGCCCCCACACTATTGGATGGTGGAAACAACATCAAACCTAACGTCCACCCCCAATGGTCTTAGAGGGGACATTTTTGTTTTCTTTTAGTTGAATTTTAGTGTAAATGTTAGATGTGAGGTCTTTTTGCCCCCAGATCTCACATTTTAAGAAGTCCTGTCATGCTTTTTTTCTATTACACAAGGGATGTTTACATTCGGCCTATCACAAAGTCATCATCAGGAAATGGTCACAAAGCCATTTCTTGATGATGGCTTTGTGATAGCCCGAAACGTCGAAGGTTACAGCGCGTCATCACGTCACTTACGCCCATACAAAACTACCCAGGAATCAAGCAGAACGCCGTGAGCGTCAGCTTTCCCTACCAGGGCTGATTACCTATAACAATCACCCGGGTGCCAGGACTATAAAGGCAATTCTAAATGTAAGTGGGATTCTTTTCATTTGTGTATTGAATAAACCAGTTTAAATGGAATTGCGCAATGAAGGTTTTCCTTGGTCATTTCCACCCATCCCTAGGTATACCGTATATACTCGAGTATAAGCCGAGTTTTTCAGCACATTTTTTTGTGCTGAAAGTGCCCCCCCCCCCCCCCCCCGGCTTATACGCGAGTCACTGCGATCTGCCTGATCAGCCCATGTGTAATGCTCAGACAGCAGCCAACCAGTGCACAAAAGCCGTGCCTCCTCCTCGTCCGTGATAGGGGAACACTAATTTTACCAGCAGTGAGTCAGTGTTCCGCCTATCACTGAACAATGACTGCTGGGAAACGGAGTGTTCAGCCTATCACAGACGAGGAGGCACGGCTTTTGTACACCGGAATGGCCATTGTCTGACTGCATGACACGGGCTGATCAGGTAGGCAGATCGGCACAGGGCAGGCATGGACACAGGGCAGGCTGCAAGGGGCACAGGGAAGGCTGCAATGGGCACTGTGGACCCTATTTTTCCCACTTACAGTAGCTGCTGCATTTCTCACCTTCGGCTTATACTCGAGTCAATAAGTTTTCCCAGGTTTTTGTGGTAAAAAGTAGGTGCCTCGGCTTATACTCGAGTATATACGGTATCTTTGCATGAGACGGCATTTCAACAGGCTCCTCAGGGGTTTCCCCACATGCTTAAGAGACCATACTAGCAATAGTTGGTCAACATCCAGGGTGAGTGTACATCTATGTGGGGCACCCAGTCTGAGCACCATTGCACAGGAGAAGTCAATTTCAGCACGAGCACTTTGTTTCATCACCTAATGGGACGTTATTAATTTTGTGTTCTGCATGTATATATGAATTTGATCTACTCTAAGTGCAGCAAACGGTCTTCTACGATTTAAAGCACTGAATCCAATCAACGAAAGGGGCAGGCTAGGGACAGTTGAGTTGGGGAGGGCTAGATGATGCTGGATGATCTCCAGCGAGGGAAGGCAACTACAAGTCCAGGTCTTGCATCTGTTTGGAGCTTGACGTTTACGTAAATTAAATCATTCTGACCACATTCACATATGAATCGAAATTTCCTAAAAATAAAAGATTTTCCCATTCGGTTGGCCCCTGCAATCTGAAACCTGATTGGTTATGAAGACTCACTGCACTTTATGTGACCTGACAGCTGCTTACGTACCGGGGTCTTTGCTCTCCTCCTCCATTTTTGGCGCGGGGGTCTGGTTGCTTCGTTCGCTGGTCACGCCCTCCATTTTCACACGCAGCAAGATGTCAGGTTTGATGGACGGCAGTTGCGGCACGCTGTCCGAGACGTCAGCCATACGTTCTTGCAGATCGTCGTCGTGTGAAACCCAGGCTGGAGGGGAACAACAGAGGAGGAAAATGACTACAAGGCTTCTTTATAAAAAGGGAATGTAAGCAATATGCCAGGGATCTGCAATTAGCGGACCTCCAGCTGTTGCAAAACTACAAGTCCCATCATGTTTCTGCCTCTGGGTGTCATGCTTGTGGCGGCCAGAGTCTTACTATGCCTCATGGGACTTGTAGTTCTGCAACAGCTGGAGGTCCGCTAATTGCATATCCCTGCAATATGCTTTGTCAGAAGCGTAACTAAATCCTTCAGGGCACCGATGCAAGAAACCATAAAGGGCTCCCCCTCGGCTGCGGAATGCCAGGGGCCCTTTAGTTCCACAACTGGTGTGACTATTTTTGTTATATTATTTTTTACAATTTTAATCAATTTTTACCTTACCCGTTGGGGGGCTTTGGTGAGATATCAGGGGTCTAAACAGATCTCTGATGTTCTTAGAGACAGAGAAAGGAGAGACAAGAGGACATAGCCCTCAATATCCATCTCTGCAGCCTCAGCTGCACAGAATGAATGGACAGGAATACCTCTGTTCATTCATAAACCAAAGCATAGTAAGTAAACACAGTTTACAAAAATCATAGAGCAGATACTTATTTTAAAATTTTTTATACATTTGCAAAGATTTCAAACAAACTTCTTTCATGTTGTCATTATGGGTTATCTTTCATAGATTTTGGAGGAAAATAATGAATTGACTCCATTTTGGAATAAGGCTGTCGCATAACAAAATTTGGAAAAAGTGAGGCGCTGCATCTACTCCCCAAAGCCTTGCCAGGATCCACAGTATAGCAGTTTTTTTTTCTTTTAGGCCCCTTTCACACTGAGGCAGGAGGAGCATCGGCGGTAAAGCGCCACTATTTTTAGCGGCGCTTTACAGTCAGATTTGCGCCACTATTCGGCCGATAGCGGGCGGTTTTACTCCCCGCTAGCGGCCGAGAAAAAGGGTAAAAACTGCCGCAAAGCGCCTCTGCAGAGGCGCTTTTCCGGCGGTGTAGCCGCACTGCCCCATTGATTTCAATGGGCAGGAGCGGTGTACACACCGCTCCTTCACCGCTCCGAAGATGCTGTTAGCAGGACTTTTTTTTTACCGTCCTGTTAGCACACCGCTCCAGTGTGAAAGCCCTCGGGGCTTTCACATTGGAGAGACAGCAGCTGCTGTTTCAGGTCGGTTTGCAGGCGCAATTTTTAGAGCAATAGCGCCTGCAAAACGACCCAGTGTGAAAGAGGTCTTAGGGTAAAGGTGTTATATAAAATAAAAGCTGATCGTTTTAGGCACCCTGTCAGTGGTAAATGGTTTGTCTCATTCCAGTAAACTGATACATCTGGAAGAGAGCTTGTTCTTGTGACAAACAGACTTGGTGGCTGGATCAGCAGATGAACAGAAGAAATAAACTTGCAGAAAAAAATAAATTAATTAATTAATATATAGATATATCTATATCTCTCTCGCTATATCTATATCAGCTATCAGATATAAGAATTGGTAAGCTTCAAGATAATATACGTTTTGGGTTTAATACCGCTTGAGGGGCTTGTTCACTCTACCTTAGTTCTTTGAAGGGCAATCTGCCTCGTATCCCTCTTCAGAGGTCATTTGATAGGTGGTGAGGAGGCATTAGTTGCCTGCTTTAACCCCCTCCCCCTTTTTTTTTTTCTTTTTTTTTTGAGCATGTACTCATTTAGTGATATTTTTGAAGGCAATAAACATATTGATTTTTATAAAAAATCGTTTATTGAAAAAAATAATTTGTCATTAAAAATTGTAAAAGGAAATTATACAATCATAACATGAACTTAAGTCAACATATCATATATCAAATACTTCAAAGATATTGTACAAAGAGGTATCCCCCATCTAGAGGCTAAGATCCCACCCTGTTGGTGCATGGATGGATGAGTCCAATAAGGTGGGAGTAACCAACGCGTTTCAAAGTATAGGTACAATTAACATCTTCCATAGGGATATTACCACAACTGCAATGCAAAATAATAGTGCTTACAGCATTGGTACATTTGATATACATGTATAACGATTCCAAAATGATATCCATATGAACGGACTCAAAAAACATACTTACAACACAATCTATATCTAACTTGAGCGTTTCATAGCTTCAAGAAGAGCCCCAATATGCACTCCCTGTCAGACGTTCTTGCTACACAAAGACCACTGACTATTGTGCAAAAATTAGGTGCTATTTGCTTGGAAAAAAAAAAAAAAGAGTATACAAATATCAGGCTAATTAGCTCCTCAAACAAGCTGAAACAAAGAGATGTTTCACAGCCCGGGGATATTTATACTTACTGATGCCTGGTATTTTTCGCATATATTGCACAGTAGAAGCTGCTGCCATGAAATCCTTGCTTTATTAATTCATCCTCAAGTAAGCTGAAGATGATACAAACATGTATCCTTCTCCACCGAAGTGGGAAGGAGGAATGGTGCCTGCTGTGGTCCTCGGCGTTACCATAAAGTGCGCATGTTCGACGTGGTGACATAATACGCCACTGCGTCATGCCCGTCTCCGGAACGGCCACATCCAGAGACCAGACCAGCGGGCTGTGAAATATCTTTTTGTTTCAGCTTGTTTGATGGGCCAGTTATACTCATATGTGTACACGCTTTTATTTTTTTTCAGGCAAATGGCGCCTCATTTTGGACAATAGTCTGTGGTCTTTGTGTAGCAAGAAGTGCATATTGGGGCTCTTCTTGAAGCTATGAAGCTATGAAAGCGCTCACATTAGATATAGATTGTATGGTATGTTTTTGAGTCCGTTCACATGGATATAATTTTGGAATCATTATACATGTATATCAAATGTACCAATGCTGTAAGCACTATTATTTTGCATTGCAGATGTGGCAATATCCCTGAGGAAGAAGTTACTTGTACCTATACTTTGAAATGCGTTGGATACTCCCACCTTACTGGACCCATCCATCCATGGACCAACAGGGTGGGATGTTAGCCTCTAGATGGGGGAAACCACTTTGCAAAACATCTTTGAAATATTTGATATAATGATATGTTGACTCAAGTTCATGTTATGATTGTATAATTTCCCCTTTACAATTTTCTAAAATTTTTAATGACAACATTTTTTTTTCAATAAATGATTTTTTATAAAAATCAATGTGTTTATTGCCTTAAAAACCCCACTAAATGAGGACACGCTCTAAAAATGACGTATTGGGATGATGGCAAATTACACCCACAATCGTTTGAGTTTATCCATTTAGCCTGCTTTAACCCTGCATTAGCATGCCGCAACCGTCTCCGGACCTCCTACTCTCATGTTCTCTCGTCTCCTCCTCCTCCCATGTTCATCTCCAGGATTTCTCCAGAGCCTCTCCCATCCTCTGGAACTCGCTACTTCAACCTGTCCGGCTATCTTCTACTCTTGCTACCTTCAGGTGATCCCTGAAAACTCATCTGTTCAGGAAGGCCTATCACGTCTCCAATGAATCTTCTACCACTTCCATCAGCTCATTCCCCACAGTTACAACCTTTTGTACCACCTGCCCCACACTATTAGATTGTAAGCTCTTCTGAGCAGGGCCCTCTTTATCCTCTTGTATTATAACTGTATTGTCTCCTTTTTATATTGTCAAGCGCTGCGTAAAACTGTTGGCGCTATACAAATCCTGTATAATAATAATAATTATATAATAATAATAATAATTGCATGTGACTGCAGGGTTCTTGCAGAGCAGCCCCATTCACTTGAATGTGGCACGTTCAAAGGGTTCTTCTCCCTTTGGATTCTGCATGGCTCTGTAGACCACCACCCACCACCTTGTCATTCATCCACAGAGATCTGTGAATGAACTAGAAACCCCAACTGCCACTGCAGCACTAAAGATTACTACAATTGTACTTCATTGTTTTTTCCTTGAGCTCTGTAACTGAAAGTCTGTACCGTATGGACAGGGAGCTGGAGGAAGAGTCTGCAGGAGCCTGTGCATTACACCTTTGACCCACTGAGCATATGCACTGCTCTACAGGCTCATTTGCAAAAGAAAAAAAAAATGAAATTTGGCAAACGTGGATGCATTTACTTATTTTGCAAAAGGTGGACACAGCCTGTAGGTGGGTGGGATAAGGTTAGGGTAGCAATGGGTTGCCTGTTTTTTCGTGTGTGTACAGTGCTATAGATCCTCACCACTGGCTGCCATTTCTTCCTTACTTAATTCATCCCTGAAATACGGCTCCTCATGCTGCTGAATCTTCACCAGGGTCCCGGGGTTGGCGATCTCGTACCCTGAGGAAGGGAAGGAAAACAGCCGGGGGTCATCATAAACAGACACACTTACGGTTTATTTGGAAGAATTGATGGTGTTAAAGAACTGTGCAATTTTCTCTGTAAAAGGGGAGAAGAACCCCACCGGCGTTACTGCAAAAATACCAAAGGAAGCCATTACACATAAGCCTGAAATCCACCCACCTCTGCCGCTACAGGTGGCTGCTGATCAGCACATCCAATGTAGAACAAATAAGGGAACATCAACCTTCACCAAACATTATTGTTCCCGATAAGATCACAGAAAATCCTCACTAACCATGCCTCCTTGAAGGGAGACTTCCTGAGATCTTGTCCTAGAACAATAAAGTTTTGTAAAGGCTACAACTAATTCTGCAGGCAAATGCTTAGGGCTATGAAACGGGTCCTCTTTAATGCTCACTCCCTCAGTCACCTTTCATTTGTACCCTTCATTGCTCCATTCAGCCATCAGGAGCAAAGAGAAATGCCCGATACCCCATCGGGTACCAACCAGAGAGCCTTTTAGTAGCCATTAAAGAGGAAGTAAAGCCTTAATAAAAATAAAAATAGACCCTGCAAGGCAAAGGCATAATGAGCTAGTATGCATAGCATACTAGCTCATTATGAATAACTTACCTGAGATGGAAGCCCCCAAAAGCGACCCTCGACGTCCTCCTCCGACGCCGCCATGATACCCGGAGTGACTTACGGGTATTGCGGCTTCGGCGCTGTGACTGGCCGGAGCCACCGTGACGTCACCCCCGCATGCGCTGTAGACAGCGGTGCTTGTCATTTGCACAGTTTAGGAGATATTTCTTGAACCTACAGGTAAAACTTGTTTACAACCACTTTAACAGAATTTTTTTTGGCCTGGCTGAAGGCAAGTAGGTGGTGCTTAGCCCAGAGGCTAAGGATATAAAGTCACTAGAAACTGGACTGATTCAGGGAGGGTCACAGAAAAGGGCTTTTGGACTAACAAAGTTAACAGACCCTTCAAGTCGCCTATTTATAGACAGGCAAACTGTGAGAGTGTCTAATTATTGCTGGCCCAGCTCCTCCACCACTCCCCTCTTTACATAATCTTTCATGTAGAGTGAGTGACAGCTCTGAGGTAGCGAACATCACATACAAGATGGCGGTGCCCAGCAAAAGTCTCAGGGCCTTTGGATGTCTACACAAGGGAGGCTTTTACTGGGATATAACATGCAAAAATGCACACATAATATTATGGGAAGGTGTTTTTTTTTTTAATGGTCCGGCAACAAGGTCTCTTAAAAGTGTCACATCACCTTGGCGGCACAAAGCACCAGAGAGGTGATTTCTCGGCAGTAGTATGTAAAAGTAGAGAGACTACAAGCAATGGTCTCAGGACACACATGTCAACTAGCCTCTCTGGTATTATGGAGCAATATTACTCCAGTTGGGAAGGAAGGCCTGGGACACATGGCACTGAGTGGAGAAGGGGGTCACTGAACAGCGGTTGTGCAGGGGTAGAAAGCGAGTGGTCACAAGATTCTGTAAGATGGGAATGGGGGGGGGGGGGGGAGGAGCAAATATATCAACTATAACAATGGATGCAAAATCAATAAAAAAATCAATAAAAAAAAATTGAAATTACAAATGGGAGGGGGTGGGTCACGACAGGCAACCATAACCGTGGGGGCAGAATGCACCAATATTGATACCACAATGGGGGAGGTAAAGAACAGGCGACCATAGGATGTGGGCAGCATGCACCAATATTGATATTACAATAGGGAGGTAGAGGGCAGGCAACCATATGATGGGGGGCAAAATGCACAAATATTGATACCACAATGCGGGAGGTAGAAGGCAGGAAACCATATAATGGGGGAAGAATGCACCAATATTGATAGCTCAATGGAGGGGTTACGGTTGAAGTAGAGGGCAGGCAACCATATGGTGGGGACAGCATACACCAATATTGATACCACAATGGAGGAGGTAGAAGGCAGGCAACCATATGGTGAGGGCAGAATTCACCAATATTGATAGCTCAATGGAGGGGTTACGGTTGAAGTAGAGGGCAGGCAACCATATGGTAGGGACAGCATGCACCAATATTGATACCACAATGGAGGAGGTAGAAGGCAGGCAACCATATGAAGGGGGGCAAGAATACACCAATATTGATACCACAATGGGGGAGGTAGAAGGCAGGCAACCATATGGTGGGGGCATAATTCACCAATATTGATACCACAATGGAGGAGGTAGAGGGCAGCCAACCATATGATGGGGGCAGAATGAACCAATATTGATATTATAATGGGGAGGTAGAAGGTAGGCAACCATATGATGGGGGGCAGAATGCAACAATATTGATACCACAATTGGGAAGAGGGGGGAGTAGAGAGCAGACAACCATATGGTGGTGCAGCATGCACCAATATTGATATCACAATGGAGGAGGTAGAAGGCAGGTAACGATATGATGGGGGCATAATGCACCAATATTAATAACACACGGGAGGAGGGGGTGGTTGGTGGGTTTGGGTCGGAGACAGATGACCACAATGGAATGCACCAATATTGATATCACAATAGAGGGTTCATGCGGCTTGTTTTTAACCAATCTCAGCCTGTGTCTCTCCTCTACAAATCCTACCCCCCACATTGTCTGTGTAATTTACAGTAGAGACAGCTTACCAAGTGCGGTGAGAGCTCCGTGGATCTCCTTCATGATATTTTGGTACAGCTTCCTCTGCCAGTCTGCCAGCAGCTGCCAGTCCCGTTGAGAGAAGTAGACGGCCACATCATTAAATGTCACGGTGCCCTGAGATAGAAAGGGATTGAAGGACCACAATGAGAGTCACACCAACACTACAGGAGAACACTGAGGACAGGGGAAGATCAGGGAGTAGACAACCAGGCTCATCATCAACACCAAATCAACTGGTCCCGAAAAGCCCTCTAAGGTGGAACTACAGACACACAAGGACTTTAGATGCTGACTGGCTTCTGTTCTACAGATACTGGGGGGGGCACTCCTGTGCACTTACTGTGTGGGATATTCTTCCTATTATAATCAGTGATGTAGAAACCACACTCAGCAACGTTATAGATCAGCCCTTCGCAACTTTATTACCCCAGAGAAAACCCTAAAATAAAATTTCAGGTCTTGAAGAATCTCTGCCAAAACCAGGGGTCAGGGGGTAAAATGCTCCTCACAATGCTGGCCAGTGGGAAGAATGCCCCCTTTACTGATGGCTAAAAAGATCCCTGTTCTCTAATGCCGCTAAGTGTCATTGTTCCTATAACTATGGAGATTAGAGGTCAATCAGCCACAACTCAAGGAACCCCTAGCAACTCCTAAAGAGACCCCGATTGAGAATGCATGTTCTTAATGTGAAGCAGGTGCAGTAAACCTGAACACATTGGATGCCTGCTAAAAGGAGAAAGGATTTCTGGGTAATGCCAAATTTTGAATTTGCTTGGGGGCCTATGTCAATGAGCATTTCACTTCAAATGGGTTTTGCATTCTCATACAAGTCAATGGAAATGCTAAAAGACATTTGGAGAAGGCCAACTGCTGGTCGAGAGGGGGCAAACTTCAGGCCAGAGGGGGGACAACTTCAGGCCAGAATTCTACGGTAATGCTAAAAGCAACCTGAAGGAGGTTAAAATAAGAGTTAGGAGAAGGTCAACTGCCAGTCGGTATGAGATCAACTTCGGGCCACAAGAAGGTCAACTGCGGTCAGGAGGAGGTCCACTGCAGGTCAAGATGTGGTCAATTGTGAGTCAGAACGAGGTCAACCATAAGTCAAATTAACCACTTCCCGACCAGCGCACGACGATGTACGTCGACAGAATGGCACGGGCAGGCATATTGGCGTACAGGTATGTCCAATATTCGATGCCGCCCTGCCATCGGGAGCGCGCCGTCGGTGGCGCGCTCCCGCGCTGGTCGGGACCCCCGTGAGTCCGGTCGCGGGACCCGCGGACTCGATCGCCGCGGGCATCCCCGCGATCGTCTCACGGAGCGGCCGAATAGAGCAAATGCTGTGTAAACAACATTTGTCTATTCTGCCTAGCAACTAGTGACGCTGATCTCTGCTCCATGTGATTGGAGCAGAGATCAGTGTACACTAAATGAAAGCCCAACCCCCCCACAGTTAGTAACACTCCCCTAGGAACACTTAACCCCTACACTGCCACCCACTGGTTAACCCTTTCACTGCCAGTGTCATTTACACAGGAATCACTGCATTTATATAGCAGTGATTACTGTATAAATGACAATGGTCCCAAAAATGTGTCAAAAATGTCCGATGGGTCCCCCACAATGTCGCAGTCACAATAAAAATCGCTGATCGCCGCCATTACTAGTAAAAAAAAAAATGAATAAAAAATTATTAATAAAAATGCTATAAAACTATCCCTATTTTGTAAACGCTATAACTTTTGCGCAAACCAATCAATAATCGCTTATTGCGATTTTTTTTACCAAAAATATATAGAAGAATATGTATCGGCCTAAACTGAGGGAAAAAAATGTTTTTTTATATATTTTTGGGGGATATTTATTATAACAAAAAGTAAAAAATAATGTGTTTTTTTCAAAATTTTTGCTCTATTTTTGTTTATAGCGCAAAAAATAAAAACCGCAGGGGTGATCAAATACCACCAAAAGAAAGCTCTATCTGTGGGAAAAAAAAGGACGTCAATTTTGTTTGGGAGCCACGTCGCACGACCGCGCAATTGTCAGTTAAAGCGACGCAGTGCCGAATCGCAAAAAGTGGTCTGGTCTTTGACCAGCAAATTGGTCCGGTCTGAAAGTGGTTAATCTATCGAATTCTGATTGATATCAAAAGCGGCTTAAGCTGGTGTCATCAACAAAAGCCCAAGGCCTAGCAATAAAGGCTTTTAGGGCTAATTCACACTGGCCCTCAGCCAAATCGCAGAGCAACCGGAACGAATGTCGGTTGGCTAGGGGGCAGTGTAGTGCACAATTCATCGCATCGCACTGTCCCTATTTTATTTTTAACAATCTTTATTTGAAGTGTACAAAACGTACGCTTCATTCACAGCAATGTAGGGGTGGCACCATGCGCTGCTCGGCAATGCAAAGCAATTCAGGCTGCTGCGCTGCAATAAAAAAAAACGTAGACTGCCTGCATTTTAGCACAGCGCCAAGCTGCATTGCAGTATTAGTGGGATACATAGGAAACAACTTTTTCCTGTGTGTCCCTGCGATTACAAACATTTTACGACGTAGTAAAATGTCTGTCACCGCATATAGCGTGACTTGGCCCTTAATCCTGGTGTGCAAAACACAACATTACTCAGAAGTCATTTTATTTTTCAGAGGTGGCTACATACATAGGCAGAGGACTACCTGAAAGCTTCTATATGGGTGCCAAGTGTTCAGGGGATTCCGGTAATGTGACTTAGGGCTCTGTGCAGATTTATGGGCAGAAAAACAGTATGAGAGGCAATAAGACACTGGCAAACCCTATCTACAGAGTATTGATGTGTGCAGTGGCACCATTGCAGTAATGAAGGAGGTGTCTGAAGAGCAAAGTTGCATAAAGGGTTTGGACTCTGGAGATTACAGAGGCGATATATGTATATGAAGCTTACTGATCTGGGCAATGTAGCAGCTCGCTAACCGGCAATGGGTTCCGACTCACTTGAGTCCATCCCTCCATGACGTTCCACTATCGAAACAGGAGAACCCGCACTTACAATCGTCCTCAGTTCTTTGTATTAAAAAAAACACGTTATTGCAACTTATTATTCATTAAAAGTTTGGATTTCAGGCGATACCAACTAAAACGTTTGTAGCAGAAGCTTTTAAGGGTTGCTGACCCCTTCCTCAGGAAAATAGGTAGTGCCCGAAGAAGAAGAAGAGGCCAGAGTGTCTTCAAAGCTTACACTACAATCTTTTTAGTTACCATTCACCCCAAGTCCAAATTTCTAATGAATGTAATAAGTTACAATCAAGTTTTTTTAAATACAAAAGAAAGGAGGATTGTATGTGCGGGTTCTTCTGTTTGTGCTGGATTGTCACGGAGGGATGGACTTGAGTGAGTCGCCACCCATTGCCAGTAAGTGAGCCGCAAAATGGTCCCTAGCGGTAAGCTTCTTATACTTTAGTCTTCGGAAAACAGGATAGAAGATTCTGCTCTTTAAACATACTCACAAAGTCCAGTTACAGCACATCGCTCTCCGCCAGACCCTTTCCCTACTGCCTTTACGTGTTTCCCCAACCCACAAACACGAGACCATTGAACAGAAGCCCCTGTTGAGGTGAAGTATGCTGAGGGAGTGGGGACTGGGTCTGTGATGTAACTGGGCTTTGTAAACTTACAATATTTTTTGGGGTAAATAAAACGAAGGAAGGAGAACAGAGGTGAAGTTGAAACCAGTATGTGGGCCTGTTTACATCAGCTTTAATGGAGTTGGAAGGTATTAGGGGGGCTTGTGGTGTGATCAGGAAGACACAATCAATTAGAAATTACTGGCGGCCTGCTTCCCCCTTACAGGTTTTCTTACATTTACACAAAGTGAAAAAAAATATAGTAAAGTGGACCTTTCATCAAGAGGCTGGACAACTGGCCTTGGAAGCAACAACAGTCTACGAAGTGCCATGCTACCTCCATAGCATTGGTGTAATACAAGGGGCTGGCAGCAGAGGGGGCATTACCAGTGCAGACTTTGACACACCCCCTCTGCCTACACAAAAGTCTTCTCCAAGCATTGACCGGTTAACCGAGAAGGAACAGCCAGATACCACCGGCCATGTGTGTGTTTTGGTGGAAGGGGCAAAGATTTCATCCCTATCCAAAAAAATCTTTAATCCAGATTCTATTACCAAACTATGTGGCTTATTAATCATGGGCCCCCAGAGACATGCTTCTGAGAGTGGGTGATCTGCAAAATGGTCAATAGCTGTAGCTATAGGGACAGTGTAATATGGACTTGGTGGATTCACAAATTCTGCCTACTGAGTAAAGGAGCCCTGACTAAAATGCTGGACGCACCAGGTAAAGGGTTTACTTTACACCGGTATGTCAAGACTCAAATGAAGCAGTGAGCTGAACGATTTTCCAGGGGCCACACCTAATTCCAGCAAAAACAAATGTTAGAATTTTGGTAACCACTTGATTTTAGGAGGCCCCTCGACACTCAAGCTGAGACTTTTGAAGGCATCTGGCTTCTGATGTTCAAGTGGAGACTTTAAGAAACCTATTACCATCATACTGCGGAATTAGGAGGCCTCTGACTCCTGATGCGAACACGGGAGAGGACATCCCTTAATCTGAGACTTTACAGAACCTTTGACCCTTAAACTAAGGCTTTAGGAGACCTCTCACCCTGATATTTAATCTGAGACTTTAGGCGACCCCTAACCCTCCATATTAGATGTCCTCTATTCCCTAAGGCTGAGATTTTAAGGGAATTCTGACCCCTGACACCCAGAGAGAGAGAGACTTTAGGAGGCCTCTGACACTAAAACTAAACCTTTAGAGGACCTCTGACCCTCAAGTCGAGACTTTATTCCCTGGGAATTCAGGCTGAGACTTTGGAAGGTTTCTGATCGCTGATGTTCAAGCTGAGTCTTTGGGAGACCTGACACTCAGGCAAACTTTTGAGAGGACATCTGAAACATTAGAGGACCACAAATAAGCGTAGAATTTAGGTAACCTCTGACACCTGATTAGCAGACTGAGACTTTAGGGACCACTGATCCCCTAATGCTCAGTCTGATACTCTAGGAGACCTAAAACCCTCATGCAAAGTCTTTAGGAGGCATCTGACTCCTGATACTCCAGAAAGACTTTTAAACCCTGAAATTCAGGTGATGACTTTAGGGGACATCTGACCTTCAACAAGCTGAGACTTTAGAGGATCTCTGACCAATAAGACAAGACATTAGGAGACCCTTGACCCCTGATGCTCAAGCAGACTTTACGGGACCCCTGACCCTAAAGCTGAAACTTTAGGAGTTCTCTGCCTCCCAACATTAAGGCTGAGACTTTAGGAGGCCTCTGATCCACAGCACCAAGCATGAAACTTTAGAGAACTTCTGACCTTCATGTTGAAATGTTAGATGACCTTTGACCCTTAAGCTATGTCTGTAGGTGACCCTTGGCACTTCATGCTCAATCTGAGACTTTAGGATTTCTCTGACCACTGGCATTTAGGCTGAGATTTTTGGGGACCTCCGACCCTTGAAACACAAACTGATACGTTAGAGAACCTCTGTCCCTCAAACTGAGACTATACCTATAACCCCGGAATCTGAAGGTGATATTTCGGGGGACCGCCGACCCCCTCAAGCTCAGATGTCAGGGGGTCCTCCGACCCCTCAAGCTCAGACCTCAGGGGGACCCTCCGACCCCTCAAGCTCAGACCTCAGGGGGACCCTCCGACCCCTCAAGCTCAGACCTCAGGGGGACCCTCCGACCCCTCAAGCTCAGACCTCAGGGGGACCCTCCGACCCCTCAAGCTCAGACCTCAGGGGGGACCCTCCGACCCCTCAAGTTCAGACCTCAGGGGGACCCTCCGACCCCTCAAGCGCAGACCTCAGGGGGACCCTCTGACCCCTCAAGCTCAGACCTCAGGGGGGACCCTCCGACCCCTCAAGCTCAGACCTCAGGGGGACCCTCCGACCCCTCAAGCTCAGACCTCAGGGGGACCCTCCGACCCCTCAAGCTCAGACCTCAGGGGGACCCTCCGACCCCTCAAGCTCAGACCTCAGGGGGACCCTCCGACCCCTCAAGCTCAGACCTCAGGGGGACCCTCCGACCCCTCAAGTTCAGACCTCAGGGGGACCCTCCGACCCCTCAAGTTCAGACCTCAGGGGGACCCTCCGACCCCTCAAGCTCAGACCTCAGGGGGACCTCCGACCCCTCAAGCTCACACCTCTAACCCAGATGGTCCAGTTTTAGAGCCAATGGACAATGACAGCTCAGCCTGGCTAGGGGTGTGTTAGCTCATGGCGGTGTAGCGCCCCCTGCAGAGGACTGTAACTCCCAGCATGCCCCTGCAGAGACAGACAACTGGCATGCTGGGACTCCTCCCACCCTGCCTTTGTGGCCCTGCAGGTCTCAGGAAACCCCATGCACGGTCCTGTAGGGCCCCTTCAGGGTAGAGAAGGGAGAAGCGAACCCATTGGTCCCCGCAGTGCTATGCTGAGCCTACAATTGAGGAGGGCCGGGCCTCCCGTGCGCTCATTGGTTGCGGGAGAGGAGACTAGGTTGCTGCATTTACCGGGTCCCGGATTTCCTCCATCTTTCACCAGTCTCCTGTCCGCTCCTCTGCCCGGTCACCGCTTCCGGTCTCTAGCCACCGCCCACCGCGCAGGACCAGACCGCGAGAGGGTGGCGTACTGCGCAGGCGCTAAGCGCCTCCATGCCGCCCACTGCGCTTGCGCGGGAGTTACGGGCAGCCAGCTTTACTGCGCATGCGTGAGCTCGCCTAATGGCTCTGTGGTCACATGGTGCGTTCATTGATGTCTGTTGTAGGAGAGGCAGAAGTAGTCTTCCCATGAGAATAGAAATCACAGGTTACCTCTAGGAAACAAGGGATGAATATAAATCTTTACAAATGGGCTCTAAAACAAACAGAGACAGGCTGGAGATATTAGGCCTAATAGCTTGACCAATGTCATGTGACCGGCCCCCTCCAATCAGGGAGTGCAGATTTTTTTTATTATCATAGTGATAACATTTTAGGTTTGAGTTACAAGTTGTTGTAAAATTATTAAGATCACAGAAAATAACCAGAATTTCCTGGGAAAAAATGAGCGACGCAAATAAAAATCACATGTTTGGACCAATTAAATGGCACCAAGGATGTCCATGGACAAGTAAACAGTGCTGAAGTTGTCCACAAGTAAGTGAATGGCGCTGAAGACATCCATTGATACCTCAATGGTGCCACGTCTGTATATTAAGCTGTGCCATGGATGTGCATGGTATTGTGGATATCCATGGACAAGAACATACCTCCCAACTTTTTCTGAGATGGGTATGAGGGACACCTATCAGCAAAAGTATGCAGGCATAGGACACACCCCCCACCACGCCCTCCTTAAAGGAGAATTGTACAAAGCAACAAGAGTGTTTATACCCACAAGTGCTTTTTTACCACTACTATTCCTTTATATTGGCTTTTGGAATTTACAAATGCAGCAATTTACAAATCAGATGAAAGGTTTAGCGCTGGGAAACACTTTTTGATAGATAAAAAGTGCATTTTATATACATCTATATTAGGGCTGCGGAAATTAACGATTAATTCCTTCCATTAATCGTTTATTTGATCGATCAAAATTCTTGCTGCCTGCCCTGGGGCCGCTTTGGGCCAAGCTGTGGCTGCAGCGCAGCCCTCCGCTCCCTCCTCCTCCACGATACGCCATACACAGTCTGCGGGCATCTCCCGCTTTGTGTCTCCAAGCCGAGTGTGGAAAATCTGGCTGCGCTGTGAGAAAAGTCCCGCCCTCCTCCTAGATCACATCGTGTGATAGACGCAGTGTTCTGTCTATCACACGAGTTGATCTAGGAGGAGGGCGGGACTTTTCTCACAGTGCGGCCAAAGTTTTCACACTCAGCTCTGAGACACATACTGGGGAGATGCCCGTAGACCATGTAATCCAGGCACAGGTCCTGACTACAGTGAGGCTGCGATTATGGGCACAGCGAGGCTGCATTATGGGCACGGAGAGGCTGAATTATGGGCACGGCGAGACTGCGATTATGGGCACGGTGAGGCTGCATTACGGGCACGGCAAAGCTGCATTATGGGCACAGCGAGACTGCATTATGGGCACGGAGAGGCTGCATTATGGGCACAGCGAGGCTGCATTATGAGTATGGTGAGGCTGCAATTATGGGCACGGCGAGCCTGCGATTATGGGCATGGTGAGGCTGCAATTATGGGCACGGTGAGGCTGCGATTATGGGCATGATAAGACTGCATTATGGGCACGGTGAGACTGCATTATGGGCACGGTGAGGCTGACATGTGACGTCCTAGCCATGCCCCGCTATGTCCGGCTTTGACCGTTGCCACAACAAGTAGTTGGATCTGTATGTGCATTATAATTAATCGAAATTAGTTGATTAATTGATTTTAAAAAAATCGATTAATCGAACCCGAGAATTTTAATCAGTAACAGCCCAAATCTATATAGATCAGACCACAATGAGGGACACATGAGGAGGAATGAGGGACAGAGGGAAATTGCACCAAATCAGGGACAGTCCCTCAAAATAAGGGACAGTTCAGAGCTATGCAAGAGAGTGATGCGTGGACATCCATGGACAAGTGAGTAGGTGAGTAGTGCCATAGATGTCCATGGACAAGTGAGTAGTGCCACAGATGTCCATGGACAAGTGAGTGATGCGCTGATGCCCATGGACTAGTGAGTGATGTGTGGATGCCCATGGACAAGTGAGTGGTGCGTGGATGCCCATGGACAAGTGAGTGATGTGTGGATGTCCATGGACAAGTGAGTGGTGCATGGATGTCCATGGACAAGTGAGTGGTGCGTGGATGCCCATGGACAATTGAGTGGTGCATGGATGCCCATGGACAAGTGTCATGGTTATGCAGTAATCTTTCTCTGTTTGCCTACCTCTCCTCATGTGTTCAGACTAAGAGGCCAGCCACTTCCACCTGGTGGTTTTTATAACCTCTCCTCTAAGCATGGCTCCACCCCAGGCCCTATCAGGGAACCCTATATTAACCGATGCTGATCACCCATTGTGTATTCACTGTGTGTGTTTGGCTTCCTGTTTCCTGCTTGCTGTGTGCTCTATGGTTGTCGCTGTTACCAACCTTGGCGTGTTCTCAATGACTCCTGTCTGCTTGTGACCTTGATCTTTTGGCATGTCCTGGACCATCCTTGTCTGCCTGTGACCCAGAACGCGACCTGGAGCCAGACTGCAGCAAAGTCCATCCTCACCACTGGAGGCTCTGGTGAACACCTGCTGGCTCTTAGACTCCGCTTCCTGGAGAATCTGTGCTCTAGCTCCCACTGGGATCTGTGTTAGTGATCCAGTAGACCTGTATCCTGACTCTCCCTGGGTACAATCCACAGCAGTCAGTCCTAAGGTCCATTACCTAGCCGTGCACTTCCGACTCCTATGGAGTGCATCTGTCACCTGGTCTCAGGTGACCTGACAACAAGTGAACAGTGTCGTGGACATCCATTAACAAGTGAGTTTGGTCATGGCTGTCCGTTGACAAGCAAATGGTGGATTGGACATTCACTGACAAGTGAGTGTGGCCACAGATGTCCATTGACAAGTGAGTGGTGCCATAAATGCCCAATGGCATTTAGGCAATGCCAAAGAATTCCATTGACAAATGAGAGGTTCTGTGGATGTCAGTGGACAAGTGAGAGGTGCTGTGGATGTCAGTGGACAAGTGAGAGGTGCTGTAGATGTCACTGAACAAGTGAGAAGTGACATAGATGTCCATGGATGAGTAAGAGGTGCCATTGTAGTCCATAGACAGGTGAGCAATACCAAGAAAGTCCATCGACAAAAGAGAGGTGACATAGCTGTCAAATAATAAGTGGTGTTGTGGACGTCCATTGGCAAGTGAGTGTGGCCATTGATGTCCATGGACAAGTGAGAGGTGCTCTAAATGTTCATGGACAAGTGAGTGATGCGTGGACGTCCATGGACAAGTGAGTGATGCGTGGACGTCCATGGACAAGTGAGTGATGCGTGGACGTCCATGGACAAGTGAGTGATGCGTGGACGTCCATGGACAAGTGAGTGATGCGTGGACGTCCATGGACAACTGAGTGATGCGTGGACGTCCATTGACAAATAAGCGGTGTTGTGGATATCCATTTACAAGTGAGTTTTGTCATGGATGTCCATTGACCAGTGAGAGTGGCCACAGATGTCCATTGGCAAGTGAATGGTACCATAAATGTTCAGGGACATGTGAGCAATGCCAAAGAAGTCCATTGACAAACTAGAGAGAAAAAACAATGGGGAGCCACCTATAGATATTGGACTGGAGACCTAAGCCACATCCCAAAATACAGAGAAAAAACAGTAGATGCCCCAGGGATTTTATGGACAAAGGATAAAAAACAGATAAAGAAGTAATAAGCGTATATAAAAAGTAATACAAAATGTATTGATTACAAAAGACATGTAAATAAAAGTTCATACACAAAATTGGGATATTCTAAAAGCAAAATGGATAGTCATGCTATATAGATGTAATACAGCTAGGTTCTGGAACACATGATTGATCTCATAGTGGGAAGTCAAACAAAGGGTCCAATTTAGAACAAGCTGTATTATAGGATGACTATCTCTGTTGAATCATAGTACACATCAGAATTCACACTTAGGCAGGGTTTGTGTCTCCGTACTGTCCCATCTCACTCTAGAGGATATATGGGGAGTGTGTGCACATCCCCAAACCATTGGTGATATATAGTTCACCGTGGTAAAAAAATGTAATTTTGATGTATGAGATAGACTGGGTAGAGCATAAAGTACTCCTGCCAAATTGACATCGGAACCCACGAGGATCGGCAAAAATGGAGACGACCTTATGACTGCCGATAAAACTTTCTTCTCTGTGGGGTTTTGTGATACACAGCCAGTATCACGCAACCCCACAAAGAAGGGAGTTTCCATCCATATCAGCAGTCATAAGGCCGTCTCCATTTTTGCCAATCCTTGTGGTTTCTGATGTCCATTTGGCAGGAGTGCTTTATGCCCTACCCAGTCTATCTCATACATCAAAATATATATATTTTTTTACTACGGTGAACTATTTATCATCGGCGGTTTGGAGACATGCACACACTCCCCATCTATTCTCAAAAGTATTCTAATGTGCGATGGGACAGTACGGAGACTCAAACCCTGCCTAAGTGTGAATTCTGATGTGTACTATGATTCACCAGAGATTGTCATTCTATAATTCAGCTTGTTCTAAATCATCCCTTGAAGAAGGAATTAAATATTTAAGCATATATTCCGAAACTTGTTGGGACTTCTGTGTACACGCACTTCCTTTGGCCTCCCACTATGAGACCAATCATGTGTTCCAGAACCTAGCTGTATTATATCTATATAGCATGACTATCCATTTTGCTTTTAGAATAATCCAATTTTGTGTATAAACTTGTCTTTTGCAATTAATACATTTTGTATTACTTTTTTATATACACTTATTACTTCTTTATTTGTTTTTTATCCTTTGCCCATAAAATCCCAGTGGCACCTCCTCTGTTTTTTCATTGACAAGTGAGAGGCACCATAGATGCCCATGGACAAGTGAGAGCTGCCATGGATGTGAGTGAACAAGTGAGAGGTGCCGTGAATGCCCATGAACAAGTGAGAGGTTGTCAGAAACCATGAAATCAGACTGAGACAGAAGTACAGTTAAATCACACTTGTTTAATAATAAAAGTAAAATGAACAAATATAGTCAAAACATAGCCAGAGTTCAGTAACCGGAACAGATAGTCAGCCAAGCCAGAAGTCAGGGATCAAAGTAGTGGAACAGCACGCAGGATCTGGAGCCAGAAGGGATGTCAGCAAAGACACTCTAAACAGGACTGCAGGAGATAGTTTCTTGTGATGTGACCAAGGTGAAGCCAGAGCTCCTCTGGAATGGACGGCTTAAGTAGGCAGGACTGACGAGCAGGATCATCAAAAGCTGAGTAACTGTGGAGAGAGATGGGAGCTGGCAATTAGCCAACAGCTAAGCGGCCAGCTCAGAGAAGGAAGGGCTGAGCCCAGCCCTGACAGAGGTGACATGGATGTCAGTGAACGAGTGAGAGGTGCTGTGGATGTCCAAGGACAAGTGAGAGGTGCAGTGAATGCTATTCACAGACACTCTCCATCCAATCTGATAGAGCTTGAGCTATTTTGCAAAGATGAAAAATGGGCAAAAATGTCACTCTCTAGATGTGCAAAGCTGGAAGAAATATCCCCAAAAAGACTTGCAGCGGTAATTGCAGCAAATGATGGTTCTACAAAGTATTGACTCAGGGGGCTGAATACAAATGCACGGCACACTTTACACATATTTATTTGTAAAAAAAATTGAAAACCATTAATCATTTTACTTCCACCTCACAATTACGTGCCACTTTGTGTTGGTCTATCACATAAAATCCCAATAAAATACAATTACGTTTTTGGTTGTAACATGACAAAATGTGAAAAATTTCAAGGGGTGTGAATACTTTTTCAAGGCACTGTATGTATATTAACAAGTAAGTTGTGACATAGATGTACATTGACAAGTGAATGGTATTGTGGATGTCCTTGGACAAGCAAGTAGTGTTGAAGTTGTCTGTAGATGAGTAAGAGGTGCTGTTGATGTCCATGGATGAGTAAGAGGTGCCATTGTAGTCCATAGACAAGTGAGCAATACCAAGAAAGTCCATTGACTAAAGAGAGGTGACATAGCTGTTCATTAAGTAAGTGGTGTCATGGATGCCCATTGACAAGTGAACAGGGACATGGATATCCACTGACAAGTAAGTGTGGCCACAGATGTCCATTGACAAGTGTTGCCATAAATGTCCAGGGACGTGTGAGCAGGGCAGGACTTACCATTGGGCTGGACTGGGCTCAAGCCCATGGGCCCCGCCCAATAGGGGGCCCTGCCAAGATACATAGCCGAGTGTATTCGGTTCAGCTCCGCTCACAGTCACACCCAGTCTCGACCTATGATGGACATGACACAGGGACTGGGCGCGACTGTAAGCCGAGCCGAGTACACTATTCTCGGCTCCTCTCGGGACTGCGAGAGGACCAGAGAGGACCCGAGAGCTGACGAGAGGACCCGAGAGCCCCTGAGATACACAGGACTCTGTATCTCGGCGGCGCCGTTTTTAACCACTTGCTTACTGGGCACTTAAACCCCCCTCCTGCCCAGACCAATTTTCAGCTTTCAGCGCTGATGCACTTTGAATGACAATTGCGCGGGCATACAACACTGTACCCAAATGAAATTTTTATCATTTTTTCCCACAAATAGAGCTTTCTTTTGGTGGTATTTAATTACAGCTGGGAGTTTTATTTTTTGCTAAACAAACAAAAATGTTTAATAGTTTGTTAAAAATTTTTGCAAACAGGTAATTTTTCTCCTTCATTGAAGTGCGCTGATGAGGCGGCACTGATAGGCTGCACTGGTGGGCACTGATAGGCTGCACTGGTGGGCACTGATAAGCATAGTTAAGGCGGCACTAATAGGCACAGATAAGGTGGCACCGATAGGCACAGATAAGGCAGTACTGATGGGCACAGATAAGGCGGCACTGATGGGCAAAGATGGGCACAGATAAGATGGCTCGGATGTGTGACACGGATGGGTGGCACTAAGGGGCACTGATAGGTACCACTGATAGGTGGCACTGATAGGTGGCTCTGATAGGTGGCACTGCTGGGCACTGGTAGATGACTCTGATGGGCACGGATATGTGGCACTGCGGTGCAGCACCGTTGTTGAGGCAGATTGTGGGCACTGATGGGTGGCACTGTGGGCACTGCTGGGTGGCACTATGGGCACTTATTTATTCATGAGATGGCACTGGCAGGGGGCAGGTGGGCACTGGCAGGGCTGGCCGTGATCGGGACTGATGTCCCGATCACGGCCGCCGGTGATCGGCTCTTTTTTTTTCTCCTCGCGCTGTTAGGAAAAATAGCTGATTACCGGCTCCGTTGTATCACATGATAAGCTGTCATTGGCTGACAGCTGATCACGTGGTAAGGGGTCGGGATTGACCCCTTGCTCGGATCCGTGATCAGGCGAGTCTCATAGACTCGCCGATCACAGGGGGCGCGCAGGCAGCTCATGCACGGGACGACGTCAATAGACGTAGTCCCAGCAAAGGAGGTCCGCGCTGTAGCCGTCATTTGGCTATAGCGCGGATCTCTAGTGGTTAAACTTCAAGACTGCAATGACAAGGCTGCAAATGGCACTGGGGCAAGGCTGTAAATGACAAGGCTACACTGACAAGGCTGCAAATGACACTGCCAGCTGCATTGATGGGCATTTAAATGTAAGTTTTTTCTCCCTAAAATTCCCTCATAAACTTGGGGTGCGTGTTATATGCCGGATCGAGTTGTACGCCAATACGATAATGTATAGAAGGTAGGGCCCAAAAGTGACTCAAGCCCAGGGGCCCCCACCACCCTAAGTCCTGCCCTGCGTGTGAGTAATGCCAAAGAAGTCCATGGACAAGCAAGCGGAGCCGTGGATATCCATAGACAACTGGCTGGTACTGAAGATACCTATGGATAACATGGATGTCCATGGACAAGAGAGTAGTGCTGAGGTTTTCCATGGATAAGCGAGTGGTGCTGTGGATGTCTGTGGGTGAGTGGTCGGTTCTTCCCCAATGTAATGGGAAAAAATAGGATTTTTATACCTACTGTAAAATCCTTTTTTGTAGACCATGTTTTTTTTTTTTTTTACCTTTGGGTAATATTGCCACCTACAGAAAGACTGGCAAACAAAAAAACTGTAGGTCAGCCCAAGATAACCCCTTCTACCAGCATGCTTCAGCTTTGTAGCAAAGCAGTACGAAGAGCATGATCATAAACACAGGTGCGTATGACTTGTCTCCCCTAATGGACTGTAAAGCCCCATCCATACATACTATCAGATTTTCAGATTTTTTTCCTTCAGATTTACAAAAAACCTATAATATGAGGTCAAACCTTAGGAGTTTTAATTTGTATGCAATCGAGCAGGCCATTGCACTACATGGTTTTGGTAAATCTGAAGACAAAAATTAGCAGAAAAACTGATAGTGTGTATGGGGCTTAAGAAAAAGATTTTTTTATGGCGAGTACAAAAATCTTTTTTTCTTTCTCATCGACTAAAGATCGCAAAAGTCTTTCAATTTAAGGACATCCAAAATGAGTCTAACTGGGGGGTGGGTAACACAGCAAATAAACACCAATAGGTCCAAGACTCAGAAAACTGGGGATTGCCATTGGTTCAAGGAGCCACCTGAAAGACCTTATGTCCAAAGCTGGCATTGGACATAACAGACTGAACTTAGAGAGCGTGTGAACAGAAGAGCATGTGGCAGCCTCAGAAATGGGGGAAATAGTTGCTTGAAGATGAAAATCCAAAGAAGCACTCACAGATCTAGCAGAGTGCACCCTAACAGGAAAGGAGATGCTTAAGACCATAAGCTTGGATGATGGTGCACCAGAGTCACATAGAGACAATGGAACGAGAAGCTTGAGCACCCTTACGGGATTACAAAAGGGGATCAGTCCTCCCTAAAGAAAGCAGTGGCTGGGAGGTAAACTCTTACAGCCAAAACCACAGACAATAAATGGGAATTTGCTTTGGATGTGCTGGTTGAGGGACAGAAGAATGATGCCCTAGTTGAGGTGTATGATAGGCGAGAAGAATGCAAAACCAGAATGGTTTATTGCAGGCTAAAGCTACCAGTTCCTATACTCAAAGAGGTGGTGGCTACAAGGAATACCATCTTTTTTGGGTGTATGTACAGAGAGGTGTGCCTCCTAATAGGTACAAACAGTGCTTTTTTGATGTTCAAAGAGAACCAGATTCAGATCCCATGGAGTCATAGGGTAACCAACAGGGAGAGCTTTGTTGGATAGGTTTTACTCAAGAAGAGAGAGAGAGAGAGAGGTCAATGGTCTCTGAAACAACATGGAAAGGGCAGAAACCTGAGAGCAAGACACTAGTCTGGGCCCAAAAAGGAAAGGATTCATCTCATAGAGAAACTCCTAGGGTAAAAACCCAAGACTCACAACCAAGTGCCTTAAAAATGTATTCATACCCCTTGAAAAATTTTCCACACTTTGTGACAGCCAAAAACATAAATTTATTTTATTAGGATTTTATGTGATAGCTCTAAATATCTGAAATATGTCTGTGTATTTGTATTCAGCCCTATCAGACTGCTACGTACCTGACTGGTGAGTCCGCTTGGGCAGAGGGTGGTCTCCCTTACGTATCCGACTCGCGGCCCCTGGTAGAGAGGACAGGTAGCACAGGAGTAAGGAATGATATGAGAGCCTGGTGATGAGTGTCCTGATGCTGGAAGTAGGGGATCTTCAGACAGCAAGATGGTAGACAGGAACATAGGCAACAGGTGCCGAGCAGGAGCGGAGCAGGCAAGTCTGGGTTCAGGCCGGGTTCAGCAACGGGCGGGCAGCGAGGTACAGAGATCAGAATACAGATACGGGTACAGGAGCAAGGTCACAGGAAGCTGATGATCAGGCAGCCCCGAGCAAGGGGTGCTGCAGAACTAAATAGCCCTATTGGTGCCAAACAGTGCGCACGTGTTTGCGCCAACGCACACAGGCGCGTGCACATCAGCGCCCATAGGAGCATGCAGACAAGTGCCCCCCAGAGAACACGCATGCGTTCGTGCACACCAGTGCCCACAGGAGCACGCATACCTGCAGGCACCGGCGTGCACCAGAGCAGCCAGCAAGTCGTCCAGCCAGGTAACCTTTCTGACAAGCCCACTTTGCTCTGATACCTCCAACTATAATCTAGTGGAACCAATCGCCTTCAGAAGTCACCTAATTAGTAAAGAGTGTTCACCTCTGTGTAATTTAATCTCAGTATAAATACAGCTGGTTTGTGAAGCCCTCAGAGGTTTGTGAACACACAGCATCGTGAAGGAAGGGCAAGGAACACACCAGACAGGTCAGGGAAAAAGTTGTGGAGAAATTTAAAGCAGAGTTAGGTTATAAAAAAAATATCCCAAGCTTTGAACATCTCACGGAGCACTGCTCAATCCAAAAAAAGGAAAACGTATGGCACAACTGCAAACCTACCAGGACCAGGCCTGCCTAAACTGACAGGCCGAGCAAGGAGAGCACTAATCAGAGAAGCAGCCAAGAGGCCCATGGTAACTCTGGAGGAGCAAGTGGGAGAATCTGTCCACAGGACAACTATTAGTCGTGCACTCCACAAATCTGGCCTCTATAGAAGAGTGGCAAGAAGAAAGCCATTGTTGAAAGAAAGCCATAGGCAGCCCCGTTTGCAGTTTGAGAGAAGCTATTTGGGGGACACGGCAAACATGTGGAATTAGGTGCTCTGGTCAGATGAGCAAAAAAAAAGAAGCAAAATGCTATGTGTGGCAGAAAACTAACACTGTACATCACCCTGAACACACCATCCTCGCTGCTGGCAGCATCATGTTGTGGGGATGCTTTTCTTCAGCAGGGACAGGGAAGCTGGTCAGAGTTGATGGGAAGATGGATAGAGCCAAATACAGCTAAAAACAGGGCAATCTTAGAAGAAAATCTGTCTGCAAAGGACTTGAGGATGGGGCGGAGGTTCACCTTCCAGCAGGACAATGAACTTAAACATACAGCCAGAG
The DNA here is from genome assembly GCF_037356315.1 of Lithobates pipiens. Classification (NCBI taxonomy): domain Eukaryota; kingdom Metazoa; phylum Chordata; class Amphibia; order Anura; family Ranidae; genus Lithobates; species Lithobates pipiens. Next base: position 594,767,728 of record NW_027507758.1, on the reverse strand, counting down.
CTACAATGGAATGGTTTTGATCAAAGCATATTCGTGTGTTAGAATGGCCCGAAGTCCAGACCTAAATCCAATTGAGAATCTGTGGCAAGACTTTGCTGCTCACAAGCGCTCTTCATCAAATCTGACAGAGCTTGAGCTATTTTGTAAAGAAGAATGGGCAAAAATGTCACTGTCATCTAGATGGGCAAAGCTGGAGACATACCCAAAAAAGACTTGCAGCTGTAATTGGAGCAAAAGGTAGTTCTACAAAGTATTGACTCCGGGGGGCTGAATACAAATGCATGCCACATTTTTCAGATATTTATTTGTAAAAATAATTGAAAACCATTTATCATTTTCCTTCCATTTCACAATTATGTGCCACTTTGTGTTGGTCTATCACATAAAATCCCAATAAACTACATGTATGTTTTTGATTGTAACATGATAAAATGTGGAAAATTTCAAGGGGTATGGATACTTTTTCAAGGCCTTCAATCTCCACTGTTTAATCTTGTCTTCCTAGCTTTTAACATCATAGGATTCCCAGATTCAGAGATACGCCTGTTCCTCGGAACCTGGGCTTCAATAACTTTGCTAAGCTAGCAGCTGTGAAGCAGAATAGTTCCTGGGACAGAAGATCTGGAGGATCTGGCACTGTCGAAAGAACACCCACCAAGAGCCACATTCACATGGGCCAATCTTGAAGCAATAAGGATCACAAGAAAGCCCTCCATCTCTGTGAAGTGGATAAGGAAGAAATTTCCGCAAAGAAAGGATATAGATTTGGGTATACTGATTCCACAAAGCCACCAGAGCTTCCACTACTTACACTAGAAGATTCCTGTATCTTTAGAAAAACCTGTCCTGTTTTTCATTGAACCTGAATGGCAGGAGGTCCATTTCTGGCTTCACCCGCCTGTGACACAGCTTCTGAAACTCCAGGTGCAGGGACCCCCTTCTCTGGGTCCCGATGCTGCCAGACAGTTGTCTATACCTTGTAAGTAGATGACCAAGGCTGCAACATGATGTACTGTCAGGACAAGATCTTATTTACCTCTCTTGCCAGGACAAGACTTTTGAATTCTCCCTACTGGTTGATGGTTGTAAAACTGAATCCAGGTCTGAAGACCCTCTTGCAGGAGGACAGTCCAGTGCTGCAAAGGCAGTCAAATTTCCCGAAGGTCCATAATGTTGATGAGGTAACCAGGATTCCTTAGCCCAGAAGGCTGTGAGTATTATTCCACAGACAGAAAGGAATAACTTCCCCAATTCCAGAGCCACCAAGCCAAGGACAACATGGTCTTCAGCGACAAATCCACCTGCCCAGTGACTGGATTGACTTGTCACACACCAACAGAAAGTTGCATTATAGTGGTCTACAGTGAAAATGAGCAAGTAAGACTACCTCAAAAGAAACTACCATTGGGCTCAAGACTGGACCAGGGTGTTTGAATCGAAGACAGAACAGTCTGAACTTTCTCCTACCAAAATTATCCATATCAGTTCTGGTCTGGGGGTCAATCCTGCCATCCATAGAATGGATGCAACAGCATGCCCAGGTCCTTAACAACTTCCAGCCCAAGGACATCATATGACATCTTTGACTTTCAAAGGGGATATCTGAATGCCTGCAGCTGCAGGCATCATTCAGATATCATCTTTTACAACCGGCGATTACTTTCACTGTAAGAACAATCAAAAGTGTCAGTTCAGCCACTTGATCATTCTTACAGGCGTTGGGAGGAGACACCCCCCCCTCCAGCCGCCCTCCGGTGCATCTCTGGGCTCGTCCGTGCGATTGGTGACCCGGAGAAAGAATCCGCCGCCACCGGACAATTATCTGAGATTTCCGGTAACCAGTCGTCTCTATGACCTTTGGAGGTCCGAGTGCGACATTATGACGTCAAATCCAGCCAGCGGAAGTAATTAAAGCCGAGATCTTGGCTGAAAAGAAAGAGATAGTTAATTTTTTTTTTTTTATCTCAATCTTTCCAGTCTGGAGGAGAGATGTGGGGTCTTATAGACCCCACATATCTCCATAATAAGGACCTGTTATGCACTGTTACTTTTACAATGGATGTTTATATTCTATGTAATAGGAATAAAAGTGATCCTAGAAATAAATTTAAAGAGAAAGTGTAAAAAAAAACAATAAAAAAAGAAAGTAAAATAAACAATAACAACATTTTTTTAAGTGCTCCGTCCCCGCGTGCTCGTATACAGAAGCGAACGCACATTTAATTCACGACCGCATATGTAAACGGCATTCAAATCACACATGTGAGGTATCGCCGCATGCGTTAGAGCGAGCGCAGCTGCACTAGACCTCCTTTGTAACTCTAAACTGGTAACCTGTAAAAAATGTTAAAGCGTTGCCTATGGAGATTTTTAAGTAGCAAAATTTGGCGCCATCCCGCAAGTGTGCTCAATTTTAAGGCGTGACGTGTTAGGTATCTATTACTCAGTGTAACATCTTCTTTCACGTTATACAAAAAAAATTGGGATAACTTTTCTGCTTTGTTATTTTTTAATTCATGAAAGTTTTTTCCCCCAAAAAAACGCATTTGAAAAATTGTTGCGCAAATACCGTGTGACATAAAAAGTTGCAGCGACCTCCATTTTATTCCCTAGGGTGACTGTTAAAAAAAAAAAAAAAAAAAAATAAATATATATATATATATATATATATATATATATATAAATGTTTGGGGGTTATGAGTAATTTTCTAGCAAAAAAAATATGTTTTTTACATTTAGGAGAGGAGTGCCAGAATAGGCCCAGTATGGAAGTGGTCAATCACAATTGCAATATACGTATTCCAGATAAATTAATAATTAGCAGATCAAGATACTCCAAACACCATCTTCCAGGCAGATCTAGAAAACTATCTGATATACAAACAGTATATTACTCTTGTGGTTAAGGATATGGGCATGCTGATGCCTTGCCTCTATGGATGGCAGGATTGAACTCCAGACCAGAACTGATTTGGATTCTTGAGATTTATCAGACCTTTTGGACTATTTTCATGTCTCTTGGCTGTCCCCTTCTGGATTTGAGAATTTTCACTCCAGCAAACTGTGTGGAAACTTTTGATTTTCTAATACTGGGTTTTCCTATACGGATACTGTTCGCATGTGCTCCTGCTCAAAATGTTTGAAGTATTCTAAATGCATTAAGACAACATGTGGATGTTGAATTGAAACAAAATTTGTGAACTTCACTTTGCAAACATTGAATAATAAGTTTTTTTGATGTTACTGAACAAACTCTGGTCTGAGCTTTGTCAAGTACTAGACCTAGACCAGTGATGGCGAACCTTGGGACCCCAGATGTTTTGGAACTACATTTCCCATGATGCTCATGCACTCTACAGTGTAGTTAAGCATCATGGGAAATGTAGTTCCAAAACATCTGGGGTGCCAAGGTTCACCATCACTGACCTAGACACTCCAAACAACGTGCTGGTTTCAGTGACAATTTCTTTCTGTAAGGTCAGAAACCACCAACCCAATATAACGTATGAACAGTCAAAGCCATGTTCAACAGAGGCTGTACCAACTGTTCTCTCAACAGTAGTTTGCCTAAGTATCCCACAATGAGGATGCCACAAGAGCACAGCAGGGCAAATACTGGGGCTAGCATTTTGGTGACCACTCAAAGTGCAGACAAGAGACCAAAGATCAGGGCCTGAAACTGGTAGTGTAGAAGTCCCGAAACAAATTTAGGAGACTTTGCTGTGCTGTGAAGATGGGGACATTCAGGTAGGTATCATCCACAGAAGCTAGAAAGTCTCCCCGGTGAAGGTAGGTGATGACAGACCTGCTGGATTTAAAGCAGAATTTTGGGGCTCCAATGAAGACATTCAACGTTTTCAGATCCAAGATAAGGTGCATGGCCCCTTGGCTTTTGGTAAGGGTGGACAAGTTAAAGTAAAGCCTCTGAAATTGTTCTGCCACAGGAAGTGGCACAATGACACCTTGATCCAAAATTCCCAAGACAAGCTCTAGTGGTAGAGAAGAATCTTCATTGAAGAAACAAGGTTCTAAAAATAAGTTAGTAATTTAATACAGCAGAGTTTAAATCATTTCCATCCTTCTAGGACAGGGTTTCTCAACTCGTTTTCCTTGGGAAATGAGCAATTTCTGCCTCTTATGTACACACGACCGGACTTTTTGATGTACTAGGCCCGACGGACTTTCTGAATGAACGGACTTGGACTCACACAATCACAAAGTCCGACGGATTTGAACGTGATGACGTACGACTGAACTAGAATAAGGAAGTTCATAGCCAGTAGCCAATAGCTGCCCTAACGTTGGTTTTTGTCTGTCGGACTAGCATACACAGAAATGGATTTCTCGGTCCGGCGGGAAAATTTAACCACTTGGCGCCCATACTACATTTATTGACGTCTTGGGCTTTCGGTGGTTATATCTGAATGATGCCTGAGGCCACAGACATCATTCAGATATCGGCGTTTTCAGACGTCGATTCCCTGCACCATAAGAACGATCATAGCGGCTGTTCCGCCGCTTGATCGTTCTTACGGGCGGCGGGAGGGGAAGCCCCCCCTCCCTCCGATGCTTGTACTGACTCACCGCTTCCATCGGTGAGTCGGTGACAGGATCCGCGGCCCCTGCCAGTTACCATAGAGATTTCCGGCGGACCAGATCGTCCTCAGAGTCTCTATGATCGTTCGGAGGCTGGGCGCGATGTTATGACGTCACGCCCGGCCTCAGTATTCAAATTAACGGCGCCGATTTGGCAGGGAAGCCAGGATCATTTTTTTTTTTTTTTTTTGATTTTATTTTTCCCAGCCTAGAGGTGAGACATGGGGTCTTATTGACCCCATATCTCACTGTAAATATGTCCGATCATGCCATATTCCTATTACAAGGGATGTTTACATTCCTTGTAATAGGAATAAAAGTCATCAATTTTTTTTTTAAGTGTAAAACTAAAAATAAAATTAACAATAAAAAAATAAAAAAAAATAAATGTAAAGCGCCCCTGTCCCCGTGAGCTCGCACACAGAAGCGAACGCATACGTAAGTCCCACCCACATATGAAAACGGTGTTCAAACCACACATGTGAGCTATCGCCGCGAACGTTAGAGCAAGAGCAATAATTCTAGCTCTAGAACTTCTCTGTAACCCAAAACATGTAACCAGTAAAAAAAATTTTAAGCGTCGCCTATGGGGATTTTTAAATATCAAAGTTTGACGCCATTCCACGAGCGCGTGCAATTTTGAAGCGTGACATGATTGGTATCTATTTACTCGGCGTATCCTTCTCTTTCACTTTATGCAAAAAAATTGGGCTAACTTTACTGTTTTGTTTTTTTTAAGCATGAAACAGTTTTTTTCTGAAAAAAAACATGTTTGAAAAATTGCTGCGCAAATACCGTGCGAGATAAAAAGTTGCAACGACCGCCATTGTATTCTCTAGAGCCTTTGCTAAAAAAAACATATATAATGTTTGGGGGTTCTATGTAATTTTCTAGCAAACAAATTAGGAATTTTAGGAGAGAAATGTCAGAATTGGGCTGGGCGCGAAGTGGTTAAAACATGTTCCATTTCTAAAGTACGCCGGATTTTTGGCAAGCAGAGGTCCGATGGAGCCCACACACGATCGAATTGTCCGACGGACTCGTTCTGTGAGACCTTTGCTGTCATGAAGTCCGGTCGCGTGTATGCGGCGTTAGATAAGTTCCCACTGACACCTTTGATCTTTTTAGCGATCTGTAAGAGGGAAATTCTTCCCAATGTCTCCAAGTGTAAGCAGCATTCTTCCTACTGACCATCACACTAATGTATCATGAGTTGGAGATATAACAAAATAACGAATAAGGAAAAAGCTGCCAGCACTGAAAATTCAGATACCTGAATTGACATATACAAATAAAAAATAAAAGCGCTTTGGCCTGTTTTTTTTCTTGCCAGTATCCAATCCTTTTTTGCAGGGCTGGGACAAGGGCTAAGCAGGAGGGACAGCTGCTGGGTGCACAGTAGTAGGGGCGATGCTGAACACTCCAGATTAGTGTCTGGAACCCAGCTGCTCGGGGCTTCTGCTGTCACACCGTGATCTAACGTGCCTCCGCTCTCCATCCCATCTGCCTAAAACTTACACAAAATAGCATGCACAGCCACATACAGTGCTGTGAAAAAGTATTTACCCCCTTCCTTTTTTTTGCATATTTGTCATGCATAAAACGATTCAGATCAAACTAATTTTAATTACACAAAGATAACCCGAGTAAACACAAAATGCAGTTTTTAAGTGATGATTTCATTCATTAAGGGAAAAAAGTGGTCCAAAATTGCCTGGCCCTATGTAAAAAAAAAAAAAAAAAAAAAAAAAAAAAAAAGTAGTTGCCCCCTACACCTTATACCTGGTTGTGCCACCCCTGGCGGTAATAACTGCAATCAAGCGTTTGCGATAGCTGGTAACGAGTCTTTCACATCACTGTTCAGGAATTTTGTCCCACTCTTCTTTGCAGAATTGTTTTGATGCAGCCACATTGGATGGTTTTTGAGCATGAATGGACTATTTAAGGTTAAGATACTGCATCTCAATTGGATTTAAGTCCAGACTTTGACTCGACCACTCCAAAACCTTCATTTATTTAGGTGGACTTGCTGGTGTGTTTCAGATTATTGTCCTGCTGCTTGACCCAAGTGCACTTGAGCTTGGGAGTCACAAATCGATTGGCCAGACATTCCCCTTCAAGATTTTCTGGTAGAGTGCAGAATTCATGGCTCCAATAATAATGGCAAGTTGTCTGGATCCGGAAGATGCACAGCAGCCCCAGACCACCACACTAAATTGCAATGTGACAAATATGCTTGTTCTGGAAATTTTAAATATAGGCAACTCCTAACCTCATATCGATTAGCGGTTCCAAAATACTGCTGCGGTATGGAACAGGCACACTCAGCATCTTTCCAAACAAGCGTTTTGTTTATTCTGCGCAACTGAAGTTTTTATTTTATTTTTATTTTTTTATACACATGATTATGTAGGTAACGGATCACATCAATATTACAATTGTCTTCTATTTTGTATGTTTGCCTATGTATTGCACACTGCCCTAATAATGTTTTCATTACTTTTGCATTCTTTTGAGTCCTGGTTAGAATTAGCCTGCCTATGTTACGACCCTTGTTAGGATAAAAGTACAATTGTAATATTAACGTGATCATGTGTATAACAAAAATTCAATTGCACCAAATAAACAGAACAGCTATTTGGAAAGAGGCCAAGTGCATCTTTTGTGTCTGCTCTCTACTGCAGTAATTATTATTAATTGTGAACCAATAAGGAGTATAGGATTTGCCTATCTATAAAGTTTCCAGAACAATGCTAAAAAAATAAAATAAAATAAATAAAAAAAATCAGGAAGGGGGAAAATAGTTTTTGACAGCACTGTAGCTGCTAGAAAGTAGTGGCCAGGCATGTGCAGTGCACACTCCATACAAACATAGGGCAGCCGGAGCAAAGGGGGCAGATCAGTACACCCATTCTACATCATGCAATAGCAGCAGGAGAGGGGGCACAGTCCTGCATCCTTGCCCTGGGGGCTGGATGAACCTGTCCTGGTACTGTTCCTGTGGGCACCAGTATAATTATAACCTGAAGGTGAAAGAATTGCTGTGTCCCTCAATGGTCGGGAAAGAAATACAGTAAAACCTCGGATTGCGAGTAACACAGATTGCGAGTAACGTGCTTTTCGCAATACGAGATTTTTTTAAAAATCCTGACTCGATTTGGGAGCGTTATCTCCCAAGACGAGCAGCGTTCAAGCCTCTGGGGTGTGCAGCAACGCATTTGGCCAGAGGTGCGGGGGCACCGGTGACGCTCTGAGCCATTTGGAGCCACTCAGAGACACTCCATTCTCAAGTGTCTTCGAGAGGTTTCCAGCGGCCCCCCATCTCTGGTCACATGTGGTACTGCATACAATAGCAATCACTGTAGAACGAATTATCTGAGTTTCCATTGATTCCTATGGGGAAACTCGCTTTGATATACGAGCGCTTTGGATCACAAGCATGCTTCTGGAAGGGATTGTGCTCGTAATCCAAGGTACTACTGTAGGTTCTAATATGCACAAAATTCTCAGCACACACACTCATCAGGAATGAAAACGCGAAGCCAGGTCTCTAGAAAGAGAAGTTTTATTGCTGAAGTTGTGACTACAGGCAGTAAGAAAGGTTTATAAAACTCGGACTTCTATCTCAGGAACATACTGACTCGCAGAGCTAACACAGAAGGTGGCGGGGGAGGAAGACGAAAAACAGTGGCAGTCTAGAGAGACACATAGCGCAGCCTCCAACAGCCACAAATACACCAAATGTGTGGGGTGACCTCCTGCACCGAGCGCTACTCCAGCCACAAGGCTTCCTGTGCTGATTAAAGAGAACCTGTCATTACAGCAAAGTGGCAATAGGTAAAGACTGAAGGTAGCAGGAGGTGGAGGTACACAACTACTACATTTCCTCTATTGTTACTCCCAAAACCCCCAGTATGCCAATCTTCACTTCAAAGCTCAGACACACTCCTGCATCCCATTGTGTAATCCTCATGCCAAGGGGATTTATACTTCTTTTTTTTATTATTACACATACGAAACAGATCAACTTCAAGTAAATCTAAAGTCCAAACTTATATGTGTATAAGAGAAGCTCCGCGGTCATTTAAAAGATCGATAACAAATATTTGCTACATAACCTATAAACTATTTCACGTTATTCGAAATATTTCCTCGAAATTCAATCTGCGGTCAGCTATAACTTCTAAAACTGTGATATAAATATTACATTTCCTACGACTAATGGCAACGGTCAATGAGGAACCCTCTGAAAATTCCATCTGCTCATGCGATTGTCTCACAGCTTTTCCCAGAGCTCAAAATAACACCTTTTAAACAACTTGTCTACCAAGGTAGGTCTCCAAACATCTTGGTAGTCATGGGGTCAAAACAAGCTGGCAATGTTTTGTTCAACATGTTCCTGGCATTTATTGACTTTATTTTAACTGAAGACAAATAACCCCCCCCCGGTGGTTCCCAAGTTCTTCCTCTGCTCCGGGAAGCCAGAGACCCCCAGGATGGCCAGAAGGAGCAGATCGGGGAACAACCCTATTCTGAGGCCAATGAACAAGGAAGCGCTCAGCTCAGGGCACTTCCAGGTTTAGAGCTGTCAGAATCCCGACTGAAATGTGGAGTAAACAGCTGACCAAGCACAGTCCTGTGCGTGATTAGCTGGAGTGGAGGGCAGGAGAGACATTAGGGGGGGGTAGATTTTTTTTAAACTGAAGAGTGTCAAATCTGCTGCAGCTCTGCACATAAACCAATCAGCTTCCAGGTTTTATTGTCAAGGCTTCAGCTGTCCATAGACAGTTCGAATCTCAGCAGTTTCAACAGGAATGGGCTAGATTCGAACCATGTATGGGCAAGGCTGAATGTACCCAAGTTGATCGATCAACTTGGGTACAACCAGCCCGTTGGCTTTTACATGCAATTGTTGCTGCTGGTGGTTATAGAAAAATCACTCTACTGTGTTGATGGGGGAATCCCTCCCGCAGACACATTGTGTTCTCCCGGTGAGGGAAGGCGTCCCTGCTGGGAGAACACAATAGCTCTGCAGGAGGGGTTCTCCACAGTCAGTGTTGATGGGAGAATCAAGCGATTTTATTTTCTGCAACCCGTGTTTGCAGGAAAAAAAATAAATAATGATAAAAAAAATCGCTCTGTCTATGGCCAGCCTTAATTGTACAAGCTGAAGTTAGAAACCGCGATTGGCTACCATGCACAGCTGCACCAGATTCTGTGTGCTCCAGTTTTAGTAAATCTACCTCTTATGCCCCGTACACACGACCAGACTTTTCAACATCAAAAGTTTGACGGAATGATTCCGGCAGACTATTCGAACGTGTGTGGGCTGCAGCGGACTTTTGATTTGCAAAAGTCTGACAGACTTTAGAAATGGAACATGTTTCAAATTTTTCCGACAGAACTCTGCCGGACCCAGAAATCCGCTCGTGTGTGTGCTAGTCTGACGGACTAAAACCGACGCTAAGGCAGCTATTGGCTACTGGCTATGAACTTCCTTATTCTAGTCCAGTCGTACGTCATCACGTTCGAATCCGTCGGTGTTTGGTGTGATTGTGTGTGGCCAAGTCCGTTCATTCGGAAAGTCCGTCAGAACTCTGTCAGAACTCCGTCGAAAGTCTGCCGGACTTAAGTCCTGTCGTGTGTACGCGGCATAAGGGTCTAATAGACCACTATTATCTCCATAAAGAGAATGTCACCTGCCAATGCTATCACTTAAGGGGCTTTGTGAAAGCAATAAAGTTAAAAGATAAAAACATAAAAAAGTATTTAAAAAGAAACTAAAATTATATTCAAATAAATTAAAATAAAATATTAAAAGCAACCGGCTGCTCTCACACACAAGAAAACAAACATGCACACAGGGCGCCCTCGTATGTAAACAGCGAATGCGCAACACACATTATTACACACTTATGTCTAAACCGATTACCTGTAAAAGATTTTAAATAGTAGCTTATGAACAATTTTGGGAGCCAAAGTTTTTTTTTTCGTTTCATGGGTACACACAATTTTAGGCTCCATTCATACTTGGCGATTCCAAATCACTGGCAAATAAGACCCTTGATTCCAAATTGCATGGCAATCGGTGAAAAACATGCATTTGGGTGCAATTTGTTTTAAATGGCACACCAAACGCGGTAGAGGTTTGCCACGCAAAACAGAATTGCCCTGCAGCAGCCTCAAAGCGCATGAAGCTTTGCAGAACCTTTAAAGATCGCATGAAGCTTGTCACACAGAAAAGAACAGGGGCTTATTTTGTGGTGACAAATGTGCATAGGGCAGCCCATTGAAGTGAATGGGTTTGCCCTATGGGTGACATGCAGAATCACGTGAAAATTGCCTACACAAAATGTGAGTGGGAGGGCGAGTTACCGCCACACAAAGTGTGAATGGGGCTTTAGGGCTTTGCCCTGTTTGAGATCCATTTACTTGACCCAACTCCATCTTGACCCAGGTCTGTTGGGTTTTTCAGTGACAAAAAAATGAGAGGAAATACCCTAAAATGAAGGAGCAATCCAGCTTCTGACATTACATATCCACTGATTTCCCTTATCCTGCCAACAAACCTTTTGATGATTTTTGTTGAATTACATTGGAACAGTCATATTTCACCTCAGACACACACACGCTCTTGACTTAAAACAAAATTCTATGCAATCTATAATGACGTTACATCTACTATGCTCCTGGGTCTTCACCTGGGTTTTAGGCCACACGAGGGAGCTCAGAAGCAAGGGGAGGTACTTTTTGGGGCCCTTTCACATGGGCGATCCGATCAGGGACCTGATCGGAAGGTCCATGCATTTCTATGGTCTGGCGGGTATAACCCTCTTGGTCTGATGAAAAAAAAAATAATAATAATTTTGGAGAACTGCTTCCTCTTCCGTTTGGGTGCATCAGATCGGAGGTAGCCAGGTTTAAACTGACAGCGGATTCCTTTTACTCCCAGACACCCATAGAGCGGGGTAGAGTCTGTCCATATCCACTCTGCATAAACTGACCTGTCATCCACCCCACTCAGGTCACAGATCCCCTGAATGGAATCCACCCAGGGTGAAAGGGCCCTTTTGCTTAACACCTTGGAAATTATATGTATACTATTACCCCCTACATTGCATAGTAAGATGCAGGAAAAAAAAAAAAAGTGGGGCAGGGGGTGTATCAGAGCTTAGATGATTAGCCTATACTATATATATCGGGTGTACCAGGTGCTGCTTGGTACCTTGGGAGAGCAGGATGAGTTTTGATGCAATGGTATGTACCACCTTGTGGTATCCGCTTTTACTGCCTTCATACCACCTTGTAGCATGTGTTTCAGCAGCAAGCTCACGCTAGAGTGGGAGTTTCCAAACTTTCTAAACAAAAGGGCCAGTTTACTGTCCTTCAGATTTTAGGGGGGCTGGGCTAGGGGCAGCGGGAGTTGAAAATTGCCTGGTGTCCAGTGAAAGTAAACAATGCCTTATCTTTGGTGTCAGTGGAATAGTGCCCCGTTGTTGGTGTCAGCAAATAATGCCCAATTGTTGATGTCAGTGGATGGCATAGTGCCAAGGGCCAGATAAAGGCAAGCAAAGGGCCATATTTGGTTCCCAGGCCAAACAGTTCGGAGACAACTGTTCTAGACATGTAGGGTGGCTCAAAAAATGACGTGTCACCCTGGTATGTTGCGCTCTTCATCAAACTACGACTAATTAATTCACAATCAGCGTAAAGTCATAGGACTTACAAGGTAGAAGGAAGGGAGAACTCCAGGCAAAGCACAAACCTCAGAAATAAACTCACACAGCAGAACTATCTACTCCTGTTCGATTCTGGGTGCAGCATTTGGAAGACAAAATAAGATCACATAATCTTTAGATCCCGCAGGAAAATGAATCAGCAGGTTCCAGACAAATAACTGGCCATTACAAATAATAGGCCTGATAGACTGAGTATTAGGGTGTGTTTTGTGCTTCCTTCCCAGCAACTAAGACGGGTATTTGGCTTACTAATAACAACAGGCACAGAGACACGTATGTCCTCAAACATGCCTATATTTATATCTGTGATAGGTACACTACCTTGTGTGCCCCCAGGGAGTATTGACTCCTCCTGGGCACCAGAACCACAACAAATGTTGTCAGGATGGCGTTCCTTGATCCTTTCTGCAGATTGGGAACCCTGAAGCGCTCAGCTCTGAGCACTTCTGGGTTCAGAGCTATCAAACGCTAGCCATAGTGGTTTGGGGACTTTCTGTCCGTAATCTGTTTGGCAGGAGTAGAGGGGAGAAATTAGGGATCTGAAACCTGCCCATAAAAAAAAAAAAAAGTAACAACCCCCCCATCCCGCGCGCGCACGCGCACACACACACACACACACGACATGTATGCGTAAAGAAAGAATGATTGCACAACACATATTAGGCATGCCAATGTAAGCCGAATATTTCTGAAGCCATCACTTTTGGTTAATTCTAAACAGACGGGGGGGAAAAATTGCAGCCTATTGAAAATTTTGGGTAGTCTGTGACTGGACAGCGAAAGGAGAAGTAGTGCAATGACAAGCTCATCTCTCTGCTCGCTAATCCTATCAGCATGCTGTTCTGCAGCACACAAAATTGATTGGAATCTTGTACTGCTTCTTTCTCTTTCACACCAGCCCTGCTGTGCAGGGACTGCAAATGGCTGATAACAGGTCAAAGTCATGTACTTACATAGCTTAAAAGTTTAACAATGTATTAATGGATTACAAAGCTGCCTTATGTGCCTTTTATATCTGCCTAGCACTCAGCGTCATTGGCCAGGGTTTTTAAATGGGATATCCAACAAGATCATATATAGGTGTGATGGTCTGGTGTCCACAAACTTCTGGCCATATACTGTATAGGTCGGGGAGCAGAGAATACTTAACTTCACCAACCTCTTACTTGCATTCTACCATCCTCACAACAGTCCCACAGCTTGACTGGGTGACTTATTTTCCACCCCAATGAAAAAAAATAGGCGACTTATGTTACCCATGTAGTCCAGGCAGGAATACGACTTGTGACTCTGCATTGGAAGACTGTGGACTTTTATTTGATCCCATCTGCAGACCACAGGAAAAATGACAACCTTGTGTGATGGTTATGTCTGAAGAATGACTGATCTTGAGGACCTTTGAACAAAGCAAACTGTGACATTGCAAACAGGCTCCGCCCACTTCCGCCCTCCCCTGAGGAGTTCAGGAAGACCGGGATCTTACATTAAGGCACGTTTGAGGCCACAGAATTGCTCTCCTTACTGTGAAACAAAACCAGCATGGCTTGTCTACGAAACTCAAGTTAACTTAAAAAGGACAAGTCCGATAAAATCTATAAAACACAACACCCCTTTCACTTACAGAGTCCTACAAATGTCATAAAAATATGTTCAACCTCGCCAATGCCTTTATAGGCAACACAGTAAAACAGAAATCAGGCTTGCGGTGGGAGGGTCTGCTTTGTAAGCTTATAGGTAAGAAGGGGAGGTATCTAGATGGGCTTAGAGTAAGGCAAGTGTCACCAGCAAGGCAAAGTAGTTGGCCCATTCCTGCTAGCCCCTTGAGAAATCTCTTGGGTTTCCCCATCATGTTACTGGCTGCCACAGTGATCATGTGATCGGTAACCCAACCTATTGTTGCTTTGTGTGACTAGGAGCTTTCCATGGCAGTAGGAGTACAGCCAGCAAGGAGGAGGAGCCAGGCCCCCATCACACAGGGAGGACTCCGTTGAGATCAGCAAGGGAGCTGTCCCCGGATCCCCTGCTGAACAGAGCGGGGTGGATGAGCCATCTGTGTCCGCCCAGTTTCTGCAGAGCGAGCATGGACAGAGCTACTCTGCTCTACGGGCAGTAAGGAGTAAACAGACATCTGTCCGTTTACACTAGACTGCCCTCTGATCCGCCTAGATGGAGGACAAAAGATCCCCTTCTGCCCTTTTTTAGCAGACTGGAGGTAGACAGGTGTAAACAGACACATGTTCATTTACACCTGCCGGTCCATAGGGGTGAATGGACCGACCGATCAGGTCCACCTGAAAAACCATATTGGACCCTTTGTGCGAAAGGGGTCTTTAATGGCTCAATGGGCAGGCAAAAGGTGGGACAGCAGCAAAGGCTCTGAAATGTTTCAGCTTCACTGTATGTAGCTATACAGTAGTAGGGATGGGGGTGATTACAAGGGCATGCGTGTTACTTTACAACTCTTATGGCCGATAAAACATTTTTTTACATTTGTGCTTTGGTTGCTTGTCTGGAGCTGTCCTTTAAACTTAACTCCAGGCAGTTTACTTGTCAATACTATGTGATTTTTGGTGTTACTTTTTAAAACCACCTAGTTTCTTAGGCCAGCCATAGACTGTTTGAGAATCTTGGCTGGATCAGCAGGAACCGGCCGAGATTTGAACCATGCATGGCCAGGCTGAGTGAACCCAAGCTGATTGATCGATCAACCAACCTGGGTACAACCAGCCTGCCGGACTTTACATACAACTATCGTTAGTGGCTGGTTTAGCAGCTAGCAATAATCACCGTCTTCACCTGGTGGGGACAGCTTCCCCCGGCCAAGAGAATGCAATGGCTCGGCGGGAGGGATTCCCCTGTCAATACGGGTTAAAAGAAAGAAATTCACTCCGTGTATGGCCTGCCTTAATAAAATACTTTGCAAAAGGAGGTGATGTCATTACAAACTGCAGCCATGCCCAAGCTAGGGTAGTAATTACAGAATCTCTGATGCCATTTCCATTCACTGAGCAGGGCCACTGGAAACTACAAATCCCATTATACACTGGAAATTGCAGACATTATTGGGCGTTAACGTGGTTGGGTTTGCTGGCAATGCTTGAACCACCCACATCGCTGCATAGCCCGTCAACAGTCTGAGATGCCCCGTTACTTCCGCTGCAGCCAGCGGTAATGCAATTATGTGGCTTCTGGTAAAAGGGAACTATAGCAGGGATGTTTTAAGACTGGTGGCCGGGGAAGAAGTGGTACAGCAGCCACCGGTCTTAAGCCGGCCATAGAGCCAATTTCTTTCCTGTAACCACGGGTTGCCATAAACAATCTCTCAATTCCCTACTGCAGATCCATTGTGTTCCACCGGCAGGGAGGGGGGATGGGGCAGGGAAGGCCACCCCCGCCGGGAAAACACTGTTTATTGCTAGCGTAAATGTAAAAATGTGAAATCCGGCAGGCTGGTTGTACCCAAACTGATCAAACAACTTGGTGCATTCAGCCTGCTCACATATGGTTTGAATCTTGGATGGTTCAGCAGGAACTGGGCAGCATTCGAACCCTCTATGGCCGGCTTTACAAAAGGAAAATAAGGACACTGATCATACTAGTTTGAATTACTTCACAGGGGTTAGCAGTGGATTAATAAGATGTTTGCTGAGCAATGTCACGTAAAAAAAATGCTTGAAAAATTCTGCCAGAAGTTCAGCTTGAAATTTACACATACTCAACCAGAGCCCTCCGAAAAGCATCAATATAAATGTACGGTGTGCAGAAAGTGGAAGCAGAAGTATTCAGTGCAGCATGACAATCTTCAATAAATCTCTAAAACGTTCATGTGTCTAGTGCCAAACTGGAAGAGCGCTGACCGCTGTGCAGGGGATACACATACAGCAGAGCTAGTGGTGCACAGTTGAGTGGTGGTACTAGTAAGGGTGGGGTGAAACCAGTAAGGGTGGGGTGGTAGCAGTAATAATGGGGTGGAATCAGTAATGTTGAGTGGAATGAGTAAGGGTGAGGTGGTACCAGTAAAGGTGCAGTGGAATCAGTAGGGCTGGGGTAGAACTAGTAAAGGTGGGGTGATAGCAGTAAGGGTGGGATGGAACCAGTAATAGCGGGAGGAACCAGAAAGGGAGAAGTGTAACTAGTAAAAGCAGAGTGGCACCAGCAACAGTGGGGTGGGGTGGTACCAGTAAAATTAGGGTTTAACCAGTAACAATAGGGTGGAACTAGTAACAGTGGGAGGAAGCACTGCTGTCCCATAAACTGGCGCTGTATTGCTCTTGCGGTCTGAGGGTTTCCAGTAACCTATAGATGGGAATTTTCCTCTCCTGTACTAGGAAGACATGTAGAAGGTACCCCCCTATTCTTTGTGAGGATAAGGAATCAATAAATTATCCAGTGTGGAGGCGGCACTATGATCCGACACCTCACCCCACCGGTCCTTGCATAGGGTGGGGCAAGCCGGTGTCTGAGCCAGGCTCAGAAAAGTCCAGCGTCTGGGTATTACCCGTTTCGGTGTCAGCCAACTGGCCGAGGAGAGGGTTCAGGGTGCCACCGCACTGCGGGCAGGAGTGGACCATTTCCTGCAGGTTACAGAGGTCATTGAAGGTCCTCTCGCACAGGTCGCACTGATACATCCGCTTCTGCGCTGTCCAATCCTTCCTCTCCTCCACTACAGCCAGTGATGGTAGATTACGGCTAGGGAGGCGGTGGTTTGGTTCCTCTTCATCATCGTCTGATTCCGGCTGCTGCTCGCTGGTCCTCCGCTGGGGCGGGCGTCTCTTCCGCTTACCGGGGCGGGGGAGCTCCGGGCAAATAGGACGACGCAGGGTGGAGATCTCTGGTAATGGTCCCTTGAAGGCTGAGGGAGCAGCGTGTGATATGGACATCCCGTCAACTGCACAAGATAAAAACAAGACCTTTCAATTAAACAATTTTCTTTATCAGGAGTATAACGTTTCACTACACCAAAAATCGATTTATTTTCTGTTTGTAGTGGATGCTGCAAAGTTAATCCCGACAGTTTCTTTTATCTCACGAAGACCCTGATGGTGACAACTCTGCTTTGAGTCCCTGAATCTGTAAACCTGCCATTGTCAATAGAGGCTCTCACTCTCCCTGCTGGGTTGTGATGTTTATGATACAACAGGAGGAATAGGAACACCTCAGAGTGAGCAGGCACAGAGCCAAAAATTAAGGTGGAAACCCCTTACAGAGTGCCATAGAGACACAAAAAGACTCAGTCCACCAGAAATCAGTTTTGGATGGACTGAACTTCAATTGGGTATTGCGTGCACCTTGGTTAATCTTTACTGTGTTCCCAGTGTTGCCTTCTTTAATCCTAGACCCAAGCTGTACATTGACCCCATGATAAGATTAAGACTCCATTCACATTGGTGCAACTTGTCATTTGACTTTGGACACCCCCCCCCCCCATAAAAAATATCAACTGTTGCAGTGGCGGGTGCTTTTGGGCGGAGCTCCGCTTCAAAGTAATTGTAAATGCAATTAAAAAAAAAAAAAAAACACAACAAACACGTTCTACTTACCTGGTCTTGCACAGAGTAGCTCTGATCCTCTTCTTCTTGGGTCCCACGCTGGCACCCTTGGCTCCTCCTCTTCTCCGTGTGCCACCATAGGAAGCCACTTCCTATGGTGGCACACCTGTGGGCTCGATCCCCAGCTGCGCCGTTTAAATCCATTAACAGGCAGTGCAAATTGGCCCCACCCGCTGGCCAATCAAATAATTTGATTGAAAGCAGCAGGAGCCAATGGCTTCCACTGCTATTAATCTGCCCTAAGAGGAGAGCGCACAGCTCTGGATCGAGAGAAAAGCTCAGGTAAGTATTAGGGGGTGGGTTCACACAGAAAGTTTTTCACCTTAATGCATAGAATTCTGCCTTTACAACTTTAATTGGTACCTGTACATGGAGCGGTATCAGCAGGCAGAGGCAGGTCTCTCCCATCTTCTGGAAGACTGACGTCTGGACTTTCCTTAAAGATCCACATGGAAAGATCGTGATCGAACACGGGGATACCTGCAGGTAGAAATATATAATGACAGATTGAAGGACACAGACAATGAATCCCAAAGGTTCTCATCATCACCAGAGCTCACATTATGCACATTCTGCTACAGTTTGTAAATGTCGAACACAGATCCTAATGGGAGTGCCGATTCCCAATTTAACCTCTTCACCACTGTGCTATAGCCGGATGACAGCTACAACGCGGTCGCACATTGCCAGGAGGGTGTCATAGGACGTTCTCCCATGATCGTGCTTCCTGCGTGCCCCCTGCATCGAACATCAGCAATGATCTGTGATCAGCTGTGTCCTTCGGGGTAAAGAGCCAATCACAGCCATGTGACCACCAAGTGCTGAAAATGCCAATGGCCCTGGAAAAGCACTCAGAGTCTCACCTTGAACCCGAGCTTGAAGGTCACTTTTAGGCTAGCTTCACAGTGACCAGTCTAGCAAGGTAATTTATCCAGTTGCTGAACAGTCACATACCTGCTACCTCTCTGGCCTTCAGGTGGTTATATCGGGATGATGGCTGCAGCTACAGACATCACCCCGGTACAGTTCTTTAGAGCCAATGGTTGGCTCTCTTGTAAAAGCAATCCTAGCGCCGTTTCTGCCGGCTAATCACAGAGCCAAAACAAAGACCAGATCGGCTTTGTTTGGTTCTGTGATATAGTAACCCGGAAGCGATGACCTGACATTCCCCAAATTTTCCAGCAAAAAATACTGGATTGTTACATGTAAACAAAAAAGGGCCAGAAAACGCCTGGTCTGGAGGTGGATATAAGGCAGACAAAGGACGACTTTGCCACATAGTTGCTATTAAAGAGACCATCTCCAGCAGCAATGTATAAACTCCATTGTGTACTTAAAAGTGGGGTATGCCTGTACAGAACTACAAACAAAAATGAAATAGAAAAAAGTTCTGCCCCACTGGAAGTCACTCACTGGAATTGGAGTTGTCCAGCTCCTCCTCTTTCTCCGCCTCCTCCATGTCCCTCCAACCTGGCACCTCATCGTGCTTTATCCTAAGTAAGATGTCAGGGCTGATGCTTCTGCTGGAGGCTGCAAATCAAAAAAAGAAAAATTGGGGAATTACTAACCTGTGGATAACAGAGATGTGAGATAGAGCTGGCTTGTTTTAGGGCAATGTTATGTATTGTCAGGAGCCGACACAGATCACAGAGGTGTCTCCGAGGCCAGATAAGACAGTCTGAGTGTTGGAGGTATGCAGTGCCAGGAGGTGACTGGGGAAAATCTCACCTGGAGCGGAGTTCTTCTTTTCATTAACCAGGCTCTTCTTCTCACACTCTTCATCCTTAATCTTCAATAGAACATCTGCATTCACAATTTTGTAACCTGGAAACAAGACAAACATACTGAAAACTTATACATTTGAAATCTAATAGGAAACTCAACAGCAATATAAATCATATAAGAGAGGAAGAAAACAGTCATGTTTACAGGGAACCGTCCTCATGTCTTACATTATTCCTGAGATGATGCATCCACTAGATCTCCAAACCTGCAGCCATTTGGAGTGTACTGTACAGCCCTCGGACCCTCGGGCTACAACCCCCTGGGGTCTCCTCTGAATCATTCAGCTGTTCATTAGCAAACTTCAGAGGGGCCTGTACATGTGCTTTCTTGAGCAGGAGGACCTTGCGGGTGCTGCAGGATTTCAGTCCTTCATGGCGTAGTGTTACCAATTGTTTTCTTGGTGACTTTGGTCCCAGGTGCCTGGAGATCATTGACAAGATTCTCCCATGTAGTTCTGGGATGATTCCTCACCGTTCTCATAATCATTGAAACTCCACGAGGTGAGATCTTACATGAAGCCCCAGACCGAGGGAGATTGACAGTTATTTTGTGTTTCTTCCTTTTTCAAATAATCACACCAACTCTTGTCATCCTCCTCACCAAGCTGCTTGGCGATGGTCTTGTAGCCCATTCCAGCCTTGTGTAGGTCTACAATCCTGTCCCTGACATCCTTGGACAGCTCTTTGGTCTTGGTCATGGTGGAGAGATTGGAATCCGATTGATTGCTTCTGTGGACAGGTGTCTTTTATACAGGTAACAAGCTAAGATTAGGAGCACCCCCCTTTAAGAGAGAGTGCTCCTAATCTCAGCTTGTTGCCTGTATAGAAGACACCTGGGAGCCAGAAATCTTGCAGAGTGATAGAGATCAAATACTTATTTCACTCATTAAAATGCAAATCAATTTATAACTTTTGTGAAATTAGTTTTTCTGGGTTTTTTCCTTGTTATTCTGTCTCTCACTGTTCAAATAAACCTACCATTAAAATTTTAGACTGATTGTTTCTTTGTAAGTGGGCAAACGTACAAAATCAGCAGGGGGATCAAATACTTTTTTGCCTCACTGTACGTCTGCATGAGAGCATAACTTCCAGCACCAGACCCCCATCATAACACCAAACTGATGTATAGGGGACTTTTAAAGCGTGGCCTATGGAAAATATAGGGTACTTAAATTTGTCACCATTCCACAGGTGCACACAGATTTAAGGTTTGACATGTTGAGTATCTATTTATTTGGTGTAACCTCAGCTTTTATATTTTACTAAAAAAATTGGGTAATTTATTACGTTTTTCTGCCCCCTAAAATGAACTCCGTGTTTTTTACTGAAATGTTGCATTTCCTAGACCCTTGCAGTAATATTGTGTGACATAAAAAAATTGGAATTACCAATATTTTATTCTCTAGGACAGTGATTCTCATCCAGGGTTCCTCCAGAGGTTGCTAGGGGTTCCTTTAGCATTGAGCAATTTCCGCCTCTCAGATAAGTTCCCACTGACACCATTGATCTTTTCAGATATCTCTAAGGAGGTAATTCTTCCCAATGACCACAAGTGTAAAGAGCATTCTTTCCACTGACCGTAACACTAATGTATCATGAGTTGTAGACTTCAAATTTTTAGCAGGGGTTCCCCGGGACCGAAGAACCATTTCAAGGGTTCCTCTGTGTTAAAATGGTTGAGAAACGCTGCTCTAGGATGTTATAGGGCTGCATAAGAAGGGGTTTCGCCGCTGCAAATAAATCTTTGCTCCTTACTTTTTCAGCTGGCTTCTAGGTTCAAAAGCAAAATTTGTCAAGCCCTGCTATACACCAAGATCCAGCAAGACAGCCGTATTTCCTGAGACAGTAGGTCTATAGGTCCAATCAGCTCGCTCATAACTCCCGAAATCTCATTTCAGCAAATAGCCAAGATAATCCTTGGAAGGTGTACAGATCATTAGGATCTATGGTCTTACTCATAACCCTTTACAAAGCACAAGAATACATCTTCCCTGATGCATGAAAGTGGCAGGTCTTCTGAATCACAGCTGCAGTACACCAAGCTCAGTCTGACAGATGCAGCAATGATGTGTTAGATCCTGGTAATGTACACATCCCCATGCCTGGAGTGAGGAGTTAAGATTCTGATGATCTATAGATCTTAGGAGTTATTCGAAAGGTGAAAGAACCTTTTCATTTACAGATCTTTTTTTTCTGGCGTTTGATTCCAGTGATCGATGGATCTTTCTGCATGTATTAACCCCTTGCTGCCGAGCGTATGCAGATGTGTGTACTCTGCTTTCGGGGGTTATACCAGGATGATACCCGCAGCTGCAGGCCTCATCCCAGTACCGTTTTTTTTTTAGAGCCGGCGATTGGCTTTCCAGCAACAACAACCGGCGCGGCTAAAAGCCGCTCGGCTGTTATACCGGAGGAGCGGGAGGGGATGCCCCCCCCCCGCCGCTTTTACCATGGCTCCCGTTCCACCAGGAGCCCTGATCAACAAGCTGCCGCTTCTACCGGCTAGGGACAGACCGGCTTGAAGCAGTAAGCGACTTCATTCCAGTCTCCTGATTGTAAACACGGAAGCAACGTCTCATGACGTCACTTCCCATTTACTCTGCTGCCAATGGCGCCGGTTTTATAAAAAAAATATACAGTATTCAGAATCGCCAAAAACAGCGATCTGAATACTTTGAAGTGCAAAGGAGGGATTGGAGGTCTTTTAGACCCCCCATCCCTCCATAAAGAGTACTTTTCACCACCTATTACTGTCAGAAGGGATGTGTGCATTCCTTGTGACAGCAATAAAAGTGATAAATTGTTAAAAAAAAATAAAAAAAAATAAAAGTATTTTAAAAGAAATAACAAAAAAATAAAAATTTTAAAGCGCCCCGTCGCTGCGAGCTCACGCAACAAAGAAAACGCATACGGAAGTCGTGCCCGCATATGTAAACCGTGTTCAAATCACACATATGAGTTATGGCCGCGATCGTCAGAGCGAGAGCAAGAAGTCTAGCCCTAGACCTCCTCTGTAACTCTAACCTGCTAACCGTAAAAAAAATATAAAAGCATCACCTATGGAGATTTTTAGGTACCGTAGTTTGTCGTCATTCCACGAGTGCGTGCAATTATAAAGCGTGACATGTTTGGTATCCATTTACTCAGCGTAACATCATCTTTCACATTGTACAAAAAAAATTGGGCTAACTTTATGGTTTAGTTTTTCAAAATTCATGAAAGTGTCCCTTTTCCCAAAAAGTTGCGTTTAAAACACCGCTGCACAAATACCGTGTGAAATAAAATATTGCAACAATCACCATTTTACTCTCTAGATTCTCTACTAATTATATATATATAATGCTTGGGGGCTGTAAGTAATTTTCTAGCAAAAAAATACGGATTTTAACTTGTAAACACCAAATGTCAAAAATAGGCTTAGTCATGAAAGGGTTAAAGGACAAGTGCAGGCTTTAACCATTTCAGCCCCTGGCCAATTATAACTCTTCTCACATATATGTAAAAATCTACATAAAAGTTGGCTAGAAAATTACCAAGAACCCCCATACATAATATATCTTATTTTTTTTTAAAGCAAAGGTCCTAGAGAATAAAATGTGGGTGATGTGATTTTTTTTGTCATGCAGTATTTGTGCAGTTTTTCAAATGTAAAGTTTTTGGAAAAAAATACACTTTAAATTTGGTGCACACAAGCACAATGTAATACTCAAATTTTAGTAAAATATAAAAGATGTTACGCTGAATTAATAGATACTAAATATGTCACGCTTTAAAATTACGCATGGAACATCAGCAAACTATAGTACATTAAATTATCTATAGACGATGCTTTAAAAGCCTTCACAGGTTTCCACTTTAGATTTACACAGGGGGTCTGGTGCTAGAATTATTGACTGTGACATTTGTGGCGATACCTCACATGTGGTGCGATCGCTGTTTATGTATGCGTGTGGAACCAATGCGTGCGTTCGCCTTCATTTTTTTTGGGATAAATATCATATCCCTTGTGATAGCATTGACAGTGACAGGTACTCTTTACTGAGAGATCTGCAGTCTATTAGACCCCAGAACTCCCCTCCGCCATTAAAAGCATCAGATTAAGATTGGTTTGATCCCATGCTTTCTTAAGCCATTAATGACTTGTTTACATCCTGGTGAATCTGGAAATGGTGAAATACTCATTGCTTCCAGTTTCTCAGACCATAGCGATATATATATCAGTGATGTCTGTAGCTGCAGGCATCAGCCCGGTAAAACCCCATTCAACCTGGTGATGTACAGGTATGTCGAAGAGGCTGAAGTGGTTAAAAAAAAAAAAACAATACTACTCATAGGGGTGCGCATCTTCACTGGTCTCACGATTCGATTACGATTATCTGATCAACAATTCGATTCAGTGATGCATCACGATTACCGACGAGCTCCCACTTCCGCTTGGCGGTCCTTCCACCCTGCAATCTTCTGGGACACATCACAGTTGCCAAATGATTGCCCGGCTATGCAGGACAGCGCAGCGAGACATGCAGACCCAGCTGTGAAGCTGCAAGCTGTCACAGCCGGATGCCCACAGTAGTATTGGCAGCACCATGGACAGGCGGAAGAGAGAAGGGAGGGTTTAGGTGGCCACATCGCTGGATTGTGGGACAGGTGAGAGTGTCTTTATTAAAAAAGTCAGAAATTTTTTTTTTTTGTAGCTGCTGACTTTTAATAAAACAAAAAATTGACTGGAACTCCACTTTGAATTAAAAATAACCTCACTCCCTTAAGAAGTGCACTAATCCGGTGCACTACAGGGTACAGACATTCTCACACACTGCTGCTGGGAGGTCAGGAGGGATTACAATCCATAGCTGACAAACAGCCCTGTGAAGGTCCCTGTACTGTCTCTGTGCTGACCAGTGGCAGCTGGTGCTCAAAATTTTTTTTTGGGGGGGGGGGGGGGGGGGCGCAAACAAACTGAAAAACACTGAACCTCCCCCATCAAAACGCAGCCACTTGTGCCCATCAAATGCAGCCACTTGTACTCTACTTACTGTTGCTAAAATTACTGTTTTAATAAATGCTGTGTTTCAATGAAGTGCCCCACTGTATGTGCTTTTAAAAAAAAATATGGATACACAGCACACATCACCCAGCTCATGTGACTGCCCGGCCCGCCTCTCACGTCTCTCCTGAGATCAGCGGGGAATTCTCAGCCCCGCCTCTCTTCTGATCTGATAGCTACAGTCAGCGGCTGGGCTCTTCATTGATTGTAACACGGCATTTATTAAAACACAGTAATTTTAAAAATATGCTCGCATCGCTCTCCCGGGAGGGGCAGGGCAAGTCAGGATGACGTCACCCGGTAATTGATTTTCCAGTCGTATGCATCGATGCCACATCGGGGACACCCGAATCGCGATGCATCGATGTAACAACTCATTTCAGCACCCTTAACTACTCACTGATGGGATGCGCAGGCCATCTCTCGCCAGCATTAAGACTGACAACTGAGCGATCACATGACTGCAGATCGCTCAGTTCTCTGTCTTCACTAGAAAACAGTCACCGGCTCTCTGCTCTGCCCCTTCAGTGGCTGTGAAGTAGCATGCTGAGAGATTGAGCAAGCTGCCAGCCAGGCATCTGAATGGATCCTGACTTTAAAGTCGGGATAATTACAGAGCCTGGACTGGCTGAGTGACTTCAGCTAACTGAGCGAACTTTAGCTCAGTCGGGTGAATCTGGGTCACAGAAGAGCAGAAATAAGTGCACACCTGTGACTCAGAAGAGAAGGATGACCAAACAAGATTTGTCCATACTTCTCTTTTAATGACTAAGATGTTAGGGCCTGGTGAACTAAAGACTTTCCTCCTAGGAGGAATGACTGAGGGGTTCCACCCTAGCGATTTATACATCTTTATCTTGGGATTTGTGAGTGGGGTAGTTATTTTCTGGTAATCCATCGATCTTTGTAACTTTACTACTAAGTTAGATGAGTAGATCCTGCTCATCTATGGATCTTCATTTCATAAGTAAGTTTTAAGGCAACAGTCATAGAGAATTTAAAATTTTCTTTACTTCCACCTTGGATGGAAGGAAATAAAATGACTAAATTCTCTAAGTGCTATTGTATTCTGCCAGCACCTGGCTGGCAGAACACAATGATTACTGCTAGCGGCTATACCCGCCATAAGTAATCTCGACAGGCTGGCTGTACTCAAGTCAATCGATTTGGGTGCAATCAGCCAGCCTATACATGAACTGAAATGCAGCCAGTCCCTGCTGAACCAACAAATTTTGATCTGGCTGGCTTAAGGTGTTGTAACTTGGGAGAATTAAGGGGTTGGAACCTAAGATGGTACATCACTCGCTCACCTCATGGCATCACTGCTATGGCCACCTCTGGCTTCTGTAATGATGTTATACACTTGGGTATATATGAAATATCAGTTGACATTCTATTAACATTTATAGTACGGCTGTGGTCATGGACTAATAATAAAGACTTTTTTTAAATAAAAAACATGCTATACTTACTCGCTCTGTATAATGGTTTTGCACAGAGTAGCCCCCGATCCTCCACTTCTCAGGTGCCCCGCCAGTGCTCCCTGTTTCTTCCCCCCTACTGAGTGCTCCCTTTCCCTACATGTCCATAAGGCACAAAGAGCGGGGCTCAGCCAAACCTCTCCCTCCTCACTGGCTCCGATTGACAGCAGCAGGGGCAAATGAGGAGTGAGAGAGCTTCGGCTCTCATGCACATCGCTGTATCGAGACCAGGCTCAGGTGTGTATTTAGGGGGATGCTGCATGCAGAAAATTCAGTAAGGTAAAACACCATCCGCCTTTACAACCACTTAAAAACGTACACCCCACCAGATGTTCACAAAGGTGCGGATACCAAAAATAGCTGGATGTAGGAAAGTTATTTCACATGAAAGTCAGGTTATGACCATAAATTCAATGTCTTCATACCCATGGCCTCCAGTGCAGAGTGGATCTCCCGCATCACATTCTTATACAGGTCCTTCTGCCAGTCCTCCAGCGCACCCCACTCCTCGGCTGAGAAACAGGCCGCCACATCACGGAACTTCACCGATCCCTGGCACGCAATAAAGAAACAAGGCTATTAGACAACAGAAAGCCGTAAAACGCCAACCCAAGAAAGACGGGAACTTACCACTTTACCAAGTGTAACACACCTCTATCAAAGAGAAACAGCTGTACATACAAATCATACAAGCTTTATACCATGTGACTTCTTGCACCAGAATTAATGGGCCACCTTTACCAAACTACTGAAGGTGTATTTACCACCTAGTAAAAGTGCCTAGCCATGATTAAAATCGTAGTAAACTCCACTTTGCAACTTTTACCTACAGGTAAGCTTGTAATAAATCTTACCTGTAGGTAAAATGAGTAACACCTTAACATGCACCGTTTATCAGTTTTGCAGCCGGTGACATCACTGGTTCATGCGCACTACGCTCTGAAGGGACGTCATACTGAGTATGCCGTCCCTTCAGAGTGCTGTACCGCAATAGTGGTTCTCATGTGCATGCGTAAGAGTGACATTACGGCTCGGCTATTCAAATGGCCGGAGCCCGCAAACCCAGAAGGAAGAACTGGGGGAGAGGGAAGCCCTGTCAAGGGTGCCAGCGTACTGCCGGAGGGCTTTCTTTTAAAGGCAAGTCTTTTTATAATGTGCTAGTGTGAGATGCATACTAGCACATTATGCCATTATCTTGCAGGGGGCCTGAAACTATAATTTCCTAGATTTACTATACTTTACTTGCTTTAAAGCCTAGCTTCAGAGAAAACAAAAATCCTCCCTTGCAACGCAGCTGCCCCCGCACTGCAAGGGTTAAACGCTCGTTTAGGTCTAGGGTACCGGAAAAAGCTATTTCTCCATTAATCCAGACATAAGTCACCATTTAACCCTTGCAGTGCGAGGCCAGCCCTACTGCATTGGAGGATTATTGCTTTCTCCAGAAAACAGCTTTCAGTGATCATCTGTACCTGGCAAAGTGCTGGCTCTCATAACTTATCCTTTTCCTGAAACCCCATGAGTCACATGAGTTAGAAAACTCCTGCCATCTACCTCTCTGGTTGTCTTTACTAACTGCCATGGGGTTAAGCTGTCATATTGATACTCATATCAAATCACAAACTGGCCACACTCCAATGGCATAATCCTTCAAAGTTTTATTATTCCAGCACAAATTAACAAAGGTGTCCTCCCAGACTAAGCCTCACTCATCCAAAAATGGCTTAATCATAGGGATCAGGCTGCTGAACCACTGCTGATAGGGGGAGCTGAGATACTGAGTTACTGCTGGGAAGGAAAAGTAGGTTCAATCAAGCTGTGGAACCCGTCGGGAGAAGGAGAGACCCCTGCCGGGAGAAAGGGGAAGCTGCTGCGGGACCACTGCCGGGAGAAAGGGGGAGCTGCTGCGGGACCACTGCCGGGAGAAAGGGGAAGCTGCTGCGGGACCCCTGCCGGGAGAAAGGGGAAGCTGCTGCGGGACCCCTGCCGGGAGAAAGGGGGAGCTGCTGCGGGACCCCTGCCGGGAGAAAGGGGGAGCTGCTGCGGAAGCACTGCTGGGAGAAAGAGGGCGCTGCAGGACCCCTGCCGAGAGAAGGGGGAGCTGAGCTGCTAAGTCATTGCTGGAATAGGTAAGGTGAGCTGCCGAACAAGGCTCCAGCCATACTTGTGTGACTCCAAAGGCATGCAATTTCCATTTTGACTTTACATTGCAACTTTTATGCAACTTTGGATGGGTGAGACTGTCTTGCTGACTTTTGCATAATTGTGGCAATAACTATAAAATGCAACTTTGACGTGACCTTACATTACAGTCTATGGCACTCAAGTCACATGAAAGTAGTGCAGGAACCTTTTTTAAGTTGCATACATTAGAACAGCTTCCACTGAAATACATGGGCTGCGACTTGGCATGTGACTTTATGTGTCCAAAGTCGCATAACAACTCGCACAACTGTGAATGGAGTCTTAATGCTGGGAAAAGGGAACAATGAGAGCTGAGCCGCTGAGTCACTGCTGATGGGTGGGAGCTGAGAGAGCTGAGCTGCTGAATCAACGTTTTGTGGCAGGGGGTTGGCATAAGTGTCTAGATTTCTGAGGCAGGGATAGCCCATACAGACCATGGCAGCAGCCAAGGAGAGGGCCAGATGACCGTATGGTGGTCCACATGGAATGAGAAAAAGGGGGGCACATCTAGCCCACACTGATCTAGAAAAAGTGTGAAACAAAAATATTCTGGAGTAAAAGACATCTACGCCAGTATATTAATGTATAGAGGAAAAGTGTGATGATGTGGTAGAGATGTGTCCCAGCGAACCCAGAAGGGAAACGTAGAGGGATATGCTAGGAGTGAAATCAGGGAGGAGAGAGGCATGCTGGAGAATACCACCACCACTACACAACCTTGGGAATGTGAAAAGAAATCAAGTGAACAAAAAAAAAAACACACGGCAGTGGAACAAGAACCACCAACCACATGCTGGTGAGATGCAAAAAGGTGCTTGTTGAATACAAGGGGCCACAAAGAAACCTCCAGGAAAAACGTACATATATTGTAACACGGTGGTAAACTCAAGGGAAGTGCCTCGCAGGTGAAGGCAGCAGGGAATACCACAGACACTCCATGCTGACCACCATACGGTCATCTGGCTCTCTCCTTGGCTGCTCCCAGGGTCTGTATGGGCTACCCTGCCTCAGCCCCGGGTCAGACTTCATATCTGACACCCCCTCCTCCCGCTCTTGAAGCTGGGCTGTTTGAGTTAATATGCAAGTATCAGATCCCATGTTTTGTATAGATCCTTCCATTCTTTTTCCTCAACTCAAACTTATACACCTTGTTAATTATTTACACTTACAGATATACTTGACTTTTTACTTCAGACGAGTGGTCATGAGCCACAAAACGCGTAGAGTTCTACAATGTGAAGACAGTTGGATCTATACTTCTTACATCAATCATGCATTATTATGACATAGGTCTATATTATGCAAGACGAGTTTAACCATGGCAAGACAGTTTGACATATACAGCCTATATTCCGCATGTATTATTATGTAATTACCATGTTAGTTTTTTTATACCATATTATAGAAAAAAAACATTTTTTTCCAGTCATGTGCTGTTTTTTTATAATGTCAATACAGCCTGATTTTTACAACCTATATTCCTTATTTAGTTGTTCATAGGAATATTATCATGTACCCGTATATTATGAATTTATTGTATATATTATATGTGATACACAACCCCCACACCCCTTTTTTTTGGCATATTATGACATTATTATTAAAAAGAGAAGTCCAGCCTGAGCTTCTATGGGCCACAGGAATGCAATTTGTTTTGCACTACTGTGAACAGTTTTCAGCAGAGACCGGTCTAAAGTCTGCTGACGTCACTGGAATCATTCCAAGCACGGCGTCATCCCAACAATGGTAGTCCGGATCCACCAGGTGCCTGGACTGGTACCCGTCTCAGTCTCTAAGCCCCTCCTCGCCCCTCCACAGTTCAGCGCTCCAGGGAGCACGGGGGTGGTGGTGGGGGGCTACAGCGGAGAGCTGCAGACTGACAGTCAGCAGCTCTCTTCTCAGGGAGCTGTGAGAACCGAGCCAACGATGTTCAGTGGCTCAGTTCTCAGTGAAGAGGTGGCAGGGCACAGACCGATGCTGCATCTACCTAGGT
The DNA here is from genome assembly GCF_037356315.1 of Lithobates pipiens. NCBI lineage: Eukaryota > Metazoa > Chordata > Amphibia > Anura > Ranidae > Lithobates > Lithobates pipiens. The sequence continues at coordinate 594,737,361 of NW_027507758.1, read as the reverse complement.
AAGTATGATTATGGGGGAAAAAAAATTTAAAATTCCAATACTTCTTTTAAATCACATCACGTATTTTCAATCATGGATCTTTTACTTTTATTCCTAAATACATTTTCAATAGCATGCATTGTTTACATTATCTATCTCTAAGTGACATTCCTCAAACAAAGTCCCATGATCGTTGCTTTCCTTGGTTTACACGTATGGAGGTTTGTCACTGTGGTGTGTGTCAAGATCACTTCTTGTTTCTCTTACAATTACCAACAGCCCTTGCAGACGACGGTTTGTAGTTCTCAATGAACTGCCAGGGCGCTGATGAGCTCTCTGGGTAGTTCATTGAGGCTTCCTGTCAGGGTGTAAATGCCTGCTTGTCCAAGGTACAGGCAGACAGCTACACAAAACCTCTGCAGGAGTCTGAGATTGCACCTATGATCTGCTAATCGCGGGTCCAATGCTTTGCAGGCTCCTAAAAAAAAATACACATTACAATAATTACGCATTTTTTCCTGCAAAAATAATAATATATATATATTTTTTTTTTGGAAAGGTAATTTTATCCTTTAAAGTGGTTGTAAACCCTTACACACCACTTTGGCCTACAGGTAAGCCTAGATTAAGGCTTATTTGTACAGTGGTGTGAAAAAGTGTTTGCCCCCTTCCTCATTTCCTGTTCCTTTGCATGTTTGTCACACTTAAGTGTTTCGGAACATCAAACCAATTTAAACAATAGTCAAGGACAACACAAGTAAACACAAAATGCAATTTGTAAATGAAGGTGTTTATTATTAAAGGTGAAAAAAAATCCAAACCATCATGGCCCTGTGTGAAAAAGTGATTGCCCCCCTTGTTAAAACATACTATAACTGTGGTTGTCCACACCTGAGTTCAATTTCTCTAGCCACACCCAGGCCTGATTATTGCCACACCTGTTCACATTCAAGGCATCACTTAAATAGGAGCTGCTTGACACAGTAAGGTCCACCAGAAGATCCTTAAAAGCTACACATCATGCCGAGACCCAAAGAAATTCAGGAACAATTGAGAAAGAAAGTAATTGAGATCTATCAGTCTGGAAAGGGTTATAAAGCCATTTCCAAAGCTTTGGGAATCCAGCGAACCACAGTGAGAGCCATTATCCACAAATGGCGAAGACATGGAACAGTGGTGAACCTTCCCAGGAGTGGCCGGCCGCCCAAAATTACCCCAAGAGCGCAGCGACGACTCATCCAAGAGGTCACAAAAGACCCCACAACAACGTCCAAGGAACTGCAGGCCTCACTTGCCTCAATTAAGGTCAGCGTTCATGCCTCCACCATCAGGAAAAGACTGGGCAAAAATGGCCTGCATGGCAGAGTTCCAAGGAGAAAACCACTGCTGAGCAAAAAGAACATCAAAGCTCGTCTCAATTTCTCCACAACACATCTTGATGATCCCCAAGACTTTTGGGACAACATTCTGTGGACCGATGAGACAAAAGTGGAACTCTTTGGAAGGTGTGTGTCCAAGTATATCTGGCGTAGAAGGAACACTGCATTTCATAAAAAGAACATTATACCAACAGTAAAATATGGTGGTGGTAGTGTGATGGTCTGGGGCTGTTTTGCTGCTTCAGGACCTGGAAGACTTGCCGTGATAAAAGGAACTATGAATTCTGCTGTCTACCAAGAGATCCTGAAGGAGAATGTCCAACCATCTGTTCGTGTACTCAAGCTGAAACGAACTTGGGTTCTGCAGCAGGACAATGATCCTAAACACACCAGCAAGTCCACCACTGAATGGCTGAAGAAAAACAAAAAGACTTTGGAGTGGCCTAGCCAAAGTCCTGACCTGAATCCTATTGAGATGTTGTGGTATGACCTTAAAAAGGCCGTTCATGCTCGAAAACCCTCTAATGTACCTGAATTAGGACAATTCTGCAAAGATGAGTGGGCCAAAATTCCTCCAGGACGCTGTAAAAGCCTCATTGCACGTTATCGCAAACGCTTGGTTGCAGTTGTTGCTGCTAAGGGTGGCCCAACCAGTTATTAGGTTTAGGGGGCAATCACTTTTTCACACAGGGCCATGATGGTTTGGATTTTTTTCACCTTTAATAATAAACACCTTCATTTACAAATTGCATTTTGTGTTTACTTGTGTTGTCCTTGACTATTGTTTAAATTGGTTTGATGTTCCGAAACATTTAAGTGTGACAAACATGCAAAGGAACAGGAAATGAGGAAGGGGGCAAACACTTTTTCACACCACTGTAGGTCCAAGAAATATCTCCTAAACCTACACGGTTTAGGAGATATTTACAAAAAGACAGGCACCGCTGTCTACAACGCATGCGCCGCAGACAGCGGCGTGCAGGCGCACTGAGTATGCCGCTGCTAACCGACGATATGGCGTTAGTGGCGGCTTCCGTGCGCATGCACGGGAGTCACGTCATCGCTTCTCTGTGAGTGGCCGGAGCAGCGATACCCAGAAGAAGATGGACGCTCCGTGCTACAGGGGACAGCTGTAACATCGCTGGCACCTGTGTCAGGTAAGTGACACACAATGGGCTACTATACGATGCATAGTAGCCCATTATGCTTTACCTTTGCAGGGAGACGAAGAGGAAGTATCATAAGGGTTTACTTCCTCTTGAAAGTGATACTACAGTCTCAGTTTTTTTTTTTTTAAATAACAAACATGTTATACTTACCTGCTCTGTGCAGTTGGTTTTGCACAGAGCAGCCCTGATCTTCTTCTTCTTGGGTCCATCACTGGAGCTTCTGGCCCCTCCCCCCCTGCCAGCAAGCAGCGTGCTATGGAGGCACCCGAGCCAAGCTTCTGCTCTGTGTATCCATTCAGCCACGGAGCTGTGGTTTGTCCCCATCCCCTCATCGGCTGACTGACTTTCATTGACAGCAGTGGGAGCTAATGGCGCCATGCTGTTGTCTCAGCCAATGAGGAGGGAAAGTCCTGGGCAGCCAAGCCACACTTACAACATCGCTGGATCGAGATGGGCTCAAGTAAGTATTAGGGAGGCCAATGCACACAGGTTTTTATCTTAATGCATAGAATGCATTAAGATAAAAAAAACTTGAGACTTTACAACCACTTTAGGCCAACCTATTAGTAAGCTCCTTCCAACCACTTACTCTAACTCCCTTCCCTTCTTACAAAAAAAAAAAAAAACAAGACTACATTCGTATTTTGGCATGCTTTGAAAAACACTGGCTTAGCCCATTGACATTTGGACCATCTGGTCCTGGGAAACCAAATGGATGTTGAGCGTATCCACAGGAGCGCAATCTCCCCTCACCTGTCCCGGGAAGACACTCTTCTCCTTCACACTGACTCCCTGGGCCGACATCTCTTCTGGCTCCCACTCCTCCTTAATCTTGGTGAGTCTGGGGCTGCCAACAACGCTGGAAGTAATGGCTCTGTCGCTCTCTGACAGTCTCTCTCTGGTACCGAAGCTGCGAAGCCCCAGAGCTTTGTAACCGACCTCTGTGTCCGATGAATCGTCCTGATTATATGTGTCCTCTTCTGTATACAGAGAGGGAGAGAGAGAGAGAGAGAGAGAGATTAGTGAGCAGGAAGCTTCACATTGAGACAAACCACAGAAAACGAAGCTGACACACATACATCAATATCAGAAATCTGCTTCCCTGTCAGCACCATAACTGCCAAAACAATAAAGTTAACCACTTAACGACCAAACCTATTCCTGGAACTTGTTGCTTACAAGTTAAAAATCTGTATTTTTTTTGCTAGAAAATTACTTAAAACTTCCAAACAATATATAATTTTTTTTTTTTTTTAGCAAAAAGACTCTGGAGAATAAAATGGCGGTCGTTGCAGTATTTCATGTCGCACTGTATTTGCGCAGAGGCTTTCCAAATGCATTTTTTGGTGAAAAAAATACACTTCACTGAATTAAAAAATAACCGAACCATAAAAAGTTAACCCAATTTTTTTTTTTGTATATTGTGAAAGATGATGTTACGCGAATAGATACCCAACATGTTACTGTTTAAAAATTGCACACACTCGTGGAATGGCGACAAACTATGATACTTAAAAATCTCCATAGGCAATGCTTTTAAAAAAAGTTAATGATTACCAGTATAGAGTCACAGAGTAGATCCAGTGCTATAATTATTGCTTTCGCTCAGACGATTGTGGCAATACCTCACATGTGCGATTTGAACACCGTTTACATTCGCGGGAGTGACTTATGTATGCCTTTTCTTTGGTGCACGAGCACACTAATATTTGTAAAAATTTTTTACTGTCCCTTCAAAAATATTGATAAATCTGATCACTTTTATTGCTGTCACTAGGAATGTAAACATCCCTTGTGACAGTAATAGGTGGTGACAGGTACTCTTTATGGAGGGATCGGAGGTCTAAAAGCCCCCATATCCCTCCTCTGCACTTAAAGTGGTGTTGCCACCAAAAAATAAAAAATAGCTGAAAAGTCATAAAAATAAATAAATAATTGGAAACAAAACTTTTTTTACTCACCTCCAAATGCCTGTTGCTAGGGGGTCCCTCGTAGTCTGCCTTCTTCAATGCCCGGGCTGCTGACATCACTTCCCCTCGCGCCGCACAGTCATCTGGGACCTGTCACATGTCCCAGATGACTGTGCAGCATATCACGGCGCCTGGCACTGCTCGCGCATGTGCAGTGGGTGCCCGGCTGTGAAGCCACAGCCGGGTGCCCACAGTTAGAATGCCGGCGCTGCGAGCGGAGCGGGGGAACGAGGGGGGGCTTCGTTCCCCCACATTGCTGGACCCTGGGACAGGTAAGTGTCCGATTATTAAAAGTCGGCAGCTGCAGTATTTGTAGCTGCTGACTTTTACAATTTTTTTTTTTTTTTTTTTTTTAGGGGGCACCCCACTTTAAGACCCCTTTCACATTGGGGCGTTTTTCAGGCACTTTAGCGTTAAAAAAAAGCACCTGTAAATCGCTTGAAAGAAGCCGCAACTGCAATCCCAATGTAAAAGTCCAAGTGCTTTCACACTGAGATCCCTTTCACACTGGGGAGTTTTTCAGGTGCTTTAAGCTTTAAAAAAGTGCCTGAAAGAAGCCACAATTGCAATCCCAATGTAAAAGTCTGAGTGCTTTCACACTGAGGCGCTGCGCTGGCAGGGCATCAAAAAAAAAGTCTTGCAAGCAGCTTCTTTGCAGCGCTTTTGGAGCGGTGAATACACCTCTCCTAAAGCACCCCTTCCCATTGAAAACAATGGGAAGCGCCTGCAAAGCGCTTTTGGCAGCAGCACTTTGTGGGCGCTTTTAACCCTTTATTTTGCCACTAGCGGGGGTTAAATGCGCCCCAATAACGCTCGAAAAACTCTGGTAAAGTGCTGCTAGTTTAAGCAGCACTTTACGAGCGTTTTTTCAGGCGCTGACATTGTGAAAAGGCTCTTAAAGCACTCGGGCTTTCACATTGGGATTGTAGATGAGGCTTCTTTCAAGCGCTTTTTTTAATGCTAAAGCGCCTGAAAAACGCCCCAGTGTGAAAGGGGTCTTAAAAGTATTCAAAAACGCCAAAATCTGCGTTTTGGAATACTGACATTTAAAAAAAAAAAAAAAAAAACAAACTCAAAAAATCTAAATATTAACCATTGGCTGCCAAGTAAACCAGAAGTGACAACGTGACGTCACTTCTAGCTTTTTTACATTGAAGACCGGCTCAAAGCTAATTCCGGCTTTGTTCAGGTCTCCAACCAGCTGACGGGCATACCAGATGGTCACTTTGGTCTCCCAGTGGGAGGAGAGACCCAGGCGGAGCGGCAGGAGGATTTCCCCTCCCACTCCTGGTGATAACGGCCGAATGGCTGCTGAGCCACATTGGTTATCACTAGAAAGCCGACTGACAGCTCTGAAAAAGACGGTCCCTCCAGGCTTCACCCCAGTACAACCACTTCCTCAAAGTGACGTAAAGGTACGCTAATTTGCGGGAAATGGCTATATAAAAAAAACTTAAAGTCATACTAAAGACTATTTTTTTTTTCTTTAAAAACAAAACACATTATACTTTCCTGCTATTCTCAGGTCCCTCTTCTGCTCTCCTGGTACACTCTGAAAAGAGTGTACCGGCACCCCCCAAAAAATGACATCCCAAATGTGGTATGTCAGGGGGTCACCTTCCTTAAAGTAGAAGTTCCATTTTTGGGTAGAAATGCCCTTTAATGCATAAAGATAAAAAAAAAAAAAAAAAAAAAAAAAAAAAAAAAAACACACCACACTTCTGCCTTTACAACCACTTTAACCCCCAAAAAATAAAAAAGATTAAATACCTCGTTCCCGGCAGGCACAGGTGACGCTGCCGCATTTTGGCCTAAGCCTACATCATAGCGTAAAAAAATATTTTATGCTATGATGAAGGCTTAGGCCGAAACGCATCAGGTTTGGATGATGTTACTGCTATGATGCTGAAATAAAGTTTTCTGTGAAGAAGCTGTGGAGTTGCCGCCTCGCCCTTCTGCACAAACTACCCTCTCTTACCCTCCTCATTCTTCTCCTGCACATACTTCCCTTTATCCTACTCTCTGCTCCTGCACACTCTCCTCGTTCTACCCTGTGCACTCCTCTTCTGCACACTCTCCTCCTTCTACCCTGTGCACTCCTCTCCTGCACACTCTCCTCCTTCTACCCTGTGCACTCCTCTCCTGCACACTCTCCTCCTTCTACCCTGTGCACTCCTCTCCTGCACATATTACTTATTATTCTACCCTGTGCCCTCCTCTCCTGCACACTCTCCTCCTTCTACCCTGTGCACTCCTCTCCTGCACACTCTCCTCCTTCTACCCTGTGCACTCCTCTCCTGCACACTCTCCTCCTTCTACCCTGTGCACTCCTCTCCTGCACATATTACTTATTATTCTACCCTGTGCCCTCCTCTCCTGCACACTCTCCTCCTTCTACCCTGTGCCCTCCTCTCCTGCACACTCTCCTCCTTCTACCCTGTGCCCTCCTCTCCTGCACACTCTCCTCCTTCTACCCTGTGCCCTCCTCTCCTGCACACTCTCCTCCTACCCTGTGCCCTCCTCTCCTGCACATACTACTTATTATTCTACCCTGTGCACTCCTCTCCTGCACATACTACTTATTATTCTACCCTGTGCCCTCCTCTCCTGCACACTCTCCTCGTTCTACCCTGTGCCCTCCTGCACACTCTCCTCGTTCTACCCTGTGCCCTCCTCTCCTGCACACTCTCCTCGTTCTACCCTCCTCTCCTGCACACTCTCCTCGTTCTACCCTGTGCCCTCCTCTCCTGCACATACTACCCATTGTTCTACCCTGTGCCCTCCTCTACTGCACATACTACCCATTGTTCTACCCTGTGCCCTCCTCTACTGCACATACTACCCATTGTTCTACCCTGTGCCCTCCTCTACTGCACATACTACCCATTGTTCTAGCCTGTGCCCTCCTCTACTGCACATACTACCCATTGTTCTACCCTGTGCACCCCTCTCCTGCACATACTACCCATTGTTCCACCCTGTGCACCCCTCACCTGCACATACTACCCATTGTTCCACCCTGTGCACCCCTCACCTGCACATACTACCCATTGTTCCACCCTGTGCACCCCTCACCTGCACATACTACCCATTGTTCTACCCTGTGCCTTCCTCTACTGCACATACTACCCATTGTTCTACCCTGTGCCCTCCTCTACTGCACATACTACCCATTGTTCTACCCTGTGCCCTCCTCTACTGCACATACTACCCATTGTTCTACCCTGAGCACCCCTCTCCTGCACATACTACCCATTGTTCTACCCTGTGCACCCCTCTCCTGCACATACTACCCATTGTTCTACCCTGTGCACCCCTCCCCTGCACATACTACCCATTGTTCTACCCTGTGCACCCCTCTCCTGCACATACTACACATTATTCTACCCTGTGCACCCCTCCCCTGCACATACTACCCATTGTTCTACCCTGTGCACCCCTCTCCTGCACATACTACCCATTATTCTACCCTGTGCACCCCTCTCCTGCACATACTACCCATTATTCTACCCTGTGCACCCCTCTCCTGCACATACTACCATTTATTCTACCCTGTGCACCCCTCTCCTGCACATACTACCCATTATTCTACCCTGTGCTCCCCTCTCCTGCACATATGACCCAATGTCTGACTCTCCGCTCCTGCACACAATTCCCCACTGTTCTACCCTACGCACTCCTCTCCTCCACATAACACTTCTTGTCCTTCTCTCTGCACTGCTTTCCTGCACATACAGCCCACTGTCTTCCCCTCCACACTCCTCTCCTTCAGATACTGCCCCTTGTAATACTTTTGACAGCCTGTTCCTGCACACTCCTCTCCTGCACATACTGCCTGCTGTCCTACCATCAATACTCCTCTCTACCACTTTCCTCTGGCTTGACCCAGAGGTACAGGAAGACTGTGTACATTGCAAGCAGTCTGCTTACGCTTTACATGATGTAGCTTAAAAAAAAAAAAAAAAAAAATGCACTTTTTTTTTATTTGCTTAAAAAAGAGGTGCATTATTATTATTATTTTTTTTACAAAATGTAAATTTATCCTTTAAACCATCAAAACGTTTTAGCTTTACTTTAGCCCAAACCAGTTTCCTACATTGACCCTCCACTAAATCTAAAAGCCTGTTTCCCGAATGTCTGAGTCTATTCCATTGATTGGGAATTGGCCTATGAGGAGCGGTATGACTGCAGTGAAGGTCAGTAGCGGAGACCATCAGTGATGGTTCAGCATGTCTGCCAAGTGCCGTGTATATACACTATATTGTCAAAAGTATTGGGACACCTGACTTTACATGCACAGGAACTTTAATGGCATCCCAGTCTTAGTCCATAGGGTTCAATATTAAGTTGGACCACCCTTTACAGCTATAACAGCTTCAACTCTTCTGGGAAGGCTGTCCACAAGTTTTAGGAGTGTGTCTATGGGAATGTTTGACCATTCCTCCAGAAGCGCATTTGTGAGGTCTGGCACTGATGTTGGATGAGAAGGCCTGGCTCGCAGTCTCCTATCTAATTCATCCGAAAGGTTTTCTAGTGGGTTAAGGTCAGGACTCAGTGAAGGCCAGTCAAGTTCCTCCACTCATCCATGTCCTTATGGACCTTGTTTTGTGCACTGGTCCAGACCATTTGGTGGAGGCGAGATTATGGTGTGGGGTTGTTTTTCAGGGGTTGGGCTTAGCCCCTTAGTTCCAGTGAAGGGAATTCTTAAGGTGTCAGCAAGTCAAGCCATTTTGGACTATTTCATGCTCCCAACTTTGTGGGAACAATTTGGGGGATGGCCCCTTCCTGTTCCAACATGACTGCGCACCAGTGCCCAAAGCAAGGTCCATAAAGACATGGATGAGCGAGTTTGGGGTGGAGAAACTTGACTGGCATGCACAGAGTCCTGACCTCAACCCAATATCTATCCCAAATGTGTTCTATTGGGTTGAGGTCAGGACTCTGTGCAGGCCAGTCAAGTTCCTCCACCCAAAACTCATGTCTTTATCACCTTGCTTTGTGCACTGGTGCACAGTCATGTTAGAACAGGAAGGGGGTCAACCCCAAACTGTTCCCACAAAGCTGGGATTATGAAATTGTCCAAAATGTCTTGGTATGCCGATGTCTTAAGAATCCCCTTCACTGCAACTAAGGGGCCAAGCCCAACCCCTGAAAAACAACCCCCCACCATAATCCCCCCTCCACCAAATGGTCTGGACCAGTGCACAAATCAAGGTCCATAAAGACATGGATGAGAGAGATTGGGGTGGAGGAACTTCACTGGCCTGGACAGAGTCCTGACCTCAACCCGATAGAAGGGAGCGGAGACTCCAAACCAGGCCTTCTCGTCCAACATCAGTGCCTGACCTCACAGATGCGCTTCTGGAACGGCCTTCCCAGAAGAGTTGGCGCTGTTGTAGCTGCAAAGGGTGGGCCAACTCAATATTGAGCCCTACGGACTAAGACTGGGATGCCATCATGTGCGTATAAAGGCAGGCATCCCAATATGTTTGGTAATACAGTGTAGTTGTCTAACAGGATATAATGGATTTGACGGATGTCTGGTGGGTGCCATGGCCCCCATCGTTGCTTTCTACCCACCCTCCTTCTTTATAGTGACACCGTTGCTCCGGCAGCCGTTCAGCGACGGTTCCCCCCTCAGGGCCTTGACCTGGGCGGACAGAATGGAAGCCATGCTGCTCCCCAGCAAGACGGGGCTCTTCAGCGGGGAGCGCCCCAAGATCTTTCTCTGCGGCGACAGCCCGGCGGCCATCTTCAGGTGCTTCATGATGCCGCGAATCCTGGATTCCCCCATTGGCAGGTTCTTGAACCAGCGGGCGTAGCCGGGCCGGCAGTCAGGCTGCGGCGTCAGGTAGAAGGGGGCGTCCTCGCACTTCATCTTCTCCGGCCTCTCCACCGAGTACTTCTCGTAGGCCTTCACCACGTCGCGCTCCGGCTGCTCGGGGCTCTCGTAGATCTGCATGCGCATGGTGTGGGAGGGGTGGAACTTGGCGCTGCCACCGCCGCCGCGGCCCGGCGACAGCTTCTTGGTGTGCTCCAGGTACTTGCGCCCCTGGGCGTCGGCCTTGAGGGTGATGTCGCCCCACTTGAGGTTGTGCTGCTCCATGGTGCGGAGGCTGAAGTGGAGGCCGATGTTGAAGAAGAGCATGTAGAGGAGGGCAGTGGGGTTGTGGAGGCCAATGGCGCCGGTGGCGTAGAGCAGCTCGATCTCGCGCTCGGTCAGGGGCTCGGCGTGGTGCGGGTGGTTCCCCTTGCCGATGGTCTTCAGGTAGCTCTGCTTCTCCTTCATGGCGGCCACCGTCCTCAGGAACTTGGTGTCGCGGGAGCGGTAGATGGCGTGCGGGTAGCCGCACCTCTCAAAGTGGCGGTCCAGGCTGCCCAGGATGCCGCGCAGGGTGCCCGGTTCATACTCCGAGCCGTCCTGCTTGCGGTGGGTGCGGATGAAGTTGGCCAGGTGGGCGTCCAGCTCCTCCACAGGGACGGCCAGCAGAGGGCGCTCCTCCCGGGCCCGCTGCAGGTAGGCCTGGATGATGCGCAGGTCGAACTTGGTCTTCTTCAGGGTGTTCTTGTTGTCAGGCTGCTGCCCGGGGTCCTCCATCTTCCTGTGCAGGGAGGGCGCGGGTGACGTCATCACCGGGAAGGCCTACTGAGAGTATGACGTCATATCAGCCCTTAAGGGGGACAAGGGAGGGGGGACGCTCGGTCGAGGGGCCGAGTGACGTAACAGACCAGGTCCCGTTACTTTTCCCAGCCGCTCCCTCTCGACAGCTGCACTTCCCGTTCACCGGTAATCCCGCGAGAGCGCCCCGAGGCATTGCGCAGTCGCGTAACCCCGGAAAGCGGGTTAGTTTACACTGCGCAGGCGCAGAACTTGCCAGAGGCGGCTGGTGCGCACTGCGCAGGCGCAAAAAGCAGGCAGTCACGCACGCACGTCGTTACGTGCTAGAAGGGACGCATGACGTGGAAGGGTCAGTGCGGAAAAGGCCCAGGACATCACTCTTGCGCATGCGTAGTGCTCTAGTTGCAATGCCAGTCCAAGCCAGTGTATTTTAATTAAAATTAATCTCTAACTGGAAATAAAGGAATCATCCACAGCTAAACTGGCTGTTGTAAACTTCTAGCTTTAATATTTTGTTTGTTTGCTTGTCACGTTACCCAATGTATTGAAGCCAGAGGTTCAGGATGACAATGCTGTCAGGGGGAACTTATCTGAGATGCAGAAAGTGCTCATTGCTTAAGGAACCCCTAGAAACCTCTGGATGAACCCTAGGATTCCATGGAACCCTGATTGAAAAACCCTGCTCTAGAACAAATGTCATCAAACTGCCTCGGAACAATATTCCTCCCACTGACAGCAGTGATAGAGCTATTCTTTACAATGATGCCAGTGAAGAGTCACTATTCCCCCCACTGGTACCAATGATTAAGCGCTATTCCTGCTACTGGTACCGATAATGGGGCATTTCTCTGCTTGGTACCAATCACAGGGCGCTATTCCTCCTAATGATGGGGCACTATTCCTCCCAATGATGGGGTACTTTTTCACTCACTGGTATCAATGATGGGGCACTATTCCTCCCACTGGTACCAATGATGGGGCACTATTCCTCCCTCTGATACCAATAATGGGGCACTATTCCTCCCACTGGTATCAATGATAGCACACTATTCCTCCCACTGATACCAATGATGGGGCACTATTCCTCCCACTGATACCAATGATAGGACACTATTCCTCCCACTGATATCAATGATGGGGCACTATTCCTCCCACTGATACCAATAATGGGGCACCATTCCTCCCACTGACACCAATGATTGAACTATTCTTTACAATGATGCCAGTGAAGAGTCACTATTCCTCTGACTGGTACCAATGATTAAGCGCTATTCCTGCTACTGGTACCGATAATGGGGCATTTCTCTGCTTGGTACCAATCACAGGGCGCTATTCCTCCTAATGATGGGGCACTATTCCTCCCAATGATGGGGTACTTTTTCACTCACTGGTATCAATGATGGGGCACTATTCCTCCCACTGGTACCAATGATGGGGCACTATTCCTCCCTCTGATACCAATAATGGGGCACTATTCCTCCCACTGGTATCAATGATAGCACACTATTCCTCCCACTGATACCAATGATGGGGCACTATTCCTCCCACTGATACCAATGATAGGACACTATTCCTCCCACTGATATCAATGATGGGGCACTATTCCTCCCACTGATACCAATAATGGGGCACCATTCCTCCCACTGACACCAATGATTGAACTATTCTTTACAATGATGCCAGTGAAGAGTCACTATTCCTCTGACTGGTACCAATGATTAAGCGCTATTCCTGCTACTGGTACCGATAATGGGGCATTTCTCTGCTTGGTACCAATCACAGGGCGCTATTCCTCCTAATGATGGGGCACTATTCCTCCCAATGATGGGGTACTTTTTCACTCACTGGTATCAATGATGGGGCACTATTCCTCCCACTGGTACCAATGATGGGGCACTATTCCTCCCTCTGATACCAATAATGGGGCACTATTCCTCCCACTGGTATCAATGATAGCACACTATTCCTCCCACTGATACCAATAATGGGGCACTATTCCTCCCACTGATACCAATGATAGGACACTATTCCTCCCACTGATATCAATGATGGGGCACTATTCCTCCCACTGATACCAATAATGGGGCACCATTCCTCCCACTGACACCAATGATTGAACTATTCTTTACAATGATGCCAGTGAAGAGTCACTATTCCTCTGACTGGTACCAATGATTAAGCACTATTCCTGCTACTGGTACCGATAATGGGGCATTTCTTTGCTTGGTACCAATCACGGGGCGCTATTCCTCCTAATGATGGGGCACTATTCCTCCCAATGATGGGGTACTTTTTCACTCACTGGTATCAATGATGGGGCACTATTCCTCCCACTGGTACCAATGATGGGGCACTATTCCTCCCTCTGATACCAATAATGGGGCACTATTCCTCCCACTGGTATCAATGATAGCACACTATTCCTCCCACTGATACCAATGATGGGGCACTATTCCTCCCACTAATACCAATGATAGGACACTATTCCTCCCACTGATATCAATGATGGGGCACTATTCCTCCCACTGATACCAATAATGGGGCACCATTCCTCCCACTGACACCAATGATTGAACTATTCTTTACAATGATGCCAGTGAAGAGTCACTATTCCTCTGACTGGTACCAATGATTAAGCACTATTCCTGCTACTGGTACCGATAATGGGGCATTTCTCTGCTTGGTACCAATCACGGGGCGCTATTCCTCCTAATGATGGGGCACTATTCCTCCCAATGATACCAATGATGGGGTACTTTTTCACTCACTGGTATCAATGATGGGGCACTATTCCTCCCACTGGTACCAATGATGGGGCACTATTCCTCCCACTGATACCAATAATGGGGCACTATTCCTCCCACTGGTATCAATGATAGGACACTATTCCTCCCACTGATACCAATGATGGGGCACTATTCCTCCCACTGATACCAATAATGGGACACTTTTCCTCCCACTGATATCAATGATAGGATACTATTCCTCCCACTGATATCAATGATGGGGCACTATTCCTCCCACTGATACCAATAATGGGGCACTATTCCTCCCACTGATATCAATGATAGGACACTATTCCTCCCACTGATATCAATGATGGGGCACTATTCCTTCCACTGATACCAATGATGGGGCACTCTTCCTCCCACTGATATCAGTGATGGGGCACTATTCCTCCCACTGATACCAATGATGGGGCACTATTCCTCCCACTGATATCAATGATGGGGCACTATTCCTCCCACTGATATCAATGATGGGGTACTTTTCCTCCCATTGGTATCAGGGATGGGGCACCATTCATCCCAATTGGTATCAGGGATGGGGCACTATTCCTCCTACTGACACCAATGATGGGGCACTATTCCTCCCACTGATACGGCACTATTCGTCTCATTGATACTAATGATGGGGCACTGTTTCCCCCACTAACACCAATGATGGGGCACTATTCCTTCTACTGATATCAGTGATGGGGCACTATTCCTCCCACTGATATCAATAATGGGACACTATTCCTCCCACTGATATCAATGATGGGGCACTATTCCTCCCACTGATACCAATAATGGGGCACTATTCCTCCCACTGATATCAATGATGGGGCACTATTCCTCCCACTGATACCAATGATGGGGCACTATTCCTCCCACTGATATCAATGATGGGGCACTATTCCTTTCACTGATACCAATGATGGGGCACTATTCCTCCCAATTGGTATCAGTGATGGGGCACTATTCCTCCCACTGATACCAATAATGGGGCACTATTCCTCCCACTGATATAAATGATGGGGTACTTTTCCTCCCATTGGTATCAGGGATGGGGCACCATTCCTCCCAATTGGTATCAGGGATGGGGCACGATTCCTCCTACTGATACAGCACTATTCGTCTCATTGATACTAATGATGGGGCACTGTTTTCCCCACTAACACCAATGATGAGGCACTATTCCTTCTACTGATACCAATAATGGGACACTATTTCTCCCACTGGTACCAATCATGGGGCACTATTCCTCCCATTGATACCAATGATGGAGTACTATTGTTTTCATTGATACCAATGATGGGGCACTATTCCTCCCACTGATACCAATAATGGGGCACTATTCCTCCCACTTGTATCAGTGATGGGGCACTATTCTTCCCAATGATGGTGCACTATTTCTCCCACTGGTACCAATCATGGGACGCCATTCTTCCCACTGGTACAAATAATGGAGTACTATTCCTCCGACTGGAACCAGGGATGGGGCACTATTTCTCCCAATGAAACCAGTGATGGGGCAGTATCCCTCCCACTGACACCAATGATGGTGCACTATTGCTCCCAATGACGGGGCACTATTCAATCCACTGACAGGGGAATTATTCCTACCACCAGTTGTCCCTTGATTGGCCATGGCACCGGCTTTACAAGTGAAAACACAGAATTTCCAGAGACCATGCACCTAGTTACACTAGGTGTGCGTGGTAAGGAGGTTTGCGCTTCAATACATGACACCCCAAGGTGTTTGGAAACCTCAATGACAACCAAGTAGCATCAGGAGAAAGTGCACTGTGTAAAGAGGCAATGGTCAGAGCAGAGACTTTTTGAGGCAGGAGGCATTCAGGCTGGATGGGAACATTGGACATTGAAGAGTTGGCACTGAGGGATTAATTGTCATACACTGGGGAGTGGTCTCTGAGAGGTTAATGGTCATCAACTGGAGACTTATTACCAAGGGGTTAATGGTATTATTATTATTTTTTTTCTTTTTAATTTGAGAATTTTCAATTGGATTTTGGCATATATCACTACACTGGCCACCCTGCCACAATCCAAATATACAATCTAGGCTACTTTCACACTGAGGCGGGTGGCGCTGGCAGTAAAGCAGCGCTATATTTAGCAGCATTTTAACATCATTTTAGTAGTGCTATTTGGCCGCTAGTGGGGTGGTTTTAACCCCTGCTAGCGGTGGTAAAAAGGGTTAAAACCACCCGCAAAGCGCCGCAATTCGCTGCCCCATTGTTTTCAATGGGAAGGGGCGCTTTAGGAGCGGTAAATACACCGCTCCTATAGTGCTCCAAAGATGCAGCTTGCAGGACTTGTTTGACCGTCCTTCAAGTACACCGCTCTAGTGTGAAAGCCCTTGGGGCTTTCACGTTGGAGTGAAATGAGCGGCTGTTTCAGGACGCTCTGCAGGCGCTATTGTTAGCCCTTTTTAGCGCCTGCAAAGCACCTCAGTGTGAAAGCACAGCAGCCTTATAGGTTTACCAAGTGTGATGGCCATCCTGGGCGGATATAACTTGCAAGCATTGTGCAGATTCCCTTGAATGGGTCAGTTGGTGGTAAAACAACAGCTATTGTACAATCAGATTGTTATACGTGTGGCCGCACTTCCTTATTTGTGGCCTAGGCCAGAATGACATTAACAGTTGCTCGCAGCCTCCTAGGATATGCACGTCACAGGTCCCAGGAAGCCACGGGTAAACTAGAGTGCACGTGCCGCACCACATCATTCGGAAAGGAGGAAGCTTGCAGTTGCAACCCGGAAGAGAAAGCTGGCCCACCTAGCGACATCAAAAGGAGATGCACCGCCCTGCCAGCGCTCTGCCCCAGTGTGAAAGTATTCATTGATTTTTAGGCCCCTTTTACACTGTGGTGCTTCTAACCTGCCTGTTAGGCTACTTTCACTTTCGCGGGCGGGCGCTATTTTTAGCGGCGCTTTACCGTCATATTAGTGTTGCAATTTGGCCGCTACCGGGGGCGGTTTTAACACCCGCTGGCGGGCCGAGAAAGGGTTAAAACCGCCCACAGACCATCGCTGACGGGTTTGCGGCGCTGCCCCATTTGTTTTCAATGGGAAGGGGCGCTTTAAGAGCATTGAATACACCGCTCCAAAGATGCGTGCAAGCACACCGCAGACACAGGAGAGGCGCTTTACATGCACTATTTTTAGTGCTGTAGCGCCTCAGTGTGAAAGTAGCCTAAAACTTTTGAGCACTTTTGAAGAGCTTTCCAGGAGCTTTTGAAGAGCTTTCCATTCATTTCAATGGAGAGGGGAGTTTTTTTTCACCGCTCCCTACCGGTGCTCTGCCCCAGTGTGAAAGCATTCATTGATTTTTATGGAAATAGGTTTTCGTGAGCTTTTCAGGCACTTTTCGTAGCGTGAAAGCTAAGACCCCTTTCACACTGAGGCGCTTTATAGGTGCTAAAAATAGTGCCTGTAAAGTGCCTCTCCAGTGTGAAAGCCCGAGGCAGCACCGCTCCTGCCCATTGAACTGAAATGGGCACTCCTGCCGAACTGCTGGCAAAGTGCCGCTGTATCGGTGCTTTGCGGGTCGTTTTAACCCTTTTTCGGACGCTAGCGGGGGTTAAAACCACCCCACTAGCGGGCGAAAACCCCTGCAAGAATGGGTGGTTCTTATACACCGCTCCAAAGATGCGGCTTGCAGACGTTTTTTAAGGCCCTTTTCACACTGGGGTGGGAGTGGCATCAGCGGTAAAACAGCACTATTTTTAGCGCGGCTTTACTGTTGTTTTAGCTGCTCTATTCAGCCGCTAGCAGGGTGGTTTTAAAATTGGTGGTCAGTGGGAAGAATGTTCCTTACTAGTGATGGACGAACTTCCGACGGGACGCTTCGTGAACGCGGACCGCGAATGCGGCCGATAGTTCGCGAAACCGAACGTTCGCGGCGGGCCCCATTGACTTCAATGGGAGGCGAACTTCGCAAACCTTTAGGTCAAATTTGCAGCCACAAGATAATTATTAGCTGGGCAAACATAGTCCCACCACATGGCCAATGACATAACACATGTATGAGGTGAATTTGGGATCGATAACTACAAGCATTCTTTTTTTATATGGGAAATTGTTCTGACAATTCAGGACTTTGGAGCGCATGAAGGCAATGGAGGAGAGGGAAGGTCAGGGTAGGCAAAGAAGAGGGTGCAGGAGATGATCACCAGCAGCGTGACATACAGCAATGACACCTGCACCGTGATAGAGTCATCTGACAGCAGCACCGTGATAGAGAGCACTGACATCAGCAGCGTGACATACAGCAATGACACCTGCACCGTGATAGAGTCATCTGACAACAGCACCGTGATAGAGAGCACTGACATCAGCAGCGTGACATAAAGCATTAACACCAGCACCGTGACATACAGCATTGACAGCAACACCGTGATAGAGAGCACTGACATCAGCAGCGTGACATAAATCACTCACACCAGCACCGTGATATACAGCACTGACAGCAGCACCGTGATAGTGAGCACTGACATCAGAAGCGTGACATACAGCAATGACACCTGCACCGTGATAGAGTCATCTGACAACAGCACCGTGATAGAGAGCACTGACATCAGCAGCGTGACATAAAGCATTAACACCAGCACTGTGACATAAAGCATTGACAGCAACACCGTGATAGAGAGCACTGACATCAGAAGCGTGACATACAGCACTGACATCAGCACCGTGATATACAGCACTGACAGCAGCACCGTGATAGAGAGCACTGACATCAGAAGCGTGACATACAGCACTGACATCAGCACCGTGATATACAGCACTGACATCAGAAGCGTGACATACAGCACTGACATCAGCACCGTGATATACAGCACTGACAGCAGCACCGTGACAGAGAGCACTGACATCAGCAGCGTGACATTAAGCACTCACACCAGCACCGTGATATACAGCACTGACAGCAGCACCGTAAGCAGCCCCAGGAGGAAGTCAGCACAGCACAGGGATGGTGTGATCCCCTCATAATAACCAGGCCCAGGAGAAACTCAGCACAGCACAGGGATGGTGTGATCCCCTCATAATAAGAACCCCCAGGTGAAAATCAGCACAGCACAGGGATGGTGTGATCCCCTCATAATAAGCAGGCCCAGGAGAGACTCAGCACAGCACAGGGATGGTGTGATCACCTCATAATAAGCAGGCCCAGGAGAGACTCAGCACAGCACAGGGATGGTGTGATCCCCTCATAATAAGCAGGCCCAGGAGAAACTCAGCACAGCACAGGGATGGTGTGATCCCCTCATAATAAGCAGGCCCAGGAGAAACTCAGCACAGCACAGGGATGGCGTGATCCCCTCATAATAAGAACCCCCAGGTGAAAATCAGCACAGCACAGGGATGGTGTGATCCACCTTTGTGGACCAAGTAGGTTGTGTGTGACTGATTAGCAGACTGTACGTCAGTCCCTATACTGCTGAAGGACTGCTGCAGTATAGGGCAGCGGTCAGCAGTGGTGCACCTCAACCCTATCTATTGTGGACCGATAGCGGTCCTTACAGAACAGCAGACTGTACCGCACTCAACCCTATGTACTGTAGCACCCTAGACAGACCAAGTTACCAGTCCTAATAAAGAGCTTTGTGGAACAAGTGAGTTGTGAATGATTAGCAGACTGCAGCAGAAGGGCAGCAGTCAAGTATAATATTCTTTCTATATTTGGAAGAAAGAATATTATACGTGTACAAGCCTATTACCATACCACTGATACCAGTCCTGAAAAGAACCTTTGTGGAACTAATAGTAACAGCAACTGTTTAAACTGACCCTCACTGCCTGACACACTGCTTCCTTCCTGTCCCTATACAAACTGGCAAAACAGAGGAGACTGGAACAATTACTGGTTACTGGAATAGCTCTTTTGTGGACCTGATAGTAACAGCTAATGATGATGATGATGATGATGACTAATCTGGCTGTCCCTAAAATAGCAGCAGACACAGCGCTCTGTCCCTTTATCTAAACTGACAAAAGACACTCAGGCTGCTGCAACAATCAGTAGCACAGCAAACCTATATACACCTAACACCTATACCAGTCCTGAAAAGAACTTTTGTGTACCAAATAGCTAGTGGTTTATCTGTCCCTGCTCCAAACAGCAACCTTTCCCTATAGTGACAGAAGAAAGAATGTAAAATGGCCGCCGGATCGGGTGTATTTATAAGTTAGGGGGAATGTCCAAGTGTCCATGTGCTGTCATGTCTCAATTGGCTGTCCTGTACCCCATGATGGATGTGTCATAAGGTCAAAGTTCCTTTACACAGTAAAAACACGGAAGTCCGCCGGGGCGAACGACGCCAATAGTCCGCCGAACTGGCGGACCGCGAACAGCCGAAATTCGCCACGAAACGACCGCTGGGCGAACTGTTTGTCCATCACTATTCCTTACATTGGTGATCAGTGGGAAGAATGCTCCTTACATTGGTGATCAGTGAGAAGAATCTCCCTTACATTGGTGATCAGTGGGAAGAATTTCCCTTACATTGGTGATCAGTGAGAAGAATGTTCCTTACATTGGTGATCAGTGGGAAGAATGTTCCTTACATTGGTGATCAGTGGGAAGAATGTCCCTTACATTGGTGATCAGTGGGAAGAATGTTCCTTACATTGGTGATCAGTGGGAAGAATTTCCCTTACATTGGTGATCAGTGGGAAGAATGTCCCTTACATTGGTGATCAGTGTGAAGAATGTCCCCTACATTGGTGATCAGTGGGAAGAATGCTCCTTACATTGGTGATCAGTGGGAAGAATTTCCCTTACATTGGTGATCAGTGGGAAGAATGTTCCTTACATTGGTGATCAGTGGGAAGAATGTTCCTTACATTGGTGATCAGTGGGAAGAATGTCCCTTACATTGGTGATCAGTGGGAAGAATGCTCCTTACATTGGTGATCAGTGGGAAGAATGTTCCTTACATCGGTGATCAGTGGGAAGAATGTCCCTTACATTGGTGATCAGGGGAAGAATGCTCCTTACATTGGTGATCAGTGGGAAGAATGCTCCTTACATTGGTGATCAGTGGGAAGAATGTTCCTTACATTGGTGATCAGTGGGAAGAATGTTCCTTACATTGGTGATCAGTGGGAAGAATGTTCCTTACATTGGTGATCAGTGGGAAGAATGTTCCTTACATTGGTGATCAGTGGGAAGAATGTTCCTTACATTGGTGATCAGTGGGAAGAATGTCCCTTACATTGGTGATCAGTGGGAAGAATGTCCCTTACATTGGTGATCAGTGGGGAGAATGTCCCTTACATTGGTGATCAGTGGGGAGAATGTCCCTTACATTGGTGATCAGTGGGAAGAATGTTCCTTACATTGGTGATCAGTGGGAAGAATTTCCCTTACATTGGTGATCAGTGAGAAGAATGTTCCTTACATTGGTGATCAGTGGGAAGAATGTTCCTTACATTGGTGATCAGTGGGAAGAATGTCCCTTACATTGGTGATCAGTGGGAAGAATGTTCCTTACATTGGTGATCAGTGGGAAGAATTTCCCTTACATTGGTGATCAGTGGGAAGAATGTCCCTTACATTGGTGATCAGTGTGAAGAATGTCCCCTACATTGGTGATCAGTGAGAAGAATCTCCCTTACATTGGTGATCAGTGGGAAGAATTTCCCTTACATTGGTGATCAGTGAGAAGAATGTTCCTTACATTGGTGATCAGTGGGAAGAATGTTCCTTACATTGGTGATCAGTGGGAAGAATGTCCCTTACATTGGTGATCAGTGGGAAGAATGTTCCTTACATTGGTGATCAGTGGGAAGAATTTCCCTTACATTGGTGATCAGTGGGAAGAATGTCCCTTACATTGGTGATCAGTGTGAAGAATGTCCCCTACATTGGTGATCAGTGGGAAGAATGCTCCTTACATTGGTGATCAGTGGGAAGAATTTCCCTTACATTGGTGATCAGTGGGAAGAATGTTCCTTACATTGGTGATCAGTGGGAAGAATGTTCCTTACATTGGTGATCAGTGGGAAGAATGTCCCTTACATTGGTGATCAGTGGGAAGAATGCTCCTTACATTGGTGATCAGTGGGAAGAATGTTCCTTACATCGGTGATCAGTGGGAAGAATGTCCCTTACATTGGTGATCAGGGGAAGAATGCTCCTTACATTGGTGATCAGTGGGAAGAATGCTCCTTACATTGGTGATCAGTGGGAAGAATGTTCCTTACATTGGTGATCAGTGGGAAGAATGTTCCTTACATTGGTGATCAGTGGGAAGAATGTTCCTTACATTGGTGATCAGTGGGAAGAATGTTCCTTACATTGGTGATCAGTGGGAAGAATGTCCCTTACATTGGTGATCAGTGGGAAGAATGTCCCTTACATTGGTGATCAGTGGGGAGAATGTCCCTTACATTGGTGATCAGTGGGGAGAATGTCCCTTACATTGGTGATCAGTGGGAAGAATGTTCCTTACATTGGTGATCAGTGGGAAGAATTTCCCTTACATTGGTGATCAGTGAGAAGAATGTTCCTTACATTGGTGATCAGTGGGAAGAATGTTCCTTACATTGGTGATCAGTGGGAAGAATGTCCCTTACATTGGTGATCAGTGGGAAGAATGTTCCTTACATTGGTGATCAGTGGGAAGAATTTCCCTTACATTGGTGATCAGTGGGAAGAATGTCCCTTACATTGGTGATCAGTGTGAAGAATGTCCCCTACATTGGTGATCAGTGGGAAGAATGCTCCTTACATTGGTGATCAGTGGGAAGAATTTCCCTTACATTGGTGATCAGTGGGAAGAATGTTCCTTACATTGGTGATCAGTGGGAAGAATGTTCCTTACATTGGTGATCAGTGGGAAGAATGTCCCTTACATTGGTGATCAGTGGGAAGAATGCTCCTTACATTGGTGATCAGTGGGAAGAATGTTCCTTACATTGGTGATCAGTGGGAAGAATGTCCCTTACATTGGTGATCAGGGGAAGAATGCTCCTTACATTGGTGATCAGTGGGAAGAATGCTCCTTACATTGGTGATCAGTGGGAAGAATGTTCCTTACATTGGTGATCAGTGGGAAGAATGTTCCTTACATTGGTGATCAGTGGGAAGAATGTTCCTTACATTGGTGATCAGTGGGAAGAATGTTCCTTACATTGGTGATCAGTGGGAAGAATGTTCCTTACATTGGTGATCAGTGGGAAGAATGTTCCTTACATTGGTGATCAGTGGGAAGAATGTCCCTTACATTGGTGATCAGTGGGAAGAATGTCCCTTACATTGGTGATCAGTGGGGAGAATGTCCCTTACATTGGTGATCAGTGGGGAGAATGTCCCTTACATTGGTGATCAGTGGGAAGAATGTTCCTTACATTGGTGATCAGTGGGAAGAATTTCCCTTACATTGGTGATCAGTGAGAAGAATGTTCCTTACATTGGTGATCAGTGGGAAGAATGTTCCTTACATTGGTGATCAGTGGGAAGAATGTCCCTTACATTGGTGATCAGTGGGAAGAATGTTCCTTACATTGGTGATCAGTGGGAAGAATTTCCCTTACATTGGTGATCAGTGGGAAGAATGTCCCTTACATTGGTGATCAGTGTGAAGAATGTCCCCTACATTGGTGATCAGTGGGAAGAATGCTCCTTACATTGGTGATCAGTGGGAAGAATTTCCCTTACATTGGTGATCAGTGGGAAGAATGTTCCTTACATTGGTGATCAGTGGGAAGAATGTTCCTTACATTGGTGATCAGTGGGAAGAATGTCCCTTACATTGGTGATCAGTGGGAAGAATGCTCCTTACATTGGTGATCAGTGGGAAGAATGTTCCTTACATTGGTGATCAGTGGGAAGAATGTCCCTTACATTGGTGATCAGGGGAAGAATGCTCCTTACATTGGTGATCAGTGGGAAGAATGCTCCTTACATTGGTGATCAGTGGGAAGAATGTTCCTTACATTGGTGATCAGTGGGAAGAATGTTCCTTACATTGGTGATCAGTGGGAAGGAGGAGGAGGACACACCCAAAGAGCTCTCTGTGAGAACCACCCATTTTTCAAGCCTGGGCCTTGCCTGCTAGCTCGGCCCAGGAATAATGCCTGATCCTGGGGGAGGCCCTGGGATGGATCCCCCTGATGACACGGGGCCCAGTGAGGAGGAGGTGGAGGATCTGTCGGTAGGTCCGGGCCCTGGTGTGGACGCCAGCGTTTTCAGCCTTAAGGTTGTTAATCGCTTTAGGGCGATTGGAAGAGCGGAGGAGAAACTTAAAGTTTTGAGAGTGGAGCTTAAAAACTTCAAAGCCAAATACTTCCAGGCCTGGAGTAAGAATCGCACCGCCATGAAGCCTGAGCTACAGGAATTAGAGGAAAAAGTAAAGCAGCAAACTCTATTGTTGGGAAAACTAAAAGAAAAAAGTGGAGCATTTAAAGAAAAGTTTGAAAACGAGAGAAGGTTTGTCAGCCAGTCCTCAGCGTGTTCAGTGGATCAGCCTCAGGTAATGGATGACCCGGGTCCATCTGCCTCTGCTCCTCTCCCCCCATGTAAGGCCTTGGAATCGCCGGCGGCAACCAGCCAGGGGGTTGAGAGTGAGAATGGCACCCTGGCTTTCATCCAGCGGATGGAATCCCCCCTGAGAGGAGACAAGCTTGTAATGTCTGATAATCCATCAGAGGTCCCGGAGGATGTTCAGAAAAATCAGCCAGGGAATGAGGATAAACCTGCACCAAACCCCCTGAGTATGGATGTTGCTGCACCTGCATGTGCTGAGACCTGTAGTTCCACTACCACGTTTGCTGCATGTGTTTCACACACTGTGTCTGACACCTGCAGTGTGATTGCCTCACCTGAGCCTCTCTGTGTTCCAGCAGAGCTGATTGATGCTGGTGGGGGAGGGGATCAGAATACTGCACCATGTGCAATGGAAGCCATGGATGTGTCAGTCCAGCCTGCACTGTCCTCTGCAGAAAGTCCTGTCCTGATGGAAGAGAACAGGCCAGCTGAAGATTCCACCAGCACAGCAGTGGGAACTGACACTGCTGGGAAGACTGCAGGACATGTGAATATACCAGCAAGTATTGACAATGACAGTCATGATAAAACAATGAATGTGGTGGGTGATGGTGAAGGGGTTAATACTGCTGGGAAAAACAAAAATGACATTTCTCTCTCTGCTCAGAGGAAAGACTCATCGATTGTACAGACCAAATCTGTACAATCGATATCTGCTAAAGATGTCTCAGACAGTTCAAAACACACAAATATCTCTTCTGCTGGGAGGAATATGGGGAGTTATGCGTCTGTTGTGGGGAGTCGCACCAAGGAGGGTGGGGGGAATGCTGTAAATATTGGTGGTCACAATATAGGGGGGTTTGGTGGTGGGTATAGGAGGAGGAATGTGGTTCAGTTCAAGTGGGAGGGGGAGGGGACCCCACCAGTGAGGGGGAGGGTGGCAGAGTTGATTTTGGAAATGGGGTTTAAAGCTGTGGATATTTTTGCTTTAATTTGCCCAGTGGGGAGTTATGAGTTTGATTTATCTTTTGTTAAACCTGAGGGGTTGGATTTATTTTGGGAGCGACATAGGAGGTGCCGGGGCCTTTCGCAGTGGAGTGGTTTGGTGCCAAAAGTGATTTCCAGGCAGCCTCTGATAAAATCGGTGACCATCCTGGTGCGCAACGAATCCATACCAGAGGCTGATTTGATAGTATGGCTACGCCGATATGGTGAGGTCCTCACTCCACTGCGGAAGGTCCTGGATGAACATGGGATATGGACAGGGGCCTGGACGGTGTCACTAAAACTGGGGGTGCTGGGCAATGTAGTCCAACATCTGCCCTGTTCAGCTTTCCTGGGAAGAGATCGGCTGACTATATTTTACCAGGGACAGCCCAAAGTCTGCAATAAATGTGGTGAAAAGGGCCATTTTGCCTCTACCTGCACGCGTAAAAAGTGTTCGCTATGCCAGGGTCTGGACCATTTGGCAAAGGATTGTACCCAAATTCGGTGCAATCTGTGCCAACAGCTTGGCCATCCTTACAGTAAGTGTCCAGAGGCTTTACATAACCTGCCAGGATTGGAGGCTGAGCTGCAGAGGCTGGATAAGGAGGATGAGGCCGCTGTAACTGTTGTTGTCCCTCCTGTGTCTGTTCCATCTGTTTCAGGTTCTGTTTCCCCTGGTAATGTGGTCCCTGAGTCTGTCCCTCCTGTGTCTGTTCCATCTGTTTCAGGTTCTGTTTCCCTTGGTAATGTGGTCCCTGAGTCTGTCCCTCCTGTGTCAGTTCCATCTGTTGCTTCAGATTCTGTCCCCTCTAGTGATGTGGTCCCTAAATCTGTCCCCCATGTGGTGGTCCCTATTCCTGCTGTACGTAGGTCCTCCAGACTAGCGGAAGCTGCTGGGGGGGCAGGTTTAGCGGATCTTCCTTCTCAGCCTCCAGTCCCCGTCCCTCGGCAGCGCAAACGTGGTCAGGGGAATGTGGGGGTGCTGGATGGGGGTGGGGCTGATGGAAGGGTGTCCATATCCCATGTCTCACCCTCTGTTGAGGGGGATTCAGATGATGAGGGGTGGGAGACGTTTAGGAGGAAGAAAAAGAAGAAGAGGAAGACAAATAAGGTGGTAATTTCTTCCTCAGAGTCGGACCCAGGAGGGGTCCCTCCTGGTAACCCTTTTTCAGTTTTGTCAGGTGATGGGATGTCTGATTTATCTTTTTCTTTATCATCCATGGATGAGGGGGAGTCACATAGTTTGAAGAGAGCTGTTTCTGGTGATGAGAGTGTGGCAAAGGTTAAGAAACGACTACCCCAATCATCCTGATGGCAGTTCCCACTCCGATAAAGGTGGCGACCATTAATGTCGCCAGCATGAAATCTGCAAGAGCTCGTGATATTGCCTTATTTTTGCTCAGCGAGTTTGATGCCGAGATTTTATTTTTGCAAGAGACCTGTCTCAATACTTTGGCCGATGTCCATCTAGCAAAAAGGGAGTGGAGATGCGGTCCCTCCTTTTGGTCTCTTGCGGCAGAGCCCTGCAGCGGAGTTGCGGTCCTTTTTAAAACCGATATGGTAACGTGCCGGCGGGTAATTGAGGTAGAGATTGGGAGATGCATGGTCTTGGACGTCTCTGTTGGGGGGCAGGACTTGCGTCTG
Source organism: Lithobates pipiens (assembly GCF_037356315.1). Classification (NCBI taxonomy): domain Eukaryota; kingdom Metazoa; phylum Chordata; class Amphibia; order Anura; family Ranidae; genus Lithobates; species Lithobates pipiens. The sequence continues at coordinate 594,710,332 of NW_027507758.1, read as the reverse complement.
ATTAATATCTATGGACCGCAGTCAAGATGGGGCAGGAAATGCCTCCTCACAGAGATCAAGCCCTTCCTTTTTACGTCCCAGCAGGTTGTCTTTGGAGGTGATTTTAACACCATAATTAGGCCTGAAGACAGGAGAGGCTCCATAGACAGGCTGGCGTACGATAGCGTTTTTCTTAGAGATATGGTGAGACAAGCAGGCCTGGTAGATGTGCATATTAAGCACTGCCCTGGCAGCACGGGATTCACATTTCAGAGAGGGAATAGTCAGAGTAGGATAGATAGGTTTTTTTTAAAGGAGAACTCTGCTTTCTCGGCTCCTGAGTTGAGGGCGGTGGAGTTCTCTGACCACTGTATGCTGTCTGTGACTCTGAATGCCTCGGACACTCCACCCAGGGGAAGGGGTACCTGGAAACTGAATTCGGCTCTCCTGGAAGACGTAGAGGTAAGACAATCCTTTGAGGATTTTTTCCAGGCACAGGTTTCTATTCTGGACTTTTGCAGCAGTAAGTCAGAGTGGTGGGAACTTGTGAAACAAAGGGCGATTGGACTTTTCAAGGCCATAAGTAAGAAGAAGCAGCTTGGTATGTACATTGCCTACCAGCATTTGCGGAGGAAGCTTGATCGTCTTGTCTCGTATAGAGGAGATCCAGGGGAGATCTCTGAGGTGAAGTTTCTTCTTAGAAAATGTCAATACGACCGGCATGCCTCCTTGGTTCTGGAGAGGGATTATGGAAAATATCACTCGCCTGATCCTTACCAGAACTGTAAGCAAGGCATAGCAGTTAAGACGGTCATAGGCCTGAGGGATAGTACGGGTTCCCTGGTGAAGTCCAGATCAGGGATCCTGGAGATCTTCAGATCATATTATGCAGACCTTCTAGGAAGAAAGGACCTTTGTCGGGACAAGATGGAAAGCTTTCTGGATTCTACTCCAGGATTGGGAAATGGTACATTGCCTTTGATGGATTTGACAGAACCAATTTCAGTGGATGAGGTAGTCCATGCTATAGAGAAGCTGGCTACCAAAAAATCGCCTGGGCCAGATGGGTTGACAGCTGAATTCTACAAGTGTTTTAAGTCCATTCTGGCTCCCTTTTTAGCGGAGGTTTATAACAGCTGTCTAGAAGAGGGTTCGCTCCCTCCCTCCATGAGGCAATCCGCTGTGATTCTTCTGTCAAAAGGTAAAGACCCCTCAATGATTGAGAACTGGCGCCCCATCAGTCTTCTCAATGTTGATAGAAAGATCTTGGCGAAGATTCTTTTTTGGCGCTTGTCGTCAGTGGCAGGCGATTTGTTGTCCAGTCATCAGCACTGCTCGGTCCAAGGTAGAAGTACCTTTTCAGCGGTTTTAGCTGTCCGGGAGGCTTTGGAGCGATGCAGGGCTGCTGGATGGAGAAAGTACTTGCTGGCATTGGATCAGGCAAAGGCTTTTGATAGAGTCAATCACGAGTACCTGTATTTGCTACTTGGTAGATACGGCCTGCAGGGGAGGTTTATAGATTGGCTGAAGACATTATATAAAGGGGCTGAGAGCTTCCCACTGGTTAATGGTTGGGTTGGACGGCCTTTTGAGGTTGGCTCTGGTGTGCGCCAGGGATGTCCTCTGAGCCCCCTGTTATATGTATTCGCAATCGACCCCTTCATAAGAAGGCTAGAGAGTGGATCTTTGTGCGGGGTGCCTTTGGGCATTGCTGGTGTGCCACCTTTGAAGGTCGTGGCCTATGCCGATGATGTGTCTGTTATTGTCTCTGGAACGGAGGAGGCGCAGGGGGTGGTCTCTATGATAGAGCAGTACACGGAGGCTTCTGGTTCTAAAGTCAACCATGAAAAGAGTGAAGTTTTCTGGATGGGTGAGGAAGGTGAAAGCTTCGAACTTCCGGATGCCTTCCCAGAGCCCCAGCAGGAAATTAAAGTGTTGGGCATCAAATTTGGTCCTGGTGACTATGGTCATCGAAATTGGGAAAGCAGGTTGGTGTGTGCCAATGCCAAAGTAGCAAGTTGGAAGAAATGGAAGCTTTCATTGAGGGAGAGGGTTGACTTGATCAAAACGTACCTGGTCCCAATTTTTTTGTATGTCAGCTTCGTCTGTATCTTGCCAGTATCTCTCTATGCAAGGGTGTACAGCTGCTTTTTCCAACTGTTATGGGGAAGTAGGCTGAGCCTGATCAAACGCAATGTAACTTACCTGTCTAGGCGGGAGGGTGGCCTAGGAATGGTCAACCCAATAGTTTTCTTTTCTCTGCTGTTTTTAAAGTATAATCTTGGTAACATGCTAGCAGAGAACCCGCCGGGATGGGTGGGTATTTTTCAATCTTGTTTTAGGCCTTTTCTGCGATGCTGGGAAGATGGCGGGCCAGTGAAAAGTCTGAGAGTCCGACATGGCAAGCTCCCGGCTTATGTTGCCCCGTGTCTGAAAATACTTCGGCAGTGGCAGGTGACAGTGGAGGATATCAAGTCCCTCCCCAGGAAGCTTCTGGAGAAGAGGATTTTGGGCTCTGCTTTCAGTGTGTCACTGGCCTTAAGGGATTGCCCAGGCTCTGTAATGAGGGAGGGGTTGCGTTTAATCAATTTAGAAAGAATCCCCTTGAAGTTTAGGGATCAAGCCTGGCTCGCCTTCCATGGAAGGCTCTATGTGAGAGGGAACTTGAAGCATCGCCCTGTGGATGATCGGGATTGTCCTAGAGCGGAGTGTGTTGGTAAAGTGGAGTCTATGGACCACTTTTTGCTCCAGTGTCCCTTTAACATAGAGGTGTATAAAAGGGTGGGGAGGGCTCTAGGCATCCCCTTTTTCTATCGCATGAGTTATGCGGAGTGGGTGTATGGGGCATTCCCGACTCACTGGGATTTTGATTTGGATACACTGTTTTTAGTTAGTATAGTTGTCCGTTACTTCACATGGAATGCACGGTGCCAGATTACCCTGCGGAAGAAAGTCCTCTCTGTTGAGGTGGTGGTGCACGATATTTTGGGTGAGGTTGGGAAAATTCGGGGTCTTGAGAAGGGCAGGGAGCCTCGGGCAGTCTGGATAAGGGCGTGGAGGAATATCAGACCTGCCTTTGGTGAACTGCCCATCTCTGGGTGAGGAGCTCTTTTCTTTTTCTGGTTCTTTCACTCCCTTAGCTTTTGTTGGTTAGTATCTTCTTTTTGAAGAAGGGCTGCATGCATAATGGGTACGGGATTGTTTCTTAACCTCACAAGTTTGATGTCTGGTGTAATGGTGTGAGTCGTAATAGGATTTATGTTATTGCTGTAAAGTATTTTTTTTTTTGGTTTGAGAGCAGTTTTGCTATATTTATTTTAATTTATGTAAATATGTATATATTTATGTATATTTATATATTGTGATTTTATGCTTAATGATTGCAAGACTTTTAATAAAGAAAAATTGGGAAGAATGTTCCTTACATTGGTGATCAGTGGGAAGAATGTTCCTTACATTGGTGATCAATGGGAAGAATGTCCCTTACATTGGTGATCAGTGGGAAGAATGTCCCTTACATTGGTGATCAGTGGGAAGAATGTTCCTTACATTGGTGATCAGTGGGAAGAATGTTCCTTACATTGGTGATCAGTGGGAAGGAATGTTCCTTACATTGGTGATCAGTGGGAAGAATGCTCCTTACATTGGTGATCAGTGGGAAGAATGCTGCTTACATTGGTGATCAGTGGGAAGAATGCTCCTTACATTGGTGATCAGTGGGAAGAATGCTCCTTACATTGGTGATCAGTGGGAAAAATGTTCCTTACATTGGTGATCAGTGGGAAGAATGCTCCTTACATTGGTGATCAGTGGGAAGAATGCTCCTTACATTGGTGATCAGTGGGAAGAATGCTCCTTACATTGGTGATCAGTGGGAAGAATGCTCCTCACATTGGGGATTGTTCAAACTTGCCTACATTTCTAACACTCAACAAACGCTCTTATAGCATTTGCATGGCGTTAGTATGGGCATCAGACAGACGTCAATGAGCTTTAGTATGGGTATTAGACAGGTATTTTACAAGCATTAATGAGGAGATAAAAATGCTCCCCAAACGCCCTATGGGCAGTTTTGAAACGTTTGACGAGCGTTAATATTGCTCCACAAATGCCTATTCTATTATAGTAAGTGAACGAATCTTAATGCCCCGCAACTGCCTGCCAGAGCATTTGCCAGGCGTTACCATAGACTTGAATGGGAGGCGTTGAAGCCTTTCAAACGCCTCCTCACTCAACACGAGGCTTCAATTTTGAAGCAATGAGATGCTAACACTCAGTGTGAACAGCACTATGTGCTGTCTATTGTATCTTGTGCATAACACCTCTCAAATGCCTGCTCTTAAAGACAGTGTGAACTCAGCCTTACATCGGTGGTCAGTAGAAAGGATGCTACTTACACTGGTGTTCAGTGGGAAGAACGCCCTTTACATTGGTGGTCAATGGGAAGAATACTCCTTACATTGGTGGTCAGTGGGAAGAATAGTACCCTTACATACATAAGCATTGGTGTTGGTTACTTACATGAGAAACAAGAGGGAAAGTTCCACTGACCCCATGTTGCTGACTTGACCATGTGGCTTTGGTGCCAGAATCATGCACATACAACAGAAGTAGGTGCTATTGCTCAAGCAACTCCTAGGCATTCTCAGGAGGAAGCCTGGATGATAAAGGCTGTTATGAAGGTTCAATGAAACAATCTGCCACAAAGAGAAGTCATGTAGGGTACAATCACACCTCAACCCGCTTAGATCAGGATCAAAATGTTCCTACTCATCACTTTCTTCTAGAATTTTGCCAAGTTTGTGATTGGATTCCCTCCCCCATATCTACACAGGACCCACTCCCCCATACTACCACCTTTATTATACAGGATGCCCTCCCCCATTATTACACAGAGCCCCTCGCTAATACAACCTCCATCATTACACATCCCCCATACTATACCCGTCACTACACAGGAACCCTCCCCCATATTGTCCCCGTCATTACACAGGATTCCCTCCCCCATACTACCCCCCATCATTACACAGGGCCCACTCCCCCATAACTACACAGGACCCCCTCACCAATACTACCTTTAATGATTACACAGGACCCCCTCGCCAATGATGTGATGGGAGGGCCCGTGGAACCAAGAGTCCCTTGGAAAGGTTGGGAAACCCTTGTTTCAGCTCTTCATGCACCTCTTAGTCTAAGTCATCCTGTGCCACCCTTGGATTACTTAAAATGGGACAGTAATATGTATCCACAATATCTCCCAGGATATAAAGACTATGTAAAGACTATTCTTGGTTTGATTCTGAACTCAACATGTTAATTGAGAGAGCTGATCACATTGGCCTCTGTACAATGTAGGAGTCGGCCGAATCCTACTGGAGCTCCTGCTATTGTGAGAAGGTGTCCTGTGTTTATACTTATGATAATGTATAATCTGCTTGGTGACAACAAGTCTGACCTGTAGTGAAATCCTGATTAATCATAACAATGCCGAGGAGGGCACAGAGTCACATTGGCTGCTTTAAGGGATTAGTTAATTTGCTCATGTTAATTCTGTTTCTGGTTACAGTTGTATTGTTAGAGTAATATGAGCAGGAGGGGGGATCTCCTCTTCTACTGTATATAAGACTTGTATTTTGGTTCTAATAAACCGTCCATGTTCAGCAAATAAACAAGTATCATCTTGTTTTGTGCTTGTGAGCGGTTGGAATCTGATATCTATATTCAGACAGGGAGCAAGTAGTATATGATGAAAGCACTCAAGAGGTGTGTGGGATGTTTTGTTACAAATACTACCTCCAATCATTACATAGGTCCCCCTCCCCATACTACCCCACATCATTACAGAAGACCCCCTCGCCAATACTACCACCATCATTACACAAGACCTACTGCCCCATACTACACCCATTATTATACAGGATTCCTCCCCCTCAATACCCAGGACCTCTCGACAATACTACCGCCATCATTACACAGGACCCTTTCCTCTATGCTACCCCCATAATCGCACAGGATCCCCTCCCCCATGCTGCTCCCATCATTACACAGGACCCCTTCTCCTATACTACCCTCATCATTACACAGGATCCCCTCCTCCATCATTACACAGGACCCCTTCCCCATGCTGCCCCCATCATTACAAAGGATTCCCTTCCCCATCATTACACAGGACCCACTGCTCAATACTATCCCCATTATTATACAGGACCCCCTCGCCAATACTACCTCCAATCATTACACAGGACCCTGTCCCTCATATTACCCCCATCACTACAGAATCCCCCCCATACTACCCCCATCATTACACAGGACCCCCTCACCAGTACTACCTTCATCATTACACAGGACCCCCTCCCCCATCATTACACAGGACCCCCTCCGCTCTCTCCACAGACCTCTTCCCCCCCGCCAGCGGTCTCATCTTGATAGTGTCCAGGGGATATCAGGTGACCAACAAGGCATGTCCCTACGATCCCTCCAGTTCTTCATTGGGCTGTAGTCTGCAGCTTGTCGGATATGGTGAGGAAGAAAGGTTGTGTGTTACTGTGTCCAGGATAGACAGGCACACTTCCCAGACAAGGTTTACCTTACTGAGCTGGTCAATCACCACACAGGCTGCAGACATAACATCCAACCAATAACCAACGCCCTCAAAATTCCATTCCGCCATCATCTTCTGATCGATAGTGGGCAACGCAGGCTCAAGGGGCAGCTGCTTTGGGCTCCACAACCACTGAGCCTGGGACAGCTGTCCCTTTTGCCCCGTGTTAAAGACGGCCCTGCATGTAACACACTGAGAACACTCCAACATTTCTGTTGCTAAGTTTATTTTTGACATTTTTTTATTTTTTTTAACATTTTGAACTAGCACGGGGGTCTCTTCATCTCACATCCTTCTCTGTGTAGGTCACTCACTTGCTCTAGTTTCGCATATGTATGTTTGTAATGACAATCATAATAGGATTTGTGTTGTTACTGTAAATTCATTTCTACAGTACATGGATGGACATGGAATTCAGAAACAGACATGTTATACTGCAGCCTGCAGGACATCTGAAGAAAAGAGGCTTTATGGCGCAATGAGTAACATGAGTATACATGGTATAGTGAGGTCAGCAGAAAGTTTTTAAGTTCCAAATGGAACTTACATGGGAACTTCCTGCTAGCCTCACAACACTTGATGCAGCACCTCTGGAGAGACTGAACTATCTCTAAGTAAACAGATAGAACAGGAGGGCATGAGTGTAGTACATTATGTATTTATTTGCGACAAGGACAAATTGCAACACACATGAAACCTGTCTGGTTCATCAGCAAAGTAACAGCTTCACTTCCAATGCGCTCTACGTTCCACAAGGACCCCGCTGCCCTCTTGCTGCTCCCTGCTTCCAGAGAGACTGAAGTATTTCTAAGTAAACAGATAGGAGAACAGGAGGGTCCACTCTAAGTGTAGTACATTATGTATCTATTAGAGACATGGACAAATGGCAACACATATGAAAATCTGTTAAAGAGGTGAACAGCTTCACTTCAAATCCACTCTGTGTTCCACTAAGGACCCCGCTGCCAGCTTGCTGCCCCATGCTTCCTTCATCCACGATGAAACCAGGCCAGACAACAGGACACTCCAGCCTGCTCTTTTTTGGGACAGGCTTCCCCCAACTCGCGTACCGCCAGCCGAGATACAACGCTGAGTTTGTTTACCATAGTCCTCACCAGTGACATTCACTACTGCACTTAGTCTGGTGCCCCTGGAGTGTTTTCTCTGCCTTATTAAAATACCACTGACTGACCCTAGACTGAGGTATCCTACTGTGGGGAAGCTGCTGATCAGAGACTTGCTCTTTGCTGATGAGCAAGTTTTTAACAGATTTAATGAGTTACCATTTGTGCTCGTCTCTAATAAATACGTAATGTACTACACATAGAGTGTGCTCTCCTACAGGAGGTTTGGACACTGGCAAACAAAAAATAATTGTAATCCAGTCCCAGAAAAAGCCTTATGCCCTGTACACACGATAGGATTTTCCGACAACAAAATCCATGGGATTATTTCCGACGGATGTTGGCTCAAACTTGTCTTGCATACACATGGTCACATAAAGTTGGTCGGAAATTCCGAACATCAAGAACGCGGTGATGTACAACACGTATGACGAGCTGAGAAAAATGAAGTTCAATAGCCAGCGCTGCTCTTCTGCTTGATTCTGCGCATGCGTGTCACTTTGTGCGTCGGAATTGTGTACACACGATCGGAAATTCCGAACAGATTTTGTTGTCGGAAAATTTGAGAACCAAATCTCAAATTTTGTGTGATGGAAATTCCCATGGAAAATGTGTGGTGGAGCCCACACACGGTCGGAATTTCCGACAACAAGGTCTTATCACATTTTCCATCGGAAAATCCTATTGTGTGTACAGGGCATAATTCTACCCAGCAAACCTGTTTTGTGAAAAAGCAGTACCAAGAGCCACAGCAATAAACACAGAGGGTGGCTACTGTGCCCCTCAATGGACTCGAAGAAATAGATTTTACTGTACCACAATCTTATTTTATTTCTCATCCATTGAGGGACACAAGAATTAAGAAATAGTTGTGACATCCAACAGCATTCCAACTGAGAGGTGGGCAACAGTAACTGACATGCCTTTATGAAAGGACCAATACCCAAATCTAAACCAAGTGAGATGAAGTCCAGGACCAATACCCAAATCTAAACCAAGTGAGATGAAGTCCAGGACCAATACCCAAATCTAAAACAAGTGAGATGAAGTCCAGAACCAATACCCAAATCTAAACCAAGTGAGATGGAGTCCAGGACCAATACCCAAATCTAAACCAAGTGAGATGAAGTCCAGGACCAATACCCAAATCTAAACCAAGTGAGATGAAGTCCAGGACCAATACCCAAATCTAAAACAAGTGAGATGAAGTCCAGAACCAATACCCAAATCTAAACCAAGTGAGATGAAGTCCAGGACCAATACCCAAATCTAAACCAAGTGAGATGAAGTCCAGGACCAATACCCAAATCAAAACCAAGTGAGATGAAGTCCAGGACCAATACCCAAATCTAAACCAAGTGAGATGAAGTCCAGGACCAATACCCAAATCTAAACCAAGTGAGATGAAGTCCAGGACCAATACCCAAATCTAAAACAAGTGAGATAAAGTCCATAACCAATACCCAAATCTAAACCAAGTAAGATGAAGTCCAGGACCAATACCCAAATCTAAACCAAGTGAGATGAAGTCCAGGACCAATACCCAAATCTAAAACAAGTGAGATGAAGTCCATAACCAATACCCAAATCTAAACCAAGTGAGATGAAGTCCAGGACCAATACCCAAATCTAAACCAAGTGAGATAAAGTCCAGGACCAATACCCAAATCTAAAACAAGTGAGATGAAGTCCAGAACCAATACCCAAATCTAAACCAAGTGAGATGAAGTCCAGGACCAATACCCAAATCTAAACCAAGTGAGATGAAGTCCAGGACCAATACCCAAATCTAAACCAAGTGAGATGAAGTCCAGGACCAATACCCAAATCTAAAACAAGTGAGATGAAGTCCATAACCAATACCCAAATCTAAACCAAGTGAGATGAAGTCCAGGACCAATACCCAAATCTAAACCAAGTGAGATGAAGTTCAGGACCAATACCCAAATCTAAACCAAGTGAGATGAAGTCCAGGACCAATACCCAAATCTAAACCAAGTGAGATGAAGTCCAGGACCAATACCCAAATCGAAACCAAGTGAGATGAAGTCCAGGACCAATACCCAAATCGAAACCAAGTGAGATGAAGTCCAGAACCAATACACAAATCTAAACCAAGTGAGATGAAGTCCAGGACCAATACCCAAATCGAAACCAAGTGAGATGAAGTCCAGGACCAATACCCAAATCTAAACCAAGTGAGATGAAGTCCAGGACCAATACCCAAATCAAAACCAAGTGAGATGAAGTCCAGGACCAATACCCAAATCTAAACCAAGTGAGATGAAGTCCAGGACCAATACCCAAATCTAAACCAAGTGAGATGAAGTCCAGGACCAATACCCAAATCTAAACCAAGTGAGATGAAGTCCAGGACCAATACCCAAATCTAAACCAAGTGAGATGAAGTCCAGGACCAATACCCAAATCAAAACCAAGTGAGATGAAGTCCAGGACCAATACCCAAATCTAAACCAAGTGAGATGAAGTCCAGGACCAATACCCAAATCTAAACCAAGTGAGATGAAGTCCAGGACCAATACCCAAATCTAAACCAAGTGAGATGAAGTCCAGGACCAATACCCAAATCTAAACCAAGTGAGATGAAGTCCCCTGCAAGGCAGGAGAAGCTGCCAACAACCAAGGAAAGGCCACAGAGCATCAAACTGACGCCCAATACCAGGATAGAGGAGATCACTGCCAAAGGAAAGGGGCTTTAACCAAAAAAGCACTGAGACTCAACCAGGGAGAAGCCTTAAAAACAAAAACAGGCCAAAAAAGGGGGAAAATAAGGGACCCACAACCTGATGTGGTTACCGGGAAAAAAAATCTTTGGGCAAACCCCCAAAGGGAATCTTAGACAAAAACAAAGCTACAAGAAATGGCCAGGTCTGCATGCAAAAGTCCAAGCCGTATACTGTCAACCCTTATGCTGCGTACACGTGATCAGAAATTCAGCCAGCAAAAGACCGATGAGAGCTTTTGGTTGAAAAATGCGATCATGTGTATGCTCCATCTGACTTTTGCTGGGCAAATTTCGGCCAGCAAAAGATTGAGAGCATGTTCTCAATTTTTCGGTCGGAAAAAGTTCCTATGCGAAAATGCGTTTGTGTGTATGCAATTCCGTCACGCAAAAACTCACGCATGCTCAGATTCAACTACGAAATGGAAGCTATTGGCTACTGGCTATTGAACTTCCTTTTCCTACTCCCGTCGTTGTACATCACCGTGTTTTTGATGGTCAGAATTTGGTGTGACCGTGTGTATACAGGACAGCTTGAGCGAAATCCCGTCGGGAAAGCCATTAGAGCTTTTTCCGAACAAAATTCCTATCGTGTGTACGCGGCATTAGGATTCAAAGAAGGACATGATAAGGAGGTTGACTGACTAGGCAACCATTTTCACTAATGAGATGTTCAAAAAATGTTAGAATTATTACAGGCCAATGGCCCATAAGGATTTCTAAGTGACTCCTGAGACTAGAGAACTCATGGGTACAAAAAGAATGCTAGCAATGCTTGTATTCAGCAAGAGCTGAAGCAAAGGTTTCCAAGTACACTAGCAAAGAACTGAATGCATGCTGGGTAAAGGAGGGTTTCTATGAGATCTGGCTTACAGTTATTCAATTTGTCAGCGTTCAAACCTACTGCAGGCAAGAGTATAACCCAATTTTTTTGTATTCCTGTGCTCTTCAATGAGTTATGCCACGTACACACGATTGGAAATTCGGTCAGCAAAAGTCCGATGAGAGCTCTTTGGTCGGAAAATGCGACCGTGTGTATGCTCCATCGGACTTTTGCTGGCTGAATTCCCGCAAGCAAAAGATTTAGAGCATGTTCTCAAATTTTTCAGTCGGAAAAAGTTCCGATCGGAAATTCTGATCGTCTGTAGCAATTCCGACTCGCAAAAATTCCTACGCATGTTCGAAAACAATTTGCATGCTCGGAAGCATTGAACTTCATTTTCTCGGCTCCTCGTAGTGTTGTACGTCACCTCGTTCTTGGCGTTTGAAAGTTCAGCGAACTTTTGTGTGACTGTGTGTATGCAAGCCAAGCTTGAGCGGAATTCTGTCGGAAAAAAAAAATCCAAGATTTTTCTGACGGAAAATTTGCTTGTGTGTACGCGACATTAGAGTTATTTAACTTATTTCATAAATTATGATGGGGGCGGTGGTGTTGTGGATAGGAATATCAATCATGTTTTCATTCCACAGAAATTACCCACCACAGACAAATTTATAACCCAATTTGGGTCCTGATCCATAGTTTAGGGAACACTGATTAAGAGGAGAGTTTGCATACATTTGGTCATATAGTGTATACAGTGCTTTGAAAAAGTATTCATACCCATTGAAATTTTCGACGTTTTGTCATGTTACAACCAAAAACCTAAATGTATTTTATTTGGCTTTTTTGTGATAGACCAACACAAAGTGGCACATAATTGTGAAGTGGAAGGAAAATGATAAACGGTTTTCAAAACTTTTTACAAATAAATACCGTATTTTTCGCTCCATAAGACGCACCTGACCATAAGACGCACCTAGGTTTTAGAGGTTGAAAACAAGAAAAAAAAAATATTCTGAACCAAATGGTGTACTAAAATATATTCCAGTGCCCATGAAATGCAGAGTGACCATTACCATAGAAAATGCAGAGTGACCATTACCATAGAAAGTATTGGCAGGGTATTGCAGGGTATGGCAGAGTATTGCCAGGGTATGGCAGAGTATTGGAAGGGAATTGCAGAGTATTGGCAGGGTATGGAGGGATGGCTGTGACTGCACTTGTCACAGAGCAGCGCTGTGGGCACCACAGATGCAGCCCACAGCGCTGCTGCCATCCGATCTCTCCCCTCCACTGTACAGATCTGTACACAGAGCGGAGAGAGTAACCGGCGTCATCATGACGCTGGTTCGTTTACAAGTGATCGCTCCGTCATTTGACGGAGCGATCACATTGCAAACGGCAGGTGCACCAAGATGCCCGCCGCTCCGGAGCTAGGTCGAAGAAAGGCTGCGGCCGCGGAGTGCGGCAGGGGGTGGTGCCAATCATATATTCGCACCATAAGACACAGGCACCTTTTCCCCCATATTTCTGGGGGGAAAAAGTGCGTCTTATGGTCTGAAAAATATGGTATGTAAAAAGTGTGGCGTGCATTTGTATTCAGCCCCCTTTACTCTGATACCCCTAACTAAAATCTTGTGGAGCCAATTGCCTTCAGAAGTCACCTAATTAGTAAATAGAGTCCATCTGTGTGTAATTTAATTTCAGTATAAATACAGCTGTTCTGTGAAGCCCTCAGAGGTTTGATAGAGAACTTAAGTGAACAAACCACATCATGAATGCCAAGGAACACACCAGACAGGTTAGGGATAAAGTTGTGGAGAAGTTTAAAGCAGGGTTAGGTTATAAAAAAATATCCCGTGCTTTGATCTCACGGAGCTCTGTTCAATCCATCATCCAAAAATGGAAATAGTATGGCACAACTGCAAACCTACCAAGACATGGCCGTCCACCTAAACTGACAGGCTGGGCAAGGACAGCATTAATCAGAGAAGCAGCCAAGAGGCCCATGGTAATTTTGGTGAAGCCGTACAGCTCAGATGGGAGAATCTGTCCACAGGACAACTATTAGTCGTGCACTCCACAAATCTGACCTTTATGGAAAAGTGGCAAAAAGAAAGCCATTGTTAAAGAAAGCCATAAGAAGTCCTGTTTGCAGTTTGTGAGTCGCCATGTGGGGGACACAGAAAACATGTGGAAGAAGGTGCTCTGGTCAGGTGAGACCAAAATGTAACTTTTTGGCCTAAAAGCAAAATGCTACGTGTGGCATAAAACTAACACTGCACATCACCCTGAGCACACCATCCCCACTGTGAAACATGGTGGTGGCAACATCATGTTGTCGGGATGCTTTTCTTCAGCAGGGACAGGGAAGCTGGTCAGAGCTGATGGGAAGATGGATGGAGCCAAATAAAGGGAAACCTAGAAGAAAACCTGTTACAGTTTGCAAAAGACTTGAGACTGGGCCGGAGGTTCACCTCCCAGCAGGACAACGACCCTAAACATACAGCCAGAGCTACAATGGAATAGTTTAGATCAAAGCATATCCATGTGTTAGAATGGCCCAGACAGAGTCCAGACCTAAATCCAATTGAGAATCTGTGGCAAGACTTGAAAATTGCTGTTCAGACGCTCTCCATCCAATCTGAAAGAGCTTGAGCTATTTTACAAAGAATAGGCAAAAATGTCACTCTCTAGATGTGCAAAGCTGGTAAAGACATCCCCAAAAAGACTTGCAGCTGTGATTGCAGTGAAAGGGGGTTCTACAAAGTATTAACTCCGGGGGGGCTGAATACAAATGCACGCCACACTCTTCACATATTTATTTGTAAAAAATGTTGAAAACCATTTATCATTTTCTTTTCACTTCTCAATTATGTGCCACTTTGTGTTGGTCTATCACATAAAATCCCAATAAAATACATTTACGTCTTTGGTTGTAACATGACAAAATGTGGAAAATTTCAAGGGGTGTGAATACTTTTTTCAAGGCACTTTACATCTTTCTTTTCGTGACTGGGACCATAATTCTCGCCAGATGCTGATATCAAACGTGAGGACTTTGGAACCTCTACTATAAGCCCAGAAGTGTAAGAAGGTTTATTAGCGGGCAGGAAAATCTGTGTGATGGAAAGTGTCTCCAACAGCCAGGGGTCTTCACGTTTGCATTCATTTCATTGACTTTGTTATGGGCAGTCTTGTGGAAAGAAGGATGGTTAATGCCATCTACTCTACTTATAAATATACTAGTTACCTCGCTATTATGCTGATCAATTCCCTTTCACAGGCAGTGGTCTCGGGGGGGAGCATCAATAGTTTCAAGAAACGATTAGATAAGCATCTGAATGACCACAACATACAGGGATATACAATGTAATACTGACATATATAATCACGCACATAGGTTGGACTTGTGTCTTTTTTTTACCTCACCTACTATGTAAAAGTATTGTTAGTTCTTTGTAAGGCCATATTTAAACTATGGCTCTCCTGATATGGGTGAGATCAGTATCCTTATGTGTACAAGTTAGAGGCAGCCAGGGAAATAACATTAGCCAGAGGAGGTCAGCAAAGCAAGCCAACTACTGTATTGGTTAGCTCCTTTTTTTTTTTTAAAAGAACATCCTGGAAAATGTTGTATTTGTGTTCATCCCCTCCACAATATTGTACAGCTTATGCAAAAAGTGAACATACCTGTTGCACCTTGTGAGCTTTTCTTTCCTGGTTCAGTTCTGCTTGGCTATTATATCCCATGGTGGGGGAGTAGCCAACCATGGCCCCTAACTGAGGTGATGTGGCCAACCATGGCTCCTAAATGAAGCAGTGTGGCTAACCATGGCTCCTAAGGTGATATGGCCAACCACGGCTCCTAAATGAAGCGGTGTGGCCAACCATGGCTCCTAAGGTGATGTGGCCAACCATGGCTCCTAAATGAAGCGGTGTGGCCACAAATGGCTTCTAACTAAGGTGATGTGGCCAACCATGGCTCCCTAATGAACCGGTGTGGCCAACCATGGCTCCTAACTAAGGTGATGTGGCCAACCATGGCTCCTAAATGAACCGGTGTGGCCAACCATGGCTCCTAACTGAGGTGATGCGGCCAACCACAGCTCCTAAATGAAGCAGTGTGGCCAACCATGGCTCCTAACTGAGGCGATGAGGTACGATTTTATTATAGGAGGGGGGCAGGATTCTTTAAAGAAGAAAAAGGAAATAATGGTCTGTTTTAAAACCAAATGTCAACTTTAACTATTTCACTTCAAAACAGTGTAGTCACCATGTTACAGGGAGTGTTGCCAAATGTCAGTATTTTTACTGGCAGCCAGTAAAAGATGGGCACTCTTCTCATGCCAGTAAATGCTAGTGACAGGAAAAGGTTGTAAATATGGCTGTGACACATGTGCAGTTCCAGTCCGTAGCCGACGAAGACCATCCGAGTGCCTGCTAGTGTTCGGGCAGCGCCGGTGGGGAGCGGGTCTGGGGGAGGTGGTGCCTGAGCGTGTCTGGTGATATCATGGTGCAAAGGAGCCAAGAGGAGCGGCCAGAGCATCGTGTGCAGGCTGGCGGAATGGGAGAAAGGCAAGCTGGGAGCAGGACTGTCAGTGCTGTTTGCAATGGAGTGGACTGAAGGGACCACCTGGCATGGAGAAAGACTGTCACTGTGACTCAATAGGGGATGTGAACTGTCAGAGTGAGAGTAAATTTTACCCTGACTTCACCTTTACCCTGTCCCTGAGCTACTTACCTATAAGAAATATGGAAATAGGAAGTTCCTTGGGACTTTTAAGGTGCAATACCACAACTACAAGATTCATTAAAATGAACAGTATTTATTAGAAAATTTTAGGGCTGTGGAAATTAAAGATTAATTCCTCGATTAATTTCTTTGATCAATCAAAATTCTTTTGATCGGTACTCACCTCTCCGCCGGCTTCCGGGTCTTCAGGGAATTCCGTTGGAGAACCGGTGACGTCACGGACATCAACGTCACCGGACTCCTCCCCCCTTCCTCAAGTCTGTCTGCAACCGAAGGGAAGGGGGGAGGAGTCCGGTGACGAAGTTCTGATTGAACGTAACACGTACGGGGAGGAGCTACGCATGACGTCACCCGCTGCTGCCCTACGGAACTAACACGATTGTTGGCTTTACATGCTGTGTTTTTATCATCTTTATGTGAGTAGTTTGTGTTTGAACACAAAAATGAAATCTTATACTGAAGCGCAATCTAAGTGAGCACTTAGATCTTTTCTTTCTACCCATGACCTGGCGTCCTTGCTGAGATCTAATTAGATGTGAGAGAAGTTTATGGTCCGTGTTAACCCTTTTGATACCCGCTTGCATGACCACCTGTTTGCACAGGGGTCCATGCCATAAGGTGAGAGTGATTAGTTAGACCGGAGGTGGAGGGATTGTCACGCTACTGTGGAAAAAAAATTACTTACATCAGTGCTACAGTTTGAATTTAAATTATTTGTGTGAACTGTGAAGTTAAGTCATGGATTGTGGAAACAAACTATTGTTGGGTGATTGTATATAGTGTATACCACATTTACCACTGACTAATGCAGAGTTGCAATGTAAGGAGATCAGCTAAAAGTAGTTGGATCTGTATATGCGTTATAGTTAATCAAAATTAGTCGATTAAAAAAAAAAGAATTTAATCAAACAGGAAAATTTTAATCAGTAACAGCAGAAAATTTATATAAAAAAAAGTGTTCACATAAAATAGAATGCATTCATGACCCATTCCCTATGGTCCTTTTTTTAACAGAAAACCCTATGGTCTTTTTAAAAGTATTGGAGTGGAGAATCCCAACGTGTTTCGCCCTCTGGGCTTCCTCAAGGGATATACCATCCACTAAAGGGTCATGGCACCTATAGTAGTAGCCAAAAATAAACAAGAGTGGAGTACCATATAAGGGAAATTAGATGGTTACTACCCCAGTGTTTCAAAAGGAGCCAGATAGGTTAGGAGCTGTGAGTGTCCTGCCCACGTGGCTCAGGCCAGAGCCATGTGGGCAGGACACTAACTGCTTGTGAATAATTTTCAGCCCAGGGATTACACCCTGCAGTGAGAACTCTATACGTTTTGTGTGGGTGTTGCTGGTATTACATTATTTTTTCTTCCCTGTTTACCTCCCGTGGTCACTTATGGTCCTAACCTATCTGGCTCCTTTTGAAACGCTGGGGCAATAACCATCTGAAATCCCTTATTGAGTACTGTAGTTTTGTTTCTTTTTGGCTACTGCTATAGGTGCCATGAACTTTTAGTG
The DNA here is from genome assembly GCF_037356315.1 of Lithobates pipiens. Lineage (NCBI taxonomy): Eukaryota > Metazoa > Chordata > Amphibia > Anura > Ranidae > Lithobates > Lithobates pipiens. The sequence continues at coordinate 594,692,790 of NW_027507758.1, read as the reverse complement.
GACAGTATATCCCCTGAGAAAGCCCAGAGGGCAAAACACGTCCACTCCAATATCATGATGAACTAAAAGGACCACAGGGAATGGTTCATGAATGCATTTTACTATATATGGACACGTTGTTGTTTTTTTTAAATCAATTTTCTATTCTATTCTATTTTAAATACTGTTCATTTTAACGAATGGAAGTCCTATTTCCATTTTTTGCAAATGAAGGGATGCAGTGCATTATTGAAATGATGATACACCCACACTAACCTATGTTGAAAATAAGAAATATGCTTTTTGCTTTATTATCTACTTCAAATCACATTGCTAATTGCACATTGTACTTGGCTGTAGCCTAAATACTGAAATTTGCACTTAAAACATTTTTGTTTACTTTTGGAAATGACAGTTAAAAACTCAACTGTGTCAGTAAATTTTTATTGTTGTGTCAGTGAATTTTAATCAGGTAGGTTGGCAACACTGGTTACAGGAAGTGGATAAATGACAAATCTACTGGCAGGATTTAACAGGTAATAAAACTATGCTATGGAGGGCTGAGAAAAATTAAAACTGCTGTTGTCAACTAAACCACCTGAAAGTGTGTTAAAGTGGACCGTCACTCAAAAGTTAAAGTGTCACCATTCCTCCTCCCACCCCAGTCACACACTCCCACTTCCTCAATTTGTGCCTAGGCAAAAATTAAAAACTAGGCACGCCCCTGCCCCCTCCTCGAACACTTTGCACACCCAGGAGGATGCAGAACCAGTCCCACAGCACCATGCAATCTTGTGCAGAAGCTGGCAGCAATTCATAAGGAAGTTACAGTTGAGTCCCATGCCCAAGACAGCACTGGGGATCCACAATGGTAGAAAATCTGGCTGTGGGATAACAGCACTGGTAATTGCCTGATTATTAAAAGTCTGCAGCAGCTGAGAGGCTGTGTCAGGGGCACCCTGTAGCAAGGCAGATGCTGGGACTTGCGCACACGTGTTCCTATGAGCGCCCGCCGGGCAACAAGGCGTGCGTGAAAAACATGCGGCAGGCGCGTGTGCGCGTTAACTGTGCTTAGCGCCAATGACCCTTTAAAAGGACAGCAGCTTCGCTAGTGCAGTGCTGTCTGATCTGCAGCTATACCTGAGTCCTGAACCTGTACCTGCCTTGATACCTATATTGACCCGGCTCTGTTTGACCACCTCTGTCTTCTCCTATCTGACCCTGGCTTGCCTTGACCCTGCTGAACCAGTACCTGCCTGACTTCCCGCTGCTAACCTCTGCCTGTCTACTGACTATTCTATGCCTGCTGTATTACATATCCGATTATCCATGTTGACCCAGCTTGTCTCACCCATCTCCAGCATCTGCCAGTGCCTGGGGTCGCTGACCCACTTCTGCAACCACTGCCTCCAGCTGCTACGGTGAACCAGCATTCCCTACTCATCTGTGCCATCTGCAGCTGATCTCACAGGCACTCCTACCTCAATGCTCTCTCGCGGGCACTGTTTCAACCCCAGTGGTCTCCGAGCCAGGGCTGTAAGACAGGTCTCCTTCTCCTGTCAGGTACATGACAGTATTAGACAGCCATGTCTGAGCCTACAGATGGAGCTTTACAGATGGATGGACTTTTTCAACCTCTTGCAGCCCTAACGCAAGCTGTCCAATCATTACAAGAAGGGCACCTTAAGCTAAAAGAATGAGTACAGACATTAGCAGTTCCTGCCAGCACTGTTACAATATCCTTTGCAACGCCTACGCAGACTGTTCACACTCCTGAGAGGTTCTCAGGGGACAGAAGCAAGTTTCGGGCCTTCCACAACATATGCCAACTGTATTTTGCTTTGCAACCCCGGACTTTTTTTACTGGAATTTGCCAAAGTGGGATTTATAATATCATTGCTTAAAGGGGAGCCCTAGACCTGGGCCCACCGGTTGCTTGACGAAAATAGTGAACAAATGCATGCATGCCATGTCATCCTTCTTTGATGCTATGTCCCTGCTTTTATGTTGATCCACAATGGACTACCATGGCAGAGACTGCTCTCCGCGTGCTCCAGCAAGGCCGCAGAGCGGCAGAGGACCAAGTCAAGGACTTCAGATGCTGGAGAGCAGACACCCAGTGGAATGATGCAGCTCTATGACACCAGTTTCGCATGGATCTGTCTCAAAACTTGGAGGATGAACTTTCCTGAGTGGGCATACCCAACACTTTGGAAGGACTTATCTCCCTAGCAATTCAGATTTACTGACATCAAGAGCTCCAGTTTCTGCCCATTTCAATTCATGTATCAGTTTTGGGTTGGTGACTCAAGAAACACCCCCACTACCTGTTATTTCTTTCTCTCAACCTAAAGAACTACTGAGTTTTGATGCCATTATATCCCCTCTGTTCCCTGTCATTTTGGGCCTGCCCTGGCTTCAAGCCCATAATACCCTAATCAATTGGATGGTGGGAGAAGTTAAGTTCCTATCACAATAATCCTGGAAACATTGTATACCAGAACTCCTCCGGCACACTTTTTATCAGTTCCTTAATGTCTTCAGTAAATGGGGAGTAGACACCATGCCTTCCCACCGTGTCCAGATGACTACCCGGTTGAGCTCCTGCCCAGGGCTGAGATTCTGTTTGGACGTATATTTCCGCTGTCAGAACGGGAACAGGAGGCGCTAAATGAATATGTTGATGAGAATCTCAAAAAGGGGTTCATCAGCCCGTCCACCTCCCCAGCAGGAGCCAGGATATTGTTTGTAACAAAGAAAGACCATTCCCTCCATCCATGTGTGGATTATCGGGAGTTTAATAAAAACAACCACCACCCTTTGCAATTATTGTCACTAAACTGGACTTGAGAGGAGCTTATAACCTGATCCGCATTTGAGAGGGGGGTGAGTGGAAGACTGCCTTCCATACCAGATTCAGACATTTCCCGTACTTGATCATGCCTTTTGGACTCTGCAATGCTCTTGCCACCTTTCAGCACTTTATCAACAATGTGTTTTGAGATCTACTGGAACTTTTTCATAATCGTCTACCTGGACGATATTTTGTTTTTTTCAGGGTCTCTTGATCAACACGAGAGCAGGTCAGTATTGTGCTAGGCTGGCTCCGGCAATACAAACTGTATGCAAAACCAGAGAAGTGTGAATTTCAGCGGCAGAGCATCCAGTTTTTTGGGTTAGTGATCTCCACAGCAGGAGTTAAAATGTATCCTCAGAAGGTGTCTGCCATACTGGAGTGGCATGTACACACAGACAAGAAGGGGGTACAACGTTTTGTGGGGTTTGCCAACTTTTATAGAAAGTTCATTAAAGAATTCTCTGCCATAATCACCCCCATAACACAAATGACTAAGCAAAACCTAAGATTCTGCTGGAACCCTGAAACACATGATCCTTATGAAACACTAAAGAAATGTTTCACCTTAGCTCCAAACCTCAGGCATCCTGATCCATCTTCACCTTACATCCTTGAGGTGGATGCATCTGAAACAGCAGTAGGGGCAGTTGTTTCTCAGCGGCAGGGGGTCAAGGACTTAATGTACCCTGTGGCTTTCTTTTCTCAGAAACTTTCACCAGTGGAGAAAAATTATGACATGGGAGATCGTGAACTGTTGGGCATCAAAGCAGCATTGGAGGAGTGGAGGTACTTGTTGGAGGGCACAGCCCATCCTATACTAATATACACCGACCATAAAAATCTAGAGTATTTCAGATCTGCCAAGTGACTGAAGCCATGGCAAGCTCGATGGGCCCTGGTTTTCTCTTGATTTTTCTTTTCACATTCTTTTCACATTCGGCCTGAATCAAAGAACATAAAAAAAGACACTCTGTCCCATATGTACGAGGATCCCAAGTACTTGGCAGTTGCAAATACCATCTTGTCCGCGGGAAACTTTCTATGTTGCAAACGGATCTTCTCTCACAGATCAAACAAGCTTCCACAAACATTCTTAGTCCCTCTGGAATGATCCTAACACCTAGAAATGGCTTGCTTAGGAGGGAGAACAAAATCTTTGTCCCAGAAAGTGCACAATTAGGGGTCCTGAGGGTGCTTCATGATCATCCGCTGGCAGGTCATTTGGGCATCCATAAAACTCTTGAACTGGTACGGCGTACATTCTGGTGGCCTGATTTGGAAGTTATTTGCAAAAAGTATGTGAACTCATGTTATATTTGCATTCAGAACAAGACAGCAAGAAGTAAGGCCTGGAGTCTGCTAAAGCCTTTACCTGTTCCTGATAGACCATGGAGGAAGATATTCATGGATTTTTAGTAGAACTTCCACCTGGTGAAGGATGCACAGCATTCTTTGTAGTAGTAGACTGGTTAATCAAGATGGCCCACTTTCTGCCTTTGAAGAGCACCCCATCTGCTATGAAAACTTCCTGAGTGTTTGTTAAAGAGAATGTTAGGTTAAATGGGGTCCCTGCAAACATTACATTAGACTCAGATTGTAGTGTACAGTTCACTTCATGTTTCCGGAGAGCCTTATGTGAAGTGCTGAAGACTGAATTTGCCTTGTCCTCAGCTTACCATCACCAAACTAATGGGCAAACAGAGAGGACCAAACACTTGAACAGTACAATCGGTGCTTCACATCTTTTGCTCAGGATGATTGGGTATCATTACTACCATTAGCAGAATTTGCCTACAACAATGCCAATCACTCAGCTACAGGGCAATCCCCTTTCTTTGGCAATTATGGTTTTAATTTGTCATTTCTGCCTGATTTAATTTCAGTCTACAGTTATGGCAGTCCAGAATACCACGGATTGCTTGTACTGGTACAGCGATCTGTCTGTTTTTTTTTTTCCATTCAGACCTCTGGTTGACCAAAAAAACACTGTCAGTATGTACCCAGCTTAATAGGAAAGTATAAGTAGGATTATGAGGAAGCTGTCTGTTATTACAATGCCTGTCTAACTGCATATTTATTTCTGTTAATTGGATTGGGCTTTATGGCTCTTGAGAACTCCAGTGCTGAAATCTCTGCTCATGAGCTCCTGATCTGCTAAGGCCGTTACATTGGGGCCCCACTCTTCCTGTTGGGTTTTAATTTGTCATTATACATTTTAAAAATGTAATGAGAGAAGGAGAGAATATACTAGATCGCATGTGTCAAACACAAGGCCCATGGTCCGAATCCGGGCCCACCTGGCCATTCCACGTGGCCCTTGCAGCTGTGGCATCCCCCTCATCTCCACCACCATCTTGTCTCAACAGTCGGCAGCAGAGTAGGACAGAACTCCCGCAGATCTAGCGCCTCTCTGTGCAGCCACAGCACCTCCTCGTCTCTGACTCCCCTGGTCTCAGCATTCAGCTGACTCCAGCCCTCCTCTGGACACTGCACTTTCTGCTTCCCAGGTCCACCCCAGCTTTTTCCCAGCAGCAGCACAACGTAAGGGGTGCACTGATATGTAAGGGAGGGTGGGGGACTCTTGAATTATGATGGTGGGGGGGGCTCTTTACATCTGATGTAAGGGGAGGTGGGGGCGCGATGGACATTTAGTCTAACAGATACAACCGGCCCTTTGATAGCAACCATAATGCTGATGTGGCCTGTGGTGAAATGGAGTTTGACACCCCTGTTCCTAGATTGTGCAGGAACAGGGCAAGGAATCATGCATGAATCTATCCAAAAAGGCAGCTGGAGACTCCATCTACAACAACGGTAATAGCTCCACCATCTTGGCAGAGTTTCTCAGCATATGCATTGTATGTATGACTTTCAGCTTTTTATCACATCACCATTCCAATCACCAACAACACATAAGACCTGGAAATTTTCACCAACATTTCAAGCACGTGGACTCAGCAGGCAATTGCACAATGTCCTGTTTACTGGTCACGCTTCACGTCATAATTTCTATAACAGACACAGTCTGGAGTTGGAATGTTTGAGACCCTCGTACTGTAATTATCAGGTGGTCTAAAGGATCTTTGGTAGTGTATATATATATATATATATATATATATATATATATATATATACAGTGGTTCAGTACGTCACAAAGCTACAAATAAAAACGACACCTCTCTGAAATAACAGGCTAAAACCCAAGGAGGGAAAAAGGCAACACTTTTCCATTCTGAGAACCTGATGTCTTTGGAGCTTCCTACGATGTGATGGAGCATCTTTAACTGCAAAAAACAAAAACAAAAAAACTGACCGACCCATTGTTGATTCTATGTACAACCCCTGTGGATGCTGAAGTCACAGCGGCGGGCTGGGAGCTTGCAGGTAAATGTTCGGTGCTCCTTTGAGGCATCACAAGCCTAATATGTCCTCTAGAAAAGCTAAGGAGGCCTTCTAGTTTTAGCTTATAGATTAGCTTATTTATTATCCTTGGGATAATCTAGAATTTATCCTAAAGTGCTTTTGATACTTGGTAAGAGTCCATCATGGATGACACAGGCGGAGGGATCAGAAAGCATGTTCTGATATCCGGTCTGTGCTTCAGCCCATAATGCTAGATCTGGCTAAGATATGTCAGCCAGGTCATCTCGTTGGCCGTTACAGGCCAGGGGCATGTGTGGCCAAACATTGGGGCACCATTATGTCAAAGATAATAGACCTCAAGTTTGACAAGGGTTGGTTAAGAACTCATCAACATCTAAACTAGCAGCTAATGAATTCTTTCAAGTTAGGATTTTACACAACACCTTTAGGATGTTACAAAGAGCCCAAGTAGGCCTTGAAGTTAGTGTGTCCTGGTTCCACTCTTAGCAATACTACTACTGAAACTGGCAACAATTCCCCATTGGCACAGAGATTATTAGTTATGCCATCATTAAATGTTCCTCAAGAAGTAAAACTGCTTCTTCCCAGTGAGTAACTGCTCTTATCAGAGTTAAGTGCTGCACTAGAACCTCTAGAGGTAATTTCATTTCTCCGGCCACAAAGTCTTCCACGTCAGCTTCCGCCGCTCTACTAAGCGCTGGTGGGACTTCTGGTGGCTGAGAAGGCTGGTCTTTTGCCGAAAGCTCTTGCCGCATTCGAAGCAGACAAAGGGCTTTTCCCCCGAGTGAGTCCTTATGTGGACAGTCAGGTGTGAGTTGACGCTGAAGGTTTTGTGGCAAATGGGGCACTGGTAAGGGCGTTCCCCAGTATGGGTCCGGAGGTGGACCTTCAGATGGTAGGATTTGGTAAACCTCTTGTTGCACACCTGGCAGCCATAAGGCCGTTCTCCTGTGTGGGTACGGTGGTGGACCTTCAGGTGGGCACTCTTGTGGAAGCGTTTCTCGCATACGAGGCACTTGTAAGGGCGTTCCCCTGTGTGAATTCTCTGGTGGATCTTCAGCTTGTAGGAGCTAGTGAAACCTTTGCCGCAGTCCCCGCACAGGTATGGTGCAGGGCAGCTTCGAATAATGGTGGAAGACGAATGGGCGGGGACAATGTACTCATCTCCTCGACCTTCCTGTGTATCGCAGTTCCAAGTGGCATGAACAGTCTGATGCAAGAGAAGGGTCTCGCTCTCGCTGAAGCTCTGCTGGCACTGTGAGCACTGGAATGGTCGCATCTGTGTGGGGCTTGACGGCTCGTTGAAGTCGTACGTTTGCTCGGAAATGGGCTGACCGATCCTGAATATGGACTGGCATTTTCTGGGGCGTGGAAGGCGAATGGGGGATGGGTTATCCCATTCCTCAAAAGAGCCATTTTCCAAGGACAGACCATTGTGTTGAAGGTCTGACAGATGGTCCTCAGCGGGACTGCTTAAGAACCCATTATCTGGAACAAGAAGAAGAAAGATCAAGGTTATATGGAAAAAGGAAAACCAAAATCCACTTTTAATCTTTGCAGTGATTACCCACTTTCGGATCAGTGATGTACTCATGTGTCGCTGCACTTCAAGTGGTTATAACAGTATGATGCCTGGCATCATCCCAATACCGTGTTTTAAAGTCGGCAGTCAGCTCTCTTGTAAAAGCAAAGCTAACTAGCCGGTGGAATGTTCTTACAAGCAGCAGGAAGAGACTCCCACCCCTCCTCCCTGCAGCTTTCTCAAACTCTCCCATCCCATCAGGAGACTCGAACGACCAGCTGGCACTTACGCTAAAAATGAGGATTGTACATACATTTTTAAAGCATCTTCAGGCCGATCACATGACTCGCGGCTGCTTTACAACTTCGCGACAGGGCTTCCGTGGGGAGCGGCTACGTGACCTCCCCGGCTAATGTCAGAGCGAGATCTCGGCCCCTCCTCCAGTATCCATGTATCGGAGCTGTAAAGCGGCCGTGTGTCACGTGACCGGCCTGAAGATCGCCCTAACTAGGTATTTACAAGCCTCGTTTTTATAAAAGACTTACACAGTGTGGTATGCCTGCCTATAATAGAAGGGCTGGCAGTCAGTTCTAAATTTGAGTTCACAATCACTATAAAGTGGTTGTAAAGGTAGAAGTTTTTTTTTTACTTTTTGCTATAATAAATATCCAAGCAAAAAAAAAAAGTAAAAAAAAAATAATGTCTTTATCAGTTTAGTATTCTACATATTTTTGGTTAAAAAAAAAACAAAAAATCGCAATAAGGGTATATTGATTGGTTTGCACAAAATTTAAAGTAATATTTTTTTACTTTCTGCTATAAAACATATCCAATAAAAAAAACAATGCCACCCTGCAGCCATATAAGTAAGTTATATGGGTGGCAAGTGGTTAACCACTTAAGCCCCAGAAGATTTGGCTGCTGAATAACCGGGCCATTTTTTTGCGATTCGGCACTGCGTCGCTTTAACTGACAATTGCGTGGTTGTGCGACGCTGCAGCCAAAAAAAAAAATTTACGTCCTTTTTTTTTCCACAAATAGAGCTTTATTTTGGTGGTATTTGATCATCTCTGCATTTTTTATTTTTTGCGTTATAAACAAAAAAAGAGCGACAATTTTGAAAAAAACAACACAATGGGGGTTATTTACTAAAGGAAAAGCCACTTTGCACTGCAAGTGCTCTTGAAAGTGCACTGAAATTGCACTTGGAAGTAAAGTCGCTGTAGATCAGAGGGGGACATGCAAGGAAAATAAAAAACAGCATTTTAGCTTGCACATGATTGGATGATAAAATCAGCAGAGCTTCCCCTCATTTCAGCTCTACCTTTTAGATTTAGAGCGACTGCACCTCCAAGTGCACTTGAGGTGCAAAGTGGATTTGCCGTTCGTAAATAACCCCAAATATTTTGTACTTTTTGATATAATAATTTTTTTCTCAGTTTAGGCCAATATGTATTCTTCTACATATGTTTGGTAAAAAAAAAAACGCAATAAGCGTATATTGATTGGTTTGCACAAAAAATATAGTGTCTACAAAATAGGGGATAGATTTATAGCATTTTTATTATTATTTTTTACTAGTAATGGCGGCGATCTGCGATTTTTATCGGGACTGCGACATTATGGCGGACACATCACGTCCCTGTTCTGCCTCTCGTGTCTGCGTTCGGTGGTGGCCAGCAGTCATCGTGACCTTCGGCCACGAGCATTGGCAACCCCGCAGTGCAGCGGCGACTGCGCGACTGCTATCCCACTTAAAGGAGCCGACATATAGCTACGACGGCTCGCAGTAAAATGACGGCGGCTGGTTGGCAATCAGTTAAAGAGTGACATATTTCTCATCTATTTACCCCCCATAACATCCTCTTTTATATTTTATAGGGGGAAAATTATATTGTTCTTGTGTGCACTAAAATTTATTAAAGTGTATTGTTTAAAAAAATAAAATAAAAATTCCACACCACATAAAAAATTGCAACACCCACCATTTTATTCTCTATGGCAGGGGTAGTCAACCTGGGGCCTCCAGCTGTTGCAGACGTACAAGTCCTATTACGTAATTGTAACTGTCAGTTTTGCAATGCCACATGGGACATGTAGAGTCATGCTTGTACCTGCGAGCCTTGCAATACCTCATGGGAAATGTAGTTCCACAACAGCTGGAGGGCCACAAGTTGCCCATCCCTGCTCTAGGACCTATAGACTTACCAGTACCAGTCCAGTCAGAATGAATGAGCCCAGCATCATACAACCCCCTTCCTGCCAGCCCAGGGTGTCGAGCGCCAACCCTCCACTGAGGTGTCATCAGGCTGCCCGAACTCACAGGAGAGTGCTGACAGGGGGTCTAACCCTTCCCTACTAAAATAAAGAAAAAATATTGGCTTTAAATACAAGTCAATAGACAGGGTAACTTTTAATGAGCCTGTTTTTTAATAATCCCCCTTTGTAAAGCCTGCATAATATTAAAAACTTTCAGGAACTAATTTAACCACTTTTCACCCACGCGATAGCAGAAATACGCCTACAGTGCGGGCTTTCAGTGCCGGGGGGGGGGGGGGGCATCCATAGTTGTCCTCCTGTGATCACTAAGTCCTTCGGACTCAGCTGATCACAGAGAAGGGTAAAGGGCCCATCACAGCAGCCCTTTACCACATGATCAGCTGTCAGCTGTCACCGGCTTCTGTTTACTTCCGTGATCAGCTGTCAGCCAATGACAGCTGATCACGGACGTAAACAGTAGCCGGTTATCTGCTTTTTTTTTCTCTTTACAATCAGCGTGAGGAGAGAAGAAAGCTGGCAACCGGCTTCTGTTACAGGGACATCGGCCCCAATCTGTACCAACCAGTGGCGCTAATCAGTGTCAACCAGTGCCGCCTATCATTGTCCACCAGTGTTACCTATCAGTGCTGCCAATCATTGCCCATCAGTGCCTCATCATCAGTGCTGCCTATCAGTTCCCTTCGGTGACTATCAGTGCCCATTACTGGCACATAGTGCCCACTAGTGCTGCCTATCAGAGCCCATCAGTGCCTCATCATCAATGTCACCTATCAGTTCCCTTCAGTGACTTCTATCAGTGCCCATTACTGGCACATAGTGCCCACCGGTGCTACTTATCAGAGCCCATTAGTGCCTCCTCATTAGTGTCACCTATCAGTGCCCCCTCATCAGTGTCACCTATCAGTGCTCTTCAGTTACCTCTATCAGTGTCCATTACTGGCACATAGTGCCCACCAGTGCTACTTATTAGAGCCCATCAGTGCTCCCTCATCAGTGTCACCTATCAGTGCCCATCAGTGCAGTCTATCAGTGCCCTTCAGTGACTTCTATCAGTGCCCATTAGTGGCACGTAGTGCCCACCAGTGCCGCCTATCAGAGCCCATCAGTACAACCTCATTAGCGCAGATCAGTGAAAGACAAAATTACCTGTTTGCAAAATTTTATAACAATGAAAATTGTTTTATTTCTAAATTTTCCATCTTTTTTTGTTTCTTTACCAAAAAATAAGAAACCCAGTGATGATTAAATACCACCAAAAGAAAGCTCTACTTGTATGAAAAAAATGATAAAATGTAATTTGGGTACAGTGTTGCATGACATTTTTGTCATTTAAAGTGTGAAAGTGCTGAAAGTTGAACATTGTCCCAGTAAGCAAGTGGTTAATCACTCACTGAGCAAGCAGCTTCTTTATCTTTTAATCCTTGCCCATGTTCCAGTTTAAGTGGGTGCCCCAGGTTTCATGTTTCAGGGTGGCTCGTTTCTCTTGCAGCATCCTATGGAGTCGCCCTTGCATGCAGAGACTTGCGTTTTGTCCCCTACACTGTGTTCATCAATAGAACACACAGCCCTATAGACTAGGATAGGAAGACACTCCCCTGCTTCTCCCTCAGTTCTCCAAGTTAAAGCCCAACTCTGGGCAAATGTTTTTGTTTACCCATGCAGTGGGGCTGTGCCTACACTGCATGGGTTAACTGCTTGTTTTGTCCAGGGGTGAACACAGAGCTCACCCCATCCTTTGACCCTCCATAACAAAACGCTCTCCCACATCCAGCGGTGGACTGGTCCTGATGTGTACACATCCAGAGATGGTCTACGGGCATGATGACATCAGGGACAGTCCACCACACAAGACCGCTGGACCACGGAGGGGCAGGAGCCACAGGGACTGGTCTTGAGCTGGGAGGATCGGAAGATTAGGCTTTTTAAACAAAGGGTCAGTTTACTGTCCTTTAGACTTTAGGGGGGCTGAACTGTGGCCAGTGGGAGCAAACAAAATTACATAGCGCCTGTGGGTGGGAGGAATAGTGCCCCATCATTGGTATCAGTGGGAGAAATAGTGCCCCATCATTGGTGTAATTGGGAGGAATAGTGCCCCATCATTGGTATCGGCGGGAGGAATATAACCCCATCGTCTGTATCAGTGGAAGGAATAGTGCCCCATCATTGGTGTCATTGGAAGGAATAGTGTCCCATTGCTAGTATCAGTGGGAGGAATAGTGCCCCATCATTGGTGTCAGTGGTAGGAATAGTGTCCCATCATTGGTATCAGTGGTAGGAATAGTGCCCCATCATTGGTGTCAGGGGAAGGAATAGTGTCCCATTGCTGGTATCAGTGGTAGGAATAGTGCCTCATCATTGGTGTCAGTGGAAGGAATAGTGTCCCATTGCTGCTATCAGTGGAAGGAATAGTGCCCCATCATTGGTATCAGTGGGAGAAATAGTGCCCAGTCCTTGGTGTCAGTGGAAGGAATAGTGTCCCATTGCTGCTATCAGTGGAAGGAATAGTGTCCCATCATTGGTATCAGTGGAAGGAATAGTGTCCCATCATTGGTATCAGTGGTAGGAATAGTGCCCCATCATTGGTGTCAGTGGAAGGAATAGTGCCCCATCATTGGTATCAGTGGTAGAAATAGTGCCCCATCATTGGTGTCAGTGGAAGGAATAGTGCCCCATCATTGGTATCAGTGGAAGGAATAGTGCCTCATCATTGTGCCTGGTGATCTGGCCAGTAACACACCCCCCTGTATTATGAAGGAACACAGCATTGCCAGTGTGGGGGGAAGGGAGTGATAGAAGTACTAGCACAGGGTTTACTAAATTGCTGGCCGTGGTCCTGACCGGGACCAAGTGACCGTGTTGTCCAGACTGTGGCTGTGCCACTTATTAGCTGGGTGTCGTCTTGTGGGTTTCCCGCTCGGCCGCCACTGTCATCCTCAGAGCAGGGCACAGGCGGGGTGTGCTGCAGATCTGCATAGGGAGCAGAAGTCTTTTCACGTTAACAAGTTAATGTTAATATAACAAGTTGGGCAGTTCCCTCCCCTCTGTACAGATCTTCAGCACCTCCTGCTCCTGCCCTGCTGTGAAGATGACAGCGGCAGCCAGCTGAGAGACCCAGGAGAGGATACCCAGTTAATAAGCGCCTCTGCCCTGTCCTGTTAAAGTGGTTGTAAACCTCAGACATGAAATATGAACAAAGCATATCCCTCTATATTGTGTACTTGTCTCAATAAGAAGCACCAGGTGTCATTTCTGCCTGCTGTTTCGTTTATCTATCTGCATGAGTCACTTCTGACAAGTTTTCCTGACACCAAGAGTAAAATGGTGTCAGAGAAGGGGCCTCCAGCAGATTGACACCCTCAGCTCTGTTGCTGTGTGAAGGTGTGTGTGTGTGTGTGGGGGGGGGGGGGGGGGGTTGTCCCTTCCCTCCAATTAGCTGTCAGAGCTCTCCTCACTGAGATCTGCAGAGTGTAACTTTAGCTCTCTAACCCCTTTTTCTGACAGCTCAGACAAACTTTATAAACTCTGCACTTTGAACAGCTGTAGGCAAGAAGACTGCAGATAAACATGTACAAACTATGTAGGAGGATTTGTTTAATCTCTGTGTATCACCTGAGGCCAGTCACTTCACTAAGTATATGTAAGAATTTACAAACACTTTAAGGTAATACTGTGCAAGTGATGTTGCCAGTAAAAGAGGGACTGCAATGTAAGGGATGAAAAGGGGAGGGGGGTATTACTGCAAGGGGACGCTGTAATATGAAGGATAACTGAGAACACTTTGTGACTTCTCCAAAGGGGACACTGTAATGTGAAGGATAACTGAGGACACTATAGGACTTCTCTAAAGGGGACACTGTAATATGAAGGATAACTGAGGAGACACTATGGGACTTCTCTAAAGGGACACTGTGATATGAAGGATAACTGAGGACACTATGGGACTTCTCTAAAGGGCACACTGTAATGTGAAGGATAACTGAGGACACTATGGGACTTCTCTAAAGGGGCACTGTGATATGAAGGATAACTGGGGACACTATGAAACTTCTCTAAAGGCGCACCGTTATGTCAAGGATAGCTGAGGACACTATGGGACTTCTCTAAAAGGAAAACTGTAATGTGAAGGATAATTGAGCACAATATGGTACTTCTCTAAAGGGGACACTGTAATATGAAGGATAACTGAGGAGACACTAAGATACTTCTCTAAAGGGGACACTGTGATATGAAGAATAACTGAGAGCACTATGAGACTTCTCTAAAGGGGACACTGTAATGTGAAGGATAACTGAGTACACTATGGGACTTCGCTTAAGGGGACGCTGTGATGTGAAGGATAATTGAAGACACTATGGGACTTCTCTAAAGGGGACACTGTGATATCAAGGATAACTGAGGACACTATGGGACTTCTCTAAAAGGAAAACTGTAATGTGAAGGATAATTGAGCACACTATGGTACTTCTCTAAAGGGGACACTATAATATGAAGGATAACTGAGGAGACACTAAGATACTTCTCTAAAGGGGACACTGTGATATGAAGGATAACTGAGAACACTATGAGACTTCTCTAAAGGGGACACTGTAATGTGAAGGATAACTGAGTACACTATGGGACTTCTCTTAAGGGGACACTGTGATGTGAAGGATAACTAAAGACACTGTGACTTCTCAAAAGGGTCACTGTAATGTGAAGGATAACTGAGGACACTATGGGACTTCTCTTAAGGGGACACTGTGATGTGAAGGATAACTAAAGACACTGTGACTTCTCAAAAGGGACACTGTAATGTGAAGGATAACTGAGGACACTATGTGACTTCTCTAAAGGGGACACTGTGATTTGAAGGATAACTGAAGACACTATGGAACTTCTCTAAAGGGGACATTGTGATATCAAGGATAACGGAGGACACTATGGGATTTCTCTAAAGGGGCAGAGTTACAGTATGTCAAGGATAACTGAGGACACTATGGGACTTCTCTAAAGGGGACACTGTGGTGTGAAGGATAACTATAGACACTGTGACTTCTCAAAAGGGACACTGTAATGTGAAGGATAACTGAGGACACTATGGGACTTCTCTTAAGGGGACACTGTGATGTGAAGGATAACTAAAGACACTGTGACTTCTCAAAAGGGACACTGTAATGTGAAGGATAACTGAGGACACTATGGGACTTCTCTAAAGGGGACACTGTGATTTGAAGGATAACTGAAGACACTATGGAACTTCTCTAAAGGGGACACTGTGATATCAAGGATAACGGAGGACACTATGGGACTTCTCTAAAGGGGCAGAGTTACAGTATGTCAAGGATAACTGAGGACACTATGGGACTTCTCTAAAGGGGACACTGTGGTGTGAAGGATAACTATAGACACTGTGACTTCTCAAAAGGGACACTGTAATGTGAAGGATAACTGAGGACACTATGGGACTTCTCTAAAGGGGACACTGTAATGTGAAGGATAACTGAGGACACTATGGGACTTCTCTAAAGGGGACACTGTGATTTGAAGGATAACTGAAGACACTATGGAACTTCTCTAAAGGGGACACTGTGATATCAAGGATAACGGAGGACACTATGGGACTTCTCTAAAGGGGCAGTTACAGTGTGTCAAGGATAACGGAGGACACTATGGGACTTCTCTAAAGGGGCAGTTACAGTGTGTCAAGGATAACGGAGGACACTATGGGACTTCTCTAAAGTGGACACTGTGATGTGAAGGGGATCTGTGAACACTGATATAAAAGGGAAAGGGGGGGCTGTGATGTTACTGGGAGTTTAGATGTAAAGGGAACTGAGAACACAGATGTAATGGGGGGCTATGATGTGGAAGGAGGGCTGAAGACACTGATGTACAGGGGGGTGACTGTGATGTAAATAGAAATTGTGAAGGGAGACCTGGGGATTGTGATGTAAAAGGGTTTTGATATAAAGGGTTGGCTGAAGACACTGATGTATGGGGGAGGTATTGTGATTTACAGGGGGGCTATGATATGTTATAGTGCTAACATTAAATTCAGACCTCTGCAGGAAGACAATTTTACAGAGCAGACCTGCATGATTTTAAATCCAAGACCTTTGTACTAGCAGATTTAGATAAACTAGCAAACTGAAGATTCCATCTAATACTGTATAAGTGGTAACAGCAAACTTTTTCTTTCTTTTGGGGATAAAATCTGATCCTTGTAAGTACCCCAGTCATTGGTTTATCTCAATACTCTAACTGCTACATCTGTGGAATAGCTTATTCTGTTGAAAAACAACAGTCTTACTTCTGGGACAGACTTGCTTACTTCAGGGAAGCAACACTGAAAGTTGTAAACTGCAAATACTTGGGTAAGAATTTTAACTCCTTCCTGCCCGTCCTATAGCAGAATGATGACCGGGCAGGGGTCCAGCAGGATACACTGCTCATGCAAATCCTGAGGGCCTGCAGCGTGATCACTGGTGAGGTGTGTCGCTCTGACACACTGCATCTCTGATCTTGGTAAAGAGGCTATGACATAGGCCAGTGATGGCGAACCTTGGCACCCCAGATGTTCTGGAACTACATTTCCCATGATACTCATGCACTCTGCAGTGTAGTTGAGCATCATGGGAAATGTAGTTCCAAAACATCTGGGGTGCCAAGGTTCGCCATCACTGATGTAGGCTCTTTACTATGTGATCAGCTTGTCCACTCACAGCTGATCACTTCATAACCAGGAAGTGTCGGTTATCGGCTTTCCTCTATTAGTGCTCGACAGGGCACGACTAGAGGAGAGCCGATAAGCGGCTCTCCTGACGGGGGGTTTGCGCTGATAATCAGCGCATTATCAGTGCAGGTTCTTCAGGGATTCCAGGCAGTGATGCCCAGCAGTGCCCGTCTGTGATGTCAATCAGTGAAAATCAGGGATGCCAGTGCCCATCAGTAATGCCTGTCAGTGCCTCCTCATCAGTGCTGCTGATCAGTACCCATCAACGCCGTTCATCAATGACTATCGGTGCCACTCATCAGTGTTGCCCATCAGTGCCCAACAATTCCACCTATCAGTGCTGTATATTAGTGCTGCCTATCAGTCTCCATCAGTGCCAACTCATCTGTGCATGCTTCATCAGTGCTCGCCAGTGACAAAGAAAAGATACTTATTTACAACATTTTATAACAGAAACAAAGAAAAACTTTATTTTGTTTTCAAAAATTGTTTTTTTAATTGTAACGCAAAAAAATAAAAAAACATAGTAGTGATCAAATACCGGCAAAAGCAAGTTCTATTTGTGTGAACAAAACGATAAAAAATTTCATATAGGTACAGTGTCGCATAACCGCGGAAATGTCATTCAAAATGCGAGAGCACTGAAAGCTGAAAAATTGGCCTGGGCAAGAAGGGGGTAAAAGTGCTCTGTATTGAAGTGGTTAACAGTTTACTTTGGAGTTTTTATTTTATTGTGCTCAATGTGTTAAGCTAAAAACACTGAGGGCTTAAAACTGCTGTTTTTAATTGTCGCCCTGGATTCAGGTACCCACCTGCCCAGCGGATCCAGAGTTACGATCCGCCCATCAGGTGCAGCAGGCCGGGTCCTGCGCCGTCATCTTGGTCCACCTCAATCATCATCCGATTTCTGCAGCTCTGCCCACCAGCTGCCTATAGTCCCTAACCCTGCAGCCTCCTGGGATATGTGACGTGGGATCCCAGGAGGCTGAAGCAGCAGGGACGCGTCATTCTCGCCTAGGTGAGAATGACAGCAGGTGGGTGGGGACAAGCAT
The DNA here is from genome assembly GCF_037356315.1 of Lithobates pipiens. Lineage (NCBI taxonomy): Eukaryota > Metazoa > Chordata > Amphibia > Anura > Ranidae > Lithobates > Lithobates pipiens. Next base: position 594,675,004 of record NW_027507758.1, on the reverse strand, counting down.
AATTATTATTTTTTTTTTTAAATATGCCAATTTAAATAGCGGCGGGTAGAAGCAGTGTTTGGAGCCTTAAGCGAGCTTTAAATGCTTACCTTTGTCCCTGTTACAGCAATCTTTACTGTGTGGCACTCCCCAGCACCCTTTCTCCCGAAAGTTTCCCCAACAGCTCATTTCCTTAGTTTGCAGGCCCCATTAAAGTGGATGTAAACCCTTACATATACCTAGTGAAGTGACTGGACTCAAGGTGATACACAGAGATTAAACAAATCCTCCTACATACATTGTACCTGTTTATCTGCTGTCTTCTCTTCTCTGAATCCATTCAAAGTCCAGAATTTATAAAGCTTGTCTGAACAAAAAGGGGATGGAGAGCTGAGACACTCTGCAGAGCTCATTGGGGAGAGGTCTGAGAGCCGATTGGAGGGAAGGGACACACCTCCCTCCATATAGCACACAGGGACAGAGCTGAGGCTGTCAATCTGCTAGAGGCCCCTCCCCTGTCACCATCTTTTTGTCAGAAGTGATTCACGCAGACAGCAGAGGAAGGAGGCAGCACACAAAATTGATTAGTGCTGGATTGAGACAAGTAAACACTATAGAGCAGTGATGGCGAACCTTGGCACCCCAGATGTTTTGGAACTACATTTCCCATGATGCTTACCTACAGTGCATGCGCATTATGGGAAATGCAGTTCTAAAACATCTGGGGTGCCAAGGTTTGCCATCACTGCTATAGAGGGATATGCTTTGCTCATATCTGAGGTTTACAACCACTTTAATAATTTTGTGTGATTATAGGGACCAGTTTACTAAAAGGTGAACTTGTCCTTCAAGTTCCCAGTAATATCTGGACATCTGAGAGGTTGTTGATAACCAGAAGTACGTTTATGATGGGTACGTTTGAATATCAGGATCTGCAGTCTTTGAGATAGGTGTGGGTGTAGATGTGTTCCTGGTGTCTCCATCAATAGGTGTGCTACCAAGACTGAAGGAGCCACCAGAAGTGAGGAAATCTGGAATTTGGTCAAACTCAACCCAAGAGGGTGTTCCATATGACAGATAAGATGTCTTTTTATTTGGTGGTGCCCTGGTTTCCATGTGATTTTTGTTCTGTTGCATCACCTCAGAAAAAGCTGCAAGCTAAATAAAAATCTGCACCAGTTTTGATTTTTAACACAGGCCACTCCAGAAAGCCTGCCTAAAGCTGAGCCCTCAGCACAGCCTCCACCCTGATCAGATGGCTTCCTCTGGCAAGACTCCCAACATTGCTTACCCATATGGTGCTCGCTCAGCATCTCCTCATTATCTGTATCCGCCTCCTGGACGTTCAGCCAGAAAGGTTCAGCGTCGCTCTCTATGGTGACGGAGATGCCCGATCCTGCCGGGACATAAGAGGAGGGTCTCATCACCCTGAGATGCATTTCTTCTGCGCACCCAGATATTGGCATTGGAGGAGCCAGCCCACCCTGAAATTTTAGTTCTTGGTGGATGCTGGAGAGATGAACCACCCCCAAGTTTCTTTTATCTCTTGGGCACTCTGTTGTGTGGAATTTTGAATTACATTGTGACCATTAAGAGGGACTCTCGCCATCCCTGTGCCGGTTTTCATGGTCTGTACAGTTGCTGTACCCATTATGAGGGGTTCCCTTCATCCATGCTCTGAGTTTCCAGGTCTGCTTACCTACTGTGCCCATTATGGGAGGTTCTTACAATTGCTGGGTCTGAACAACTGCTGTGCCCATTATGGAGGAGCTCCCACCGTCCCTACACTGAGGTCCTGGTTTATACACCTACAGTGGACAATATGAGGAGCTCCCACCATCCCTACAAAGAGTTCTTGGCTTTATAAACCCACTGTGAACATTCTGAGGGACCCCACCATCCCTTCACTGAATTCATGGGACTGTACACCTGCTGTGGCCATTTTAAGAGATCCCACAATCCCTGTGCTGAGTTTCCATGTTTGTACACCTGCTATGCCCATTATGGAGGGGCTCCACCATCCCTGTGCTGAGTTTCCAGGTTTGTACACCTACTATGCCCATTATGGAGGGGCTCCACTATCCCTGTGCTGAATTTCCATGTTTGTACACCTGCTATGCCCGTTATGGAGGGGCTCCACCATCCCTGTGCTGAGTTTCAGGTTTGTACACCTACTATGCCCATTATGGAGGGGCAACACCATCCCTGTGCTGAATTTCCATGTTTGTACACCTGCTATGCCCATTATGGAGGGGCTCCACCATCACTGTGCTGAGTTTCTAGGTTTGTACACCTGCTATGCCCATTATGGAGGGGCTCCACCATCCCTGTGCTGAGTTTCCAGGTTTGTACACCTTCTGTACTCATTATGAGGCGCTCCCACCATCCATGCGCTGAGTTCCCAGGTCTGTTTTCCTGCTGTGCCCATTATGATGGGTTCCACCATCACCGTGCTAAGTCATGGGTCTGCATCATCCCAGATGAAATTTTAAAGCTACAGTTTAATCTGCTGATATGTTGTCTTTCCTGGTCGCCCCTCCCCCACCACCAACATGCTAATGACATTTTTCAATTAACACTCATTTCTTTTTGTTTCATAAAGTTTCATTGAATGGGCAAAATAACTAGGTACATATAAACGGTTAGCATAAGAACATGGCATTGTCAATTTTCATTGTAATTTCATGATGTCATCAGTGGGTTTCTGGGCTTCTCTCTACATAGCAGGCCGATCATGGCAAGATGGAGAGGGGGACTTCCCTGGATGAACAAATCCCAGTCTGGAGCAGTAGATAGAACTAGGAAGACTACATTTGAATGCAGACCACCTTGGGTTATGCCCACATGTGATTCTGAAATCCATGTGAATAAAAGGCATTCACGGATGGAGGTCCCTTTCATTGTGGAGCTTCCCTCACCCACCCAGGTTCAGCCTCTCCTGGTTTGAAGGCAAAGTATCATTTCTAATCCCATCATATCTACGGCAGAAAAGTATGGTTAGCAGAATGAGGAAGGGATAGAACTTCTGACAACGTTTCTATTGACATATGGAAACTTTTTAGGCTGCCTTGGATCCTTTGATCTAGTTTTATATAATTCTGAAATCTATAAAGCCTGACAAATGGATCTAAGATAGGGAAGAAAGGGATCTCTAATAATTTAAACAAAAAAAACTTTCCACAACTCTAAAACATTTTAAAAGATCGGTCAGGACTTTGGTTTTAAGTTTTTCTGGGTTGTTAACAGAGCTAGAGATTAGGTCAGGAGGATTTCAGTGCTGGAGTCACCAGGAGATAATAGAAACCAGGGGATGACTGAGCCCACTCAACGCCACCTATATTTAAAAGATATCTAAGCTATCCCCTTGAATGGGCAGTTAGTCCCTTTGGCCTTGACCACGTACCAGCCTCGTTGTCGGTATCCCCGGGCTCCGGATCCGGACAAGCCTCAAAGACCAGCTCATCCGGCTTTATTCTCAGACAGATATCCGTCTTCAGGATGGGGATCTCTGTATAAAACACATCACATTCTATAAACATATCATATTGCTCTGAGAGAATTACCTAGCTCACCTGCACCAAACTTCCTAAGGCTGTCATGGTAACAGTGAAGAGAGAAAACCGCTTAAGTTAAAAGGGGTTGTAAACCTTCAAGGTTTTCACCTTAATGCATTCTATACATTAAGGTGGACAAAACCTTCTGCACTGCAGCAGCCCCCCCCCCCCCCCCCACGGAGGCCCTCTTTTACTTACCGGAACCTGACTGCTCCAGCCGCTGTCTCGGGTCCTCACTGGATAGACTGATAGCAGCGGGAGCCATGGGCTTTCAATCAAATTCAGTGACACGAGAGCTGGGGGTGGGGCCGAGTCCCGCTGTCTGTGTCAATGGAAGCAGCAGCAGGACAGCTCTCCTACACCTAACTTCCTAAGGCTGTCATGAAAACAGTGAAGAGAGAAAACCACTTAAGTTAAAGGGGTTGTAAACCCTCAATGTTTTTCACCTTAATGCATTCTATACATTAAGGTGGAAAAACCTTCTGTACTGCAGCAGCCCCCCCACCCCCGGAGCCCCTCTTTTACTTACTGAAACCTGATCGCTCCAGCTGCTGTCTCGGGTCCTCATTGGATAGACTGATAGCAGCCGGAGCCATTGGCTCCCGCCGTTGTCAATCAAATTCAGTGACACGTGAGCTGGGGGCGGGGCCGAGTCCCACTGTCTGTGTCAATGGAAGCAGCACTCGGAAGCGCACACCCGCACGAGTGCCCCCCATGGAAATCGGCTCTCCGCGGGGTCACTTAAGAAGAGGAGGAACCAGGAGCACAGCTGAGGGACCCCAGAAAAGAAGTATTTTGCACAGAGCAGGTTAGTATAACATGTTTGTTATTTTTATTTTTTTTAAACAAACCTTTACAACCACTTTAAGCATTCACTGCCACGGTCCACCAATGTAGGTGGGCATGGCATTGAAAGTTCACCCCCCCCCCCATTTATCTTTACAGGCCTCCACACCACTCTCCCCCCCCCCCAAGGTCAGGCAGAGATAACTCCACTCAAAGTCTCCCTTTAAGTGATGGGTGCTAGAAAATAGCATTCCAGTGCCCGCCACCCCTCTGCCACTTTCCTGAACCGAAAGCCTAAAGCCCACACGCAGGAACACAGATGACCAGTGTCTCATAAATACTGTTCAATCACTGTACAGAACTGCGGTATATGTCATATCAATAACAGTGTGTGATTGTCGGAGCACGTTAAAGTGTAAGCTCCTCAGATGTCAACAGCCCAGTGTTTTCAGCACAGTACTGTATATGTCTGAGCTATATAAATCTATAATAATAATAAAGTGTGAATGTGTGTGAGTGTGTGTGTGTATGGTAGAGTGTAAGCTCCTCCTGGTACAGAGACTGATGTGACTGGCTCAGTGTTCTCTGTACAGCACTATGAAATATGTCAGCGCTACTACCGGTATATATAAATGTATATTAATAATAGTGTGTGACTGTGGTGGAGCATTAGAGTGTAAGCTCATCTGGTACAAAGACTGATGTGACTGGCTCTTTGGCTATGCTCTGTAATGCATTGCGGTATATGTCAAAGATATATAAATGTATAATAATAATAATAATAGTGAGTGACTGTGAGGGAACAATAGATTGTAAACTCCTCTGGTGGAAAGACTAATATGAACAGCTGTGTTCCATGCACAGCATTGCGGTATATGTCAGAGATGTATAAATAACAATAATAAGGAGTGACTGTAATGGGACAATAGAGTGTAAGCTCCTCTGGTGCAGATACTGTTGTCAATGGCTAATTATTCTCTATACAGCATTTCAGAATATGGCAGAGCTATGTACAGTATGTCACAAAAGTGAGTACACCCCTCACATTTTTGTAAATATTTTATTATATCTTTTCATGTGACAACACTGAAGAAATGACACTTTGCTACAATGTAAAGTAGTGAGTGTACAGCTTGTATAACAGTGTAAATTTGCTGTCCCCTCAAAATAACTCAACACAAAGCCATTAATGTCTAAACTGCTGGGAACAAAAGTGAGTACACCCCTAAGTGAAAATGTCCAAATTTGGCCCAAAGTGTCAGTATTTTGTGTGGACAACATTATTTTCCAGCACTGCCTTAACCCTCTTGGGCATGGAGGTCACCAGAGCTTCACAGGTTGCCACTGGAGTCCTCTTCCACTCCTCCATGATGACATCACGTCTGACATATTCAGTCTGTCTGTTTGTATTCAGTCAATACTTTGCAGAACCTCCTTTCGCTGCAATTACAGCTGCAAGTCTTTTTGGGGATGTCTCTCCCAGCTTTGCACATCTAGAGGGACATTCATGCCCATTCTACTTTGGAAAATAGCTCAAGCTCTGTCAGATTGGATGGAGAGCGTCTGTGAACAGCAATTTTCAAGTCTTGGCACAGATTCTCAATTGGATTTAGGTCTGGGCTATGACTGGGTCGGTCATTCTAACACATGAATATGCTTTGATCTAAACCATTCCATTGTACTTCTGGTTGTATGTTTAGGGTCTTTGTCCTGCTGGAAGGTGAACCTCTGCCCCAGTCTCTAGTCTTTTGCAGACTCCAAAAGGGATATTTTATAAGATAGCCCTGTATTTGGCTCCATCCATCTTCCCATAAACTCTGACCAGCTTCCCTGTCCTTGCTGAAGAAAAGCATCCCCACAACATGATACTGCCACCACCATGTTTCACAGTGGGGACGGTGTGTTCAGGGTGATGTGCGGTGTTAGTTTTCCACCACACATAGCACTTTTTTTTAAGGCAAAAAAATCCAATTTTGGTCTCATCTGACCAGAGCACCTTATACATATTTGCTGTGTCCCCCACATGGCTTCTCACAAACTGCAAAAGGGACTTCTTATGGCTTTCTTTCAAAAATGTGCTTCTTCTTGCCACTCCTCTATAAAGACCAGATTTGTGGAAAACACGACTAATAGTTGTCCTGTGGACAGATTTTCCCATCTGAGCTGTGGATCTCTGCAGCTCCTCCAGTTGCCATGGGCCTCATGGCTGCTTCTCTGATTAATGCTACCCTTGCCCGGGCCTGTCAGTTTAGGTGGACGGCCATGTCTTGGCAGGTTTGCAGTTGTGCCATACTCTTTCCATTTTCAGATGATGGATTGAACAGTGCTTTGTGAGATATTCATAGCTTGGGATTATCCCAAGCTTTGAATATCTCACAAAGCACTGTTTAATCCATCATCGGAAAATGGAAAGGAGTATGGCACAACTGCAAACCTACTCCAATGGGATATTTTGTTTATAACCTAACCCTACTTTAAACTTCTCAACTTTATCTCCGATCTGCCTGGCGTGTTCTTTGGCCTTCATGATTCTGTTTGTTTACTAAGGTTCTCTAACAAACCTCCGAGGGCTTCAGAGAACAGATGTATTTATACTGAGATAAAATTACACACAGGTTGACTCTATTTACTAATTAGGTGACTTCTGAAGGCAATTGGTTGCACTAGATTTTAGTTAGGGATATCAGAGTAAAGGGGGCTGAATACAAATGCACGCCACACTTTTCAGATATTTATTTGTAAAAAACAAAATTAAAACCATTTAACCTTTTTCTTCCACTTCATGTTGGTCTATCACATAAAATCCCAATAAAATACATTTATGTTTTTGGTTGTAACATGACAAAATTTGGAAAAGTTCAAGGGGTGTGAATACTTTTTCAAGACATTGTATGTCAGAATTATATAAATGTATAATAATAATAGTGTATAACTGTGGCGGGGACAATAGAGTGTAAGCTCCTCTGGTGCAAAGACTAATATGAACAGCTCAGTGCTCCACGCGCAGCACTGCATAAAATATAGTAGCTATAAAAACATATAACAAGGATATAGTGAGTGACTATAATGGGAAAATAGAGTGTAAGCTCCTCTGGCGCAGATACTGTTGTCAATGGTTGAGTATTCTCTATACAGCATTTCAGATTATGTCAGAGCTATGTAAATATATAACAACAATAGTGAGTGACTGTGAGGGGACAACAGACTGTAAGCTCCTCTGGTGCAAAGACTAATATGAACAGCTGTGTTCCACGCACAGCATTGCAGTATATGTCAGAGATGTATAAATATATAACAATAACGAGTGACTGTAATGGGACAATAGAGTGTAAGCTCCTCTGGTGCAGATACTGTTGTCAATGGCTAATTATTCCCTATACAGCATTTCAGAATATGGCAGAGCTATGTAAATATATAACAACAATAGTGAGTGACTGTGGGGGGACAATAGATTGTGAGCTTCTCTGGTGCACAGACTAATCTAAACAGCTCAGTGTTCTATGCGCAGCACTGAGGAATAGGTCAGAGCTATATAAATGTAATAATAATAATAATAATAATAATAATAATAATAATAGTGTGTGACTGGGGGGGGGGGGGGGGGGGGGCAATAGAATGTAAGCTCCTCTGGTGCCCTGCTCTGTACAGCACTGTGGTATATTGACACAGTGCTGTTCAGAGCACTTATTTAAAGCTGAGGTCCACTCTAAAGTGGACCTTCCGCTCATTGGAATCCTCCCCCCCTCCGGCGCCACAATTGGCACCTTTCAGGGGGGAGGGGGGTGCAGATACCTGTACAGTACAAGTATCTGCACCCACTTCCGGCATAGCTATCTGCGGAAAGGGGCGTAGATTCTTTCCGAAAGTCCCCCGCTGCCTGCTGGGAAACACACGGATACCAGAGACAGCGGGGACCATCCTTATTGCGCAGCGTAACTCGCGCGTGCGCAGTAGGGAACCGGGAAATGAAGCCGAAAGGCTCCACTTCCTGATTCCCATACCCAAGATGGTGGCGGCAGCACCCGAGAGACGATCGAGAGATCGGCTTCGGGTGCCGACATCGCAGGCGCGCTGGGCGGGTAAGTGTCCTTATTTTAAAAGTCAGCAGCTGCAGTATTTGTAGCTGCTGGCTTTAAAAAAAAAAAAAAAAAAAAAAAAAAACGGCGGAACTCCCGCTTTAAATGTAAAATAATATAGTGTATATAATAATTGTGTGTGCGCAACTGGGGGGGGGGGCAATAGATTGTAAGCTCCTCTGGTGCCCTGCTCTGTACAGCACTGTGGTATATGTCAGAGCTACTGTATATAAATGTAAAATAATATAGGGGCAATAGATTGTAAGCATCTCTGATGCAAAGACTAAAATGAACAGCTCAGTGTTCTATGCGCAGCACTGCGGTATATGTCAGAGCTATATAAATGTATAATATTAGTTAGATGACCAGTGGCTCATAAGTACTGCTCAGTCTCTGTACAGAACTGCCACATATGTGATAGCAATAATAGTGTGCGATTGTTGGAGGACGTTAAAGTGTAAGCTCCTCAGGTGCAGATCCTGATGTCAACAGCTCAGTTTTTTCGGCACAGTACAGCACTGTTGTATAGGTCGGAGCTGTATAATAATTATAACAACATGTGTGGGGGACCAATTGAGTGTAAGCTCCTCTGGTACAGAGTGGCTCCGTGTTCTTTGTACAGCATTTTGGAATATGTCAGAGCTATATAAATACATAATACTAATGTTGTGTGATGGTGGTGGGGCATTAGAGTGTACGCTTTTCTGGCGCATGAGCCCGATGAGCGGTTTCCTGTACAGCACTATGGAATGTGTCAGCACTATATATTAAAAGAATATAAAAAAAAAAAAAAAAAAAAGTATTTTCATCCTTTGAAATATACCTGGGCTGGGACTCTCCCACACCACTGACTGCTCCGGCTTCTCTGGCTGGGTCACGTCCTCCTCCACCACCTCACGGATCCATAGGGAGATGTCAGGGTTAAACATCGGGGCTCCTAGGAAGGACAGATATATATTGCTCTGATTGTGGACAGTAGTGATAATAGAAGTATCCTGGTACAGCCGTGTCCATATTAAAGCATAGAAAGCTCTTAGTTTATGAGGTGTCATTTTGAAAAGGTTAAAGGGTTGTGGGTTATCACAGACCTATAATAAAGCTTTACCGGCTGTGATGACATTATGGTTCTTGTGTTCTGGGATCTTCCCTCTGGCCGGTGAAGACTCTTTCACCCCCTCCACTCTCAGCAGCTGCTCTGGGTTCAGGATGGCGTATCCTGGGGGGAAAAGATGGAGAGATATAATATATTTTGCAGTATAAACCAGAGAAAACCTCTATAATCAGTCATCCTGGAAATAGAGACCAGTGAGAAATGAATAGGCATGGGCCATGTGTTCTCACCTCGAAGATCCTGGATTGTTTGACCCAAAGTCATGCCAGTCACCCATAATGGCAGAGACCACATGACTAATGGCCGGACACTGGTCACATGACTGGGTCAGACATATACAGGGCTCTGGAATTTACAGAACAAGCTGCTCATCTGTTTCCAGCCTCGGCCTGGACCACTTATTAAAACGTTGCCAATTGACTTGCCAACCTCTGTTTATTCTTGGCCTTGATTCTGAATTTTAGTGCCTCCCTGTTTGACTCTGTTGTGGAAATTTTATGAAGATGTATTTTAATATGTATTGTCATAGTGTCTCCCAGTGTTAGTACTCCCGCAGCCCACTCTAAAGAGCTGACTGGAGAGACTGACGCTGGTTGAGATCCGTTTGGTAGTGAAAAGCTCCTTGGGGATGTAGAGAAGTGTTTGCGGAGTGGGGATATGTCCTCCAGCGAAGGGCCCCTGTGCGATGCACAGAACGATCGTCTGGGGGGGAATGTGTTCGCTCTGCAAAGACATTATCGGTTTAGAAGATGTGCGCTCGTGTCACCCCTGTATGCCTGATCAACATATTTGGGGTTAATTATGAATGAGCCTTAGCGCTGATATTATGAATATGTAGAGACATATTACAAAAAGGAATAGAAAAAAAAAACAAGGCAGCAACCACGTCGGTGTTCTGTCACTTTAAAATTATTGTTATATCTAATGGTGCGCTCGGGTCATCTTTCTAATTCAATGTCTGCACACAAATTATAAGCCTACAATATCTGAGGCTACTATAGCAATATGTGTTAAGCTTAAAGAGGGATTCCACCTAAAAAAAAAAAATATTAAAAGCCAGCAGCTATAAATACTACAGCTACTGACTTTTAATAAATGGACATTCACCTGTCCCGGGTTCCAGCGATGCCGGCAGCCGAGGCCGATCGATCGCTCGGCCCTCGGCTGCTGCCGCCACCATTCTAGGTGAGGGAATCAGGAAGTGAAGCGAATCGGCTTCACTTCCCGGTTCCCTACTGCGCATGCGCGAGTCGCGAAGCGCAATAGGGATTGTCTGCGCTGTCACTGGGACCCGTGTGTGTCCCAGCAGACATCGCGGCAGGACAGGAAATGACATAGACTCCCACGGGAGTCTATGCCCGGAAGTGGGTGTAAATACCTGTCTTTGACAGGTATCTCCACCCCCCTCCCCCCTGTAAGGTGCCAGTTGTGACACCGGAGGGGGGGAAGGGTTCCGATCAGCAGAAGTTCCACTTTAGGGTGGAACCCCGCTTTAAACAGGAGAAACAAGAAGTGAGAAATTCAGACAAAGAGAAAAAAACATTTAGAAGAGAAATCGAAGGAAAAGGTAAGTGAACCAACAATGCACTAGCTTAACCACTTCAGCCCCGGACCAATTGTCAGCCTAAGGACCAGAGGTCTTTTTACAATTTTGCACTGCGCTGCTTTAACTGGTAATTACGCGGTCATGCAATGTTGCACCCAAACGAAATTTGCGTCCTTTTCTTCCCACAAATAGAGCTTTCTTTTGATGGTATTTGATTGCCTCTGCAATTTTTACTTTTTGCAATATAAATGGAAAAAGACCGAAAATTTTGAGAAAAAAAAAATATATTTTCTACTTTTTGTTATAAGAAAAATCGAATAAACTCAATTTTAGTCATACATTTAGGCCAAAATGTATTCAGCCACATGTCTTTAGTAAAAAAAATGTCAATAAGCGTATAATTTATTGGTTTGTGCAAAAGTTATAGCGTCTAGAAACTAGAGTACATTTTCTCGAATTTACACAGCTTTTAATTTATGACTGCCTATCTCATTTCTTGAGGTGCTAAAATGGCAGGGCAGTACAAACCCCCCCCCCCCCCAAATGACCCCATTTTGGAAAGTAGACACCCCAAGGAAATCGCTGAGGGGCATGTTGAGCCCATTGAATATTTTTTTTTGTCCCAAGTGATTGAATAATGACACAAAAAAAAAAAAAAGGTTTACAAAAAGTTGTCACTAAATGATATATTGCTCACACATGCCATAGTTATATGTTGAATTGCACCCCAAAATATATTCTGCTGCTTCTCCTGAGTCGGGGATACCACATATGTGGGACTTTTTAGGAGTCTAACCGCGTACGGCACCCCGAAAACCAATCACTGCCTTCAGGATTTCTAAGGGTGCAAATTTTTGATTTCACTCCTCACTGCCTATCACAGTTTCAAAGGCCATAAAATGCCAAAATAGCACAAAACCCCCCCAAATGACCCCATTTTGGAAAGTAGACACCCCAAGCTATTTACTGAGAGGCATGTTGAGTCCATGAAATATTTTATATTTTGCCACAAATTGTAGGAATACAACCTTTTTTTTTTTTTTGCACAAAGTTGTCACTAAATGATATATTGCTCACACATGCTATGGGCATAAGTGAAATTACACCCCAAAATAAATTCTGCTGCTTCTCCCGAGTACGGGGATACCACATGTGGGGGACTTTTTGGGAGTGTAGCCACGTACGGGACCCCGAAAACCAAGCACTGACTACCTGATTTAAATATAAAACGCTACCAAGAAAAACTGTTAGCGATTGCAAGGATCAGGCCTGACTCTGCGATCGCTGCAGTTATGTGTTTAGTGTTTTGTAAGTGACAGTGATCGATCGATACTGCACTTGGGTGGGCTGGGCAGAGGGGCAAAACGCAGGTGCTAGCAGATATCTGGGCTGATCCCGCTAACAATGCGTTTTTTGGAACCCTAAACTGCTGGGGACGCTAGTATAGATCTGATCAAATCAGATATTGATCTGTTCAGATTCTATACCACTACAGGAGGTGTATGCTTTGCGCGTGGGTGTTAGTGGTACTGGCACTAACCTAGCGCTGCCTGGGGAGATGCAGACCCTGACCCTAAAACCTAATTGATATCACCCGCCGGGTGATCAGGGGGTTAAACCTTTATTGGGTAATAAATGGTGGTCACCTGTAACACTTATACGGTGATCACTGGTGAAAGGGTTTACTAGGGGCAATCGGGGGGGTTAAAATCTTTATTAGGTAGTGAATGAAGGTCCCTGGCGCTATATAAAAACCTGACAGGGAACCTAAATAACTAACTGGCTAACCAGCGTCACCAGTGACACTTATACTGTGATCGCTGGTGAAAGGGTTAACTAGGGGCAATCAGGGGGTTAAAACCATTATTGGGTAGTATATCGGGGTACCTAGCGCTATAAAAACCTGGCGGTAAGCCTAAAAAAATAACTAGCTACCTAGCGACACTAATGCAGCGATCAGAAAAATGATCGCTTAGTGACACTGGCAAAAGGGGGTGAAAGGGTTAACTCTAGGGGCAATCAGGGGGTTAAAACCATTAGTGGGTAGTATATTGGGGTACCTAGCGATATAAAAACCTGGCGGTCAACCTGAAAAAATAACTAGCTACCTAGCAACACTAATGCAGCGATCAGAAAAATGATCGCTTCGTGACACTGGCAAAAGGGGGTGAAAGGGTTAACTCTAGGGGCAATCAGGGGGTTAAACCTTTATTGGGGGGTGATAGGGGGCTACCCTGGACCTAACACTAACTGCCCTGACAGTTTTTACTTTTACAACTGACACTGAATGCATTGATCAGTAAATAAGTGATGACTGCAATCAGTGACACTGTGACTGGGGGGGGGGGGGATCGGGGGGCGATGGGGGGGGGGGGGGGGTTTGTGTGCCTGTGTGTACCTACATGTCAGTGTAATGTTGGTGCACACTTACTTTTTGTCTTCTCCTTGTAGTCCGGTCAAAAAGACCGCCCCGAGGAGAATGACATCACTTCCTCCTTCCTGTGTATACAATACACAGTGGGAGGAAGCTTCTCATTGGCCAGGAGCGATCGAGAGGGGATGGCCAGAAACCAACGGCCATCCCCTCATCCCGGATCACTCCTGCAGCGAACCAGACCGCCGTATCCAGCGGGAGGGGGTCCGATCGAACCCCCCACCCGCTGGAAGGCAGGCATGTACATGTACGTGCTTGTGCCTGTACATGCCATTGTGATGACGTACAATGGCATACGGCGGTCCTTAACTGGTTAAAGGAACCTATTTAGAAAATAAAACAGGAACCTTTACAACCCCTTTAAGATATTGCTTATTTGCACATTATAATATTGCATAGTTTGCATATTTGCACAGTATTTTACTAAGCTTAACACATATTGCTATAGTAAAAAAAATCCTCCCAGTTGCCAAGTACCAGTGATCAGACTCCCCAATCCTGCAATGGAAATGCTCTCACCCATGGACAGCAGGGCAGCGTGAATCTCCCTCATCACATTCTTGTACAGCTCCTTCTGCCAGTCCTCCAGAGAACCCCACTCCTCAGCCGAGAAGCAGGCCGACACATCATGGAAGGTCACCAGGGCCTGCAAAGGGAAAATAAAATACAAGACCTTCAATGGAGTCACTGAGCAGAGTTCAGCTACTCACCAATGGACATTTCCATGCTGAATTCAGGGACCATTCAATCCAGATGCCATTAAACAAACAGCTCACCATCAGAGGTCTACTGAGGGCCCCATTATGTCTACTGAGAGACAGATTAGCAATACCGGGGGTCGCAATACGTCTACTGAGGGCCCCATTGGGGCATTCGGGCCACCCCCATTGGGTCCACTAGGGGCCCCCATTAGGTCTACTCAGGGCCCCCATTAGGTCTACTGCGAGTCAGATTAGCAATACCGAGGACTGCATTAAGTCTACTGAGAGTCACATTATGTTTACAGAGATCCAGATAAGCTCTACTGGGGGCCACATTATGTCTACTGAGGGCCACATTGTGTCTACTGAGGGCCACATTGTGTCTACTGAGGGCCACATTGTGTCTACTGAGGGCCACATTGTGTCTACTGAGAGCTACATTATGTCTGCTGAGGGCTACACCATGTCTATTTAGGGCCTTGCAGCGTCTACTAAGGGCTGCATTAGGTCTCCAAAGGATCACAGCTACTTACTTCTAGAAACTGATAATGCAACTGTAGTATTTTGGAACTTTAACCCTTTAAACTGTGCTTTAAACGGGCTGTGGCGCCTGATCTCACCACACTATGACTGGCTGCACAATGCTGCATTAGGTCTGAGAGCCACATTAGGTCTACTGAGGGCTGAATTAGGCTTGCAGAGAGCCCCACTGTCTATTAAGAGCTGCATTAGGTCTATTGAGAGTCGCATCAGGTCTACTGTGGGCCATACCTACTTACCTCCAGAAATCAATAATAGCATTTTGGAATGTAACCCCTTTACACCAGGTGGAGCCACGCTTTAAATGGGCTGTGATGCCCCAAGCCGGTAAATGGGGCTTCCAATCTTGCCTGGGATTGGCTGTAAAATGCTTAAGTCATCGTAAGCCCTGCCTACCAACTCCCGATACTTAGTAGTTGAGTGTGAACCAGGGGCGGACTGACAACACATGGGGCCCCCAGGCAATAGAAGATTATGGGGCCCCCAGGCAATCAGAGATTATGGGGCCACACAGTATACACATACATGTACACATAGTATACACAGACATGTTTCTATTGGCTAAGGAGGTACTGGAGAGGTGGGGCAGCTATAATCTCAGGATTTTTAGAACAAAGGGATGTCGGTAAGGGACATTTCAGAGACAGATGTAAAAAAAAAAAAAAAAAAAATAAGATTTTTACATACTGTCCTTGGTTTTACTGAGGCTGGCAACCTTGATGGGGCCCCCTAGTGGCCCAGGGCCCTCGGGCAGTGCCCGAGTGGCCAAATGGTCAGTCCGCCCCTGGTGTGAACTGTCGGTAGAAGCTCGTTGGTCACAGTTCTCGGGAGTCTGATGTACCCTGTTTCCCCCGAAAATAAGACCTAGCATGATTGTCAGTGATGGCTGCAATATAAGCCCTACCCTGTTTCCCCAAAAATAAGCCCTACCCTGAAAATAAGACCTACAAGGACCTTAACTAGGGCTTATTTGGGGGGTAGGGCTTATATTGCAGCCATCACCGACAATCACGCTAGGTCTTATTTTCAGGGGAAACAGGGTAGCGATCCCAGAACAAGACAGCAACGCATATATGTGGCCCCCAGGGCTTTAAAGGAGAAGTTCACCTTTGGAACATGTTACATCTTCTACTTGAATTTAGTGTGAAACATGAAACATGTTTCAGCCACAGCTGCCTCTCCCTTGGGGGCAGAAAGTGGAACATGGGGGTGCGGGGAACAGCGGGTGCAGGGTGTTGAACCCCTGTCTGCTCTTTTTTCTTTATTTATTTTTATTTATTTTTCTAGATCTGCCTTCATAAAAAGAACGTCAAACACCCGAGCACCTGTTCCAGAAGAATAATGGCGCCGTGACTCAGGGAACGTCTCGTGTGTGAATAACAACAACATACACATTGTTATAGAACGGCACAAACGGGCAAACTGATGGCACTTATGAGTTTCCTTACCCGGACTGAGACCTGCTGGGGGAGGATTGCCGGGTCCAACGGACAGAGATCAGGATCCGCCAACTCCGACATGGCAGCCAATGCGATGCTGAGGGAACAAGTGTCTGTTAGATCTGTCTGTCCTGGGGAATCCAATACTGCATTATACCGACACCGACAGCGTCACCTCTCTCCTGGTTTGGGCTTCAGTTGGGTGTTCTGGGGTGTAGGAGAGGGTTGTGAAGGGTGTAAGGGTATATCATGGTTCTGGAGTGTCATCTGTAACCTGTTGGGGGTGCAAGATGTAGTGGGGTGTAGTAGGGGGCTGTGTATGGTGCTATGGAATGTCAGTCAGGCGTTGGGGTATCAGCTGCCCCCTCTCTCCAGATTTGGTGTTCTGGGGAGTAGGAGGGGGTTTTGAAGGGTGTAAAGGGATATCATGGTATTGGGGTGTCAGCTGTCACCTGTCTATGAAGTAGTGGGGTGCAGTAGGGGGCTGTATAGGGTATAATGGTGTATGTCAGTCGGGTGTTAGATGTCACCTGTCTCCAGTTTTTGGGTACAGTCGAATAATGGGGTGTCAGCTGTCACCTCTCCCCAGGTTTGGGGTTCAGTTTGGTGTTTTCCGGGGGGTAGGAGAGGGTTGTGAAAGCATACCATGGTTCTGGGGTGTCAGCTGTAACCTGACTATACTGTTGGGGTGCAGGATGTAGTGAGGTGTTAGGGAGTGTAGTAGGGGGCTGTGTAGGGTGCTATGGAATGTGTCAATCAGGCGTTAGGGTGTCAGCTGTCACCTCTCCCCAGGTTTGGGGTTCAGTTGGGTGTTCTGGGGAGTAGGAGAGGGTTGTGAAAGCATACCATGGTTCTGGGGTGTCAGCTGTAACCTGTCTATACTGTTGGGCTGCAGGATGTAGTGGAGCTTTATGGGGTGTAGTAGGGGGCTGTGTAGGGTGCTATGGAATATGTCAGTCAGGCGTTGGGGTGTCAGCTGTCACCTCTCTCCAGGTTTGGGGTTCAGCTGGGTGTTTTGGGGAGTAGGAGGTGGTTGTGAAGAG
The DNA here is from genome assembly GCF_037356315.1 of Lithobates pipiens. Taxonomy (NCBI): domain Eukaryota; kingdom Metazoa; phylum Chordata; class Amphibia; order Anura; family Ranidae; genus Lithobates; species Lithobates pipiens. Next base: position 594,657,795 of record NW_027507758.1, on the reverse strand, counting down.
TGTAAAGGGATATATAAAGGGTTTAGGGGTGTCAGTTGTCACTTGTCTAAGGTGTATGTCAGTCGGGTGTGAGCTGTCACCTCTCTCCAGTTTTAGGGTACATTTAGGTGTTGGGCTGTTAGTCATCTGTCTCCATTTTTGGGGTGTCAGTTGTCACCTCCCCCCAGGTTTTGGGTTCAGTCAGGTGTCCAGGGTGTAGAAGAGGGTTGTGAAGTTTATACTATGGTTTTGGGGAGTCAGCTGTCATCTGTCTATTCTGCTGGGGTGCAGAATGTAGTGGGGTGTAATAGGGGACTGTGTAGGGTGTAATGGGGTAAGCCAGTCAGGTGTTAGGGGTGTTGGCTGTCATCTCTTCCCGGGTTTGGGGTTCAGTTGGCTGTTATGGGGTGCAGGAGAGGGTTGTGAAAGGTATATCATGGTTTTGGGGTGTCACCTGTGTATACTGTTGGGGTGCAGAATGTAGTGGGGTGTAGTAGGGGGCTGTGTAGGGTGTAATGGGGTATGTCAGTCGGGTGTTGAGGTGTCAGCTGTCATCTCTTCCCAGGTCTGGAGTTTAGTCGGTTGTTGAGGTACCTCTCCGGGTTTGGGGATCAGAGTTCCTTTGGGTGTTCTGGGGTGTAGGAGGGAGTAAAGGGATATCATGGTTTTGGGGTGTCAACTGTCACCTATCTAGGATAGTAGTTGGCTGTGTAGGGTGTCATGGGGTATATCATTTGGGTGTCACCTTTCTCCAGTTTTGGTTTACAGTCGGTGAAAGGAAACATATCTTTGGTTGTCAGTTGTCCCCGGTCTCCAGTTTTGGGGTACAGCAGAGGGCTATACAGGGTATGGGGTGTCACCTCTCAGTTTTGGGGTGTAGTAGGGCGTCATGGGAAATGAGGATATGGAGGTGGCAGCTCTCAGTTTTGGGGTGTAGTAGGGTGTCATGAGGATTTGGAGGTGTCTGCTCAAGTTTTAGGATGTAGTAGGGTGTCATGAGAATATGGAGGGGTCACCTCTCAGTTTTGGGGTGTAGTAGGGTGTCATGAGAATATGGAGGTGTCACCTCTAAGTTTTGGAGTGTCATGAGGATATGGAGGCGTCACCTCTCAGTTTTGGGGTGTAGTGGGGTGTCATGAGGATATGGAGATGTCACCTCTCAGTTTTTGGGTGAAATGGGGATATGCAGGTGTCAGCTCTCAGTTTTGGGGTGTAGTAGGGTGTCATAAGGATATGGAGGTGTCACCTCTCAGTTTTGGGGTGTAGTGTAGGGTGTCATGAGGATATGGAGTTGTCATCTCTCAGTTTTGGGGTGTAGTAGGGTGTCATGAGAATATGGAGGCGTCACCTCTCAGTTTTGGGGTGTAGTGGGGTGTCATGAGGATATGGAGGTGTCACCTCTCAGTTTTTGGGTGAAATGGGGATATGCAGGTGTCAGCTCTCAGTTTTGGGGTGTAGTAGGGTGTCATGGGGATATGGAGGTGTCAGCTCTCAGTTTTGGGGTGTAGCAAGGTGTCATGAGGATATGGAGGTGTCAGCTCTCAGTTTTGGGGTGTAGTAGGGTGTCATGAGGATATAGAGGTGTCACCTCTGTTTTGGGGTGTAGTAGGGTGTCATGGGGATATGGAGGTGTCACCTCTGTTTTGGGGTGTAGTAGGGTGTCATGGGGATATGGTGGTGTCAGCTCTCAGTTTTGGGGTGTAGTAGGGTGTCATGGGGATATTGAGGTGTCAGCTCTCAGTTTTGGGGTGTAGTAGGGTGTCGTAAGGATATGGAGGTGTCACCTCTCAGTTTTGGGGTGTCATGCGGATATGGAGGCGTCACCTGTCAGGTTTGGGGTGTAGTAGGGTGTCATGAGGATATGGAGGTGTCACCTCTCAGTTTTGGGGTGTAGTAGGGTGTCATAAGGATATGGAGGTGTCAGCTCTCAGGTTTGGGGTGTAGTAGGGTGTCAGGGGGATATGAAGGTGTCACCTCTCAGTTTTGGGGTGTAGTAGGGTGTCATGGGAAATGGGGATATGGAGGTGTCGGCTCTTACCTCGCTCCAGTGCTTTAGCCTCCTAAGCAGAAAACATTGGAAAAGCAGCTCATATCTGCTGCGCATGCGCAGTGACCGTTCGACGGGCAGCTTATGGGCTAACGGGCGCTTGGCATTTCGCGCATGCGCAGTGAGGCCGGAGTCGGCACTGCCTCTCGCGGCCATATTTAATCTGGGCGGACTGATCTGTGAGGAGAAAGCGGTGTGTGGGCGGAAGTCCGTCTACCCGTCTCCGCCTTTGCTCTCCTGCCCACTAACACCTGTGCCTTCTGTGCTCGAGCCCAGGCTGAGGGACAGAGCGGCGCGGACCGAAGCCACCTCCCCTCCTCTCTGTTTACATCCACAGAGGAGGAGGAGGAGGAGGAGGAGGAGCCTGCGCTCGAGGAACACACACCGCTGTATGTGGAGACTGTCAGCGCTGTTGTGAGGTATGTAAGGGAGGGTAGGGGGGTCTGCAATACTGAGGGGGGGGGGGGGGGTCCTGTACTACTGTGGGGGAGTCTGCACTACTGTGGGGGTCCTGCACTGAGGGCGTTGTCTGCAAAGCTGGGGGGGGGGGGTCCTGCACTGAGGGGGGTCTGTAATGGGGGGTTTGATTACTAAGGGGGGTGTCTGCATTGCTGGGGGATATCTGTACTGCTGGGGGTCTGCACTGAGGTGGGGTGGGGGGGGGGGGGGGGGAGTGCGGTAATCTCTTGTTCAATGGCATTAGTTCATAATTTATTTATATATATATTTTTTTTTTTTGTGAAAAAACCCCGAAATAAAACCTAATAAACATCCCGCACACAAGTGTCAGATTTGTATAATAATGTCTAAGTGATTGAGATCCCCCAAATATGAAGATCCCCCTGATGTGTTCATCCCCCCTCCCCCCCCCCCCCCTCCAGGAAACCTGTGTGCGTGTGTCAGTTGGTCGTCCCTAGCAACAAGAAATCAGCAGCAGCCAATCAGCTCTCACTGTCTTTATGACATCACAGTGGGACTGAGGATATAAATAGAAAGTGCCACACCATGAATCGTCATTCTGCAGTTGGCATTTGAAGTGAACAGACCTGATTTGAATTTGTCTGGCAAAACAGAGATCTTTACTGTTATTAATAGCGCAGAGCGACTTTGATACAGACCGATAATCTGTATACTTATCTACACTAAATACTAGTGTGATACTTTATATATATATATATATATACCGATCTAACACACGGTATATACTACTAATATAAATTCTTACTGTATTCTACCATCTGAAAGCAGCAATGGCGGGAAACGCCCAATATAATAGAAGTGGGAGGGGAGCTCCCGAAGAGGAAGATTACAACTGCATTTTGGAGACGCCGCCCGGCGTTTGGCTGAGTTCAGTCGTAAGCGACTTTGGTGACACGGCGATGGGCCGTTGGCTGAAAACGGTATTTGAAAAGAAAGCTCAGCCTGCCAGCAGACCCGAGCCGCAATTTCAAGACCAAGAAAGGACAAATAACGAACGGAAGGACAGCGTGGTGGCGGAGGTGGAGGTGGAGACGGGGGTGGAGGTGGAGGTGGAGATGGGGGTGGAGGTGGAGGTGGCGGAGGAGGCAGAGGAGGAGGCAGAGGAGGAGGCGGAGGAGGAGGCGGTGGAGAGCAGCGAGAACAAAGATGAAAGACCAAAGGAGCTGCCGCTCGATGGGGTCATAACATACGTTCAGTCGGTCAAACACAGTCGGGCATACTTGGATTTTATGAATAATCCAAATCCGTCTCTGACCACGGTCAGGCACTTTGCCCTTTGCCTGAGCCCCGACGACCCGACCTTCGCTCTGCAGCTTCTCCTGAATGAGTTGAAAGTGGAATTAAAGTCTAAATATGAAACGGTCCTCCAAGAGCAGCGGGTGTTGGACGACTTAGACAGAGACATCGCAGCTCTAGTTAAGTTTAATTTAGACCAACGGAATCTGGTCTCCCGATTCAAAAAACTGAAACGTACCAATAAGAAGAAAATGAAAGGGGCCATCGCCAAGCAGAGAAAGGAGGCTTGTGAGGCCAGAGAGAAGAGCGCGAGGCTGCAGTCCTATGGGCACCTCTTCTACTATCTGAAGACCAATCCAGTTTACCTGGATAGACTCATGAACCAGATGGTATCCTATGAGGAGATCAAAACATTTACCCAAAGAGTGCTTTTCCCGCTCTATAACCGCGGCGAAACTCCGCTAGAAGAGTACCATTTTGTAAAATTAATGGAATTTTCTCTTCGTAAGGAAGTGGAGGAAAACATTCTTAGCATTGAGGACTTATCGCTTGAAAAATCACTGATTTTAAAGCTAATCAAATATTTTTACACCGAAAAGCAAAAGTACAACAACATAGTGCAGGCACTGACTCCAGGGATACATCAGATACTGAGAATACAAGGCAGAGCCAACAAAATCAAAAGTTTGTACGCCCTGAATACACTTGTACAGGCCACATTCTCGTCTGTGTACGAGATTCCTTATGGGCTGAGATATCTAACAAAAGTCCTACACGAATCTTTGCGGAAAAAGTTTCCAACGGAAGATAAAGATTCACTGTTGGGGTCTGTTGGATATTTCCTCTCCGAGTACCTGCGCACAGCCATAGAGGAAGCAAACCAATATGGCTTCGATGTAGGTGACAAAACAATAGAGAAGAAGAACTTGAGATTTGTGTCTTCAGTCTTTTGCAAGACTATAAAATCTTTCAATCTCGAAAAATGGCACATAATTGGGGTGGAACGCTATATCAAGAGTACCTCCCAAAAGCTCAGGGAATTCTTTAGGCAAGTTCTGGACGCTCCAGATCCGGAGATGGAATTTGGCTTTACCAAGCATGCCGACGCTGTACAGATTGCTGAGATATACGTGGATGCAGAGGACATCATCTATACACATTCTCTGCTTTCTAAACATGAGCCTGTTGTATTTCGCGACCACGGACAGTTGGCAACCACGGAGGTTGTGTACCAAGTCTATAAGGATATTGGACCGGTGCCGCTCCTTAAGGATCTTGAGGGCACTTATGGAGCTGTCTATGATGAGACAGGGACAACGGCTAGACTCCCGCTACGTTTATTCAGCAAAGTTTCTCCCCTGGAAGATTTGGATGTTGAAACGGAGATAGCCAAGATTTCAAGCATAAAACTAGCCCTACAACTTATGGCTAAGACACCTGAAAATGAACAAAAGATGATGAAGACAGTCCAAGAAATGGAAGACCAGACTGTAATAGGAAGCAAAACTTCCACCAGTACTGAACATGTACACGAAAAGAAGAAATCCAGTTCAGCGGAAGACCATGATGCTTCAGAGGAATCCCAAGCACAAGATCGCAAAGACCATGATGCTTCAGAGGAAGCACAAGATCGCAAAGACCATGATGCTTCAGAGGAATCCCAAGCACAAGATCGCAAAGACCATGATGCTTCAGAGGAATCCGAAGCACAAGATCGCGAAGACCATGATGCTTCAGAGGAATCCCAAGCACAAGATCGCGAAGACCATGATGCTTCAGAGGAATCCCAAGCACGAGATCGCGTTAAAAACCATCAGATTTTACAAGAATCTGGTTACTTCACAGGGGGAGGAAGCGAGCAAGAGTTCATCAACCGACTTCGCGAAGAAATCCGAAACCAACATGAGCTACGTGACAAAAGACGATCGGAGGTAAAAATCAACCAGCAGGCATTGGAGGATGTCAAGGGGACCTTGGAAAAGCTACAGAACAAGATAGCCGTTTACAAAACGTTTAGGAAAAACTGTATCGAGAACTTGTTTGGTGACGACTCAAGCATTGAAGACGTCCTCTGGGCTGTTTACACTGCCAAAGAGCTATACAAGAGAGGTGTCATAGTGAGAACACACGGGGAATTCAAGGCAATGAAAAGAGAATTCATTTCTATGAAGGCTGTTGGTAAAAACTTGTATGTCCATTCAGACATAGTGTGTGAAAAGATCCCAATTATGAACATATTACATGCTCATCACAGCAAAACACCAACCATGAAGATTCTCAATTATGACGTCGATGTGGGAATGTTTCTTTTTCTGGTTCTGGTTTGCAGAAAACTTTGCAAAGAAACACTTTCATATGAGCTAGGATCGGGGATTTGAGCTAGGAGGGGGGGTTATGGAGGATTTATGCAAGGAGGAGGAGGGATTTGGGTGTGAGAATTTGCGCAGGAAGAGGGATTGGGCTAGGAGGGGTTGGGGGGGATTTAGGCTAATAGGGGGGATTTGGAGGTGAGGATTTTTTGCAGGGAGAGGTAGATTTGGGGGGGGGGGCTGGTCTAAGAGAGGGGATTTAAACTGTAGTGGGGAGGGGGCAGATTTGAGAATTGGTACAGGAAGGGGTTGGATTGGGCCAAGAGGGGGGATTTGAGCTAGGAGGGGTGAATATAGAATGTTTGTGCTAGGAGGGGGGATTTGGGGGTGAGGATTTGTGCAGGGAGAGGTGGATTTAGTGGGGGGGGGGCTGGGCCAAGAGGGGATTTGAGCAAGGAAATGAAGATAAGAGTTTGTTCTGAAGGGGGGGGGGGGGGGGGGTTAGGATCAACTTTAGCCCTTAGGGATGCCCCTGCTGCCCAGCTAGTATATTGAGAGCCACTTTGATCTACCCAAGCCTTTTGGGGTACCCTCTGCCTTATTTGTTTTTATCAGTTTTTATATAGGTTACAAGTGTTGTACGACCGCACAATTTGGGCGGCACAGTGGTGTAGTGGTTAGCACTCTCACCTGGCAGCAATAAGGTCACTGGTTCAAATCCCGACCATGACACCATCTGCCTGGAGTTTGCATGTTCTCCCTGTGCCTGCGTGGGTTTCCTCCGGGTACTCCGGTTTCCTCCCACAATCCAAAGACATGCTGGTAGGTTAATCAGATCCTTTCTATAAATTGGCCCTAGCATGTGTGCGTGCTTGTAAGCATGTCAGGACCCCGAGGGAAATCAAGATGCAACTCAACTCAAAGTAACAGTTACATATTGTAAAAAATGGCCTTGTCAGGAAAGGGGGTAAAACCTTCCAGAGCTGAAGTGGTCAATTTCGTTCTGATTCTGTGTATGCATTGTGTGGATTGTTTTTAAAAAAAATAAAAATTTTAAATACAAAATGATGAATTGCATTACTTTTGTGTGTTTCTTCCTTTACACATTGCCTAGTAGTTGTGGCCGTGCCATTAAAGAGGTTGTAAGCCTCGGAAAAAAGAATAACCTGCAAGCTAGTATGCATTATGGGGCAGGGCAGCTTACCCAGGTAGAGACTGGAGTGCTGTAGGGGGGTCTAAGGGGGTCTTCTGTTAAGCTGGTGGAAGAGGGAGCCCAGGCAATAGAGCAACAGGATGCCCACTGGCTAAACAAAAGCCATTCCATTACAGGAAGCATGGGGGCAGCAAGATCAGAGGGAGAACCTTTAAGGACGACATTCTCAACAGATTTCAACCCCGGTACATGGCAGGCAGCCGATTCAAGGTGAGCTGAGATCGGGCACGGTACAAGTCATGCTATGTCTGCGCTCAGGTGAACTTGAATCGTCGGGCCCTGGTAATGCGCATGCGCGGTGTTGGTCGGTGACACAATGCGTGCCAACGTACCGCAACAAATCACTCAAGTGTGAAAGAGCCCTCAACCACTTCAATACCGGGCACTTTCATCCCCTTCCTTCCCAGACCAATGTTCAGCTTTTCACGCTCTCGCACTTTGAATGACAATTACTCATGCTACACTGTACCCAAATGACATATTTTTTTTTTTTTATCATTTTGTTCACACAAATAGAGCTTTCTTTTGATCGTATTTATTCACCACTGTTTGTTTTTTTTTTTGTTTTTTGTTTTTTTTGCAATATAAGCGAAAAAATATTTTGGGGCCAGTTCACACGATAGAAACGTAGGGTTGCCACCTGCCCGGGATTCACCCAGACAGTTCGGGTTTTGAATGATGTGTTCGGATTTCAGTCCACCTGAAACCCGGGCACAATATTCAGACAGGAATGTGGCTCAGAACAGGGCCCCATAGGAGGGTGAGGGGGCACTAGGCAAGCCACATTACTATTCACTTTGGAGCACGCAAAGGGGTCCCGGGTCTGTTACAATCCTATAGAACAGGGATATACAATTAGCGGACCTCCAGCTGTTGCAGAACTACAAGTCCCATGAGGCATAGCAAGACTCTGACAGCCACAAGCTGTCACCCAGAGGCAGAGGCATGATGGGACTTGTAGTTTTGCAACAGCTGGAGGTCCACTAATTGCATATCCCTGCTATAGTGTATGCTAAAAAATTATATATTTTTGCTGTGTGCCACTAAAGTGTTCGGGTTTGGCTTGAAGAGCAACCCTATAGAAACGCAGTCCAGATGCTTTCTGCATGTGCATTTTTGATGTGTTTTTGATGCAGTCCAGTGCTCCCCCCACTGTAAAAAGCATCAAAAACGCACTGGAATGCACCTAAATGCACCAAAAACGCACTGCAACACACTTGCCCTAATTTAGGGCCAGTTCACACCACATGCAGTCCAGTGCGTTTTTTTTTTTTTTTCTGCATCACAAACACATGGAAAGTAGGTTATATGGTTTTCAATGGCACAGTTCACACCAATGCTTGCAGTTCCAGTTCTAGAAAAAAAAAGTAGAACATGCTGCATTTTTACTTCAGTGGACTGTACTGGAATGCTGTAAAACGCATCAAAAATGCACTGGAACTTACCTAAATGCACCAAAAACGCATTGCAACACACTTGTCATTTAAGCTGCATTTTTTTCTGCACTGGACTGTACCGAAACGCTGTAAAATGCATAAAAAATGCACCAAAAACGCACTGCAACACACTTATTTATGCAGCATTTTTTCTGCACTGGACTGTATCAGAATGCTGTAAAACGCAATGGAACGCACCTAAATGCTTCAAAAACGCACTGCAATACACTTGTCCTTATTTAATGCTGCATTTTTTCTACACTGGACTGTACCAGAATTCTGTAAAACGCATCAAAAACACACCAAAAACGCACTGCAACACACTTGTCCTTATTAAGGGTCAGTTGACACCAGACGCAGTTCCGTGCGTTTTTTTTTTTGCACTAAAAATGCATGCACAGTGTTTTCCATGTATTCCAATGGCTCTAGTTCACAACATGCAGTCAGTTTCTGGTGTAGAAACTGACCGAAACTGACTGAATTGGTGCAGAAAAAATGGAAGTGCACGGAACTGCATCTGGCGTGAACTGACCCTTAAGGTTAAGAAAAAAGAGGAGGGGGGGGAGCACTGGACTGCATCAAAAATGCACTGGAACACATCAAAAACGCGCATGCATAAAAGCACCTGGAACGCATCCGGACTGCGTTTCTATGGTGTGAACTGGCCCCTAACCTTAAATAAGGACAAGTGTGTTACCTTAGGGGCCAGTTCACACCATAGAAACGCAGCCCGGATGCGTTTCAGGTGCTTTTCTGCATGTGCGTTTTTGATGCAGTCCAGTCCCCCCCCTTTTTAACATATAAGGATAAGTGTGTTGCAGTGCGTTTTTTGGTGCATTTATGTGCATTCTAGTGCGTTTTTTATGTGTTTTACAGCCTTCTGGTACAATCCAGTGCAGAAAAAATGAAGCATAAATAAGGACAAGTGTGTTGCAGTGCGTTTTTTGGTGTATTTAGGTGCGTTTTTGACGTTCCAGTACAGTCCAGTGCAAAAAAAAAGCAGCATGTTCTACTTTTTTTCTGAAACTGGAACTGCAAGCACTGATGTGAACTATGCCATTGAAAACCATATATCCTACTTTCCATGCATTTTTGATGCAGAAAAAAACAACGCACTGGACTGCATGTGGTGTGAACTGGCTCTTAATAATAATAAGTGTGTTGCAGTGCGTTTTTGGTGCATTTTTGATGCTTTTTACAGCGTTCCAGTACAGTCCATTGCAGGAAAAATGCAGCATGTTCTACTTTTTTTTTCTGAAACGCACTGGAACTGTCAGCACTGGTGTAAACTATGCCATTGAAAACCATATAACCTTCTTTCCATGCGTTTTTGATGCGGAAAAAAAAACACACTGGACTGCATGTGGTGTGAACTGGCCCTTAAAAAACAATATTTTCTACTTTCTGTTTTAAAGTGGTTGTAGGGTTGCCACCTTTTCTTCAAGTCAAATATGAACACTTTAGCGGCGCACGGCAATTTATTTTCTATAGTATAAACTATACATATACTTTGCTATTAAGTAACATTTCTAATCATATGAAGTTAATAACAAGAGTCCCCCTTTACATCAGAGTCCACAGAGTTTTCCTTTTACATCTGAACTCGCTGAGTTCCCTTTTCCTGTAAGGGGGGACTCTGCAGACTCTGATGTAAGGGAGAACTCTGGGGACTCTGACATAAGGGATGCTCTGGGAACCCTGATTTAAAGGAGAACACTGAGAACTCTGATGTTCGGAGAAGGACTCTGATGTAAGGGGAACCACTGTGACCTCTGGTGTAAAGGCGAACTCTGATGTAAGGGGTGCTCTGAGAACCCAGATTTGCCTTAGTGTACTCAGAGGCAGGAGAGAGAATGCGGGGAGAATTCAGTCACACACAGGGATGGATGGTGAGCTCACTCACCCCTTGGCAGTCAGCAGCTATCATCCAGATGTATCTGAGGCTGCTGGACTTAAAATTTCCAGCCCTAACTTTCCTTTTCTGAGGCACAGCGCCTGTATGTGTTTGGGGCGGGGGGGGGGGGGGGTGTTAGTGCTGGCTTTGGGCAGTGTGAAAATGAGTGTAACAGAAACTCTCAGCTTAGACAACTGCAGCCAGCAACCCTGCCCGCAAACCATAGTCCAGTCTAAATAATGTGTCCGGGTTTCAGGCAGTCTGAAACCTGGACGCATGATTCCGAACCCGAACTGTCCGGGTGAATCCTGGACAGGTGGCAACCCTAAGTGATTGTAAACCCTCCCCCACAACTTTGTCCCATGTAAATCAGCATAAAAACCCTAATGAACACTGCTTGTAGATATCTCCTTACTTGCTTAGTAATGTTGTAATCCTTTTTTTCCTTTAGAATGATGTCACTGAGCATGCCCAGATCTCCCCTGATTTACAGCACACTCTATGTGCTTATCTATCTGTTATCAGGACTTCCTACGGCACACTACACTGAACTCCCAGGAGGCTGCAGAATCATTCAAAGCTTCTTCCTACACACCATGTGACCATGTGACATCACTTGCAGTGTAAACTTGGCCATTACTGCAGTCTTATCAGCTTCAGCTGATAAGACTGACAAAGGGAAACATTAGACATCGGCACAAGTAAATACTATGAAATAAAACAAGTGAGCTATGAACAGGGAAGCAGGGTTGCCATAGGAACATTGGATTGAGGAGGCGGCTTGGTTAACAGTACAGGAAGTGCTCAATGTAAGGGCGGAAATACACTCCACTGTGGACTCGGAAAACAATAGTTAAGATGGCGCTGCCTAATCCCTAGAAAATAATAAATCCTGATAAATGTATGAATTTGGTTTGTGTGAAAGTTCTAGAAGTCTACAAGCTGTGCTATGGATCGTTGAAAATCGATGTGGAAATGATAGTGGGGGGGGGTCAGTGGTTGGGGTGATAGGGGGCAGGGCTCTCTTGTTCTCCCACCCCTCCTTATCTGCCTATTTCTCTTTCCTGTACCCAGAATCATAATAAAAACCTTGGAAGCCAACAGTGAAGGTTTGGCAATTTGTTTTTCTCTCCTGTGACCCGTTTTCAGCAGAGAGCGGTCTGAAGTGCGCCCTCTGCTGACATCACACAGACCATTCGAGGCACTGCGTCATCCTGACAATGGGAGTCTGGTCCGCCAGGTGCCTGGACTGGTAGCGGCTCGCTGAGGGCCTGAGATGCCCACTCCTCCACAGCTCAGCGCTCCAATGAGCGAGGAGAAGCAGAGAGGAGAGCTGCCGATTGATAGTCAGCAGCTCTCCGCTCGGGGAGTTGTGAGAACGGAGCCATCAGCGGTGTTCGATCGCTCAGTTCTCGGTGCAGAGATGCCGGGGGACCGATGCTGCATCCACCTAGGTAAGTATGATTGGGGGAAAAAAACTTCAAACCTTTACTTCTCTTTTAACCACTTGCCGACCAACCGCCACAGTTTTACTGCAGCAGAATGGCACGGCTAGGCGAAACGATGTTATGTAACGGCACTTTGGGTCCGGCGGCGCGCCCACTGCTCGCCCCCCGGAGCTGTGGAGAGTGACCGGCGGTTGCGATCACCGCCGGGCTCCCGCAAACGCTGGTGACACACCGAGACCCGGGATCTGTGGGGAGAAGATACAGTGTATGAACAGCGATCTGTCATCTCCCCTGGACAGTCCCATCCCCCCTTCAGTTAGAACACAGAGAGGGAACACAGTTAACCCCTTGATCGCCCCCTAATGTTAACCCCTTCCCTGCCAGTGACAATTTTACAGTAATTGATGCATCTTTATAGCATTGATTGCTGCATAAATGACAATAGTCCCAAAAAATGTGTCAAAACTGTCCGATGGGTCCGCCATAATGTCGCAGTCCCGATAAAAATCGCAGATCGCCCCATCACTAGTAAAAAAAAAAATAACAGAAATACCATAAAACTATCCCCTATTTTGTAGACTTTTTTTAACCCCTACAGCGCCACCTAGTGGTTAACCCCTTCACTGCCAGTCACATTTACACACTAATCAATGCATTTTTAATTGCACTGATCACTGTATAAATGTGAATTGTCCTAAAATAGCGCCAAACGTGTTTGATGTGTCCGCCATAATGTCGCAGTCATGATAAAAATTACTGATCGCCGCCATTACTAGAAAAAAAAAAAAATAATAATAATAAAAATGCCATAAAACCATCCCCTATTTTGTAGACGCTATAACTTTTGCGCAAACCAATCAATATACGCAATTTTTTTTTTCTTTTACCAAAAACATGTAGAAGAATATGTATCGGCCTAAACTGAGAAAAAATGTACTTTAAAAATTTTTTTTTTTAAAAAGGGGATATTTATTATTATTAAAAATTACAAAATATTGTTTTCTTCAAAATTGATGCACTTTTTTTGTTTACAGCGCAAAAAATAAAAACCGCAGAGGTGATCAAATAACACCAAAAGAAAGCTCTATTTGTGGGGAAAAAAAGGACGTAAATTTCCTTTGCGTCTGCGCATTTGTCAGTTAAAGCAATGCAGTGCCTAATTGCAAAAAATGGCCCGGTCATTCAGCAGCCAAACCTTCCGAAGGGCTGAAGTGGTTAATATTGCTTTAACCACTTCAGCCTCGGAAGGATTTTACCCCCTTCCTGACCAGAGCTTTTTTTTTTTGCGATTCGGCACTGCGTCGTTTAGTTGACAATTGACGTCCCTTTCTCCCCACAAATAGAGATTTCTTTTGGTGGTATTTGATCACCTCTGCGGTTTTTATTTTTTGCGCTATAAACAAAAAAGAGCGACAATTTTGAAAAAAAAAAAGCAATATATTTTTTTTTCCTTTTTGCTATAATAAATATCCCCAAAAATATATATAAAAAACAAATTTCTTCCACAGTTTAGGCCGATATGTATTCTTCTACATATTTTTGGTAAAAAAAAAAAAAAAAAAATCTTAATAAGTGTATATTGATTTGTTTGTGCAAAAGTTAGTGTTTACAAAATAGTGAATAGATTTATGGCATTTTTAATTCTTAATTTTTTTTATTTTACTAGTAATGGCGGCAATCTGCAATTTTTATCAGGACTGCGACATTATGGTGGACACATCGGACACTTTTGACACTATTTTGGGACCATTGACTTTTATACAGCGATCACTGCTACAAATAACCACTGATTACTGTATAAATGACACTGGCAGGGAAGGGGTTAAACACTAGGGGGCCATCGAGGAGTTAAGTGTGCTCCCTGGATGTGTTCTAACTGTAGGGAGGATGGGCTCACTACAACATGACAGAGAAGTGTGTTCCCTGGATGTGTTCTAACTGTAGGGAGGATGGGCTCACTACAACATGACAGAGAAGTGTGTTCCCTGGATGTGTTCTAACTGTAGGGGGGATGGGCTCACTACAACATGACAGAGATCACTGTTTCCGATGACAGGGAGAAATAGATCTCTGTCATGTTGCTAGGCAGAACATTGAAATGCCTTGTTTACATAGGCATCTCCCGTTCTGCCTCTCCTCGCCACAATCACGTGGGCCACTGGCGAAAATCTAGTTTGCGGGACCCGCAGGCACACGCCCGCTAGGTGGTAAATTCAAAGGGATTTACAGGTATGCTCTTTTGCCTGCCTGTGGCATTCTGCCAACACAAATTGGTGTGTGGCGGTCAGCAATCGGTTAAAGCTCAACTTCATGCTTTAAAAGCTCAACTCTGGGCAAAAATTAGGATTAAAAAAAAAAAGGAGCCAGAAGATGCTCAGCATTATTAAACTCGGAAAACTGAAGATATGCTGAAGCAAGAATGTGAAGTACCTGCCCCCTTAACCACTTAAGCCCCTTACCAATTTGCAGCCAAAGGACCAGGCCCCTTTTTGCGATTCGGCACTGCATCACTTTTAACTGACAATTGCTTGGTCGTGTGACGTGGCTCCCAAACAAAATTGGGGTCCTTTTTTTTTTTTTTTTCCACAGAGATTTCTTTTGGTGGTATTTGATCACCTCTGCGGTTTTTATGTTTTGCGCTATAAACAAAAATAGAGCGTCAATTTTGAAAAAAAAAGCAATATTTTTTACTTTTGCTATAATAAATATCCCCAAAAAATATATAAAAAAACATTTTTTTTCCACAGCTTAGGCCGATACGTATTCTTCTACATATTTTTGTTAAAAAAAAACGCAATTAGCGATTATTGATTGGTTTGCGCAAAAGTTATAGCTTTAAAAAATAGGGGATAGTTTTATAGCATTTTTATTATTATTTTTTATTACTAGTAATGGCAGCGATCAGCGATTTTTATTGTGACTGCGACATTATGGCGGGCGGACACATCGGACATTTTTGCCACATTTTTGGGACCATTGTCATTTATACCGCAATCAGTGCTATTTAAATGCACTGATTCCTGTGTAAATGACACTGGCAGTGAAGGAGTTAACCACTAGGGGGCAGTGTAGGTGTCATGTATGACGTTTATGTGTTTTTTTTTTAATTGTAGGGGGGCGTGGCCTGGCATGTTATGTCACTGATCGTCCTTCCCTATAAAAGGGAAGAGACGATCTGTGACAGCCACACATGGAAGCACGGGGAGAGGTTTGTTTACACAGACCTCTCCTCCTTCTGCTCTGTGACCCGATTGTGGGACACCAGCGGTGATCGGGTCCACTGGTACCGCGCCCACGGTCACGGAGCACAGGACCGGGTCGGGAGAGCGCCACCGCTGATGCGCACCTGACCCACGGCTGGGCACTTAAAAAGCAATGTACAGGTACATGCTTGTGCCCAGCCGTGCCATTCTGCCGATATACATTGGCGTGAGGCGGTCCTTAAGTGGTTAAAGTGACATTACAACAGTGCAAGGAAAGGTGATGTCGTCATCACATCTGCATCACCGAGGATCACCTACCACAAGGAGAAAGTCCACAGGGGACTCTGCACATCGTGCAACCCGACTGAAGATGACCGAAAAAAGAAATCATGGGGATCACTGGGGTGGGGGGGGGGGGGGGGGTGGACAGTGGTGGATGGGGGGGCTGAGTCCAGGAGTTTAGCTTTAAGGGTCTCTATAATAAAATGAACCTGTTGCCCAGAATGGAAAACAAGTAAAATATTCACTTGCAGTATTTAAAGGGTCAGCCTACCAAAAAGCGATATTTCAGCTTTAGTTGGGGTGTGGTAAGCAGAATGTCAACAGATCTCCTCTCCGTTAATTCCCTAATTCCCAGGGATGGTGGAAACCCCTTGTAGCAGGGCGGTACCTTGCCAGGATCCAGGTCTAATAAAGAGCCAGTTCACTGAGTCAGCAGTGTTCTGGGCTGTAACCTCTTCAGATCCGCGCTATAGCCGGATGACGGCTACAGCGCGGACCTCCTTTGCCGGGACAACGTCTATTGACGTCGTCCCGTGCACGAGCGGCCTGCGTGCCCCCTGAGGGGCGCACGCGGCGCGCTCTGTGATCGGCGAGTCAATGAGACTCGCCTGATCACAGATCCGAGCAAGGGGTCGATCCCGACCCCTTACCACGTGATCAGCTGTCAGCCAATGACAGCTGATCAT
Organism: Lithobates pipiens; assembly: GCF_037356315.1. Taxonomy (NCBI): domain Eukaryota; kingdom Metazoa; phylum Chordata; class Amphibia; order Anura; family Ranidae; genus Lithobates; species Lithobates pipiens. The sequence goes on along the minus strand of NW_027507758.1, from coordinate 594,641,582 downwards.
GTGACAAAACAGAGCCGGTAATCGGCTATTTACCGAGAAAAAAAAAGCCGATCACCGGCGGCCATGATCGGGACATCAGTCCCGATCACGGCCAGTGTATCAGTGCCCACCTGCCCCCTTCCAGTAACCCCCAGAGAATGAATAAAGTGCCACCCATCAGTGCCCACAGTGCCACCTATCAGTGCCCACAGTGCCATACATCAGTGCCCACAATCTGCCTCAACATTGCTGCACCTCAGTGCCACATATCCATGCCCATCAATGTCATCTACCAGTGCCCAGCAGTGCCACCTATCAGTGCCCATCAGTCCCATCTATCAGTGGTACCTATCAGTGCCCCTTAGTGCCACCCATCCGTGCCACCTATCAGTGCCGCCTTATCTGTGCCCATCAGTACTGCCTTATCTGTGCCTATTGGTGCCACCTTATCTGTGCCTATTAGTGTCGCCTTAACTGTGCCTATCAGTGCCCACCAGTGCCGCCTCATCAGCGCATTTCAATGAAGGAGAAAAATGACCTGTTTGCAAAATTTTATAACAAACTATTAACCACTTCAATACAGGGCACTTAAACACCTTCCTGCCCAGACCAATTTTGAGCTTTCAGCGCTGTCGCACTTTGAATGACAATTGCGCGGTCATGCTACACTGTACCCAAATGACATTTTTATCATTTTTTTCCCACAAATAGAGCTTTCTTTTGGTGGTATTTGATCACCTCTACGGTTTTTATTTTTTGCGCTACAAATAAAAAAATACAGAAAATTTTGAAAAAAAAAATGTTTTTTTTTGTTTCAGTTTCAAAACTTTGTAAATAAGTACGTTTTCTCCTTCACTGATGGGCACTGATGGGGCTACACTGATGGGCACTGATGGGCACCAATGTGGCACCAATGAAGTGGCACTGATGGGCGACATGGATGGGCGACACGGACGGACACTGATAGGTGGCACAAATTGGCACTGATAGCTGGCACGGATGGGCATGGATAGGCGGCACAGGTGGGCATGGATAGGCGGCACAGGTGGGCATGGATAGGCGGCACAGGTGGGCATAGATAGGCGGTACAGGTGGGCACTCATAGGCGGCACAGGTGGGCACTCATAGGCGGCACAGGTGGGCACTCATAGGCGGCACAGGTGGGCACTCAGGCGGCACAGGTGGGCACTCATAGGCGGCACAGGTGGGCACTCATAGGCGGCATCGGTGTTATAGTAATGGATGCCAATCAGTGCCAAACAATAATGCATGCCAATCAGTGATGCCCATTGTGGCCACTGATTGGCATCCATTATGGGCACTGATTGGCACCCATTGTGCTGACTGGCACCCTGGTGGTCTAGGGAGGATTATGGGTTTTTATTACCTTTTCCCTGGTGGTCTAGTGGTGTCCCTGGTGGTCCAGTGTGGGCATCCTCGGGGGGGCTGTGCTGATAATCGATCAGCACAGACCCCCCCTGTCAGAGGAGCAGCCGATCGGCTCTCCTCTACTCGCGTCTGACAGACGCGAGTGAGGGAAAGCCGATCACCGGCTCTTCCCATTTACACTGTGATCAGCCGTGATTGGACACGGCTGATCACATGGTAAAGAGTCTCCGTCGGAGACTCTTTACCGAGATCGTAGTTGCCGGGTGTCAGACTGACACCCCGCAACAACGATCGCCGCGATGCGCGCCCCCGGGGCGCGCAGCGGCTCATAATCCTAATCACGTCATATGACGTCCGGTTAGGATTATGAAACCACTTTGCCGCCGTCAATTTGTAATAGGGCGGGCGGCAAGTGGTTAAACATGATTTTTTTTTTTTTTTGCATCTTTTTTTGTTTGTTTAGCAAAAAATAAAACTCCCAACTGTAATTAAATACCACCAAAAGAAAGCTCTATTTGTGGGAAAAAAAATGATAAAAATGTCATTTGGGTACAGTGTTGTATGACCGCGCAATTGTCATTCAAAGTGCATCAGCGCTGAAAGCTGAAAATTGGTCTGGGCAGGAGGGGGGTTTAAGTGCACAGTAAGCAAGTGGTTAAGTAATGACTAGACCAAGGTTCTAGGCTCCCAGTTGGAGACGACTCCACCCTCCGGCCTGGAGGTCTGGGCATGGGAGTCGGGGGCTTCACCTAGGAGAGAGAGGTGGGAGCCAGTGTAGAATAAGGCTACTTGCTGTACACCCGGAGGTGCTGAGCGCCCGGTCTGTGGGTGACAGACCAAGGCCCTAAAATGTAAGGCCTGAGCTGAAGAGCTGCGTCTACAAGCCAGGACGGCTGAAAATCATGTACTTTGGTAGCAGGACTGAAATACTGAATACCCCTGAGAGGGGATCTTCTGTGTTTGTTTTGAACTTTCTTTTATATAAAAGTGGGCAAAACCAGCCCTGAAACAGATAAAAGTGAGTGGTGGTGTCCTTAAAGAGATACACTTGGAGTGAACCCCTCATAATGGGGACATCAGGTGTACAGACCCAGGAATGCAGGAAAGGGATGGTGGGAACCTCTTATAATGGTCACAGTAGGTGTACATACCTCAGAACTTAGCACAAAGGTGGTGGGAACCCCTCATAACATGCAGGTGTGCAGGGATCTCATCACAAGAGTCTTCAAAGTCTGTCAGGGGGTTTGCCTCTCCGGCATCCACCAAACACTGAATTAGCAGTTTTAGGTGAACTAACCCTTTTTTAAGATCCTCCCTCAAAGTGCTTATATGAGAAGCTTCAGATGGGAGCTGCTCTGCTCCGATTCCCTGCCTGCAGAGATGTCCAAGGCAGTAACAACTCCCATAGTGTAGCTGAAAATGTCTGCGAGGAATGGGAGGTGAGTGTGGCCCCTTCTGCCTCAGGCTCCTCACACAGATGTATTGCTCATGATGTTTACTTTTACATAGATTAGAATATTTTACAGAGGGTGACCCGGGGCTGGGCTCAGACTGCACCCAACAAGCCCAATATGGCAGCATTGCCAGTACAACTTGTATCTCAAGACGTCTTTAGTAAATCAAGTGCTACTGGACTGTGGCCTAAAAGTAAGCCACTTGGCTTGTGTCTAATGCCACGTACACACGACCGGACTTTTCAAGGGGCTAGGTCCGACGGTCTTTCCGACGGACTTTCGGCTGAGTTCCGACAGACTTTCCGAATGAACGGACTTGGCAACACACAATCACACCAAAGTCCCACAGATTCGAACGTGATGATGTACAACCGGACTAGAATAAGGAAGTTCATAGCCAGTAGCCAATAGTTGCCCCAGCGTCGGTTTTTGTCCGTCGAACTAGCATACACACAAACGGATTTCTCGGTCCGGCGGAGTTCCGGTGGAAAGATTTAAAACATGTTCTATTTCTAAAGTCCGCCAGATTTTTGGCAAGAAAAGGTCCGATGGATCCCACACACGATCAAATTGTCCGACAGACTCATTCCGTCGGACCTTTGCTCTCAAAAAGTCTGGTCGTGTGTACGTGGCATTAGAGTCCATGCCCATCGTGTAACTACAGCTCTACAAGAATGGTGCCTGGCACAATGGGTGGTGGAACGGCCTTTTGGCTGACTTCATGCATCTTGACTTGGACCTTCAGCTGATGGTTGATACTGAAGCTGTGAGGACAGTGGCTACATTTGTATAGCCGCTCCCCGCTGTGACTCTGGAGGTGGATCTTTACCGTGTAGGCCTTGGTGAAGCTTTTCTCGCACACCTCACACTTGTATGATAGGAAAAGGGGGAAGGCAGTTTCTTGCCCCCCCCCCTTTCCTCATGGGAGAGCGGCGGGAGCATCTGTTTCACGTTCACCCTAGGGAGACTAATGCTCTCAGGGAGAACAGCTGTAGGTCACATGTATTGTAGAGGGGTACAGGTGACCCCTCTTGAGACATGTGAAAATCTGGTTTAAACCAGTCAGTACCGGGCTAAGTCAGGGCTATAAAAAGGGGGTTTCGTCAAGGGGGCTCATTCGCCTCAGAAGAGGAGCTGACGTGTTCTCTCCTGGGGTTCTTTCCCCTGAACAAACAGTCTCTTCTGAGGCCGGAAGATGAGTCTCCTTCGGCGGCTGATCGAGCAGGCTGGTGAGGATGGCGGGGAAGCCTGGATTCGCCAGTGCTTAGACTTACCCCGCTCTGCGTGTCAAGAGGCTCCGGGGGGAGCTGCAACTACCGGCAGTTATCCTGGTCCATCATCGGCAGGCGAAGAGTAGCAAGTCGTCAGAGCCCGGGAGCCCACACGGCACCAGGAGGGAGTTGATGCCAAAGCTATGGAGGAGGAGCCGAACCGACGCCATGGAAGTGCCACCCCCGCTCGTCTGAATGTAGCGGCGAAGAGGAAGTGCATTCCGTGTCGTGGCTACTCCTCTTCCCCACCGCGCTCTACCGTACCTAAAAGAGCTGGTCCTTCTCAGGACCGTACCAGAGGAGTGGCGGGCAGGGTTCGTAGTGTGGCGGCCGGCCAGAATGACGGAGCTCGGCGGAGAAGAGGAGCGTCCAGTGATGAAGCGGTAGGCATATCCGAGCGCGGTATAAGAGGCCGGAAGGTGGAGCGGAATCGTTGGAACAAGCTTCATCTCAGCAAGTACAGCCGTCTCCTAGGTAACAGGAAGCGCCACCAATTAACGAAGCAGGGCCTGCTGTCGGGCCTGCTATAATACCACCTGCAAATGATTCTCCCATTGTCCAGCAGCCAGGTGTGAATGAGTCTTCAACTAACCTTTTACTTACCAATGTAGCGGAGATGTTATCTAGATTGACTAAAGATTTGACTGAAGTTAAAAAGGAAGTAAACTCTCCCACTCTGATGCTTCTCTTCATTTAGTCCATTATAATAAGTAATTATCAAATTATAGCCACTGTAATCCAGCCCAAATCGCATATTACTTACTGTTTAAAGAAACTTTAAAAAACTTGTTTCCAAGGATTAGGCAGCGCCATCTTAAATATTGTTTTCTGAGTCTACAGTGGAGTGTATTTCCGCCCTTACATGGAGCACTTCCTGTACAGTTAACCAAGCCTCCTTCTCAATCCAACATTTCTATGGCAACCCTTCTCCGTTCATAGCTGACTTGTTTTATTTCATAGTATTTACTTGTGCTGATGTCTAATGTTTCCCTTTGTCAGTCTTATCAGCTTCAGCTGATAAGACTTCAGTAATGACCAAGTTTACACTGCATGTCATATTCCTGATAACAGATAGATAAGCACATGGAGAGTGTAAGGAGATATGTACATGTGGTGTTCATTAGGGTTTTTTATGCTGATTTACATGGGACAAAGTTGTGGGGGAGGGTTTACAACCACTTTAACCACTTGCCGCCCGCCATATAGCAAAATGACGGTGGCAAAGTGGTTGTAATATCCTGACCGGACGTCATATGACGTGATCAGGATATTAAGCCGCTGCGCGCCCCCAGGGTCGCGCATCACGGCGATCGTTGTTGCGGGGTGTCAGTCTGACGCCCGGCAACTACGATCTCGGTAGAGTCCCCGACTGAGACTCTTTACCACGTGATCAGCCGTGTCCAATCACGGCTGATCACAGTGTAAATAGGAAGAGCCGGTGATTGGCTCTCCTCTACTCACGTCTGACAGACGCGAGTGAGGAAAAGCCAATCGGCTGCTCCTCTGACAAGGGGGGTCTGTGCTGATCGATTATCAGCACAGCCCCCCCCCCCCCCGAGGATGCCCACACTGGACCACCAGGGACGCCACCAGACCACCAGGAGATGCCCAGCACCAGGTATGCCCCCTAGACCACCAGGGATGCCAGCCAGTGCCCATAATGAATGCCAATCAGTGCCCATAATGGATGCCAATCAGTGCCCACAATGGGCATCACTGATTGGCATGCATTATTGTTTGGCACTGATTAGCATCCATCCCCACAAAACTTTAAATTACAATGCCGCCTATCAGTGCCCATCCTAGCCGCCTATCAGTGCCCATCCTAGCCGCCTATCAGTGCCTATCCATGCCCATCCGTGCCGCCTATCCATGCCGCCCATCCATGCCAATCCATGCCACCTATCCATGACCATCCGTGCCACCTATCAGTGCCTATTTGTGCCACCTCTCAGTATCGCATATCAGTGCCACCTATCAGTGCCACTTCATTATTGCCACCTCATTGGTGCCCATCAGTGCGGCCTTATCAGTGCCCATCAGTGAAGGAGAAAACTTGCTTATTTACAAAGTTTTGTAACCGAAACAAAAAAACATGTTTTTTTTTTTTTTTTCAAGATTTTCGGTCTTTTTTTTTTTTTTGTTTAGCAGAAAATAAAAACCGTAGAGGTGATCAAATACCACCAAAAGAAAGCTCTATTTGTGGGAACAAAATGATAAAAATTTCATTTGGGTACAGAGTAGCATGACCGCGCAATTATCATTCAAAGTGTGACAGCGCTGAAAGCTCAAAATTGGTCTGGGCAGGAAGGTGTATAAGTGCCCGGTATTGAAGTGGTTAATAGTTCTGTTAATCAGCCTGTACAAAATTGTGCTGTTTTACCTACTGATATTTCAGCTATTGGCGTTTGGTCGCCATCTAGTGGTGTTTCTACTAATTGCGTCCAAGCTCCTCCAATTTCTTCAAATCTAGGTGTAGCGGCCACAACCTTTGCTGTGGGACCTTGACTTATTGGGCTTACAGGTTACCTTCTCGTGGCCTGCTCTTCCACGTCTAGGGGTTCCCAGGGTTGATACCCAACAACTCGAACGCTGACACAGATGAAATCCTCTTTCAAAGGTTTTATTTTGCAATATTAACTCCCAAACAACAGTCTCTTTGGGAAGAGAGGGCACGGGGTGAAGAACTCAGGCACTTTGAACTGCAGGTCTAGCAAAGTCTCTAATTCCACTAAGAGAGTAGCCACTCGCAGCTGGGTACTTCAAGGCTGAACAGATCTCTAGCCAGAGATCATGGCAGTCAGCACATTGACTCAAAACTTCAAACAGTCCTATGAATGTGTACAAGTTGTAACTAAGGGTGAACAGGAACCTTTTTCCTCAGTACCTGGAACGTTCCCCGCCTCCTCAATGGTGCTGAAAAACGTGAATTCATCAGTGTCTTTCCCAACTCAGTAACCAGGCACTTCTCAGGATGCCACTTGTCGGACCTCCTCCGAAGAGTCCTCCCTTCCACGAGCTGTGATGCCTCTCCAAGCCGAGAGCACACCCGGACACCTTGAATCCTCCCTCAGTTACTGCGCCTCGGACCAGCCGGTTCCGAGACTCGGGAACAGACCGATCCCTACCCCAGACCAGACGGGTCTATCAGGGGCCACGACAGGAACATGTTGCGGGATGTCGGACATGCTGTGACCGGGACCCCTCACGGGGCTACCCTGGTCCTGGAACCTGAACAGAAAACACGGGTCTCACGAACTCCTCTCCTTTAAACACGTGACCCACACATCTAAGACCCCTTTCACACTGGGGTGTTTTTCAGGCGCTCTAGCATTAAAAAAAAGCGCCTGTGAAGCGCTTGAAAGAAGCCTCATCTGCAATCCCAATGTAAAAGCCAGAGTGCTTTAAGAGCCCTTTCACAATGTCAGCGCCCGGAAAATGTTCGTAAAGTGCCGCTTAAACTAGCAGCGCTTTACCAGCGTTTTTCGAGCGCTATTGGGGCACTTTTAACCCCCGCTAGTGGCCAAATAAAGGGTTAAAAGCGCCAACAAAGCGCTGCTGCCAAAATCACTTTTCAGGCATTTTGCAGGCGCTTCCCGTTGATTTCAATGGGAAGGGGCGCTTTAGGAGCCGTGTATTCACCACTCCAAAAGCACTGCAAAGAAGCTGCTTGCAGGACTTTTTTTGACGCCCTGCCAGCGCAGCACCTCAGTGTGAAAGCACTTTTACATTAGGATTGCAGTTGCGGCTTCTTTCAAGCACTTTACAGGCGCTTTTTTTTACCGCTAAAGTGCCTGGAAAAACACCCCAGTGTGAAAGGGGTCTTATGTACCCCTTCCCAGACTCCCCAACAGAGCCTGGCACTCCCACTGATTGGTTCCCAGAAGACTGATACCTAAAACGTCCAACCAGGCCTGGTTCTAGCCTGTCATGTGCACCTCACTGCTCACATGACCAGGCAGAACTTCCAACACAGCCCGGCCAGACTGATGTCAAGGCCAACCTACATAATTAACCCTCAGAACTCCACTAATGTTCTGAGTAATATATAGCACAGTATATAGGGTGCAGTGGTTTACAGAGAATACAGCACAGTATATAAGGTGCAGTGGTTTACAGAGTATGTAATATATAGCACAATATATAGGGTACAGTGGTATATAGAGTATGTAGTATATAGGGTGCAGTGGTATACAGAGTATGTAATATACAGCACAGTATATAGGGTGCAGCAGTATACAGAGTATTTAATATACAGAGTATGTAATACAATTGTACTGTAATTGTGTTGTCTCCCCTATACATTGTAAAGTGCTGCGTAAACTGTTGGCGCTATATAAATCGTTATTAATAATAATAATATATAGCACAGTATATAGGGTGCTGCAGTATACAGAGTATATAATATATAGTACAGTATATAGGGTGCAGTGATATACAGAGTAAGTAATATATAGCACAGTATAAAGAGTGCAGTAGTATAGAGTATGTAATATATAGCACAGTATAACATTTGCGGTAGTATATAGAGTATGTAATATATATCACAGTATATAGTGTACAGTGGTGTACAGAGTATACAACACAGTAGATAGGGTGCAGTGGTATACAGAGTATGTAACATATAGCACAGTATAAAGGGTGCATTGGTATACAGAGAATGTAATATATAGCACAGTATATAGGGAGTAATGGTATACAGAGTATAATATCTAGCACATTATATAGGGTGCAGTGGTATACAGAGTATACAGCACAGTATATAGGTGCATAGTTAAATAGAGTATGTAATATATAACACAGTATAAAGGATAGAGTATTATATAGAGTATGTAATATATAGCACAGTATATAGGGTGCAGTAGTATACAGAGCATGTAATATATAGCACAGAATATAGGGTGCAGTGGTATTGAATATGTAATATATAACACAGTATAAAGGATAGAGTATTATATAGAGTATGTAATACATAGCACAGTATATAGGTGCAGTGGTATACAGAGTATGCAATATATAGCACAGTATATAGGGTGCAGTGGTATAAAAAGTATATAATAGGGTGCACGGGTGTACAGAGTATTCAGCACAGTATATAGGGTGCAGTGGTATACAGAGTATGCAATATATAGCACAGTATATAAGGTGCAGTAGTATATAGAGTATGTAAGATATAGCACACGATATAGGTTGCAGTGGTATACAGAGTATGTCATATATAGCACAGTATATAGTGTGCAGTGGTTTACAGAGTATGTAATATATAGCACAGTATATAGGGTACAGTGGTATACAGAATATACAGCACAGTGTGTAGGTGCAGAGGTATATAGAGTATGTAATATATAGCACAGTATATAGGGTGCAGTGGTATAGAGTATGTAATATGTAGCACAGTATATAGGATGCAGTAGTATATAGAGTATGTACACATCTGCACCCTATATACTGTGCTATATGTTACAGAGTATGTAATATATAGCACAGCATATAGGGTGCAGTGGTATACAGAGTATGTAATGTATAACACAGCATATAGGGTGCAGTGGTATAGAGTATGTAATATATAGCACAGTATGTAGGGTACAGTGGTATAGAGTAGGTAATATATAGCACAGTATATATGTGCAGTAATATACAGAGTATGTTATATATAGCACCGTATATATGGTGCCGTGGTGTACAGAGTATATAGCACAGTATATAGGGCGCAGTGGTATACAGAGTATGTAATATATAGCACAGTATATAGGTTGCAGTGTTGTACAGAGTATACAGCACAGTATATAGGGTGCAGTGGTATACAGAATATGGAGCATATTATGTAGGTGTAGAGGTATATAGCGTATGTAATATATAGCACAATATATAGGGTGCAGTGGTGTACGGATTATGTAATATATAGCACAGTATATAGGGTGCAGTGGTATTGCGTATTTAATATAATATATAGCACAGTATAAGGGTGCAGTAGTATATAGAGTATGTAATATATAGCACAGTACATAGGGTGCAGTGGTGTGCAGAGTATACAGCACAGTATATAGGGTGCAGTGGTATAGAGTATGTAATATATTGCACAGTATATAGGGTGCAGTGGTACAGATTATAGAATATATAGGGTGCAGTGGTACAGAGTATGGAATATATAGCGCAGTATATAGGGTGGAGTGGTACAGAGTATGTAATATATTGCACAGTATATAGGGTGCAGTGGTACAGAGTATGGAATATACAGCGCAGTATATAGGGTGCAGTGGTACAGAGTATGGAATATATAGCGCAGTATATAGGGTGGAGTGGTACAGAGTATGTAATATATTGCACAGTATATAGGGTGCAGTGGTACAGAGTATGGAATATACAGCACAGTATATAGGGTGCAGTGGTGTGCAGAGTATACAGCACAGGTTGTAGAGTTGTGTGAGAGAAGGCTGGAGGGGAGGGGGAGGAGTCATACATGACAAACCCCCTGGTAGAGCATTCGGGGACAGACCATCTCTGAGAGAATATCGGGTAACTCTGGCCGAGAGCATGCTGGGAGATATATCTGAGGTGACGTCACTCCTCCGCTCTGTCCTGGACTCTGAAGGGAGAATGTTTGGACAAGAACCTGCGGGAAGTGACGTCAGGAGCCATCCCTTGTCTGGTCTCCGGGAAGATGGCTACCTGTTCTGTTCTTATACACGACCTCCATCAACGGCACATCGTAGTACGGACGATTCATAGGCGCATGCACAGATGGTACGGCAAGAAAGGAGCTACGCATGCGCAGTTCAGGATTTTGAGCTGGTGGTCTAGATTCTGAGTTCGGAGAATCCACCGGTAACCCCAAGGCCCCGCCCACTTAGGTAGGTCATGTGCTGTGATAGCGAAAGGCTGCCTGATCCTGGGCGCAGGAGGGAGACGGATAAATGATGCAGTGAGGGAGCGCCTGGATACTCTACTCTGCGCTGTGCTTTGTGGAAGATTGATCCCTCCGTCTGTGTGGATGAATACATTGGGGGTGCTAACACCAACTGGGGGGCAACACCTGATTGAGGGTGACTGTTCCTCCTTCCCTGTGCTACAAAGTGCATTGAAGGGTTCTGCAGGGGCGGGATCACTCTACACTCCATAAATGAGCCTGCCCCTATGAATTGGGGTTGCCACCTGTCCAGGATTTGGGGGCAGCTCACAGAGAGGGGAGGCGGACACAGGAGCACAGAGGAGAGCAGATAGAAGGCTGCTGATGATGGAGACAGCTAAACTGACCACGGTGTTCGGTCTCAGCTGCTTTCATACACCGTGGTCAGTTTACATAGGGAAGGCTAGAAACTGGCAGAATCAGCCAGGTTTTTTTTAGGTGTTACAGGGGGGCCAACTGACACAGGACACCCTCTGTGTCATATAACATGTTTTAAAGGTGCAGGGGCCATTTTTTTTTTCTGAGTTAACAAACGCTTTAAGGTGACGGGAGAATTGGAGAAGATAGTGAGAGTGTGGGGGGAGGGGGAGTCTGCAGCCCAATCACAGCTGATGGGTATTTCCCAAGCCTGCAAATATCCCCCAATCACTCAGTCCAGATAATGTGAAATAAATGAATGAGCGGTCATGTAATCCTGTGTTAGTCTACACCTCTGATTGTACAGACTCAGAGCCTGGATAACACGGGGAGACATGAATGGTCATACATTACCTTCACATCATCTGGGTATACAGAGTGCTAGGGGCTGGGTTATATAGATATGTACTTACATTTTATAACAGTAGGTTGAGTAGTACTGGTGTATGATTTATTGTTGTATATAGCAGTGGTTGAGCATAGTCGCTTGTTTTGATTATAGACTTGACTGTCTGACCACTTGTCAGCCCCTAACTCCCCCCAGCTTGCATCACCCCCCAGGCCACTTCATACATCCAGCTGACGGACATCACACCAATCTGCTTCTTACCCCCCAGCTGAAGGACATCATTCCATGATCACTCTGCAGTCCTCTCCTGTACATGCTGCCCCCGTCATTCCCTCCGCACTCCTCTCCTGTACATGCTGCCCCCGTCATTCCCTCCGCACTCCTCTCCTGTACATGCTGCCCCCGTCATTCCCTCCGCACTCCTCTCCTGTACATACTGTCCCCTGTCATTCCCTCCACACTCCTCTCCTGTACATACTGTCTCCTGTCATTCCCTCCGCACTCCTCTCCTGTACATACTGCCATCCCGTCATTCCCTCCGCACTCCTCTCCTGTACATACTGTCTCCCGTCATTCCCTCCGCACTCCTCTCCTGTACATACTGTCTCCCGTCATTCCCTCCGCACTCCTCTCCTGTACATACTGTCTCCCGTCATTCCCTCCGCACTCCTCTCCTGTACATACTGTCTCCTGTCATTCCCTCCGCACTCCTCTCCTGTACATACTGTCTCCCGTCATTCCCTCCACACTCCTCTCCTGTACATGCTGCCCCCGTCATTCCCTCCGCACTCCTCTCCTGTACATGCTGCCCCCGTCATTCCCTCCGCACTCCTCTCCTGTACATACTGTCCCCTGTCATTCCCTCCACACTCCTCTCCTGTACATACTGTCTCCTGTCATTCCCTCCGCACTCCTCTCCTGTACATACTGCCATCCCGTCATTCCCTCCGCACTCCTCTCCTGTACATACTGCCATCCCGTCATTCCCTCCGCACTCCTCTCCTGTACATACTGTCTCCCGTCATTCCCTCCGCACTCCTCTCCTGTACATACTGTCTCCCGTCATTCCCTCCGCACTCCTCTCCTGTACATACTGTCTCCCGTCATTCCCTCCGCACTCCTCTCCTGTACATACTGTCTCCCGTCATTCCCTCCGCACTCCTCTCCTGTACATACTGTCTCCCGTCATTCCCTCCGCACTCCTCTCCTGTACATACTGTCTCCCGTCATTCCCTCCACACTCCTCTCCTGTACATGCTGCCCCCGTCATTCCCTCCGCACTCCTCTCCTGTACATACTGTCTCCTGTCATTCCCTCCGCACTCCTCTCCTGTACATACTGCCATCCCGTCATTCCCTCCGCACTCCTCTCCTGTACATACTGCCATCCCGTCATTCCCTCCGCACTCCTCTCCTGTACATACTGTCTCCCGTCATTCCCTCCGCACTCCTCTCCTGTACATACTGTCTCCCGTCATTCCCTCCGCACTCCTCTCCTGTACATACTGTCTCCCGTCATTCCCTCCGCACTCCTCTCCTGTACATACTGTCTCCCGTCATTCCCTCCGCACTCCTCTCCTGTACATACTGTCTCCCGTCATTCCCTCCACACTCCTCTCCTGTACATGCTGCCCCCGTCATTCCCTCCGCACTCCTCTCCTGTACATGCTGCCCCCGTCATTCCCTCCGCACTCCTCTCCTGTACATACTGTCCCCTGTCATTCCCTCCACACTCCTCTCCTGTACATACTGTCTCCTGTCATTCCCTCCGCACTCCTCTCCTGTACATACTGCCATCCCGTCATTCCCTCCGCACTCCTCTCCTGTACATACTGCCATCCCGTCATTCCCTCCGCACTCCTCTCCTGTACATACTGTCTCCCGTCATTCCCTCCGCACTCCTCTCCTGTACATACTGTCTCCCGTCATTCCCTCCGCACTCCTCTCCTGTACATACTGTCTCCCGTCATTCCCTCCGCACTCCTCTCCTGTACATACTGTCTCCTGTCATTCCCTCCGCACTCCTCTCCTGTACATACTGTCTCCCGTCATTCCCTCCACACTCCTCTCCTGTACATACTGTCTCCCGTCATTCCCTCCGCACTCCTGTACATACTGTCTCCCGTCATTCCCTCCGCACTCCTCTCCTGTACGAACTACCCCCATCATACCCTCAGAACTCCTCTACTGTACATATTGCCCCGTCATACTCTCCGCACTCCTTCCCTGTACATACTGCCCCCCGTTGTACCCTCCGCACTCTTCTCCTGTACATACTGTCTCCCCTCATTCCCTCCGCACTCCTCTCCTGTACGAACTACCCCCATCATACCCTCAGAACTCCTCTCCTGTACATACTGTCTCCCGTCATTCCCTCCGCACTCCTCTCCTGTACATACTGCCCCCCCCCCCCGTCAGTCACTCCTCTCCTATACATACTGTCTCCCGTTATTCCCTCCGCACTCCCCTCCTGTACATGCTGCCCTGTCATACCCTCCACACTCCCTTCCTGTACATGCTGCCCTGTCATTCCCTCCGCACTCCTCTCCTGTACATACTGTCCCCCCCCCCCCCCCGTCAGTCACTCCTCTCCTGTACATACTGTCTCCCGTTACTCCCTCCGCACTCCCCTCCTGTACATGCTGCCCTGTCATACCCTCCACACTCCCTTCCTGTACATGCTGCCCTGTCATTCCCTCCGCACTCCTCTCCTGTACGAACTACCCCCATCATACCCTCAGAACTCCTCTACTGTACGTATTGCCCCGTCATATTCTCCGCACTCCTTCCCTGTACATACTGTCTCCCGTCGTACCCTCCGCATTCTTCTCCTGTAGAGCTGCACAATTAATCGTTAAAAAAAATCATAATCTCGATTCAACCCCCCTGACGATCTCTATTGCAAAGTTTGTCAATTCTTTCATATAATAAGTGGAGAAACGTATCATCTCACTCAGCTGTCAAAAGAAAACATCCAGGCAGTCTGCCAAGTTTTTAACATGAAACATTGTAACTGACCCTTCTTCCTTCTTGGATCAAAGGGATAAACTTCTGTGTGTAAAGAAAAAAAAAACAGGCAGTCCAACAGCGTGTAAAGGCAGGAAGTTTAACCACTTAAAGTCTAAATGTTATTCTGACACTTGTTTCTTAAGTTAAAATCAATATTTTTTGCTAGAAAATTACTTGGAGCCCTCAAACATTATATATATTTTAGCAGAGACCCTAGGGAATAAAATGGCAATTGCTGCAATATGTTATGTCACACTGTATTTGCCCAGCGATCTTTCATACACAATTTTTTGGGAAAAATATGCTTCAATGAATAAAAAACAACAAAAAAAAAAAACCTAAACAGTAAAGTTAGCCCATTTTTTTTTTTTTTTTTTTTTTTTTTGTTTTAATGTGAAAGGTGATGTTACTCCCAGAGAATCGTGATCTATCTCCTAAGCAAAAAAAAATTGTGATTCTCATTTTAGCCAGAATTGTGCAGCTCTACCCTCCTGTACATACTGCCATCCCATCCATCATTCCCTCTGTACTCCTCTCCTGTACATACTGCCATCCTGTCATTCCCTCTGTACTCCTCTCCTGTACATACTGCCATCCTGTCATTCCCTCTGCACTCCTCTCCTGTACATATTACCATCCCGTCATTCCATCTGCACTCCTCTCCTGTACATACTGCCATCCCGTCATTCCCTCTGCACTCCTCTCCTGTACATACTGCCATCCTGTCATTCCCTCTGCACTCCTCTCCTGTACATACTGCCATCCCGTCATTCCCTCTGCACTCCTCTCCTGTACATACTGCCATCCCGTCATTCCCTCTGTACTCCTCTCCTGTACATACTGCCATCCTGTCATTCCCTCTGTACTCCTCTCCTGTACATACTGCCATCCTGTCATTCCCTCTGCACTCCTCTCCTGTACATATTACCATCCCGTCATTCCATCTGCACTCCTCTCCTGTACATACTGCCATCCCGTCATTCCCTCTGCACTCCTCTCCTGTACATACTGCCATCCTGTCATTCCCTCTGCACTCTTCTCCTGTACATACTGCCATCCCGTCATTCCCTCTGCACTCCTCTCCTGTACATACTGCCATCCTGTCATTCCCTCTGCACTCCTCTCCTGTACATATTGCCATCCCGTCATTCCCTCTGCACTCCTCTCCTGTACATACTGTCATTCCCTCTGCACTCCTCTCCTGTACATACTGCCATCCTGTCATTCCCTCTGCACTCCTCTCCTGTACATACTGCCATCCTGTCATTCCCTCTGCACTCCTCTCCTGTACATACTGCCATCCCGTCATTCCCTCTGTACTCCTCTCCTGTACATACTGCCATCCTGTCATTCCCTCTGCACTCCTCTCCTGTACATACTGCCATCCCGTCATTCCCTCCGCACTCCTCTCCTGTACATACTGCCATCCCGTCATTCCCTCCGCACTCCTCTCCTGTACATACTGCCATCCTGTCATTCCCTCTGCACTCCTCTCCTGTACATATTGCCATCCCGTCATTCCCTCTGCACTCCTCTCCTGTACATACTGTCATTCCCTCTGCACTCCTCTCCTGTACATACTGCCATCCTGTCATTCCCTCTGCACTCCTCTCCTGTACATACTGCCATCCTGTCATTCCCTCTGCACTCCTCTCCTGTACATACTGCCATCCTGTCATTCCCTCTGCACTCCTCTCCTGTACATACTGCCATCCCGTCATTCCCTCTGTACTCCTCTCCTGTACATACTGCCATCCTGTCATTCCCTCTGCACTCCTCTCCTGTACATACTGCCATCCCGTCATTCCCTCCGCACTCCTCTCCTGTACATACTGCCATCCCGTCATTCCCTCCGCACTCCTCTCCTGTACATACTGCCATCCTGTCATTCCCTCTGCACTCCTCTCCTGTACATACTGCCAACCCGTCATTCCCTTTGCACTCCTCTCCTGTACATACTGCCATCCCGTCATTCCCTCTGCACTCCTCTCCTGTACATACTGCCATCCCGTCATTTCCTCTGTACTACTCTCCTGTACATACTGTCAACCCGTCATTCCCTCTGCACTCCTCTCCTGTACATACTGTCAACCCGTCATTCCCTCTGCACTCCTCTCCTGTACATACGACCCCCGTCACACCCTCCCCACAAAGGATGTGAACCTTGGCACCCCAGATGTTTTTTTGAACTACATTTCCTATAATGCTCTTGCACTCTGCAGTGTCATTGAGAATCATGGGAAATGTAGTTCCAAAACATCTGGGGTGCCAAGATTCGCCATCACTGGTATCCATCCCCAGCCACACAACCATTCTTATCTAATAACCTATTGAATGTGTTCTGCAGGGGAGGCATCTGTCTATTGGAACCGGTGCATCCGAGCTCCTACCTCCTGTGCAATGCCTGGTGAGCCTCAAGAACACAGCACTCAGCCTGTGAAGTCTCTGTAAACCTCTATATAGTCCATGCACAAAGGAGAAAGGCCGGTGCCATGAAAGTCTGCAAAAACATTGTTTTTTATTATGGCATGTCAACAACATTTAAAAAGAAAGCCAGCGCGTTTCGACCATCAGGCCTTAATCATGGCTAACAAATAATTTACACAAAACAGCAGGACGAACTCTATATACATCCCTGGCCACACAACCATTCTTATACAATAGCCTATTGAATGTGTTCTGCATGGGCGTGCTCTGTCCTATACAGTACCTTCCTGGCCACACAACCATTCTCATATAATAGCCTATTGAATGTGTTCTGCATGGGCATGCTCTGTCATATACATTCCTGGCCACACAACTATTATATAATAGCCTACTAAATGTGTTCTGCATGGGCAGGCTCTGTCTATATACAGTACATTCCTGGCCACACAACTATTCTTTTATATAATAACCTATTAAATGTGTTCTGCAGGGGCGGGCTCTATCTATATACATCAATGGCCACACAACCATTCTTGTTTTCAGATATTTTATTTAACCAAAAGAAGGCAGTAACCATGTCAACAGGACATCATACTTATTGAGCTGTACACCATAATACAGTAAATGGAATCCAAGCATGTGAATGGTCCAATCAATGATGGATATATCAAATTGATCTAAAACTCTGCATCCCCTTCCCAGGAGCCTTATATGGTGCAAGTCTGTAATAGCCTTTCAGGAGCGGGCTCAATCTATACATGCTTGGCCACACAACCATTTCTGTAGATTGGCCCATGAAGGCGTTCTGTGGGGGTGGGCACAGTCTCAATGCTCTGTAATCATGCATGCTCTGTTGGGCCACACAACCATGGAAGTGACCACAAAGAGGCTGCAGGAGATCAAAGGCAACACTAAAGCAGAATTCCAGTCAAATGAGAAAAATAAAAAATGAAGTAGCCCATTCAAGAGGAAGTAAACCCTGATGGGTTTACTTCCTCTTTGATTCCCTGCAAAGGTAAAGCATAATGGACTACTCTGCATCGCATAGTAGTCCATTATGTGTCACTTACCTGACACAGGAGCCAGCGAAGTCACCGCTGTCCCCTGTAGTTCCGAGCGTCCATCTTCTTGGTGGGTCGCTGTGATTCGCTGGAGCAGCAATGATGTCACTCCCGCGCATGCGCACGGGAGCCGACGCGATCTGTGGCTTACCCAGTGCATGCGCCGTAGACAGCTGTGGCTGTCTTCAGGTAAATATCTCCTAAACCGTATAGGTTAAGGAGATATTTCTTGGACCTACAGGTAAGCCTTAATCTAGGCTTACCTGTAGGTCAAAGTGGTTTGTAAGGGTTTACAACCACTTTAAAAATATAATAATAAATCAGCTGCAATATTGCCCTTCAGTCCAGAGATTTCCCCTGCATTGCTTTATTTCTACCACCAGATTGCCTTAGCCTGATGGCCAACCTTATTCAACCCACTTCCTCTGAGCCCATGCCACTTGGACGCACCCCTAACCTGCAACTGGACAGTGAAAGGAGAAGAAGCACAGCGATGAGCTCATCTCTCTGCCACTCTGCTCTCTTCTATCAGCATGCTTTATTGTCAGAACATGAACTGATTAACTCCTTGTGCTGCTTGCTCCTCTGACACACCAGCCCCACTGTACAAGGACTGTAATAGGTTGATACCGGGTCATATTCAGTTACACTGCTTGCATTTAATAATGTATATGGATGCTTTATTGATTACAGAACGGCATTAATTCATGTCCTTTATATTTAATCAGAGATCCACTTTAATTATTGCATCCCACTGTGCTTTAGGTGGCGCCAGCGCCTTCTGGGGAAAGTCCAGAGAAGAGGCTGTGGGTTTGGAGACTCGGGATGAACGCCTGCCAGCGGGTAGGTTACCTGATGCCATAATGTTAGAGAGTGTTTTAGTGCCCGCCACCCCACAGGTGCCCGACAGGTAGCGGACCCAGCGGGCTGCACACAGAGTGCCATTGGGATAGTGTGCTGGCTGCGAGCCACCCGCTGGGCACCAGCATAAGGCCATTGGCCATTGTAGCTGAGTATGCCTGTGTATGCTGGTGTACAGGGTGCAGTAGAAGGGAGTATGTAATGTACAACATAGCATAGAGAGTGCCGTGATCAGGAGTATAGAACATAGGGTGCAGTGGTAATAAATATGTAATATATAGGGTGTATAGGTAAGGAGTATGTGATAGATATCTATCTGTCTAATAAATAAAAATAAATAATATATATATATATATATAATATATTATTCTCACAGGATATAAGGTTCATGTAATGTACAACATAGTGTATAGAGTGCAGTGGTAAGGAGTATGTAATATACAGCATAGTGTACAGGGTGTGGTGGTATAGATTATGTAATATACAACATACCAGATAGGTGTATTGATAAGGAGTATGTGATGTACAACAAAGCATATAGGGTGTAGTGGTAAGGAGTATTTAAAGTGTAATTTCAGCTTTGCAGAAAATCTTCCCGGATCACACACACTGTAATAAACATGGAGAGACCTGAACACCTATCACAGTATATACAGAGAAGGAACTCCCCCTGTGTGAGACAGACATGCACCCTCCCTTGACTCGTGTGGAGGGAGAACAGCCTGGCAGGACATGCAGGGACAGAGAAGAGGCTGCATATATATAGGCCCATTGAATGCATTCCGCAGGGGTGGGCTCAGTCTATATTTCCTGGGCTACACCACCATTCCTGTGTAATGGCCTACTAAAGATGTTCTGCAGGGGCGGGCTCAGGCTATACATCCTGGGCCAGACTACCATTCTTGTATATTGGTCCATTGAATGTGTTCCGCTGGGGCGGGCTTAGTCTATATGTCCTGAGCTACACAACCATTCTTGTGTAATGGCCCTCTAAAGATGTGAAGGAATGTGTTCTGCAGGGGCGGACTCAGGCTATACATCCTGGGTCACACTACCATTCTTGTATAATGGCCCAATGAAGGTGTTCTGTGGGGGCAGGCTCTGTCTGAACAATATGTACACATGCACGCCCTGCTGGGCCACAGTCGTGGAAGTGGCTGCATAGAGGCTGAGATGCAGCACTAAAGCAAAATTCCAATCAAATAAGAAAAAAAAAATACATTACCCATTATAGATAAAATAATAAAAACGGCTTTTGCTACAATATTGCTCTTTAGTCCAGAGATTTCCCTGCAGTGCTTTATTTCTACCATTAGATGGCCCCAGTCAGATGGCCAGCATCATCAGGTCCTCTGGACCCACCCTCAGCCTGCAACTGGACAGTGAACAGAGAAGCGGCACAGTGATGAGCTCATCTCTCTGTCACTCTGCTCTCTCCTTCTATTAGCATGCTTCCTGTCAGCACATGAAGTGATTGGCTACTTGTGCTGTTTCTTCCTCTGACACTCCAGCCCTGCTATGCAAGGCTGCAATAGGCTGATACCGGGTCATTTAATTACTTGCATTTGAAAAATATATTAATAGATGTATTACTGATTAAAGAGCAGCATTCATGTATCCTTCATATCTGACCAGAATTCTCCCTCTGTGCTTTAGGTGACGCCAATAGCAGATCCGGCTTATGGGGAAGTGCCAGAGAAGAACCTATGGGGGCGGAGACTCAGGATGAACGCCTCCCAGCGGGTAGGTTGCCTGGTGCGATAGAGATAATTTCTGCGCCCGCCACCTCACAGGTGCCCAACAGGGAGTGGACTTAGCCCAGGATCCAGCGGGTTGCACACTGAGAGGCGGGGGGCAGTGTGCTACCTGGGAGCCACCAGCGTAAGGTCATTGGCTGTCCTAGCTGAGTGTGGTGCAGTCACAAAATTCATTCAGTCTCTATGGGCACTTTAGGGCTAGGTTCACAAGTTTGAAAAGCAATTTGTTGTGAATCGCGTTTCAGAGGGCAGGTAAGGCGTGGCTTCCAGGCATTCCGGAGGCGATCCTACTGCCTCCTGAATGCGTTTTTTTTTTTTTTTTTTTTTTTTTTTTTTTAACCACTTCTGTAGGATTTAAAAAATGTTGTCGGCACCTTTTTTTTTTTTTTTTTTTTTTTTTATGCATTCTGCACGCATAGTGCAGCCTATTGAAATCAATGGCCTAAAAAAATTGCTTGTGCTCAGTCGCACCTCCTGGCCAGGCGTTTTATTTCAGTGGGCTGCCCAATGCATGTGCAAAAAAAAGGTGTCAGCACAATCTTTAAAATCGTCCTAAATTCTATTCCTCATTAAAGTGGTCAAAGCCGCTAATTAGCCTCTGGATCGCTTTCAGATTCGCTTTCCCCCGGCGCTCACCCGTGTTTCTCAGGCTTGCCACTTATACCGGCGAGCCCAGTAAAGGAACTGACCATTCAAGCAGCTGGTCACAGAGATGAACAGAGACCACATAGTCTCTGATCCCCTCTATGATCTAGGAGGACTGAGGCAACATGACGTCACTTCCGATCTAGGGTGGACTTAAACTATTTATTTTTTTATTAATTTTTTTAAGCAAAAGATACATTTTTTTTTTTTTTATCTTTTGCTATCAAAGGTAGAATAAAGATTTGGGGTCTTATAGACCACAGATAACTCCATAAAGAAGACCTGTCAACCCTTATTTATTTCTATTACAAGGGATATTTGCATTCCTTGTGATAGGAATAACAGCGATTTAAAAAAATATGATGTATATGAGAAAAAAACAAAATTAAACTGGCATGCTTAACCACTTGCTTACTTGGCACTTAAACCCCCTCTCCTGCCTAGACCAATTTTCAGCTTTCAGCGCTGTCGCACTTTGAATGACAATTGCGCCGTCATGCTGCGCTGTACTGTGTACACTGTAAGACAGAAATTTTTGAAGAAAAAAAAGTTTCATAGTTTGTTATAAAATTTTTCAAACGGGTAATTTTTCTCCTTCACTGATATTCGCTGATGAGGCTGTACTGATGGGCTGTACTGATGGGCACAGATAAGATGGCACTGTTAAGACGGCACTGGGTGGCACTGGAAGGTGGTATTGATAGGCAACACTGGTGATGATGCACTGGCGATTTATAGGTGACACTAATGGGTGACACTGTGGGCACTGGTAGGTGACGCTGGTGGACACAGAAGCCTCTCCACAATCAGGACCAATGTCCCTCTCGCAGCCCCGGTGATCGGCTTTTTTTTTTCTCCTCGCGCTACCAGCGTGAGGAAAAAAATAGCTGATTACCGGCTCCGTTTACAAAACAGACAGCTGTCATTGGCTGATATCTAATCACGTGGTAAGGGGTTGGGTTCGACCCCTTACTCCGATCTGTGATCAGCTGAGTCTCATAGAATCTCTGATCACAGAGCGCGCCGCTCTGCAAATTATGTCCGCGCTGCAGCCGTCTTTTGAATAAAAAAAAAAAAAAAAAAAATATATATATATATATATATATATATATATATATATATATATATATATATATATATATATATATATATATATATATATATATATATATATATATATTATATAATATAGAAATAAATTTTCCTTGTAAAAAAAAATACCGATTTTTACTTGTAAAACGTAAAAGTGCCAGAAAAGGCTTGGTCTTCAAGTTAAAGAATAACTCCACTTTTGTTGAGGGGTAAAATCGCAATAAGCGTCTATTGATTTAGCGTTTACAAAATAGGGGAAACATTTATGGACTTCTATTTTTTTTTTTTTATAAATGTTTTTACTAGTAATGGCGATGGTCTGTGATATAAAATATATGTGTGTGTGTGTGTGTGTGTGTGTGTGTGTGTGTGTGTATGTAATATATATATAATATATATACTTCCTTTTATTTTTTTTATTTTTTTTTATTATTATTAATACATATTTTTTTTTTTTTTTTTTGGAGACTGCGCCATTGCAGCAGACAAATATGACCCCAAGTGACACTTTTTTTGGGGACCGGGGACATTATTACATAGATCAGTACTATAAAAAAAATTCACCGATCAATGTATAAATGACACTGGCAGGGAAGGGGTTAACACGAGGGGGCGATCAAGGGGTTAACTGTGTTCCCTGTGTGTGTTCCAACTGTAGGGGATGGGCTCACTGGGACAACACAGAGATCGCTGTTCCTGATCACTTGAGAACAGCAGATCTCCATGTTGTCCACTGACAGAACAGGGATCTGCCTGGTTTACATAGCCAGATCCCCGTTCTGCCTCTCTATGGAGTGAACGCAGGTGGGTGGCGGAGATCGAGTCCGCTGGACCCGCACACATATCGGGCGGCACGTGCGCGCCCACAGTATCTATTGCATGAAACGACGTACAGGTATGTAGTTTTTGCGCAATGGGGCCGACCTGGCGCAGTCTATGTACTGTGGCTGGTTGGTAAGTGGTTAAGCCATACACTATACAATCTTCTTTAGAGCAGCAATGCATCAGTAGGATGTTGTTCTCCCTGATTATTATCCCTTGTCTATGTCTCGCAGGCGGCGGTGCAGTTTGTGGATGTGGCGGCCTCGTTCTCGGAGGAGGAGTGGGAGCGGCTGGAGGAGTGGAAGCGGGATCTGTATGGGAATGTGATACGGGACATACATGGCGTGATGTTAGATCTCGGTGAGTACAAGGCGAAGGTGTGAGAGATAGTACACACAGAGGATGAGTGCACAGGACCCCGAGTGTCTTTTTTTTGGGGGGGGGGCAGCACACGATAAGGCAGATGAGACCAGGAAGCAGAGGGAAAACAGAACTACAAGTCCCAGCCATCTCAGTTCCCAGATCACAACACAAAGCCAATACAGTACTACAAGTCTCAGCCATCTCAGTTCCCAGATCACAACACGCAGCCAATACAGAACTACAAGTCCCAGCCATCTCAGTTCCCAGATCACAACACACAGCCAATACAGAACTACAAGTCGCAGCCATCTCAGTGTCCAGGTAGCAGCACACAGCCAATATAGAACTACAAGTCCCAGCCATCTCAGTTCCCAGATCACAACACAAAGCCAATACAGAACTACAAGTCCCAGCCATCTCAGTTCCCAGATCACAACACAAAGCCAATACAGAACTACAAGTCTCAGCCATCTCAGTGTCCAGATCACAACACAAAGCCAATACAGTACTACAAGTCTCAGCCATCTCAGTTCCCAGATCACAACACACAGCCAATACAGAACTAAAAGTCCCAGCCATCTCAGTGTCCAGGTAGCAGCATGCAGTCAACATAGAACTACAATTCCCAGCAATCTCAGTGTCTGGATAGCAGCACACAGTCATCATAGAACTACAAGTCTCAGAAGCTGCTTCTTTAAAGTGGTTCTTAAATCAAAATGCTGTTAGCCTTTAGGCATTCCTTGCATGAAGTTAAAAAATGCCCCACGAGCTCTCCCTCCCCCGCTACTGTTCTCTGCCTCCTCTCACTGAGCCCACACTGCTCTCTCTTCCTGGTGTCACAGGGGACACAGGCAGCAGTGGAAGAGCTGTCAGTCAAGTCCTGTGAGGAGAGAATTGGGGGCGTGGCCTAGCTGCATTGTGTGCCTTTGGATGCACACAGCCCAGCTATGGGGGCGTGTGCGCCCTTGGGTGGTCCCAGCTTGCTGAGGGGGTCCTCGGAGGAGAGGAGGAGCAGGCAGCGCTGGAAGTGGACTCCAGAAGAGGAGGTAAGGGAGTGCAATGTGCAATATCATTGCACAGAGCAGTTGAGTAGAACATCTTTTTTATTTTAAGACAAAAAAAAAGTTCTTCCTGTGCTTATCACTGGAGTAATTTCTGCTACAACATACCAGTCCTGTGTTCAGAGAAGAGAGTGAGAATATACTCAGTCAGAGGTACAAAGTATATAGAATCCTGTGTCTCTGAACCCCCTGTGTGCACAGGACCCATCCATCCTCCATGCAGATGAGACTGATTTACACACTGACTAGTCATGTCATGTAATATTCCTTGTATAGAGAATGCTGGTTTTACTTTACACTCTGAAGCTGGCCATACACTGCTTAAAAGTCGGCTGGTTCAGCAGAGGCCAGCGGAATTTCCATCTGTGTGAGGCTATCCCCGATTGACTTCTGTCATAGGGACATTGGAGAATATTTCTTTATCAGAGGCTGCAGCCAATTGATTACAGCCTCTGATCAGTGTATTCTGACTAGATGGAGGAATCTGAATAAAAACAAACTTAAGCAGTGTATGGCCAGCTGATGCCGCGTACACACGTAGCAGACTATCTGGCAGACTTTCCGCCGGACTTTCCGAACGAGCTACTTGCCCACACACGACACTTTTTCAGCGGACTAATACAGCATACTAAGTCCGCCGGACTATCCGCCGTACTTTTGAAATGAACGGACTCACCCACACACGCTGAGAAAAGTCCGCTCATTTTGAGCGCGTCTCCAGGTAGCCGGGGCCAGCGAAGGAGGTGTTGCTGGCCCCGTCACCTGGTATGGACTTAAAGGGGAATCCCTACTCCAAAAATCGGCGTGGGGGTTCCCCCAGGTCCATATCAGACCCTTATCCGAGCACGCTACCCGGCCGGCCAGGAAAGGGGGTGGGGACGAGCGAGCGCCCCCCCCCCCCTCCTGAGCCGTACAAGGCCGCGTGCCCTCAACATAGGGGTTGCCTTGGGGAAGGGGAGGCCGCGCGCCCCCCCCCCACCCTAAAGCACCTTGTCCCCATGTTGATGAGGACAAGAGCCTCTTCCCGACAACCCTGGCCGTTGGTTGTCGGGGTCTGCGGGCGGGGGGCTTATCGGAATCCGGGAGCCCCCTTTAATTAGGGGACCCCCGGATACCGGCCCCCCACCCTATGTAAATGAGTATGGGGTACAATGTACCCCTACCCATTCACCTGTGAAAAAAAGTAAAAAAAAACACAACACACAAGGGTTAAGATAACGGAGTCTGGCGAGAAGACCCCCGAAGATGGAAGAAGACCCCCGGAGCTGTGCAATAAACTATTTTAACCCTTGTGTGTTGTGGGTTTTTTTGTTTTTTTTCACAGGTGAATGGGTAGGGGTATGTTGTTCCCCATGTTGTTCCCCCATTCACATAGGGTGGGGGGGCCGGTATCCGGGGGCTCCCTTATTAAAGGTGGGCTTCCATATTCCGATAAGCCCCCCCGCCCGCAGACCCCAACAACCAACGGCCAGGGTTGTCAGGAAGAAGCCCTTGTCCTCACCAAACCTGGGGATAAGGTGCTTTGGGGTGGGGGGGGGCCGCGCGGCCCCCCCTTCCCCCAAGGCACCCCCCATGTTGAGGGCACACAGCCTGGTACGGCTCAGAAGAGCCGGCCGGGTAGCGTGCTCGGATAAGGGTCTGATATGGACCCCCACGCCGATTCCATTTTAAGTCCATACCAGGTGACGGCGCCAGCGACGCCTCCTTCGCTGGCCCTGGCTACCTGGAGACACACTCAAAATGAGCAGACTTTTCTCTGGGCGGGAAAAGTCCGTTCATTTCAAAAGTACAGCGGACTGGCATACGCACGGCCGGATTGTCTGCCGAAATGCAAGTCCGGCGGACAGATTGGAGTGCAAAAATACTTTCTTATGCCGCGTACACACGATCAATTGCGTGGAAAGGTCCGGCAAACTGAAGTCTTTTTTGACACGAACTTAGTAGTTTTGCATTCCAATCTTCCCGCCGGACTCGCATTTCGGCGGACAATCCGGCCGTGCGTGTGCCAGTCCACCGTACTTTAGAAATGAACAGACTTTTCCCGCCCGGAGAAAAGTCCGCTCATTTGAGCGGGTCTCCAGGTAGGCGGGGCCCGGGAAGGAGACGTCGCTGGCCCCGCCACCTGGTATGGACTTAAAGGGGAACCCCAACGCCAAAAAAAACGGCATGGGGGGTCCCCCCAGGTCCACATCAGACCCTTGTCCGAGCACGCTGGCCGGCCAGGAAAGGGGGGGCTCGCTCGCTCGCCCCCCCCCCTCCTGAGCCGTACCAGGCCGCGTGCCCTCAACATGGGGGTTGCCTCGCGGCCCCCCCACCCCAAAGCACCTTGTCCCCATGTTGATGAGGACAAGGGGCTCTTCTCGACAACCCTGGCCGTTGGTTGTCGGGGTCTGCGGGCGGGGGGCTTATCGGAATCCGGGAGTCCCCTTTAATAAGGGGGCCCCCGGATACCGGCCCCCCACACTATGTGAATGAGTATGGGGTACAATGTACCCCTACCCATTCACCTGTAAAATAAAGTACAAAAAAAAACACAACACACAAGATAAACACACACAACACACAAGATAAAATAGTTTAGTTTATTGCACAGCTCCGGGGGTCTTCCGTCTTCGGGGGTCTTCTCTCCGGACTCCTCCGCTATCTTCTTCTAGCTCTTTTACTAGCGGAGGAGCCCGGCTTTCTTCCTCGCCGCCGCCCTCTTCTTCCGACTTCGGGGGTCTTGTCCCCCTCTTCGGTTCTTCTGCCAGGCCACCGCGCCTTCTAGCTCTTTTACAGGCGGTGGCCCGGTCGTCTGTCGCTGCCGCCGCCTTCCGTTCTTCTTCGAAAAGTCCGACGGACAGTCTGGCGGGAAGTCCGCCAGACTAAGTCCGTCGGATAGTCCGCTACATGTGTACGAGGCATAAGTAATACTGATCTGTGTCATAGTGGGGTAGGATGGAGCGGTCATTAACCACATCTGTGTTTTTCCAGGATATCACATAGAAAACACAGAGGTTCTCTTCCGGGTTATAAGTGAAGATACGCCCTGTAAACTGGAGCTCTCCAAGAAAGGTAGTGACCAAGTGCCTTCCTTCCTCTCCTCCTTTCTTCTTCCCTTACCTTTCTTTTTTTTTTTTCTTCACTTCTTCCCTAATATTCCTTCCTTCCTTCCTTCCTTCCTCCACAACTTCTTCCTTCCCTTCCTCCCTCCCTTATGTCATTCCTTCTACATTTCTTTCCTTCTTTACTTACCTACTTTCTCACCTTTTTTTTATTTTTTTTCTCTTTCCTTCCTTCCATCCATCCTTGCTTCTTTACTCCCTTCTCCCCCCCCTCCTTCCTTTCCTTCTTTTTATCCCCCTTCCCTACTTTTTTTTTTTCTTCCTTCCTTATTTCCTCCATTCCTTCTATCCCTCCCTTACTGTATTCCTTCCTTCCAATCACTCCCTTATGCCATTCCTGCCCTTTCTTTCCTTTTACTCTCCTTCCCTACTTTTTTCTTCCTTCCTCCCTTCCTTATTTCCCCCATTCCTCCTATCCCTCCCTTTTTCATTCTTTCTACCTTTTCATTTCCCTTTTCCTCTCTTCCTTCTTTTCTTCCTTTCACACATGTTCCCTAATTTTTCTTCCTTCAGCCCTCTCTTCTTTCCCTCTTCCTCTCCTCCCTTATGTCATTTCTTCTACTTTTATTTCCTTTTTTTATCTATCTTCCTCCCCTTCATCCTTAAACCACCCCCCGTCCTTTCTTTCTTTCTTTCTTTCTTTCTTTCTTTCTTTCTTTCTTTCTTCCTTCCTTTCTTCCTTTCTTCCTTTCTTCCTTTCTTCCTTTCTTCCTTTCTTCCTTTCTTCCTTCCTTCCTTCCTTCCTTCTATCCCACCATTATTTCAGTCCTTCTACCTTTCTTTTTTTTCCTCTTTCTTCCTTCCTTCTTCCCTCACTCTTTTGTCATTCCTTCTAATTTTCTTTCCTTTTTATCTGTCTTCCTCCCCGTTCTCTCTCTCTTTTTTATTTTTTTCTGTCTTCCTTCCTTCCCCCATTTCTTTCAGTCTTCTTTCTTTCTTTCCTTCCTTCCTTCCTTCCTTCCTTCCTTCCTTCCTTCCTTCCTTCCTTCCTTCCTTCCTTTTATTCCTTTATTCTTTCCCTCTTCTCGTCCCACCATTTTCTTTCTTCCTTTTTCTCGACCACATTGTGACTCTGGTTTTGGTTCAGGTCTGGGGCCGGATATCCTGCTAAAGATAAAGTACCAGGAGCCCAGTGCCCCCTCTGGTAGTGTGGAGGGCCCAGGGGAAGGGCCACAGGTGATGGAGATGGAGCCCGGTGAGTGTGTCATGTAATAGTGACTCCAGATTCCAGTACAGATCAGTGGTGTGATGGCCTGCTATTGCTGTGCGTTTTCTGGTCAGATTTCCCACCGCAGATCAAGCAGGAACAAGATTCGTATGATGATGTGGATGTCCATCACTCTTACCAGCATGAGGATAGCAAATGGTTCTCTACAGCGGGCGAAGTATGCTCCGCCCCCCGCCCTCCTGCCACATTCTGCAGTGAGGTGGAACCAGCGGCTGACACCCCCTCTCCTCATTTACTGGATTCTGCACTGGGGTCACCGTACACCATAGAGGTGAAGGAGGAGCAGGAGGACAACGTTCCTGACAATACCGAAACCAATGGTATGTGTTATTTGAAGGTTTAAAGTATAACCAAAGGCAAAACTTTTTTTTTGGCTTTTGTTTTGGAGTGGAGAGGGATTAGAACACCTGTCAGGTTTTTATTGCTGTCTGTGTCCCCATTAGGGAGAATTGCCTTCTCTATTTGTTCTGGTTACCAGTATCATCAAAAGTAATAGAAAATCCCAATTTTGTGTTGTCCCCAGAACAGTAATAGAGGGGAATATTTCCATTAGGGACACTAGATATGGTGGTCTGGTGGTGGGTTCAGTGGATTCCCTTCATTTGCAAAGATTTTCTTTAACTTCTTGTTTTGGCTGTGGGGCAGAAAGTGAGCTTAAAGCCCTCCCCTACTGTAATCAAAATAGGGGAAAAAAAAACATTTTTACCCATAGTTCTTTTACTTTAACTGCTTGCCGACCTTATAAGTTACATATATGGCAGCAAGGCGACTCTGCTGCGTGGGATCACGTACCGATCTGCACTCCCGGAAATGCTGTGCGCCACCGGTGACCCGCTCCCGCTGTGATTATACACAGCAGGAGCTGTTCTGCAGGTACTGATGTCCTCCGGCACCCGCCGATCATTAGGCAGAGAGCCAGAACTGTGGTCTGCCTATGTAAACAAAGGACATCGCCGTTCTGTCAGTAGGGAAGGCATGGATCCTGTGTTCCTGCAAAGCAGGGACATGGCTTAATGCCTTCCCCCTGTAAAAGCACCTCCGACTCTGTTAGAAAACACTGGCTAGGCACACATTTAACCCTTTGATCGCCCCTGATGTGTAACCTTTTCCCAGCCAGTGTCATTAGTACAGTGACAGTGCTTATTTGTAGCACTGATTTAGTATTGGTGTCACTGGTCCCCAAAAAGTGTCAGAAAGTGTCTGACTGTCCACCACAATATCGCAGTCCCACGATCAGTCACTGATTGCCATCTAAACTAGTAAAAAAAAAAAAAATAATAATAATAATAAAAATTATATAAATACATACCATAGTTTGTAGACGCTATAACTTTTGAGGAAACCAATTAATATATGCTAACTGGGATTTTTTTTTTAACCAGAAAAAGTAGGAGAATACATATTGGCCTAAATTGATGAAGAAATTTGATTTAATTTTTATTTATTTTTTTTATTTAGAGAATTTGCATCAATTAAAAAAAAATAATACATAACTGTATATCCACTTCCTGACCGGCGCACGACGATGTACGTCGGCAGAATGGCACGGACAGGCATATGGGTGTACAGGTATGTCCCTTTTAAGAATGCCGCTGTGCCATCGCTTGCACGCCGGTCGGAAACCCCCGTGAGTCCGGTCGCGGGTCCCGCGGACGCAATCGTCTCATGGGGAGGCTGAATGGGGAGATGCGGAAGTAAACAGCATCTCCCCGTTCTGCCTAGCAACAAGTGACACTGATCTCTGCACCTTGTGATTGGAGCAGAGATCAGCGTTCACTAACACACAGCCCAGCCCCCCACAGTTAGTAACATGCCCCTAGGACTCACTTAACCCCTACACTGCCACCCCCTGGTTAATCCCTTCACTGCCAGTGTCATTTGCACAGGAATTAGTGCATTTGTATAGCACTGATTGCTGTATAAATGACAGTGGTCCTAAAAATGTGTCATAAATGTCCGATGTGTCCACCATAATGTCGCAGTCACAATAAAAATCGCTAATCACCGCCATTACAAGTAAAAAAAATTAATAAAACTATTTTGTAAACCTTATAAATTTTGCGCAAACCAATCATCGCTTATTGCGATAATTATTTTTTTTTTTACCAAAAATATGTAGAAGAATATGTATTGGCCTAAACTGAGGAAAAAAATTTACAATATTTTTGGGGGATATTTATTATAGCAAAAAGTAAAATATAATGCGTTTTTGTTTTTTTTTTTCTTCAAAATTGTCATTTTTTGTTTATAGCACAAAAAATAAAAACCGCAGAGGGGATCAAATACCACCAAAAGAAAGCTCTAGTTGGGGGTGGGGGGACATTTTTGTTTGGGAGCCACGTCGCATGACCACGCAATTGTCAGTTAAAGCGACGCAGTGCCGAATCGCAAAAAGTGGTCTGGTCTTAAGCCAGCAAAATGGTCCAGTCTGAAAGTGGATATAACTGCATATAATGTGCAATATACAATTTGTTCTGAACAACAAAAAACTATATACAGTGTAAGGCCCTGTTCACACCTGAGCGTTTTTCAGCTCTGAAGCTCCAAAACGCCCAACAAGCAAAATCCCATTCATTTCAATGGCTCCTGTTCACATATGTGCGTTTTGTCGGCTGAAGAAAAATGCCTGAAGCTCAAAAAGGTGGATGAGCTTCTTTTTGGCAGATTACACACATTTTTGGCCCCATAAACTTCAATAGAAATTCCTGACTTGAGCAGAAAAAACGCTCGGAAAAAAAAAGGGCTTTCTATTGCATAAACAAAAATTCCTTGAGCTGTAAAACGCTTGTAATACGCTTCTAAAACACTTTTTAAATAAAATGCCTGAAAAAACGCCAGTAATCGATACGCTCAGATGTGAATGTGTACACACACAGAAAAATCTCTCTTTTTTTTGTTTATGGTTTGAAGACAGCGCTGTGCGTAAGTTAACTTATTTAACCACTTACAGACCGGACCAATTTGCTGGTCATAGACCAGACCACTTTTTGCGATTCGGCACTGCGTCGCTTTAACTGACAATTGCGCAGTTGTGCGACGTGGCTCCCAAACAAAATTGACGTCCTTTTTTTCCCACAAATAGAGGTTTCTTTTGGTGGTATTTGATCACCCCTGCGGTTTTTATTTTTTGCGCTATAAACAAAAATAGAGCGTCAAACGCATTATTTTTTACTTTTTGTTGTAATAAATATCCCCCAAAAATATATAAAAAAATTTTTTTTCCCTCAGTTTAGGCTAGTTTTTTAGTTTTATTCTTATAGGGCCTTTATAGTTCTTATCTGAAACTTTGTGTTCTTATAGGGCCCATTCGTATATTTTTTTTTTTGTGGTTCAACTGGATGGACTTGTGCCTTTTTTTTTTCAACCTATTTATTAAGTTTTTATAGTGTAGAGCTCATACCATATTTGGAGCCATTCCAGAGACTGGGCATCACACTCTAGTTGACTGAATTGGTATCGGATTCCAGTTTATACTGTGGAGCTCACACTCCATTTGGACCTGTGCTAGAAACTGGACATCACACTGTACAGTAGCTGACTGAATTGGTATCAGTTTCTATTTGATACCATGGAGCTTACACCCTATTTGGACCCATTCCAGCAACTCCCTTTAACAGGTTCTATTTTCGGTCTCTGAGGATTCTGGGAACTCTTGGGGAGAAATCTCTTCTCCATCTCCTCCTAGGCCTTGTTTCTAAATGTTTGGGCGGTGCGGGTGAAAAACCTGAAAATACGACACAAAAGAAAAGAGGGAGAGTGACTTCTAAATGTAGCAACAGTTGGCCACTCACATGTGCCTCTTCATGATGAAACCACTGGCACCTGTATCCTGTGTCCATCTCCTTGCTGATGGTATTGGTGCAGCAGACCTGGTACCAGCGCCTGACTGGCCTCTCTACTATCTCCGGAACCACACTGGAATGCAGTGGTCCATTGGGCAGGAAGTAAAGTCACAGTGACGGGGCTTTACAAAAAGAAGTGTGCGTACTCTGAAATGCGTAGCCATGCTCTGCTATTCTCCCACCATGACATCACTTCTGCCCGATGGACCACTGCATTCCAGTGGGGTTCCGGAGATAGTAGAAAGACCAGCTCTGCTGCACCAATACCACCATCAGGGAGACGGATACAGGATACAGATGCCAGTGGTTATGATTGGACGTTTATCTTTATTTTAATTACCATTATTCTTTGGCTGGGGGTACCTACCTGCCTGAGTGTGCCATGCACTTGTCTTGTTTTATGCAGGTGAAAAAGTGTCCACTCTGTCCCTGGCAGGCCGTATGACTGGTCATAATGGGCTTCAAAACAGTGAGTGATCTCCATAGAACCTGATAGATGTCACCTGTCTGAACAGCCAGTACTAGGCGGTGATTACAAATACGTCACAGTCATCCATTGGCCGTCTCCCTCTGATCAGCTTGTGCTGTGATTAGGGTGGCGGTGGGCAAACACACATGCCCAGAACCCTTGCCTCCATATGTTATACGATCAGCAAGCAGTTAATCATTAGTTTATACTAGAATCCAAAAATTATAAAAAAATAAATAAAAGATAGATAAACCTCTGCAAGGTTTTAGCCCCATTTATTTATTTATTTATATATATATATATATATATATATATATATATATATATATATATATATATATATTTGTAATCTCTTTTATTCTTATTTTTTTTTTTTTTTTTATTCTTATAGGGCCTTTATAGTTCTTATCTGAAACTTTGTGTTCTTATAGGGCCCATTTGTATATATATTTTTTTTTGTGGTTCAACTGGATGGACCTTTTTTTTTTTTTTTTTTTTTTTTTTTTTCCCAACCTATGTATTAAGTTTTTAAAGTGGTAGTGGTGAATTGGTATCGGATTCCAGTTTATACTGTGGATCTCACACTCCATTTGGACCTGTGCTAGAAACTGGACATCACACTGTACAGTAGCTGACTGAATTGGTATCAGTTTCTATTTGATACCATGGAGCTTACACCTTATTTGGACCCATTCCAGCAACTGGACATCAAACTGTCGCTGACTGAATTGGTATCGGATTCCAGTTTATACTGTAGAGCTCACACTCTATTTGGACCCATTCCAGAAATTGGACATCACACTGTAGCTGACTGAATTGGTACCGGTTTAGAATGTGGAACTCACACACTATATGGACCTATTCTAAAAACTGGACATAACATGTATTTGACTGAATTGGTATCGGATTCCAGTTTATACTGTAGAGCTCACACTCTATTTGGACCTGTGCTAGAAACTGGACATCACACTGTAGATGGCTGAATTGGTATTGCTTTCAAGTTTATAATGTACAGCTCACACTCTACACAGGCCCATTCCAGAGATTGAATATCGCACTGTTGTTGACTGAATTGGTATTGGTTTCAAGTTGATACTATGGAGCCCACACTCTCTCTCTGGACCCATTCTAGAAACTAGATATCACAATGTAGCTGACTGAATTGGTACCGGATTCCAGTTTATACTGTGGAGCTCACGCTCTATTTGGACCCATTCCAGAAATTGGACATCACAGTGTAGGTGACTGAATTGGTACCGGTTTCAAGTGTATACTGTGGAGCTTACACTCTATTTGGACCCATTCTAGAAACCTGGACATCACACTGTAGCTGATTGAAATGGTATTGGATTCCAGTTTAGAACGTGGAGCTCACACACTATTTGGACCTATTCTAGAAACTAGGCATCACACTGTAGCCGACTCCCCTACAATTTTGCATGGTTTTTAATATGTATTTGTTTCCTTTTCAGCTGAAGAGACCAGTTCTGGCCTGAGTCCCAACAAGACGAGACCACTGTCCAAGAGCCCGAGGGTCGGAGAGGCTCAGGAACTGGCCACCAGAGACCGTTCTCGGAGGCGGAAAGGTATTGCTCGCCAAATGAAACCTGTTGCTGCACTGCATGACTTTGACCAGAACAAACAGACTGAGCCCAAAGAGAACGAGGTACCGTGTGTCTTCTCTGATTGTGAGGTCAGCTTCTCCGGGATACAGCGTTCCTTCCCCTTCGAAGAAATTTGTCCCTACTTGTCACCAGTGAAGGGTTTCAGGGAAGACGCCCTCATCGGTTTCCAGGAGCGAGGACAGGCGTTTATTCTGTGCAGTGTGTGCAGCAAGACCTTCTGCAATAACTCCAGCTTCCAGGTCCATATGCGGAGCCACACTGGAGAACGGCCTTTTAAATGTACGGACTGTGACAAAAGCTTCATCCGCAGCTCTCACCTGAAGATTCACCTGCGTACCCACACTGGAGAGCGCCCCTACAAGTGCACCGAGTGCGAGAAGAGCTTCCGTGACAACTCCAGCTATGCCCGCCACCAGCGCATTCATACGGGAGAGAAACCTTACCAGTGCTCCATCTGCGGGAAATACTTCCGCAAAAAGTCCAACCTGAAGGACCACTACAGGACGCACACTGGGGAACGCCCCTACAAGTGTCAGCACTGCGACAAGAGTTTCCACCAAAAATCCAACCTACGTGTCCACCAGAGGAACCATCATACTGACAGCTGCTGAGCGTTCTGCAAACTTTGTTGGGGGTGGGATGAGAACACCCACCTTTCTCCATCATCGAAAAGGCTAAGGATTTTTGGAGGCCTTCATTCTTCTCCCCCCAAAGGGTCATGTTTCCAGCCCCTGAGGATTCTGGGAATGGCTGGGATGAAGAGTTTGATTCAACCCTCCAAATACCTTTCCAGCTGTTGAGTAGCTTCTTTAGCAAGAGGTTTCCAGTCCGCTCCCTTTAACAGGTTCTATTTTCGGTCTCTGAGGATTCTGGGAACTCTTGGGGAGAAATCTCTTCTCCATCTCCTCCTAGGCCTTGTTTCTAAATGTTTGGGCGGTGCGGGTGAAAAACCTGAAAATACGACTCAAAAGAAAAGAGGGAGAGTGACTTCTAAATGTAGCAACAGTTGGCCACTCACATGTGCCTCTTCATGATGAAACCACTGGCACCTGTATCCTGTGTCTGTCTCCTTGCTGATGGTATTGGTGCAGCAGACCTGGTACCGGCGCCTGACTGGCCTCTCTACTATCTCCGGAACCACGCTGGAATGCAGTGGTCCATTGGGCAGGAAGTAACGTCACAGTGACGTGGCTTTACAAAAAGAAGTGTGCGTACTCTAAAACGCGTAGCCATGCTCTGCTATCCTCCCACCATGACATCACTTCCGCCCGATGGACCACTGTGTTCCAGCGGGGTTCTGGAGATAGTAGAAAGACCAGGTCTGCTGCACCAATACCACCATCAGGGAGACGGATACAGATGCCAGTGTTTTTTTTTATGACTTTTATGCACACATGTGAGTAGCCAATTGTTTTTAACCAATTGCTACACTCAAAATGCATTCTCCCTCTTTTTTTTCTTTTGTGTCACATCTACAGAGCCTGTTTCTAACACTCGAGTCAGCAGCCATAACTGTGGCCGGTATTTTTGGGGCTATTCCACCAGAGACATTATGATTGGACGTTTATCTTTATTTTAATTACCATTATTCTTTGGCTGGGGGTACCTACCTGCCTGAGTGTGCCATGCACTTGTCTTGTTTTATGCAGGTGAAAAAGTGTCCACTCTGTCCCTGGCAGGCCGTATGACTGGTCATAATGGGCTTCAAAACAGTGAGTGATCTCCATAGAACCTGATAGATGTCACCTGTCTGAACAGCCAGTACTAGGCGGTGATTACAAATACCAGTCACATTGGATGTTCTCTGGTGGCTTCCATTGCCCAACTCTTGAAAAGGGTGTTAATCTGAGGCAAGATGTATGGGATGGTACTGATTCTCAGAGCTGCGCAGCGGTGGCTACCTATAGGGGTTAACCAAAACTTCAAAGACCAAAATTATGACCCTGGGCAGTGTAGGTCTTTTTATTGACCACGGTGGAGTTGATTAAAGGCAAATGTGCACTCTGCAAAGTGCAATTGCTCCAAGGTTTAGTAGATGAGGTGAAGCTTCCCTTTTGCAAAGAAAACCCAATCGCATGCAAGAAAAATTAAACAAATACAGCATTTTTGCTTGCACATGATTGGATGATGGAAGTTGGCAGAGCGCCCCCCTCATTTACTAAGCTCTGGAGCAACTGCATCGTCTATTTGCATTTAGTAAATCTCCTCACCAGAGTTCAGGTATCATTCAGGTGATGCAGGAATGAGCCATACACAGCTTAAGACTAAACCAGCCTGGTAGAGCAGAGTATGCAGAGAACAGGCTGTATAGTGAATGAGAAGATTTATACAACCAGGCCATTACTAAATGAGAGGCAGATTGAGGACTTCTGCAATGCTGGAATGCCAGGGGGGCCCTTTTTGGCCTGACGGAGGTTATAGACTTGAAGATAGAATCATATTTATATAGCATTGTCTGGGAGTGTGCACTTTGTCTATTGGGGTGTCTTGTGTTCTTCAAAATATCTGGGTTCAGGGTTCCCAGCACAGTCACCCCAATGTCCATAGTAGCTTGTCCCTCTAAGATGCTAAGCGCCCCCTTGTGGGTTTATTTTGTGCAATACAATTAGTCTGTTCTGAGCAATAATCATTGAACATAAGCTACATTCTCACAGGTGATTCTATTTAACACACATAAAAGAGTTTACTAAGCACTTGCCTGTAGTGGGCTGGTGATTAAAATGTGTCACC